>NW_019174393.1:10150027-10750027 GCF_002260705.1 Seriola dumerili
AATGTCAGATTTAAACGGAGAGGGAATTTCAAATCATGCTCTGTTACTGACAAAAAAAAAAACAAAACAAAACAAAACAAAACAGGAAATTCAGACAAAGTTTAAAGCCAAGTCTTGTACTTATTATGTGTCTCGCTTAAAAATAGACACCTAAAACAAGCGAAATGCACATCGAAATTAATGTGTTGGACAAAAACATGCAACGCTCAACACCCACTTGCAAACTGTTACATTACCATCATTGTTGATCATTTTTTGTGTCTTATTTAAACACCACACTGTTCCAAAATGGTCACTAAAATTTAATAGCTGCTTTAAAAAAAAAAAAAAAAACCAAAAAAACCCAAAAAACAAACAAAAAAAAAACAGAGAGTGTGCCAGTCCTCACCCCTAGTCCATTAGTGACCACATAGCTGCATTTGAAGGAACAGTTGAGCAGATCTCTGGTCAGTTTCTGCAGCAGAGCCCCTCCGGAGCCGAAGGCAATGTTCTCAATGGACCACCTGTGTTGCTTCATACCCTCCACAATCTGTGGAAAAACATACACAGTCAAAACTTGCTGTCGACATAGTGTATGTAAAGATATGGTGACAGATGTAACCAAATTGTTCATGTGTCTCTACCTCTTGCAGTGTGTTGATATCAACTCCGTCTCCTTGTATGACTCTGATGTAAGGAGGGAGAACCTTAAATCCTTTAGAGTTCTCCTCTGGACAAAACTTCTTACCCAGGATCTCCAAAACCTGACAGACGTACAAGAAGAGAAGAGTAGGAAGGTGGTACAGAGAGGGGAGGGGTAGTCTCCTGGCTTGTTTTAAGATGCTAGTTTAAAAGCCGAGCTGGCCACATGAGCTCACCTTCAAAACAGTATCAAGAGGGTTTCCTGAGTCTGGCCGGACAACCAGCGGAGCATCTGCACTGCGCTTCTCTATCAGCCCCCGTAGGTCTTCTCCCCAGATCTTCTCACAGGCATTGTAGATGTCGTAGCTGTCGCTGACTATGGATACGGGCACGCTGGGAAACTGTTTGATGATGTGCTCAAATGCATCTTTTTCATGGTCTTTTCCCCACGCTGTGATGGTACTGAGGAGAGGACGGTAGAGAAGTTATTTATTGCTCTATAATCATTTCTCTTCACATACAGCTGATCAAAACTATAACATAATATAGACATTTGTGACTGGTATTCAGGGTTTGTGCTTTTTAATACAGAATTAAACTAGTAAATAGAAAACCCCAACATTAATTCAAAATATAGAAGACAACGAGTAAGAGCTTTAACAGCAAGAAAGTGGATGGGTGGAGAGGAAACAGATAAACGAAATAAGAAAGTCAAAATACTGAAGTGGAAAGAGGTCATTCAAATGAAAACCCTGCAAAGTAGCAGGAACGTTAGATTAGTTATCTGTCAGGAGGAAAGACTCCAGAAGCAGGAGACAGACTGAACGAGAGGAGGGGCGAGTTCCAGGGAAAACGTTCTCTCATAATAAAGAGAGTCACAAGACAGTCATCAAATGATAATGCCACAGTTCACCCAGAAGAGGGCAGCGCACTCCAGGTTTTAGACCTCGATGAAACCAAACATGAGCCAAATTGTATTTCTTTGTTGAACCAACTCAGGAACAAGATGTGAAACTGTTTTTAGGTAAGGCATTAGAGCAAAGAAATCACATGTAAATAACAATTAAAGGGTTCTGAAGAGAGGGCTGAAGAGATTAGTTAATTCATTACTTAATCCACTGATACTGGGGCAAGGGCATATTATTTTTACTCTTCGCTGTGTAGCTTTAAAGACTGTTGAATAGTTGAAGGATGCATGAAGATGATGATAATAAATGGGCTTAAGGGGAATTCAGGCCTCATAGCTAGGTGCATCATATACTGGCAAATTGCATTATGTTTTATGGATCTAAATATGTTGCCTACTTGTTACTTTTACCTGCTGCCACGAAGGGTGGTGTTTGTGCCGTGACATGAAACATGAAAAGGTCAAAGTCTCACTTTAATGTGCTGTGATATGAGACACCGTCCCAATGAAATCAAGGCAACTGGAATTTTGCTTTTGGTTTCATGTACTAAAGATATAGTGCCCATGAGACTCAAACTATGGGACTCAGATAGGTGGTATATGTCTGAATACTATTTGACAAATGGAGACAGGTGGCAGTTTCTTCACAGGACATATTTGACTATTTACTTGTCTGTAAATTATTATTATTTTTTTTTTAACATTGTTTAACATGACTTTCTATGCATCCATTTGTTTAGATTTTTCGACAGAGGGTATTTCTGTTACATTGAATTTACAGCAAACATTTGAAGTGACTCAAAGTTTTGCAGGTGACACACTTTACACTCTAAAAGCACCGCTCCCTTTTCCTTCCTTCTAAATCAAAATCAAAGTGGAATTTCACTGCAACTCCTCCCTCTGAGATGGAAACCAAACACATTTTACGAAGGGGGCCATTGCATAACGGTTACTATGACAACTCCTGCCACCATCCCATAATGCACTGGAGCGGGGAAGAAGGGTGCAGTGGAGCAGCATTAACTGCCCTGGTGGTGAGGAAGAGGGAACTGTGTGTGTATGAGAACGAAACAGAAAGGGAGAGAAAGTGTGTGTGTGTGTGTGTGTGTGTGTGTGTGTGTATGTCTGCCATAAAACAACACCAGGAACATATGAGGGTATGTTCGTCACAGCAGCAGCCAATCAAAACCCTCACCTCCAGCCAGTCACAGCCTCATTCACAAACTGAGATAGAAAGACCAGATAATGAGTGTGAGGGTGACCAAGCTCTAATCAGACTAGCAAATTAACACTGACCTCAGCCAATTACTTGTTACACTCTCACTCAGGCTGATAATAGTCCCTCCATCAACAGCTTTGGCAGATAACCAACCATTAAATGGAGCAAGTTTTCTATTTTGAAAATCAATTTGTCTTGTGGATGGAAAAAGTTTGCTTTCAAATTTGGCTCTTAGCCACAATGTGGACTATCTCACCAGAGGCAAAACTGGAGATGAGTGGAGTCGAGACGTGCCTACTGTACCCCTGGTGCTTTCTGGGAATGTGTGAATACACGGCCTGTGCTCATAATTACCGCTGTGCACAGGAATTCATGCTTTACACTTAAGGTCTCTGCAAGCTTTGTATATCCCTTAAGAGGAGTGATGAGCACTCCAGCAGACACCCGTCTTTACTCTGAGTTCTTACATGACTGGTGTAATAATTAAAGTAGGTGGTGAACTACTGCCCTACATCACAATGAAAGCGGTGCCTCTACATCTACTGTGAAAGCCCGGAAACACTTTGCAGCTACACTGGGAGATAATCTGTCTCTTAGCGCGGTCAAAGCTTCAATAGGCCACATTAAATAAATAAAACCTTGAGAGAAGTGTGTATGTGTGTGTCTACCTGTGTTCTGCAGCAGGCACTGAGAAGCCTGGCACAGGGTCCTTGGTGCCGTAGTACTTCTTAATGACTCCGATGCCTGCGACCGTGTCTGTGCCCTTGAAGTTGACCAGATGGGCGGAGGCCCCGATGCCTGCAGTCTGCAAACAGGTGGGGGAGGGGTTATGAAAGATAAATAGCAAAGACCTCCCTTCCTGCATTTTTTCAATTTTGCGTATTATATTAAAAGACTGGCTGCGGTTTATTTCAAGCTACATTCAGTTTTTTGACAAAAGATCCCAACTCAAGGTACTCTTACTAGCTTTTTTCTGAGTTTTTATTCATAACACACCACAGGTGATATGGTTGAAAGCTCTGAGGAAAGCTTGTATTAGGACCATGAGTTGGCACTGTTTTGCCAAACAAGTATTTTCAAGGTCCTGGAAGTTGTATGGGTGAATCCTCTGTCAACAGATCCATCTCCAGCAAACTTGACTTTGCTGATTAAGACCATTTGATACTGTTGAAAGCTCAGGAAAGATCTAGTAAGTAGAACTTGAGTTGAGATTGTTTTTGTCAAACTAAAGTCACGAATGAAATTTCAAGTACAACATTTATTTTGTTTTCAACGTATTTGTTGGTGTGCTTAAAAAAAAAACAAAAAAACAACAAACTTCCCAGTGTTTGAAGGGTAAGAATAGAATTCCGCCTTAACAATATCTACTATATTGAATATATAAGTATACCTCTTGTGATGAGACGCCCCTGTAGCCAAAGTCATGTAGTTTATACTCTAGTCTCTCCAAGTTCCCAGAAGTCTCTAGGAGGTACTTGGCGAGGATCTTCTTCTGCTCTCTGGAGTTGGTGGCCACGGTGATGGGGTACCAGATCTGAACCAGGATGGTCTGATGGAAAGAGAAAGAAAGGAAGAAACAAAGAGTCCAGTTCACTTCAAGTCTTTACTTTCATTTCAGAGTGTCAGTGTTTCACTGCTAAGGTTCACTTCTTCTGATTTCCCAGGTGCACGTATGATTAAAAGTGTCTCTCAGGGTGCCCCTGTAGCTCAGCTGGTAGAGTGCGTACCATTAAGGCAGCGTCCTTACTGCAGAGACACGAGTTCGAATCCAGCCTGGCCCCTCTGCTGCATGTCATCCTCTCCCTCTCTCCCCTAACTTTCCCATATCTCTACTTTAAATATCATAATAAAGGCAAAAAAAAAAAAAAAAAATTAAATCTCTCAACTCTTAGACAAAAAGGCTCTCTGTTTTCAAAGCCTGTGAAGTCTTAAAAAAAAACAAATAAACAGCAAAATTAGAAGTTAAAAGTCTCTTTTCAGTACTGAACAGACCAGTGAATGTCTGGTCCAACTGTCCTGTTTTCCCAGTATTCAACAGGCACTAATATCCAAAACTAACAGGCTCAGAGGGATCAAAGAGGGTGCTCATTCACACAAGACAAACTCTGGGAAAAGTACATTCCTCGATGCCGCATGTCAACTCTGGACCAGAGTCATAGATTTCAATAAGAAAACAAGTGGCTTATCTGTACTCACCACCACCTCGGAAATTTTATGAAAACACACGATCTGCATGGTACAGCACGCGTATGTATATGTGATGGTTCAACAGTCTATGTTTTTGTCCGTACCCCTTACTAAGCAAAGGCACTATATTTGATTTTCATTTTTTCAGTATGTAAGAGTCAAATCTAAGATGCAGTAAAACCAGATTACACATCAGAGTCTAACCATTTAATCACAGTGTCATCAGTTACTTCCGCTCCAGGAAAGAGAAACCTAATACGCTGACTACTGGGTCACACTACCACATGAAACCCATATTATTATGTAATTACACTGTGTGACTGCCACATGTCATGACTCATATGAAGCTGTGTTTATAACAGGAATGACAACTAAGTGTGTGTGTGTGTGTGTGTGAAACCTCATTAAATAAAACTCCTAAATACCAGAAGCACAGCAATGTTTCCTCCCCCTCAGGGATTGCAAAAATACAAAAAACAAAAAAAAAAAAATCACATCTTTGACTTGGCCTACTAATACTATGGAGTGTGTTTTTCACCCTGTAACCCTGAGTAGGTCACATGCCTCTTCAGATGAATCATAATCTAAACCATAATATGGACTCATGTGACTACCAAGCCAAGGTTCACACTCACTCACACACACACACACACACACACACACACACACACACACACACACACACACACACACACACACACACACACACACACACACACACACACACACACACACAGGCAAAAGGTCATAACCTTTTTCGAGGAATCAACAAGTCACATTTAACTGACGTCAGTCATATTATAAACCTAGAATATGACTGAAAGTAGATAAAGGTGGGCCTTAGGTAAGTCTGTTTACTTTTCATGACTGACTTTCAATTGTAAAACATGAATTGTGTTTCTGTTTTCACTTTAATATTCACTAAAAATCGAAATGATTGTGGCATTTATATAATTTAAAATACAATATGTGATCACCATATGACAGTTCGGGAGAGATCATATCTCTAATGGTAAAATGAGGAAGGAAGGACGGTAAAAACAACTCTGTGTGTACACACACATACACACACACACACACACACACATACACACACACACACACACACACACACACACTCAAGCGCACACAAACACGCTTGCATGCCCACATAACTTCTCGGTCAACGTCCCAAAACAAAATGGAGGGAGATAAGGAAGGACAAGAAGGGTAAGAATGAGGAACGTAGGGTGAACAAAACAGAAAGCAAAAAAAAAAAAGAAAAGAAAATACAGAATGACAGATGCAGAAAACAGGAGAACAGGATGAGAAGAAAATGACAGAAAGTAAAAAGAAAAAGAGAAAGTGAAGGAGAAAGAGAAAGTTTGACCTAATGACGCAACCCAAGGACACCAGGCAGAATGCTACAGCTAATTTTACATCAGCCATGAAGAATGAGTGTGTGTATGTGTGTGTGTTCATGGATGTATTTATATCAGCTGTTGAGACTGACTAAGTGGGTGTGTATGTGTGCTGTCACAGTGCTCTTGGCTGTGGGTGACCCATGTCCAAGCAGTCCTTCATTTTACTGTTGTATTTGTCATTATAGGTGAGTGTGTGTGTATCAGATTATTGATCCAAATGCAGAAGAGAGTCAGGAACCTTCAGGCTAATTTGCTTAAAAATGTGTCTACAAGACTTATATTGTACATCATGTCAAAAGCTTTATTCCTGTATACACGGATCGAAACAATGAAAGCATATCGTTTTTGTTTAATCATATTCTAAAGAATCACTGCATGAATAATCTGTGCAAAAAGTCAAACGAGATGTTGATAAACAGGGCTGACATGGTGAAAGATAAGAGAGAGCACTTCCTGCACAGGGTAAGTGAATTTAGATCTGCCGAGTCACTGCAGACAGTCTGTTCATGCAGCATTAAGTTCATGAGATGTTTCTGATCCCGGGGAGGAGTCACACTGTGCATTAGCCCAGTGTCATAAATATAACGAAGAGGCTGGAGTTCAAACTGACGACAGTGTTTGTATTCTCTGATGTCACTTGATACAGTATGCATGTGAGGGTTAAAGACACAAGTTGGTACTGTTAGCTTAGCACAAAGGCTGGGAACAGGGGGAAACATTTAGTCTGACTTTGTCCGAAGGTAACAATATCCACCTACCAGCTCCTTTAATGCTCACTGACTAACACACTATATCTTGTTTAATTCATACAAAAATCTAAGTGTAACAACAACAATTCTCTCTGAGCAGTTGCTGGGCAACCAGCGGAGAAGAAGTTAAGGCTAAGACGTAGTTCAGCACATAACCCCCTGTAGACCAACAAATCGATGGTTGTACACTTTAGGTTTTGTGTGAATATATATATATATATATGTACAGTATATATATAATGCTTAGTTGTACTTCGTGAGCTTCAGAGGTGCTGGTACATAGATTTTGTTTTCTATGGACACAGCCAGGATAGCTGTAACTGGCTGCTGGCTCCAGCGTCATATTTACTGTACAGACATAAGAGAGGTATCAATCTGCTCATCTAACTCGCCTCAGCAAGAAAGCAAAATAAGCATATTTCCTAAAATGTTGAACTATTTCTTTCATGAATAATTCAACCAGATTGCAGCCCACAAACATGACTGAATGATTGATTGATTGATTGATTGATTGATTGAAGTGAATAAAGACGACAAACACTCTGCACTGCGTCTAGAATCATTTCAGAGATGTGATGCTTCAGGGAAAAGAACATTGGTCTGAGCAAGGGGTTGATTCAGGACTTAAATCATTTTGTGGACTACAAAAACACCACGCAAGAATTGTTCCAACATCTGACTCTCTGATCTCAGCCAACCTGTATGAATCACTTTGCTGCAGTGACAGCACATCTCTGAGCGGTGATTAAGCAACAGGCCATGGCAGGACTGTAATTCAGTGGGCCTCAAGAAGAAGAAGAGATAAGAAGTGCCGTTAGGCCTGCTGCCAAGCAACATAGTTTATGGATTTTTATAAAACTATTAACTCAACAATGTAATAAAAAGGGCATAAATATTGCTAATATCTTTTGTCTTTAATCAATACGAAAAACAGAGCTAACAATTAAATCCTACTGATAAGCTTTGCATTGTTGCTTTAGTAGCAATCCGAGGAGCACATTAAAGATTTAACTGTTATATGAAGGTATAGGGGCACGAAATTTACAACCGTCTTTTACATGATAAAGCTAATCCAAAACTGGAGACTGATACCATCCATTAGTTCTGCACTTCCATAAAGTCAGGGGACTCATAAGAATAAAAAATAACAATGGTCAAAATCCAAGAGACTGAGACACAGACTTTTAGTTTGCAGTATGGGTCAAGATCCAAAAAATAAAACACTGAATCCTACATTTCCCACAATGCATGCACACCATGCCCTAGTCTTACAAACTTCCTAAAGTAATGGACCCCAAGTTTAAAGGGACAGTAACAGAATAACACACCTGTGTCATTCTGGGCCCAGAGGACAAACAAACACCAACCTACCTCCACCCAGTTGGTGAGCCAGTAGCATTCAGGGTCCGTGCTCTCCACTGTGAACAAAACATTGCCTCGAGGAATGACACTCCCCTCTGGCACTGCCTTGATTTCAATGGGCAGGTGTCCATTGTATTTCTGTAAGCACAAACACACGCATACACAGATATCAGAATTACAATCCGGTTTACACTGTCACAGCTTCTTCTCTGTGGCTTGTAAAGAGTGTTTTTATTTTTAGCGACATGACTTAGAGGAAGGAGACTGGTGAGAGTTAACCTTCAGACATGTGCTTCACACCTGGTGCTATGTGGAAAGGCAGTGAGATTCTGCTAAATATACACACGCGCGCGCGCGCACACACACACACACACACACACACAGAGCTCCTGCGTTTCAAACCTGGCCTGAAGCAAGTTTTCCAAATCTTGTGTTGTATTTCACATTGAAATACAAAGCGTGCATTGGATGAAAGAAACTGAATCTGCAACTAGGAGATCATAGTTTATACCATAACACATACCGCCTCCAAAGCTGACCAACATTTGTATGCTTGATGTAGGCCTCGTGTGCTGGTTCATAGATTAACAACATGAAAGGCTGAGTGATTTGCAAAAAACTTAAAAAAAAAAAAAAAAAAGATGACAGATTGAGAGCTGATTAAGAAATGTGGTAAGAGATGACAAGAAGACTGAGTGTAAATAAGGGTTTATTAACACTTCTCCTCACTCGAGAAAATCCTTTGTCAGTACAGAGCGCTGTGCTCTCTCCAAGGTGCTGAAACTGTGCCTCCCAATCATCAGAAACATTGCGTTCACACTTTCTTGGATACATAAATTGACGGATTCATTTCTAGTTGATGATCCCGACTTGTATCTCAAGTAAGAGTTTAGCCTCTCTCTCCTCCACAGGGCCGAATGTGGTTCAGATTTTTATTACTTTAGCGTGTGTTTATTACACATCAGGAACATTTTTTTTTATAAGAACTGGCTTTTAACCACCAAGCCACCTGTGAAAATGTAGACACTTTTGTTTATTTTTGCCCCACTTTGCTACAGAAGAATGTGACCCTTATGACAGTGAGGTTTTATGATCAAAAACTGCTACAAATACCTTAAACCTAATCTAGAAACAAATTCAATTCTCCAGTAATTAGATTCCAACCTTGCTCTATGTACATTATTTGGGTTTATCAGGAACACGCTGTATGTCTTAAGTGTGTGCGTGCATGCCTGAGACCGGCCTCTAGCGTCTCTGACAATAGACACATCACCGTCAGGATGTTTCATGTGCAAACATCAGTGTGTGCTGGCACCTGTGTATATGTACACCTCCATACCTAGTTCCAACTTCCAGCTTTATTCTCAATTAATACATTGCTTGAAAATAGTCTCTTGTAACCCTCATGGAAGTTACGCAGAGATGTGCATAAAAATTGTTTTGTACAACAGCAGAGCCTCACCTGAAAAAAAAAAGAAGAAAAAAAGAAAAAAGATTTTTCAGCAGTCTCTTACCTCCAAAATGTAATTCCAGCCCTTCTCGTTGAAAACGTCATCCTGGAAGTGTTCTCTGTATACTTCCTTTGCTTCCTGGATCTTCTCCGGAGTCACGACCTTTCCTGCAGAGGAGGAGGAAGGAGGTGGAGGAGTTGGGGAATGAGGGAGGAAGGGAGAAGAAAGCAGAAGGACATGAAGGTTCAGAGAGAGATGTTGGGGAAACACATACCGACGGAGAGAAGGCACTGGAATGTGACTCTACTGTCCGCTGGTGTAATTAAATTAGAAGCATCCCGTGCATGCTGACAAGGCATCTTTGTCCAAAAAGACACACACAAACACGCAAACCACCCCCTTGTTTCATTTCAAGTTTGGCTAGTTTCTATACCATGGACATTGTTGCACAAAACAAGCCACAAAAGAGAAGATATGTACAAATGCAAGAGATGTGGGTAGGTGGATTTTTCAGGCTAGAAGTTTTTCCACTGTTTTTTAATCTTTGTCCTAAACTACGTTAACTGACTGCTGGCTCCAGCTTCATATTTACTGTTTTTACATTTATCAACACGTTTCCAAATAAATTTCTAATAAAAAGAAATGACTACCTGCCATTCAGAGCTGAATGGAAAACTATTAAATGTTTCCCGTTAATGTAAGACTATCCAGTTAACACTCGTGGTGTGATAAAACAGGTTTTGCTTTCACTATGATTCATCTCTTTATCCATTCACGTTTTCAGCCCCTCCCTCCACGAAAGTAAAGTTAGAGAAGATTAAAATTCACTCTCTGACTCTGGTCTAGAAGAATTGTGATGCGCACTTTTGGTTTCCGTGAGTTTGTGGATCGAGGATGCATCTCTAATGATTGGCCTAATCACTGAGCTCCGAGGGACGCTCTGCGCAGACAGCTGGCCTTTCTCCCTCAGACGGTGAAAGAGCAGCTGTGCTTTTGTCTTCTCTCCCTCTGTTATCCCTGGCTCTCTGTCCCCCCCCCCCACACCTCTGCTACCGCACCATGAAATCCTCTTAGGAGACAGGAGGGTGATGCATTCCCTCTTTCTTTCTTTCTTTCTTTTGACTCCTTCTCTTTCTGTCTCTCTTGCTCTCTCTCCCACTCTCTCTCTCATGCCCCTCAGGATCACACTAACCAACTTAAACATCCACCTTTACTAAGTTGAGTTAATTAGAGCATATTGTTTATTTAGTATATTGTAGACATTATACTTTGCCTCATTTCAGTCTTTTCTCACTTACGCTTTTCTTTGTAACCTGCTGGCTTTGTGTTACGCTCTGTGCAGCCTAATTTAAGTGAAGCACGTTGTAACCTTGCTGGTTTTTAAGTGAGCAAAAGGACTGTTGCTGTGGGCCACAATAGCCAGCACCTGCCCTGCTGAAGTGTCCTTGAGCAATGCACTGAATTTTGAGTAGCTCCACGTATGCTGTTCAGTAGCTGACCCTGTGCTCTGACCTTGCTCTGGAGAGGAGAGAGAGAGAGAGAGAGAAAAAAAAACATTTCCCCCACAGGGACCAATAAAGTATCACAGAAGGATCCACAAAGGTTGTTGTGTTGACTTTTTTTTTTTTTCTTACCTACAACTCATCAGTAAATTACAGCTAAAAAATCTTTTCTGATTGAAAAATGAAACTAACCGAACAGCGGTAAAATAAATAGCGGCTATACTGTGCAGCTTTCCACAGTATGATGGTGAAACAAATGAAAAAGTTAAGAAAAACAAAGTCTATGTCTGGGTTATGTAATCCAAGCATAGGAATGTTACGCTATTTAATTTGTTAAGTTGACTGGAAACACATTTTTATTTACACAAAAGGCCTGAAGAGTCAGTGGCAGTGGATGAGGCTTCAACTTACAAGCTGCAAAGTCATTCAGTCTGGCAGCCAGTGAAGCTCCTACTGGGTTGGAGGTCAGACCTTCATGTGTTCTGCTCAAGGACTCTTTTATTTATTGAGTGATTACACAGTACAAAATATTGAACTTTTTGAATTTCAAAAGCACACATATTTTATACTTTGTTTTTTAATTTAAAGTTTAGAAGATATAATTTGTGTTTTAAATACCAAAAAACCATCTCAATGTAGTTTTACATCCTCTTTCTGACACTCCGGAGCTCTTGCAAGAACAGGGCGTTTTTGTGTCGGTCTTTGAGCCTGTCTTTTGATTGGCTGACTGTTTCCTGGGGGACGCACAACCAGGCCAACCACAGATACTACTGTAGCTTTGTAAAAGTCACTGGTAAATGCAAATGGTAATGTACAGTCAGTGCTGAAATGAGCTGAACAGATGGTCAAATTCTGACTAAAATGCTCCAGCTGGATTTGGCGATTCTGGTGCAAACCCCTGGGTCATCTGATGACGTTGGAGTGACCGTCCTGACGGCCCATTTAAAGGCACAGCTTCTCAATACAGGCTGTGTGCACTTCTCCCTGTGTTTTGATACAGTATTTATATAGCACCTGGACGTGCTTTATAATAAAAAAAAAAAAAAGACATGAAGTCTCACTTTCTACAATATGGGACCTTTAAATCTGAGTCAGGACTTACCTTTTAGGTATTTGTGGAGGATGTACTGTAGGCCGTAGAAGACCGTTTTGTCATATTTGACTTTTCTGCTTTTGGTGGAATCTGTCCTCTTCTCGCGGCACTCGAAGTAGGAATACACTTTACTCGTGTTGGGAGGGTACTGTTTGTAATGTGTTACCTGGAGAGACAGAGAACATATTGACGAGATAAGAAAAGTTATCCCGGTTATCTACAATAAATAACCAGCTGAAGATAATGTGGCATAGTCGCAGGTGATGCTATGTGAAGAGTGACAAGATTTATTTAAGGATCTAATTCTTAATGGCTGAGCCTCATACTGACACCCACAACTGACAAACCACCGTGATAAATGAGAAAATTCATAATCTGTGTGTGCTCTTCCTGAGCAGCTGGTCAGGAGATTTAAAAAGGCATGAATCCTTAACAAGGTACAAATTGATAGAAACACTCTTGTCTTCACTCCTGTCTTATTACAGACTCGTGTGAAAGGTTAGGTCTATTTCCTGAACCTGATTTTTTTGGAGTGCATAATTAATCATGCTGAACTGTATGTTGTGAGTCATGGTTGCCTTGTTAAGTGTTAGCATTGCAAAAACAGGAGCAACTGGAATTGCTGTGTTCTCCTCTAAGTTTCACAATGATGTGTGTACAATATTAGATTGTAGATTAGAGGAACTAATGACACAACTAATGTTGAAATTCCTTCAAGCTTACATTGCAAGTGTTTTTTAAAAATTGGACAAAGTTTAATAAATCACCCTAAACCTCATATATTTGCAAGCAAAGGTAATAATAAAACATTTTCAAGGAGCAAATCAAATTTCAATGTTCGGACACAGAGGAGTATGAGGATTCAGTAGCTCAGTGCAAACAGACGCAATCCAGAGAGCTATTTGGAGTTACGACACAAAGTATTACACAAAGTAGAGTATTTCATCTGCGATTATAAGGAACCAAACCATTCCAGTTCAGCAAAGGACCCATCAATCCATCTATTGTGTTAAAATTGAATACTATACCAACATGTCATGATAAGGGCAAGGCATGTCAGACTTTTCCCCCCACACAGACACGTTCTCTATTATTCTGCTACTGTGTTATTATCCAGAAAATACCAGTTTCAGTTTTGTGCGTGCTTCTAGTGATCTTCTAATCTACTATGAACTGACTGATACGAGAAACATTGACATTTAGAATCAAGCAAAACCATTTGAGACATGCCCAGGCATGTTTCACACACACAGAATTATAACACTGTTTGAGAGAGGCGATACCTTTAAGATACACGCTCACAAAAAGGACAAGATACAGCGTCAGCTGTAGCCACCCAGTCATCAATTAAATCCCAAATGAGTCCAGGGATTTCCAGAGAGTACACTGGGGCATTTGAGGATTTAACCCTCATCACAGCACCACTTGTATGCACTGAACTCATCGATCATGGCATTAGCAGACTGAAGAAATGAGGACCAAGCAGCATTTGACTGGTCTGTTTGTCGTCTCAAATGTTCTTAAAGCGAGCAGCCAAGCTGCAAATGAAGCCACAAGTGGGAATTAAAGGGAAATTTTAAATGCTAAAACATAGCATCATTAGCACAGGGAGCTGTCACTTGGGTTATATTAGGTAACATCAGCCGCCATAAAGGCACTGGTCATACCAGACCAAGTAAGGTTATAGCAACAATACACCTTAACATTAAGTATGGCTAATAAAGTTGATGATATGATGATCACTCAGTAATGACTTTGTAATCTGACACTTACTTTCAGACATCTGATTTTAATATCTATAAAATGTAGTTTAAAATATGTGGTTCTGTTGTACAAAAAGAATGAAGTGATCTAACAGTTCTCTCAAGAGCACAGGAAGACATTTTACTACAGATAATACAAAACATTAATCGAGGCTGAACATAGGTCAAGGGCTTGTCTTTCATTTGACTACAACCTTGGTAAAGCACGGAACTTCTCACCATTGGAAATACATAAAGGTTACATTGGAACCACAGGTGTATTTACCTATGAAAATGGCCTGAAGGCTAGATCGAAACCTAGCAACACAGCTCAAAACAGCTACTCATCCAGAGTTTGTGAAGAAGCGAGGAGAGGAGATAAATGTCAATGAACTACTCAGTTTCTTTGACCCCCCTCTCTGTCCTTTCCTCTGAGCTTCCGATAACTCTATTTTGAGTCAAGACATACAACATGACACTGGGCCGGACCACATTCACTAGAGTCACATGCCAATGTATACACACAAACCCACCATCAGTCTAGTTTGCAAGGGACACCACCCTCAGCTGATCATTAACATTCAAGGATATAAATAATGTATTATCAAATATTGACACACACAGACTATCAGCTAATGAAATGGAAACCTATATTTGAATGTAAATCATACAGCGTGTGGTAGTATTAAAAGCAGATCAGTTAAGTCCTCCCACTGTCAAGTATGAACACAATTCTAATGGCGAATCAAGACCAGTAATTAAAGCTGCACATATCAATGTTATATTATCACCTGACTCTGCAGTTCCCCTTCTCCTCTAGTTTGCTACAGAGCCATTTTTCTCTGGAGTTGGTGGAGACCAAAACAGAGCTAAAAGGAGACTGAATACTGGATTTACATTTATCAGGTGGCATGTCTCCCAGAAATGCTAATGCTTCTCTTACTTTACTCCATGTTACATTTCCCATCCCACCTTTATGAGGTGATAATACATGTTGTGTTTACAGCTTGTTCCGGTGCCCCAAAGTGGCCAGGAAAATCAATGTTGCTGTAGATTAGTTTGGAATTAGAAACGCCTTCATTTACGACTTTAGAGCTGCAATGATTTTAGACAAAACTTTTAAGTGAGAAAATATCCAGTTGATTAATAATAAAAATAATCGTTTTTTGGAGCCATACACAACTTTGATTTTTGCCTCAACTGATGCTGGTTCCACTTATTATTATTACGTATTCAGTTCAGTCTCTGATCTGAGCTCACACAATATTACCTCTGATTTTTTTTATTTTTTCCCCTATTTTCTGCACAATAAAACCATGATGGTGAACTAATTCAGAATGTGATAAAATGGTTCTAATTACTTGGATACAAATATTCAGCAAATATTTATGAAAGCAAAGAAAGTTCATGTAGGGTCAGTGTTTTTCTAACACCATATAAAACATTCAAGTTTTTTCTCTATCCTTCCTTTATGGATTTACTTCTGTGTCTCTCGACACCCTTGTGTGAAGAATGAAATGCTTGGACATAAAAGACCATAATTTGGCTACCAGACAGGACATTTTCAGGTGCTGGCTCTCTTTCCAAGCAGGAAAACATCTGAAGCATGCAGCAGCATGTGGCAAAATGCTTGATGGGACCATCACCTTACCTAAATGTCACAGGTTCAACCCTCTCTGTAGCTATTCTGCCCTGTGAAAATGTTTTCCCACCAAAATCCCGGAGCCCTGCCTACTTAGTTACTGTAATTCTATCTGGATTACGGGTCAGAAAAATGTCATGTTACATAAATGTGGTCATATGGCGATATCCTTGTGTTGTGGTATTGCTTTAAAAATCAATAACAATGACACACTGTACACCTCCACCCTGTAGTATGTTCAAATCCAACTGCTCACACCAACAACAACTTTGTACAAGCGTGTGTGCGTATGTGTGTGTGTTTCCAGACAATGGGCAAGCTTGGCTTTCTGGGTAAACTTTTCTTCTCGATCCAAACAGACAAAAAACAAAAGCATTCAGGTGCGGTTTATTTTTATGTCCCGTGAACAAAGTTTATGCCTCTGGTTGGTCTGTGAGTCAATCAATTGCTTTGCTTTCAATATCCCTTCTCTCTTTACAAAGGTTATCACACAGTTGTGCACGAACAAGACAAACATACGAGCCGCTTTCAGTGAAGCAACACCCCAAACACAGAGTACACAGTGACATTTGTAACTTTGGTAACTCTGAAAGAGCTCATGTATAAAAAGGACTGATCTTGCATAACTGAGAAGTTGGCCTATTGTTTAATTTATCTTTTGTGTTACTCAAGTGGCTGTTTAAAGAGACAATAACTAACTTACTTCAGCCTGGTATGGCAACACAGGTGCAAAGACACAACATGAAATTTGATCAGTGTCAGCTCGAATATTTTGTCTTAACTCTCATTTAACTGATCTCTGTTGCTTCTTCTGAACCTTTAACTATCTTGACTAGAAACACATTTTCTCAGCAGTCTTCTGCTTTACATTGTACACAGTCCCTTGTGGTAGCTGACATGAACAAATGCCTTCCCATTATCTATAAAGGGGAATTCATACCTAATATCAACTATATTCTGATTGTTATTGTTAATGAATAGTGACAGTAACTTGTAAACTTTTAAATACTTTGCAGCCAAGTGGAGTAAAAACAAAAAAACCTAAATCATTGACATCTTTTGAATTGTGCAGTTTGTTGTGGTATACAATGAGCTTAATATTAAATTGTTTTCTATTACACTAAACCAACAAGAAAATTCAGATAACGTGCAAAAGTATGTAACAGGCACTCCATGAAATTATTGTTAGGCTGCACAGATCTCACATTTAAGTTGTAACTACAGGCATATTATTTATAACAATGTGGCTGATTTCAGAGTAAAAACAAGGGGGGTGATTGACTGGCCTTTCTTGTGCCAGTCAATTGACACTTGACATTTGATTTAGATTGATTTGCTTAACTTTTAAAAAAAAAAAAATATATTTTCAGTGATTACCTCCCTTGGCTACAATGGTACTACCTAATTTATCAGAACAACACATTGTAACCAAGGTTACAACTTATGCCAACAATATCACCTCAGTTACAAAAGAGCAGCTCTCATCTATGGGCTTTTTCTTTTAAATGAAGCCCTGGACACATCCAGAAGGAGTTAAGGTCCTTTTCCTGAACCACAACCCTTCCAAACCACCACTCTAAACCTTCTCCTACCCAGTTTGGGCTTTCAATGCAATAAATATATTCATATGATATCTGCAAGTACAACCTCTGTTTCCACTACTGGTGTTTTTCCTATAGTACCGTGAGGGAATGTGATTATACCACTTTCTGTTATAACTAAGCTCATAGTGGGTTCGTAGATGCTAATGTGTTAATTGAGCTTTATATATATATATTTTGATTGTCATTATCCCAGCCTTGGTGCACACTTGTATTTGTCACACATATTCTCTTGCCTCAAAATGCGCAACTTTTTCTGTCATTTTGTAACATCTGACTACATTTAAAAGTTCAAGTTGTAATGCGATCTCAGAATGAAGATTTCAGTTTCAATTTTAGTTGTCTTTCAAGCTTATCTTCGGCTGGTGTCCCCATCTCCCTCCCCTTTCCATAATTCTGCCTTTCTGTCCCATCAGTCCTATCACTGAATGTTGTAACATGACTGCCGTACATGGCAACCGCCCGGCAGCCACTTGCTACGTGCGACAATACAGCCCGGCAAGTGCATTTACTCTGTTTGCATAGTTAATTAGCAGCCGGACTTATGGTACTAAAACGTTCCTCGCTGTTATATTTTCCATTATATCAAAGATTAAAAGGCTGTAGCCAACTGTTAAATACCGTTTAAAGGCCCCGAGCGTATAAATTCAATGCAGTTCAGTTAACCTAGCTGTGTCACGTAAGGTAAATGCATCCGGCTCCTTTTAACTTTCGGTTTTGATTCCCCGAAAGTGATGCTTTAACACTGATAGCGGCTAGCTCCACGCTGGCTAACGTTACACCTGGCCGGGCTTTTAAAGGAGACTTTGCCCATGTGCAGTCCACCGGGCTATCCGCACGGCACTTGCTAGCTAGTTGCTAATATTAGCTTTTTTTATATCATTCCCCTCCGTCTTCCTTCTGCGCTCTCTGTGAGCTAGCAAGCTAGCAAGCTAGCTGGATACCAGAGACTGGTAAAGCCGGTGAAAAACTGGCTCCGTAATAACCACTGGTCCTGAGTTTAAGTTAGCTATCTCAAAGAGGGATGCTTGCTTTCTGAGTTTGGTACCCCGTCTCTGCTGTACCAGCCCTCTCCTCCTCTTCCTCCAACCTATTCGGCCTGCTGTTAACCGACGGAGACCGGCCACAGAGAGCAGTGTGTTGGCCTTGGGACTGATGATGAAACCACCTTGACTTTATCAATTTTCATCCATCAGCCGCTCCCCTCCACCCAGTCCCCCTCCATCTGGAGCCAACATGCGTACGGTACCTTGTATGAATCGGTCGCTAACAGTATGTTGAAGTCGGCGTCTCTGTGCTCCATCTTTCCCCCCTCGGTTGTGAGTCAGTCGCAGCTGTCAGTGTGTTGTGTTGCGCGCCGTGCTGCTGGGGACTCCTGCCTGGTAGTGTAGCTGGGCAGGGGGAAGGACAAGCGGAGAGAACCGGGCGGGGGAAGGGGCGGGCGGAGCTGTCGTCACCAAAATTCCGGCCCACCCTCGACTACATTCGGTTTTACTCGGCCAAGTTGCACAGTCAGCCAATCAGCGAACCAGGTGTGACCAAAGAGTGTGTGTACTTACGAAGATCATTCACCACACCACAGGGACAACACATTTGTTTTTATTCATTTCCATCATAAAGGATCTTATACTTAACGAAATATAACACTTTTTAATACAACTTTTATTACTTAGGTTAATAAATTATCAGATTATTATATTGACACATGTGTATGACATTATTATAATGTCATACACAAAAGTATAATAATGGGAGGTATAAGATTTAGCATTTTAACCATACAGTCATTATACTGTGAAACAATATTTATCACTAGAAACACTGCTGCAGTTAAGACTGGCCGCCTCTAACTGCCTCATCACTTTATTTTAATTTTGTGTGCCCCTAAACATCACTGTGTGGGAAAACTGAGACATTTAATAAGCACAGTTAGGGATTTTTGGAGGCGTATTTAATGTTAAATAATGGCAAAGCACCTTTAAATATGACATTTGCTGTCAGACATCAACGTTCAGTCTATTTGTAGTACATAGTACTAGTGTAAGAGTGGGAATTCTGTGCTTCATTCTTTTCTTAGAAATCATAGAAAGACCTGAGCATGGGACATTAGTCATAATTATGTGCAGTTTTCAAACTCAGCAGAGGAGGGCAGTGTTTATCAAACCCTCCTACAACATCAAAAATGAAACTAAACAGGTTATTAGGATATAAGTTCCTTTGCGCATACATTTATTAACAGGGTGTCATTACTTCACTAGTAACTATGGGAGTCAAAGGAACATCTGTCTATATTACATATTTAAAGGCTCTGCACAAAACACAGGTAGGCTACTTTCATTTATCACATCTAATTAGACCCCTGGGCTTTTCCTAGGTCACTAAAGTCCATGCACCAAGAGGAATGAATAAGAAGAATAAAAGTTGCCCCACTTTATTAGGTGCAACACATCAAACATCAAAGTGAGGAAGATATCAACCAACCTCAGTCACCACATGCCCATAGAGTTCTAAAAAAGAGGTCTAATTAGACAAAATAAGTGTGTGTGTGTGTGTGTGTGTGTGTGCGTGTGTGTGTGTGTGTGCGTGTGTGTGTGTGTGTGCGTGTGTGTGTGTGTGTGCGTGTGTGTGTGTGTGTGCGTGTGTGTGTGTGTGTGCGTGTGTGTGTGTGTGTGTGCGTGAGTATGTGGCCAAAAGTGTGTAGAGGCTTTAAGGCATCAGAGGCTTTTGACCCGATAAATTAAATGAAACACTTCATCCCTTGGACAAAATTTCAAAGGCTCCTGCGTTATTAAACCACAGTCTTTATTAATAACTTTTAACATAATTGTGAAGAGGTAACAGAAAAACATATTTCTGTAGATGACTATACATCACAGTTAGTGGTTCATCTCCCAAAAGATTGGCCTCCTTGCAGGCATGTCATTAACATAATAATAATAATGATAAAATAAGATTGTCTAACCCATACACTGACCTTTTCCATTTTTATGCACTTAAAGCGATGAGACAGTCTTTCTTTTAACTAATTTTTTTCTTATTTAATTGCTACATTTGAGATGTTGTATTATTATATATACACTGTAATATTTGTGTTGTTTAATTACAAAATGTTATTGTTGGAGCTCAACAGATGCAGGTCTGTCTTGATCAGAAGAGTATAGTATATTATTGGCTTTTTATCTTTATTACTGTAATAAAAATAAGTGAGAGGAAGAAGCCTTCATTATCATCTTTTTCTTGGAGGGAATACAAGTGTCATGACATGCACAGTCTTTAATGGGCTCTGTTTGGAAGGAAACTGATGTAGTAAAAACATTCAACACCATCGCAAACCATGTACTTGACCTGCCAAACACTTCATACATCTTAAGTTTACACCATTCACTGTAAATAAATAGTTTATAGTTTAAAAACTATTACATTGATTTACAATTCAGTAAATTAAGGAACACTGTACTCCAGCGCAATGACACTCCATTGTGAACTGCCTGACTGAGGTCTGGATGGTGAAATCATTCAGCGGGGGGGTGAGAGATTCCAAGCCGCTGGACTGATGCTTCCCTCGGCCTATAACAACGATTTTCCAGGGCTGTGTGATCCCTGTGGAGGGAGGAGCTAATTTTGGGGTTCAACGTTACATTTCCGCATGTCAATAAAAACAAGTTTCTGAAGTCAAGAGGGAGAAGTGAGTAGTTCATGTGGGAACGTACTTATGTGTTGTACTGCTTTCATTTTATGCATGTGCCCAAAGCAAACACGTAAAGACTTTCGGTCACATGATGCCAAGCCTGAGCAGACACTAAATGAAAGGTGCTGCCTCTTCTTATGGACACACTTCGGAGTCTTTTCAAGGAAGGGATTTTGCACTGAAAACCAAGGAGCAGACTGACTTGTGCACATGCTGAAGTTAAAGCAAAAGTTCGACTTACACAGAGATGTGGAGTCTGATATCCACAGGAAGGAGGCGTCTGTCTGCAGGGTTAAAGGTGAGATGTTCATGTGTCCGCGGTCGCCTGCTTTATCAGCGACTTAACAGTTTCCTTCCTTTAACGGGCATTATTGAACAGTTTTGACTGATAGGGGGCTAACAGTGCTAGCTAAAAGTATCAGGTTTAAGTCAAGTCTATTTCACGGTTGTTGCTGAATTCAGAGTGAGTGTACCTGTGTTATACGTGTTTGTATACATTTGAGGTCTAAATTCAACAATAATTATTGGAAAGAAAATGTTTCAGCTAAAGTGTAGCGTGGAGATTCCTTTAGCTTTGGCTTCAAAAACAGAAAACTCCTAACTTCTAAACGATTTACAGGTGTTTACGTGTTGAGCACTAGATGGCGCTGTTCACTCTTCACATTTCTCTAAACACCGTATAAAAACGCATTAGTCAAACATTCACTAGTAAGCAGTTTGCATACCTTCATGAACCTCCTAAACATGAAGCAAATTAAACAATAATGTAATAACAGTTTCCTGAATGAAGACATTATCTCAGCATCTGAGAGAATAAAACATGATTTAATAGGCATTCAGATTTCATTTATACTGTA
Source organism: Seriola dumerili (assembly GCF_002260705.1). NCBI lineage: Eukaryota > Metazoa > Chordata > Actinopteri > Carangiformes > Carangidae > Seriola > Seriola dumerili. The sequence goes on from NW_019174393.1 coordinate 10,172,052, forward strand.
CATTTTTTTCAGACTTAAAAGAAAGACTGCTTATTTTTGGAGGATCCAGTATCGCAGCAAGAGTTTCAAACATCATACAGCTTCTAAACATTCAAAAGTTTACATTAACACCATACGACACTTTTTTTCTGTAAACTCCATGTTTAGTACACAGACACACATACGAGGCATTGGTTTTTATGCAGACAACAGACATCCCGTTATATCCTACAACATTAACCAGTATATTCTTGCCAAATTATTCACCTACACATCTGGGCACCTTTTTTTTGCATGAAACAACAACTTATTATACAATGGAAACACATTATATACTCATTCAGCATCATTAGTATCTTCAGTGTGAATGGTGGCAGGGATACTAAAAACTTTTTTGTCAGGCCACACTGTTGTTCAGACTCTGTGGGTCCATAATAATGATGCTGTGTCTGCAGAATACTCTGGCGCAGTGGACACTCGTATCCTGAACATTGAGAGAGATGGGGGCATCCTTTACTCCTGGAAGGTAAGTCCATAGAGGAGGCACTGCATATTATGTGTTTCTTATACTGGGTATGCTCATTAAGTGAGTGTGATTATCTTAATCCATATTAATCCGGTGCTCATTCCAATTTAGTTGTGTTACAAGCTGCATTTCAGCTTCACTTCATTTTACTGTTTATATGAAAGTTGCACTCACACTGCACAAAATAATCACATTTATTTCTCCATAATAATGTCCTTTGAACTTGGATAGACTTAGTGTAACATGCTGTGAAAGCGACACTCTGTTATAAACCTAAAGCTCCCACATTTTTCTGTAGAATTACTGTGTCTTACATGTTATATGTGCTCTGAAGTGCAATATTCAAATCCAGATGCCATTCCTCTTCAAATGGACACCATCAAATGAAAAATTCTATATTCTTTCCTCCAGATTTCTCTGCAGTTCTGCTTGACATATTTGGTATTTTTGGAAAGCTTGGGATCCTTACTAGAATTTAAAATAAAGTTCTGTGTGTTGAACCGTGCTTCTCTGCACAACATACATTTTTAATGATAGAGCCGCCAAAGACTCTGTGGGTTTAGGAGGTTAAAGACAGTGTGCAGCCCGCAAACAGAAAATAATCTCTTTTTCTAGTGCAAGGTTTACAATTTAATGCATGCCTGGCTGTGCCTTGGGTTTCAAAGAAGACTTTTATTTAAAATCTTCTGAGCAAAAAATGTGTCGAACTGCTGGTTTGAAGTGAGGCGGGTCTAGTCAGGATAAGCAGCGAGGTCAGCCGGGGTAATGAAGAGGTCAAGCATGACGTTCCACACGTGTCACTGTGGTGGAAGACACCAGTGGGAAAGTGGGTCTATAGGTCAGATCAGGTTATGATTATCCATCTCCATACTTTGATTGATTTAATGACACATGACCTAACAGGAGGAACTACTCTATTCTGACAGGGAGCAACAGCGACCACCAGGATTGGGAAATACGACTCCAACACCAAACAGAACAAGGTATTGTGGGTGTGTGTGTGTCACATGTTTCTTTCCCTTCAGTGCTGGTGCAGGTTTTGCTTTTGTCTGTGCAGCTGTATCTTTGCGCACTCATCCCCATGCGGCTGCGTTTGTGTTCTCCGCAACAGCTCCTGTACTCATTTGACAAGCAGGTGTGTGTCAGCAGCTGTTCCCTGAACAAGGAGGAGACGTTGTTGGGTGAGCCTCTGTAATGTTCAGACAATGAATTAACCAGCAGTAGACATTATTAACAATTCTGCGTTCTTGGCCCAAAATCAAGTATTCCTGCAACATTATTATCTTGCAACATAGGGCGCCACAAGAATAAGACCAGTTTGGGTGCAGATTATTGACTGCAGTGGTGCCAAACCATTGTGAAGAAAAATTAATCTAATGTAAACCAGCGTCGTCTATGTGGAAAATATGTGTAATATTAAGTCACGTCACACCTAACCTTTGCTTTTTCCCTCTCAGCTGTCAGCTTGGCACAAAATACCAGAGGAGAAGAGCGCCTCAGACCAAGTAACACCCAAGATCTCTTACTCCCAATTTCATTTACCAGCTATGGCATTAACCTTTTTCAGCTTCCTTAAAGTGTCTTGAATCCATATATGACATTTTCAATCTTGGCTGTAATTGTGTCTGATCTTTGTAGTATCCAAGTGCCTGACTCTCCTGATTGAGATCCATCCCATCAACAACACTAAAGTCCTCAAGGCAGTTGACTGCAGGGTCAAAGTGCAGGTAGTGTGTGTGTGTGTGTGTGTGTATGTGTGTGTGTGTTGTCTTGGCTACTTTCAAGCAGGTTTTACCGCAGCCAGGAGCTGACGTTGCAGTTTTAGAGAATTGGAGCTTACAGTGTAGAAGTGCCACAGACTATTTATGTTATCAAGCTTGCTGAAAGTGCACTGGCGTGTAGTCGCTTTTCTATCACTTTCTCTTAATCACTTTTTATTTCTCTTTCTAAATTATGTCAACTCATCAACAGAGGAACATTATAAATGACTATGTAATTAAGCTGCTGTGGCTATAATACATGCATTCCTCACTATTTGTTGCCCACCGTGTTGCCAAACCACACATCTACAGACATGCCGAGAATGTTTGAGGACTGTATTGGAATATAAAAACCCGCAAACTGATGTCTCTGTCTGGTAAGTGTCATAAACCACTCATTCAGGCGCTGACTCATGTTTGCCTGTGGGTTTCTTTAGTTCCTCCACCAAGAAACTGACAGGAGATCAGTGCTGGAGAGCCACCTGCTCCTGCTGACAGAAGACGGATGTGAGTCCAAAACAGAGAAAATAATCCCTCGGTTCTATGGAGAAAAATTACGCTGGACATATATTAGTTGTAGTTAGACGTAATTATCCCTGTGTGTTTCAGATGTGGATCTGTACCATGTTCTGCTGACCAAACATGAGGGTTATAGAGTGGTAAGTTGTACTCTACATTCGCCACATTGCCCGCTCTTTTCTTTTTGCTTGCATGGAGAATATTTCCGGCTGGTGGGTTTGTGCATTTTTTAGAGGTATAAATTCTTTCCGAGGATCAACATATCCAGCAATTAATAAGTTAAACAGTTGGAATGTATTTACATAACCCTGTGCAAAGAATATATTGTTTCGACCCCATTCTCAGGCAATAAACTATAGTGTCTCTTACCCCCCCCCCCGGGGGTAGCTGTGCATTAAGAATTCAGAATATGCTGAATATGAATATGCGTTTGTGTGAACCAGGTGATGGCGAATCCCGAGCGTTTGCCCAAAACTGTAGAGAGGATAGCAGAGGATTTAAGTTGGGTCCAGTGGGACGGACACACACAACGACTCTACTGTCTCACACACAAGGTAACACAATCACACGTGGCCGTGAATACCATACGTACTTTCATTCATACGAAGACGGCTACGTCACACATCAGTTGACACACTGAACAAGCTGCAAGATGACCTTACAAACAATTAGATGTCTTTCACAGGACAAGTTCCTGCTACGATGTGTTCAGTTTTACCCCAGTCATAACTGTGAAACTGTGGTAAGTCAACTCTGTGTCTTATAATTTAATAAATTGCCAGTTTTTATGAACATGCTGCCATTGTTATTTGCCTTTTCACTTGATAATAACCTGCCATTCTCTTGCTTTACGTTGCTGTCCAACAGATGGAGCTCCCGTTAGAGTTGCCTGCTAATCCTTTCCATACGGTCAAGTAAGGCAACAACTACACTACAGTATTAGAAATATGTCTTCTCAGCTGGCATTTGATTCTATATTCTGCATTCCTTTGTATGTTACTAAAGATTACTTGCAATTAAAGAGACAAAAATGAATCCCTGTGTACTAACTGTGCTGTGCAAGTAATTCATTTTTTGTTTTGTCTTTATTTATGTATGTATATCTTTAACTAAAATTCACTAACTGGGATTCGTGTGTGTGTTTGTGTGTGTTTGTGTGTGTGTGTGTGTGTGTGTGTGTGTGGCCAACAGGTTTGTAAACCTGGGCTTCGACCATTATCACATGGAGAGACCAGAACAGGAACTCATTCGGATGAATGTGTTCACAAACAGAATAGGTAACACATCCACACACATACACACACACTAATTCTTGTATGAATAACGTGCTTTCACACGTATGCTCTCTCACTCAGGTGTCTTATTCCAGGTACATGAATTATTATAACTAATACGTTTATGTGTGTTTATTTCTCTTTGTGAAAACAAGAACGTAAGTCCCTGTAACAAGTCAGAAACTATATTAACGTCTTTACGTTAACACAATGCAACACCCACTTGGAGATCCACCAGCAGAGATCAGAAAATCGAGGCACTTTGTAATTTACACTTTTCATTGAATGTGAACACGAATGGACATCAAGGTAAATTTTGTAACATATAAGATTTTAAGATTAAAATGGCTGACTCTATATTATCACCAGGTTAAAAGTGGAACCCCACAAAAGGGGCGAGCGGATTTTGTAGAATAATTATTGATTGAAATCTTGATTGAATTTGAATCAAAAACAAAGCCTGTCCTCTCAGGGATTGATGCAAGTTTAACGTTAGATGTGAATGGATTCAAAACAGAACACAGCCCATTTAATCTCACATGGATTATCATTATATAGTCATGGATGTTTGTGATGTTGTAATAATGGCACCTACTTTGTGATCCACAACTGCTCTGTCTCTGTGGTTTGTTTTTAGGAAGCATGTGTGTGTGCTACAGCCAGCCTCGGAAAGACAATCAGGAACTACTATACACCGTGGTTTTAGTTCACAAAGGTGTGTATGCTTTCTAACTGTCGTCTAGTCAAAAGAAAGATTGAAGTTTTTTTTTATCTTGAGGCGACTAATTTCTTGCTTTCTGCAGACTGCAGCAAAACATTCAGAGTGTCTCTGGGCAGCGAACAGTCGCAGCACAAAGCTGCACAGCTCCATCCACTCTTCATCCCCATAGGTCAGTGTATACACACAAATGTAATACAGTCACACACACACATACACTAACACACATCATTATGCTCATCAAATCAACCAAGTGTGTGTGTGTGTGTGTATGTGAGAGTTTGTAAGCTTGACTGGCAAACATGCAGAAACAGAAACACTGACGCGCAAATACAAATAAGTGTGTGTATCCTCATGCAACCTAATAAATGTCCAGTGTGCGTACAGAATACGAACACAACACACACCCTGACAGCGATGTTATGTTATTTTTCTATGTAGGTTACTACATCCTGGTGTATCTGAAGGATTATTTCCTCCACTGTATCAACACCAGGCAGCAGGAGATGCCCTGTCACTCCCTCTTTCTCTCTGGTACGACAAGGTTTTTTGTACAAATCATGTCTAAAGTTGAGTGACGGCTGTGTAACAGTTTGTATCATTACCTTTTTTCTTAGCTACAGCACATGCACTTGATATGCACCTGGACAAACATGGAGCTTTCACTGGTATTTGATGTTAGAAACAGAAGGTGGTCCTCGTATTAATCCAGTTGGTCTTATTCTCTGTCTCTCAACAACCCTAAGGTCACGATGTGGACTTGGGCCTGCAGTGTCAGTCCGCTAACATCACAGTGCTGCACGCAGAGGAAGAGTCTTGTGGTAGTCTGCTGGACCTGGCCAGTGGGAAGATCCACACTGCTGAGCTGAGCCCCGCCTACCTGCTGCAGATACTGCGCTCATCTTCTAGGTGAGCGTGATTCATAAGCTTTTGGTGGAAATGAAAGACCTATATACATTTGTGGGTATTATCAGGTGGTATTTATATACCCAGAGAAGAGCATAGGAGAATATAGGTAGGCAGGAAGCAGACAGATGAAGGTTATTTGTGTGTGTACACCTGCTGAACCTGTCTGAAAATAAATGTAGCTTTAACTTGAATCTTTGCCAGCACACAATTTGGATCGAACCATCGTGTTCAATAGAGATGCAGCAGTGGCTCGTTGCTCTGTTTTTTTTTTTTTCCTTGGACATTTGTTATTCAGTTGATTCATTTTTCAGTTTTAATTCACTTTTTTTTTCTTTTCTTTCTTTTTTTTTTTTTTAAACAGCAGATAAATCACCATACAGTCCCTGACTGTTGGCTGTCTGCCTCTGCATCTGCCTCTGTGCCTCTGTGTTTGTATATGCTTATGCTGAATAAAGGTAAATTTGTTGTACATCACCTCCTTTCAAAGGTGTCCCTGCAATAAGGCTGACCCTCAGCGCCTGGCCGCCCTCCACTGCCTTCTGGTTTACATGGGAAAGGACCCAAGCTTGGAGCTGAAGGTACAGATGGGTGGGAGGAAAGGAGTTTTGAGGACAAATTCATTGACATTTAAAGCAAATTTACTGAAACGGTAAAGTTCTGGTGTCAAATCTGAGCATCCAAATTTACCCAAATGAAGACATAACACATCCCCCACAGGACATACACAACTTGTGTTTTTGTATTTTTTATATAACACATAATCATTATTTCAAACATACAAACATAAACTTCAGCAGTTATCAGGATTTAAAGAAAGAGATTGAGACAGAAAAGACGGCAGGATAAAGAAGCAAAACAGTGGGAAGTCATGTCAGTGTCAGGCGCTTTTACTCAAAGAAAATCGATGTACAGCCCAGAGAAAATACATAGATGGTAAGGATGGCAGCTTCTCTGCACTTCTGTGTAAATTCAGTAGGTGTCAACCTTGAGTTGGAAGAGAGCAGATGGAGGGATGAAGACAGAGAGGGAAAGAAAAAACAAAGAGGGATGAAATACAACAAGAGCATAGAGAAGACAAGTGGACAGAGATCGAACAGAGTCAAACAAAGACAGAAAGAAAGGGACAGATATTTTGTTTGGGCACGGTGCTGACGATGACTCAGACTCTATTAGCAGTTCACCTAAATTAAGATGTTCCTGCTGCTCTGATAGATTGTAATAAATTCTTTCTGTAGAGGTTAAATGAGTCACCGGCTTCATTAGTGCAGCTAGCACTGGGAAATTGGACACCACACATAACTTTAGTTTTCTTTGTAGACTCCGTTAATGGGGCCAGCAGCACAAAAAGTAGCTGCTTTACTGAAGGTGATTGCTTGTTAACATTTCTCTCTTTGTTCACAGCAGTTTGCAACTTTAAGAGAATACTGTGCAAACTAAGTCCTTCCACTCCTTATTTTACTTCTCTCTTGTTCCTGTCCTTGTAATGGTTATTGTTATGTTTAATGTCTCTGGACTCAAAGAGACTCGTGGCAAAGTCATATATCTTCAAACAGCATAGGAAATGGGCAGCAGAAAATGAGTTTTCACTCTGATGCACTGTGGCTCCAAGATTTGCAGGGTCTATCTTTGAGGACATCAGTCATTTTTTCACATTTCTGTAATGTAAACAGTACACCATCAAAGCTACATCATCCAAAAAAAAAAAAAAAAATCCTTATCAGGAGCGAGAACTGTTATTAGTATTACCAAACAAGATATCAGTCTACAGCCATGCGATCTTATCCATCTTCTCATCTAACTCTCAGTTAAAAAAGCAAAACATTTCTCTAAAATGTGAAATTTTCTTTTTAAAGAGTGGAAGATAAACTGTAGACTGTGTTAGATTGTTCACTTTATATGTAAATGTACTAATGAGCATGCAGTACAGCTGTAGCCTAATGCCGAGCTCCCACCTCTGTGACACCTGTCTCCTGTGTGTTTCCATCATGCCACTAGATTATTGAATGGCTGTGTGACAACGTGAACGCCTTCGAATCCTTTGATCAGATCCAGGAGTTCATTCTAGGTCGGTGGCAGCTGAAGCAGCTGAAGGGGACACAAATCTCCTGAGTATCACTTCGACTTCCTTTTCAGGAGTCCAGCTTTCCTTTCTTGCCTTTTTATGTCCTCTCCTCTTTGTGGTTACAAGAGACTGCTTACATCTTTGTCTGCACAAAGCAGAATTCTTTCATCAACTCTGTTTGGCTCTTAAATTTGTTCTCGCAGACTAGTGCCAGGCGTCCCACGCAAGGCCTAAAGAGTTCGAAAAATAGACTTGGTTATTTTGAGACCTTGGAGACTTGCACAGAAAACAGTGCAAATATGGTTAAGTCCTAGCAGACACGCAACAACACATTTGTATGCCCCAGCACGTCCGTCTGGCATTCTGTTAAAGAAAATAACTCAAGAACAGTACATGATATTAATTTCATATTTAGAAACAACAGTCATCACCCAGAGAGTAGATGATCACATTAGATGTCAAGACACCTTGCTGCATAAATTTGCATTTTATTGGTGCTGCAATAACAACTTTCACTTGCTCTTTAGATACGGAGGTCATATTAATTCGGGTGATGGTGTAGAGTATATGAAGACGATAATGTTGACCTAATTAATGATACATCTGCAACCTGTGCTCCCTTATATATCATAGTGATAATGGTGGGACATGGGCTGAAGCGCCTCATTTGTCTTGAGACCATATTTAAATAAAAAATGCAACATAAGTGTGTTTAAAAGCAGAGTCCTCTCTCTGACCGTCTGTCTGTTTCTCACACACACAGCCTCTTTGTACAGGATAAGCTACGAGAAGTCTCTCAGCCTGGATAAAGTCCTGCCTTACTCCTCTGTATTCGACAAGAAGGTACCACACACACACACTTATATATATATATATATATATATATATATATTTGCATATGCATAGAAAATAAACGGGCAACTCTGAGTATGTCAAGCCAACACACTTGCAGTTCCATTTCACTGTGCTACACATGCACACACACACACACACTTTAGTATGCCTTTCTGTGTTCTAGGAGGTACCAGCGTGTCTCTCGGCGATCCCCGGTGTGTTGTGTACCACTGAGCTGCATATTGAGTCTGTGCTAAAAGGGAAGGTAAAAACGTGTTCTTCAATTTTTAAAAACGCATGTCTTACACTGAAAGTGCTTGTCAGTTACAGTTGAACAGTACAAAACTTCAGACTGGTGATTAAATCAAGACAATGCGTACGTTACATAACATGTCATACATGCCCTAGGTGATACAATGTCTGGAAATGACTGTAGTCGACTGCATTCAGACATTAAAAAGGGCATTTATATGTAAAACAGTGTGACTCTATACACGCTCAGTCTGCTTGTGTTCAATTCAGATGTCCCAAATGTTTGCAGCAACGTCCTTGCTTTGTCACTTTGTTGGTGTTGTTTGTTTGAGTCGTGTGTGTGTGTGTGTGTGTGTGTGTATGTGTGTGTGTGTCTCTAGGGTTTCTGGACAGAGCTGCAGTGGAACACAGAGAGGACGAAATATCTGGACGCTGTTCCCAACCCCAGATACAGAACTTCACAGATACAGGCCGAGTGGAATAAACTGGTGAGTCTGTTTTTTTTCTTTTCTGTGTGTGTGTGTGTGTGTGTGTGTGTGTGTGTGTGTGTCTGTGTGTGTTTTCTGCTTGTCCAACGAAAACCCCTTATGTATATTCATTGACACAAATCACCACCAAATCATCATTTCTATGTTAGGAGTTGATTGAGAGACGTTCAAATGTGTGTGTGACTGTCTGTGTGTGTTCTCGTTGGCATACCTGAGGGTTTTTGTCAAACAGCTGGAACGTATTTTCAGCCCTTCCCCTGATAGTGTTGCTTGTTTCAGAGGTCCGAGACGAGACCATCCAGCTACATGAATCACCTGGAGGAGAACACAAAGAAGTAGGTCTGCCTCCCACTGGAGCTTTGTTAAGAAAAGTACCTCAGTCCTGAAACTGGAGAGAGGGAAGGCATGACTGCGCCTCTGCACTGTCTTCTGTTTGGAAAAATGACATACTTTGCTCATTAGAGCAAAGTATGTCATTTTTAATGCCATAATTTTAAACCTGGAAAAGCCTGCAAGACCACAGGTTCAAACTTTTTGAAGGTTGACATAGATTAGCATGGTGCTCTAGTTTTTAAAAATATAAGCTTATATTTAGTCGTCAAAATCAGGTCTGGCAACATGTAAAATTTGAAGACTGTTAGACCGACTTAAGCTGCAGAACTGCTGCACAACTTCATCCTCGCAAATAACACTGGTTCCTAAAACAGCAGTAGTTAAAAGTGACAGTGAAGCACATTGAGCTTTACCCATCTTTAAAGGACATAGCTGGAATTATTGTATATTTTCTTACCAAAACAAACAATGCTTTACACTGCCTGTCACCACTTTCCGACTTCTCCAGCCTCAGCTCTAAGCCAATCGGTTCTCTACTGAAGATTTAAATCTTTAAAAAAGGTTTCTCAAGTATGTCGTTTCATTTTTTAACAAGACTGAATTATTTACTAAAAACAGCTGGGCACTGTAGTTTTTAGCAAACTTCACTCATACAGGAAAAAGCTTTTGTTAGGGACTGTGTTTTCAGTTTGCTGCTGTATTTACAACAGCAGGACAGTGTTTGTGGGACTGAGTCAAAATAAACTACAGTGACCATGTTCATCATAACATGTCAGGGTGGTTCACCTCAGAGAGGAATAATCTGTATCAGGCTTTGATTGCACGGACGATACTCGTTAGGTGGATCAGTTCGTTGTAGAATATGACCGGTGTTATATTTTAACTAGGCTGGAGTGGATCCACACCCAAAAATATGTTTAAATGATTATGTTTCTGAGATAGGGTCTGAAGTATAATCAGTTAGTTGAAGAATAAAACATAATCTAATACAATAAAGATGTGAAGCAAGTTTAAAAGTACTTTTGGGTCGATATTTAAAAAAAACAGTAGTAAAACTCCCCGATTTCTCTAAAAACAACTTGTCCTGTCTTGAACCTCAATATAATTCATTCTATAATTGTCATGATGCGTCGGGAGCCTTGATGAGTACAGAACAGGATTGTTGGTGGCGCATGTTCATTTTCTTTAACCAAAGTCGATGTTAGCAACTCGTGAAAAAACTGACTAAAAAGAAGATAAAAGAAGTGAGCAGGCGGAGAAAAATCTCTCTCTCCTTGAAATGGACTGTCTCCCACTTTCACTTTTTCTTTTTCTTTTTTTTCCAACATCTCTTCAAACTTCCAAAAACTTTAAAAAATAAACAGAACCCAGTGCCTACTCCTCTTATTGGAGTGAATGTCCTGCGTGAACCCTTTTGTAGCTGGTTACCTCGTCACTCTTTGGCTGTAAAATATCCACTTTGAATTAAAACACCTTAAAATGAGATTATAACTATAGCCCCTCAGCAGTTTATGATAAAGAGACTTGACGAAGACCTGTATCCATCACTGATGTGAGCCCGCTGTGAATTGAAAACAACTCTGTCCGGTTCATGCCAGGTATCAAACCAGCAGCTTTTCAGTTCATAATTAGCTTCTTCTCCTCCAGGCCAAACTCCAGCACCTGCTTACAAACTTTTATGCTTTTATAGTTTTGATATATTTCTGCTGCCGACCGCAGGAGTGTAGCATTATACCGCCTCGACTTACTGCATAAAAAGTAAGACTCTTATTATAATGCAGGCTTGAGGGATTGTTTTCACACAAAGCTTTTCTTCTTATTTTGTAGAGTTCTATCAATGGTGGACACCTGGTGTCTCGGTAAGACGGCATAAGCACACTGAACATGCACATCCATAGACAAACATAAATCCATAGATGCAAGACACACACACACACACACACACACAGGTACGCACACACAAACACAAGGAGTGTGAGTGTCATAAATAACAAAACCCTGGTATATAATGGAACTCAAAACTGTGTGTGAAGGTGTTTGGGTTTGTACGTTTGTGTGTTCTTCTGAGGTCGCATTCTTCATGCCCACTGGAGAATTCAGCTGAACCGAACCACCACACTAATTTATCTTGGAAGGCGAGGCTGAGAAAGAAGTGAGGGAGAGTGGAGGGAGGGAGGGAGGGAGGGAGGGAGAGGGAGGAGGAGGGGGAATATGAAGAAAAAAAAAGAAAAAAGCACAATAAAAAAAAAAATAGAAGAGAGGTGAAGAATGCTACTCTTATATAACAGCGGGGAGTTAGGTACTTCCTTCCCCTCTCACTCCCTCTTTTTATGTCCGTCTCCCTCTCATGACTCTGTTGCAGCTGTTTCGTGTCAGCCACAACACGGGACCCTCCCTTACCTCAGCTAATGCACACGGATGATCTCATACACCCAAAACCTCCCTCAGATTCCCTTTTTAAAACACTAACTCACTGCATTTTAATCACTTCCCCCTGCACCAAGCCTTGCACACAGATGATAGCACTCATGTCAGAAGATGCCTGTGGCTATGTGTCATACGTACTAGTGTCACATGTATTACAGACAGAAGGGTCATTTTAAACCCGCTATTTTTTGGATTGAAGATGGTGAATCCTCCATCATCCTCCCATCAAGTCTGGAGATTTGGTTTAGGCCTGAAGCTTAATATTATTTTCAAAAAATGTTTTAACATTTATTATTCATTAAATGTGTGGTCTATGAAGTGTCAGAACAAAGTGAAAAACACAAACAAAAATACAATTTCCAAGAGCCCAAAGTGATGTTTTATGTCTGACCATCGCTGCAAAGATCCCGTTCAAAATAACGTCAAAAAGAGAAAAGCAGTAAAAAAATCCTCATGTTTGAGTGGCTGGAAACAAAAAATATTTTATATTTACTAAAATAATAATAATTATCAATCGTAATTGTTAATTTTCTGATAATTGATTACTAATTCAGCACTGCGGTTGCATGTGAAGAGCTTGTGCACGAGCAGCCGCGCTCCCTGTTGCTGTGAAGTCCAAGACACTGAACCTGCCCGCTCTATATAAGACCATCAGCTAAATGTCTAAAATATGTAAATTTAAAACAGTTGATAACTTTGAACCGCTAACAGGCATACAGCGAAATCTGGCAGCGCAGCCTGTCAGTTAGCCGTTCCCTGCGAGCGCTATTTATATCTGTAACGTATTACAGAGTAACATCAAAAAGCCAGCCTCTTGCATGGGTGAAAAAGTCATCAAAAGATGGTGTGTGGGTGTGTGTGTGTGTGTGTGTGTGTGTGTGTGTGTGTGTGTGTGTGTGTGTGTGTGTGTGTGTGTGTGTGTGTGTGTGTGTTTGTGTATGCAAGTGTGTAATAATTCATCTAAAAGTAGCCAAGCTGCAGCGCCGTCCACTTTTGTGTTACTGACATAAAACAACTGCAACGTGCATACACACTCTCACTCACTCACGCACACACACACACACACACACACACACACACACACACACACACACACACACAGAGGAGGATCACAGCGTCAAAACCCCCAAGCCTTGGAATGTATTTTTAAAATGAAAATACACCCCCAGAAGAATCTATTAATATCTTAGATTCAGCTTTTTATTAAAGTCATAAACAAGTCAGAGTGTTTCTTCCAGTTGTACCGATTTGACTGACTGTTGAACGTTGCTACTGCGCTGACACACCTGAGGCTACCTGTGGTCTTCAGTTTAGAATAGATGCAGCATAGAGGAGGAGGTTTTTCGTCACACGTCTCTTTCATGTGCGTACTCTCTCTCCCTCTCTCTCTCTCTCTCTCTCTCTCTCTCTCTCTCGCCTGGTCTCTTTCTAGATAAGAAGCTGGTGCCACTTTTCCAGGAGGAGGACCATCAACAGAGGATGCTCATAGGCCTGGTGAGAGAGAGTGAAGCTGAAACCTGTCATTGGCTTCAATACATTCACACAAACACACACAAACACACACACACACACACACTCTGTGGTCAGAAGAATTTTTTTTTTTTTTTTTTTTTTTTTGATGGTCTGGGCTTGACCCCTTTGTTTCTTCGGGGAAGTCCTCATGCTACAGCGTGCAGTGACATTTTAGACAAGCGTGCTTCCAACTTTGGGGCCAAATTTTGTGCAGAGTGCTTTCATGACAGTGACCTTATGCACAAAGTGAGGTCCATAAAGAAATGGTTTTTCCCAGTTTGGTGCTGAGGAACTTGACTGGCCCGTACTGAGCCCTGACCTCAACCCCGTCCAACGCCTTCGAGACTGAGCTGAAACGCCGACTTTGAGCAAGGGCTCATGTATCTTTGTATGAGATGGGTCACAACAACTCAAGACAGTTGTTTTACTACAGAGCTGGCTGTGTGAGGAATAAGAAATAGTGTGAATTGACAATGAAGCATAAAATTAATTAAATTTGGGTTGAATTATTTTGAGTGACGGACTGTATTTCATTGGGGTTTTTTTTTGGCATTTTCATACTATCCAGTGTTAAGCTGGATGTATCGCAGCTTTGAGTTAAATCATTGCAGTATTATCACCCATCATCAGAGCCTTACCTCACAAAGGCTCCTGTGGCTTAATGGGAGCAAATCTCTATATTTGTCTGTATGGTAAATGTAGAATATAGCTGGAGCCATCAGCCGGTTTCTTAGCTTAGCATAGAGACTAGAAACAAGGGGAAACAGCTAGCCTGGCTCTGTCCAGAGGCAACAAAATCTGCCTACCTCTCCCTCTAAAGCTGACTAATTAGCACGTTCCATCTCACTCAGAAGATTTCGGAAGGATTTTAGTTTGAACTCGGATCCTCTTGAAAGCCTTGAAAAGCATCACTTGTAAAATGCTGTCAGCCAAATGAATCATTCAGCTAAAGGATCAGTCAGAGTCAGTCATGACACAACATGCGGATGTTTCAAAAGCAGAAAGTCCTTCAGCGCTCCAAAAAGATCCTAGTTAACATCCTGACACTCAAAATCAAAGAGCAGGAGCAGAATAGGAAACAATCAAACACGTCAGCCATAACCTGGATTGTTGATCAGTAAGCTTTTGAGATACAGTGCCTACTTTGATGTCCTTTCTTCTTTTTTCTTTTTTTTTTTTTTTCCAGTTTGAATAATTGTCTACACTGCACCATGTGTGTATTTTCTCTCCACTGTCACTAACTGTAGTAGAAGTGGATGGGGGAGAGTAAAGAGGAAGTGGCTGCACAGTACAATACTTCATTGTAAAATGCATCTGAGTACCGCATATCGTTGATGTATGACGGTGTGGGCGCTCGTGGAGGTGGATTCTTCCTTTATCGTGGGCTGATATACAGACCACTAAAGATCCACTGTGAAACGCTGACAGCCGATTATTTCCCTCCATAGTCATCTTTTAAGGTGAAGTTCCTGTTACGCTTCAGATGAGTCGACACTTTAAAAAAAAAAAAAGGGCATCTTAAGGTCCCTGTCCTGCTTCTTTTTTTTTTTAACTGTGTGCTGTTTGATGGACAATTTCATATCCCCTAGTTTTCCCTGTGCTCAGCACAGTTTTTAAAGAGCAGATAGCTGCAATTTAATGGAGTTCAGTGGAGATGCTGGAGTCTCTCAGCTATTCTTAGACGGACCCTCTCCCCCTGTCTTTCTCTCTCTATTCCCTCCATCACTTCTTCTATCTTTATTTTACCCCTTCCTGTATTTCTGCTTCTTTCATTTCACTCCTCTGCTCTGCTCACTTCCTTCCTTCTTTTTCCTCCTTGTCCCGCTTCTTCTCCCAGAAGGATATGTGGTCATTCGGTCAACCTCTGCTCTCCTCTGCTCTCCTCTGCTCTCCTCTCCTCTCCTCTCCTCTCCTCTCCTCTCCTCTCCTCCTTCCCTTCCCCTCCCCTCCGTGGTTAAATCAATTTTTGGGACATTGTAGTCGTGGGAAAAGTCGAGGTGAACTCAATTTGACCTTGCTGAGTGTACAACAAAGTATGCTTAAAACACACAAACACAAAGTTTTACTCCAAGCCACAACAGCACACACACACACACACACACACACACACACACACACAGAAAATAACCCATGTGTGTTTTTTGTGTTGCAGACAGTTGACAAGCTTCGAGAGCATCTCAACAGACACCTGCCTCGACTGGGGAAGAAGAAGATTGACTCGCTGGTTGTCTGCTATGTAGCCAAACTGGTTGGTACACTGTGTGTTTGTGTGTGTGTGTGTGTGTGTGGTTAGAGATAAAAAGCGGTTCAGGAGTGTTGTATATCCTTCTGAACCCAATTTTTTTAAAAGGGGCATAGCTCTTAAAGTATTATTTATTTAATATTTGCCCTTACTCTTTTTCGGGGAAGGTTAAGTGGCACTCACAGCGAGGATCGCTCAGTTGGAAAAGGCAGCGGGTTTTTCCACTCACACTAAATGCTTTGACAGGGCTCGCAGATGGATGCGTGCTCTTCAGTTCAGGGAGGTTGCTGGAAGCCATCAGGTCACTGTTTCAGTCGTGCGGACATGTGTGTGGGGGGAGAGGGGGTATTCCCGCTTTACTTTTCAAAATCCTATTTTCGCCATCCTCTCTATTTTTAGTTTTGGGTTGATTTGACGATCAAAAGGTTCAAATAATATCACCAAAATCAACAATGCCGTGCGATTCCTTCCGCATTAAAACAAAGCCACTGCAAAGCCATCTTTCAAGTCCAAACCCGCATTGTTTACATTCAGGTCTACTTGCTAGGAATCTTCTTCTTCGCTCCCTTTTTTCTGGTGCATCGCTGTGTTTCGTTATTGACACCTGTTGATAAGCGGATAGTAACATGACACCATTTGCAGGACTGTGTCGTCCGTGTCCATGTGCAACCAAGCAAAATGCGGACCCAAACATAAAAAAACATTGCTCCATAATGCTGCTAGTGCTCAAAAACTCATTGTACACTGTTAGTAGGGCTCTATCAAGGACTATCACAGAAGACAGGAGAGGAGAGGAGGGTTTGACATTTTGAGAAATATACTTTCTGGTGGAGTTAGATAATGCTCCCGGCCAAGAAAAAGTCTTCGAGCTATGTGTAAATGATAGTTTTTACACTTGTTGGTACAACTTGGTAATTAATCACCTCTAAAGGTTTTTTCTTTGTTGTTTTTTTGTTACACTACTAGTACTATCAAAAGCAAAAAAAAAAACCCCTTCAATTACATTTCTAGAATGGTGTAAATGTCTGTAAATACACGTGTATGAATGTGTATAAATATCCCTTCGTTGTTCCCCCTCCACACTTCAAAACGCCCTTGGTATCCACCCACAGAGAGGCAGGTGGGATCTGCATAACCAAGCGGAATAGATGTAACCACTCTCCGTCGCCGTACCCTATAGAAGCACTTGGTTCTGTAAAGTCAGTCTTTAGTATTCCTGGGAGGTAAATCCCTTCACAGCCACTGAAAGCAGACATACAGCATATATCAACACAACAGTATTAAATCAGGCCAAGGGTAAGGCAGGAATTGAATAGAAAGCAAGGTGCACAGCGATTTGGGACTTTAAGGAATTACATATGACAGAGTAAAAAAAAAAAAGAGGAAAGGAATCGTCTCTGCTCACAGCTGGGTCGGTCTGTGGCTCCGCTCGGTATGACAGGCTCATGAGTTTTAACCTACGCCTTCAATATCAAAATGAGAGTAGTAGAAATAGGTGCATCTGTAATGGTTTTTTGACGTCGCCCTGCAACAGACAACCGCAGTGACTTTTTGAGTTTATTCTGCTCAGCGAGATTTAGGAAAGTTTCTCATCTTGGGAGTCGGACTTATTAAAACACACTCAGACAAAAGACCCATAAGGTGCAGCCTTCAGGGACGTTTTAGAGAAACGCAGAACAGTCGACTAACTCACAAACCAACCACCAGCTCACATCATGCTGACTCATGCTTTAAAACACTCAGGGTGGTAGTGTTTCAAAGAGGGCTGACTTCCCCTCCGCAAATAAAGAACATCTCCCCCTCTTGTCGGCGCTTATTGAGACTAATGGTTGCATTGACACAGGGGAGAAGTTGGGGGTGAAAACGATTACAGCTCTGAAGAGCCGGGGAACTTTTGCTATGATAGATTACAGCTCCAAAGTACATTATTGTCATAGATATTTATTTATTTCCTGTCCCTGTTGCTACAGACAACTGAGTTGCATTCCTTTTTTTTATATAACACAGCCAGTGTCAGAGCAAAGAGCGACCCGCTAATAGCTGAATATGAATGACTAAAAGCAGGAATGCATATTAAAAGTAATGCAATGAACTGAAATAGGCTGGAATAGTTTTAATTATGCAGCAGAAAAGTTATTCTATACCCAAGGTTATTAAACTTTTTTTTTTTTTTTTTTTCAGCAGAGGACCCACACTGAGTTAATCCAGTCTCTTTGTCGGATCGAGGTTCATTAAGACAAATTGCTGATTCTAGATTTTATTCTAATAGAAAACCACACAGGGATTACAGCGTATGAGTCTGTGGCTTTAAACCACTCGCTTGCCTTTTGTTTGACATTTTTTTTCCAGCACAAAAAAACATCTCCGCTACATATTTTTTATCTTATTTACTGATTGTCAGGGGCCTGGATTACATCAGCAACGAGCACAAGAAATGTTAGTGGGACCAGAAGGAAAATTTTAATAATTTATTTTATACCATTAACAGACCAGTGGAAGAACTGTTTGCTTATAAACAGCAGTTTTTGATTTTTGTAGTACTGCTTCTATTATCTGTGTTTACAAAACCGCCAATATAAATCCCTGAATCTAGCTGTCAATTTCCATGTGACAAAAATTAAGAACAAGGGAGGTTTCCTCGGGGTAAGTAACCACTGTCAAAATCAAGCCACACTGCTTTGTTAAAACACAAAAGCCTATATTGATTTACTGTGACTCCCTGATTAAAAACAAGAGTAGCACGTGTCGATGGGTCACACAGAGACAAGTGAATACTATATGCACCAGCTTCAGTTTTCTCAACCACATTGACTCCCGTCTTTACACAGATAAAATGAATGAACACATAAAGACTGGATTCTCTTGAAATAGAACTTGAACCAACACATGGAAAAGAGCTGCCACCAAGAGAAATGAGATAAATGATAATAGATGTATCTGAAACAAATGAAATGATTAAGAAAAGAAAAGAAAAGGGCAAAAGAGAAAAAAGAAATGTAATGAAAGTCTGAACAATTCATCAAAATATTGTTGAAAATGCAATATGGCCAAGTGCAGTTTTTGTTTTTGTTTATCGTTCAGCTTGAGATAAATGAAAATGATAAAAATGAAAGAAATTATAATGAGAACAACAGCAGTAACCTTGACCTTTGACCTTTGACCACCAAATTCTAATGAGTTCGTCCTTGACTCCAGGGGAATGTTCCATCATGGTGTCACTGAGATATGGCGTTCAGGAGAATGGGACGGATGAACAACCTGCAAACATTAATGCCATGGCCGTCACTGGCACAGAGGCATAGGAATAAATATGAAAGAAAAAATATATATAATAATAATGAATATGATAAAAATTTGAACTAAATAGAAAAATAAAAGAATAAAAGTTATTTTCAACATGAAGGGGGAAACAAAAGAAAAATATGGCATGAAAAATCACACACTGTTGATAGTTTCTCAACCTGTCTCCACCTCAACAGGGTCGGACATGACTTCAGTCACCGTGGCTTTAACAGATGCAGAATCACCAGTGTGATTTTCCATTCCGTCTCCTCAGTCAGTATAACAGACGCAAACAAGTTTCTTTTTTTGTGAAAAAACATCACATCTGTGCAGAAGTGAAAAAAAAAAAAAAAACATTAAACACTAATTTTATTCTTGGGCAAATCTGTCACATAAATGACGCTAATTGAAATTCCCACCCTGAGGTCACTGGAGGACATTTCTGGCGGAGGGTTTCCCACTGCTGCACAGGATGTGAATGAGGCAGATCGTTTTCCTGTTATTCTACAGCATGAGATGAGAGAGCGGTCATTCGTGGAAACGATGAGTGTGTGTTTCAGCACACAGGAGGCACGCTTCAGACGAGTCGAGTACCTTCAAATGATCCTGGATGCTGTCAGATGTGTGGTGAAATGATTTGTGTGTGTTTGTGTGTGTGTGTGGGGGGGGGGGGGCATAAGTGTGTGCATGCTGAAATGTGTGTTCCCTCTGCGTTGTTCTTGTTGTTAAGTTCAAATGAAAATGGGAAGTAGGAATTAAAAAGAAGAGGGAAGTGAGGAAATTGATCATAGAACAAGTGTACATTTCCATGAAGAAAACGTTGTCATAGCAAAAAAAAAATAAAAAAAGATGTCTAAATTGCATATTTTCAGACAGGATGCTTGTGTAGTGCAAAATTTCCAGGCCTCTGACTCAGCTGCATGTTGAAGAAAATGTTTCATTTGAATCTAATCGAGCATCTCCTTCCCTAAGCACTAACGTGTGTGTGTGTGTGTGTGTGTGTGTGTGTGTGTGTGTGTGTGTGTGTTTAGCTGGAGCTCATCAGACACTTGCTGGAGTCAGTCTGGCTCAAGTACAAGCTGGGCCCTCGTGTTCTGTGCTTGTGAGTAGCCCTCCCTCGTCAGTGTGCGTCTCCTTTAAAAGTCATGTTTCTAACTAATGTCATGTAAAGTGTAAAGCACTGACAGAATGTGTGTGTTCATCTTCACGCATGTGTGCTCCGGACCCCCCCCCCCTCCCCATCAAACTCCCTACTGCGTGTGTTGTCCACATGTGCAAATTGGTGATGACCCCTCTTATGCTCACGTTACATAACATCCCCGTCCAAACTTTTGTGTGTGTGTGTGTGTGTGTGTGTGTGTGTGTGTGTGTGTGTGTGTGTTCCAGGAAGCAGCAGGGCAGTCCGGCCGAATGGTCTGTGTTTCACTTCATGTTTCGGATCTTGGAAGCCACAAGGGGTCTTTGCCTGCCACTCCCACCTGGTAAACCCACCCACCACACACACACACACACACACACACACACACACACACTTTTAGTTGTTATAATCCAGTCTCCCTGTCTCAGAATAACAATGTGCGTCTGACAACAGAGGCAATAGACTCTCGTCTGCACTAATATAACCAAAAATATGTTAAACATTAGCATAGTGCAGACACGGGTAAAGCAGAGTGTGAATACATTTTCAGTCATTTGAATTCATTTTCCAGTGTTTGTGGCATAAACCCCCCACCCCACCCCTGTTACACAATCCCATGATTTTAGTTGCTCATGAGTGAAACTTTGTGGGTAAGAATCCCACTGGATAACTGGGAGAGAGAAAGGAGAGAGAAAGGAAATGAGAGGTGCCCTGGAGCAAAGCAGCTCCCGCTTAACACTGAGGCTGCAGGTGTAAATGTGAGTGTGAATGCTGTAAAGCCGCAGGAATACTGAGTCATAGCTGCTAGCATGGCTGTACACTCTTAAGTCTTGTTTTACTTTTTCTTTTCCTTTGTGGTTTTCAGGAACATTAAAAGCTAAGTCTTTTCTTCCTCTTCTTCTTCTTCTTCCTCCTCCCCAGGCTATCACACCCTTTTAGCAGTGCTTGCTGTGCGCTGTCTCCCTCATCAGACCTTCCTACAGTACATTGATCACGGTTTCCTCCAGCTCACTGAAACCTTTCTGTCTCGCCTCATGACAGGTACACACACACACACACACACACACACCTGAAACACACTCACAAACACACACGTTGCTAAGTCTCTCTTTGCGTATGTTTGTTTAAGAAAGATGTCATTCTGCACATGTGGAGCAGCAGTCAGGAGACGGCAGTGGTCGAACAGAAACATCTCTCCATCGGCATATTAACGTTGTCATTGTGAGCACGTTAGCATGCCGATGTTTAGCATTTAGCTCGACGCACTGTACGTTTAGCCTCATGCAGCGGCTAGCTCTTGTTAGCTGGACTCATTCAGTCATTCAGCCGGTGTAAATCACACAGTCTGTTTTGTGGAATGTTCTTTTAATATAAAGGCACACAATGCAAAAAAACCCCAAAAATGCACAATCAAAATAATCCTAAATAATTAAATGGCATCATCATTGTTTAAAAATTGTTATGCATTCTTTTGTACATCATGTGGTTTCTGTACAGAGAAGAAAAATGGAAGTAGTAGAGAAGTTTTGTATTCACACTGACACAGTATTCAGCACTTCCAAGACCATCAGTGAGATTAAGTTTAGCAGATGTCTGTTAAAAATATGAAGCTACGATACAGGGATCACACGAGCAGTCATATTAGTCGTCATTAAGGAAGTTATTCTTCTGGCTGCTGTCTCTGTTGCCATACTGAGACGCAAAGAAATACAGGAATGGATTCAGACAGTGATTGAAAAAGTAAAAACATTCCACAAACGTCAGCATCTTGCTAACACGAAGCAGTTTTTCTGAATCCGTGAAGAGAGCGACCACATACAGCATACGGAGAATGAAGGGAAAGAAGGCAACGGCCAGGGATACGGCGATTATTCGGATGAAAAGTTTAGTAGCTCTGGGCTCTTTCTTCTTGGCCATTTTACCTCGGTTGACCCCTCGAAAAAGTAGCACATAGCAGGACAGCAGGACCAAGTGGCTGAGAACAATGAATGTGATGTAAACCACTTCGAACAACGGTGTGATTGTGTGATTGCTGCAGGAATGAGTGCTGGTCCACCCTTTCTTGGTTGTAATGTCTGTTAGTGAAAACACGACTGGAAAAGCCTCCAGGGTTGCGAGCATCCACACAGAGAACAGTAAAAGCCGCTGCCATGTCCGGTCCAGCTTGGACCACTTATTAGGGTGAAGAATCTGCCAAATGGAATGGACATTTTTTTAGTTTGATATCTACTACTTTTGTCCCACTTTACACAATTTGTATAAATCAGTGATTTCTTTGTATCTGAAGGTGGATTTCTGAGCGTATTTCACACTAGATCCGACCTGAAATCATCAGACAAACAGGGTAATACAACCTACAAACAAAATCCCTAGCGCTACTTTTTTTTTTTTTAAACCTAAAAGATTTACAAAACCCTCTGTGGGACTGGTAGTTCCTTACCTGGTAGTATCTCTGAAGGCCGATCAGCACCAGAATGTTTAAGTCGGAGCTGACGCAGAAAAAGAAGAAGTAAAAGAGAAGCCGACAGACGCCATACGTCAGATTTGATCCGCTGTAGAAAATGAGCATGCCAAAAGGCAAACAGAGCAGGCACAGCAGGTCCGACACTGCCAGGTTGAAGAAGAGCCGCTGCGAGATGGAGGAGCCGTGAAGACGCCGGCTAAGTTTTATTATCACCATGATGTTGGCGGGGATACCGAGCAAACAAATGACGAGAATCACACCGGCCACGATGTACCAGGGGTCGGGGATGGATCCAGAGGATTGGGGGCTGTTGCTGGAGGTGTTGGAGCTCTCGTTAACGCTCATCGTGGAAATGGTGGAGGAATGAAGAAGAAAGATGAAGAACCGAACTGTTGAGTCGAGCTCGGGCTGTCTGTGACCTGGTTGCTGTTGCTGAAATACACCAGCACATATATACCCACACTCCGGTGGGCTGTGGTCTTGGTGTTTGAGGGGAAAATTTACTTTTTACGAAACCTTAGCCTCAGCGCTGCTCAAACCATATCTGCTCATACCTGTGCAGTCAGCCCAGGTGCTTTACTGGCTGTATATCTGAAAAAGTGTATATGGAATATTTGATTTGAGGAGTAAATCTCAATTCTTCAGAGGCACACTGTCCACTGTGTTTTAAAGTTAAGTAGTAGAGGTTCCAAAAGGACATTAATCCTTAATCTTGGGTAGCAGCGCCTGACCCACACACACTCTCCACAGCTACCTCTCAACCTCCACTGAAATTTTGCGGAATCATTGATCGCACAACTTTCTCTAAACCTTTGAAAAGAATACCAGTGTGTCTAAACTACAGCCTCACAGAGCCGCTAATGTGGCTGTAAGCAAGCTCTTAGTTTTTTTGTTGTTGTTGTTGTTGTTTTTTTTTGACCTGCATAGCATCAGATGATGTTTGACAACTGACACACAGGTGGCTGAGCCGTACCACACCTGTAATGAACTACTTTCTGAAATACACCCGAAAAACCCACAGGACAGTAACTGTGACAAACAGATGTGAACGTGTCTAGTATGGAGCTTTAAAGTGCTCAATACGAAACAGATGAATAGGACATAAGAGTGCAGGGATGAAAATAAACAGCCGAATGATGCCATAACGTAAATTATACATATAAAATACATTATTAAAACCCAGTTTAGTTATTGTGACATTTTATTTCACTACTCTTAATTTTTATTTTAATTGGAGTTACTTTTTAAAAATGTTGCTTTTATTTCGTACTGACTTAATGAATAGATTAATCAAAAAAAAACTGAACAATAACTCAATTAGATTTTTATAATAATAAGTTCATGTAATTTTTTTTTTCCTGTTAATGGTTGTAGCTGAAGAATAAATAACTCTTAATCACTGAAGCTGTAAAAGCAGGTCACACCACAGAGCTGCGACATGTTTTGTGTGGGGGTTTTTACCAGTACGACACACGACACACTGTATGACACAAGCACCAGAGCTCTTGGTGAAGGTACATTCATCACCTCGCTCAAAGGCGACTGCTGATGTGTATTTTGTGGATTGCATAGCGGAGGAAAAGCACATTGTTCAAAGGACAAACCCCGCGACTAGGCGCTGAAATCAACAGAACCGAAATATGTGGCCCTTCCTCGTCGCTCTTGATCTCGCTGTAGTTTACACCGTTCTCTCTCATGAACGCAACAAAAGATCTTCAAAAGATGAAAGGATTATTTTAAGGGGCAGAGTCCGAACTTAAAAGTGAGAGAAAAAGGCCGTTTCATGACTTTGAAGTGAGAGGGCTCGTGCGTCACTTCTCCCCGGGGAGCAATCAAATATCTATATATCCACTCAAGATTCAACTGGTGTGCACTTTCTGCCTCATTACAAACACACACAAACATTTTTTTTATTTATTTATTTTTGCTCATGTGAGTTTTTCTCAGTCCAACCAGTCATCCTTAAACTGGGTGCAGACCTTTGATACGCTGCCTACATGTGGTAACCATAGATACATTATTTCCTGGAACACATGGGGGGAAAAGTTCTTGATTGGCCGACCACTTCGTAATCTGGGATTTTGATGATTGCATCGGCATTTATTTTACTTACAGTATTTCTACAAAAACAGAAAGAGTGACAAGCGCAGAGAGAATGTGTAACGTTGCATCCCGTGTCAGATTTATGAAGAGTAATTAGCGTCACATCTCCTCTCTTTTCCTCTCTTTTTTGGGGTTTAGATCTGGACAACAGTGAAGCCAACGAGAGACTCAAGTTCAGCATACTCAAGAGACTCCCTGAGGTACTTCTGTTATGTGTGCGTTCGAGTGTGTGTGTGCCTGGCCCAACACAACGTATTTTTTGTTACGCAGAGATGAGGAGCAGTCCGGGTTTATCAGCCACTCCGAATGACGACACGTGTGTGAGTGAACGAACCTGGAGGACTAGAGATGAAACGTACCAGTCGTTTTGACTGGAGTGAAACTCTAATGCTTGGATGGTTGGAAGGAGTTTAACAATGCATGTGGCCATTATAATCCTGTCTTTGAGTGAGGGGGGGGGTTTGATCTTTTCTCGAATGGTTCTCTCCCCAAACTTCCCATTCTGGTCCAATTAAGAGTTTGAAGTTATTTTAGTTCTCATCTCCCTCAAGCCCCCCTCAAGCCAATCACAAAGCGCTTGTGTAACTGGCTGGTTGAGTGTGTATGCGTGCGTGCGTGTGTGTGTGTGTGTGTGTGTGTGTGTCGGGAAGGGGAGTTGTGTAGGTAGTTGTCTACTTAGTGTGTGTGTTTGTGTCTTAACTGTTGTGTAACTTCCACGTGTTCCCGTGTGGGTACAGTATATTTCTGTGTGTGTGTGTGTGTGTGTGTGTGTGTGTGTGTGTGTGTGTGTGTGTGTGTGTGTGTGTTCCGTCCGCATTGTGATCAGAGGAATGTTGAGTGTTTAGTGTCTCTGTTCTGTTTCCTGCCTGTCAGACTTTTTGTTGGGTGAGTTTGGCAGGCAGGAGAGATTTAGCAGGTACAACACACACACACACACACACACACACACACACACTGATAGAGTTAGAAAACAGGAAAGGTTCGCCCACTGTTGGAGATTTGTACCTTGACTAAACCCAGCACCTCCATAATTCTCATTAATAATGTGTGTAACGTCCAGAGGATTCCACTAAACCTTCAAATTATATTTCAGATTTCTGCAGTAGCAGATACACAGGGGATCAGGAGCCTGTAGCATTAGCTTCTTCATAGCTTTAAGCCTTCTATACTACTTACACAATAATGTTAATGTTTACTAAACGGAGATTTTAGGCATCAGTGAATTAAAACAGGCTCCAACACACGAAGCGGTTCCTATCATTTATTATTCATGAGCTTAGACCTTTGTTAAGTTCACCTGTACAGCCTGGATCAGCAAATCACATAGTTTGAAACTTGTTGGTAGTTGGACTTCACCCACAAACGTATCAATGGATTTATGATCAGCTGGTGAAAACTCAGTCCAGATGTAAAGCGGAAAAAGAGTGTAAAGATTTATAGATGTAGATCTTCTCCTCAGCTTGCTGAACCATGATCATCTCCCTATTGTAATATGGAGATGAATCTGGAAATTCTTCTCAAGGTTTTTAGGGCCGCGTTACAGTTGGGTGGTTGAATTCTTTTCAGTTTATTTGAGTGTTATGGCTTAATAATAATTCTTCTCACAAGGCCCCCTTTCTTTTCCCCCCCCCCCCCGAGCTTTTCGTCCCTGAAAACAAACTTACGTTTACTCTTGTCACACGTTGCATATGTGAACTAGTTCAACCAAAGACTGAATCTTCCCTCAAAGATGAACAATTGTCATGATCCGCAAGAGGTCAAATATAATGGTCATTCAAATTTGAGCGAGAAGTCTCAAAATAAACAGCTTTCTATTGTTAAACATCAAACACTGCGACCCCTCCAGGAGGCCCTGACCTCCAGGTTCGGAATCACTGTCCTAAGGAACCAGCAGTGGTCCGGACATGAAATGGTTATGTTCTGATATCATGTCACTGTATGTATAAATGGTCTCTCAGTTGAACTTCTGGAAAAAGACGAATATCATGAGATAAAATTACATAAACCGTGACAGAAGGTTTGATCCACATTACCTGCTTCTTTTACAAATAATCATAACTAATTTCAAAAAGCTGCATGTTCTTGAAAGTACTTTTAGCCCTGATTATGCAGGAAAGAAAAAATGTATTAATGAATCTGAGGAACTTGTCAGGAGCTGGCTGTGCTGTTCTCTCAACTTGTTTCTTCTCACCTCTGATGGAAACACAATCCTTCAGCAGCTCCGGATCAACCTGGCAGCGCGTTTGAAGCCGGACAGAAAAAGCAGCCTCGAGGAAAAGCTGCATTCCTTCTCACTGTCAGTCACACCAGTAGACTCTGTTTGCTTAAGATGTATTTATTACTGCGGTGCGCTTTGCACAACACTGAAAAATAAGATTTCTGCGGAAACTCATTAGCAGTGGACTCGTAATGGGTTTGAGTTCCAGTTGGCAAAATAGAGAGGCACAGATGTTCACATGCTCCAGGGATGATTTTTTTTTTTTTATGACAACATGAGCTACATGCCTAAAATATAAACTCTATTGTGTGTTTGTGTGTGTGTGTGTGTGTGTGTGTGCGTATGTGTGTGTAGCCTATGGAGCAGAGGATCTACCATATGTGGGATCATCCTGTCAGTTCAGCCTCAATCTCCAGAGATTACGTCAGGACTCTGCTGGAGAAACACAGCAACACCAAGGTAACACAGCACAGTGCATCACCCTGTCTCTCTCTCTCTCTCTCTCTCTCTCTCTCTCTCTCTCTCTCTCTCTCTCTCACACTTAATGCACTGCAGCCTGGCAAACACAATGCACGCACACACACAATAGGGGGAGAGACTTCCTGACAGGAAAAAAAAAGAGTTAAATGAACATTTCTTCTGGAAAATGGTGATGGGCTGTGGCCTCTCTTGTCCTAAAGCCCCCCCCAAATTGTTCTTTTCTGCAAGGCCACAACTCCAGAAGAAAAAATGTCCTCCGTGTTTTTTTTTTATAAAATAAATGCAGCTAACACAGCATCTCTCTACTTCATGATGCTATCGGCTAATTGGCTCACAGCAGACCAGTAGCATGGCGTACGATCACAGATAAGAGTTCTGAGGTCTAAAAAAGCTAAACTGCAGCCAACTTAAATGGAAACAAGTGCGTTATGGTGACTGGTTTCTGGACTTGTTGCAGATTTTTCTTAAATGTTTGTTTTTGTGTTTTTCCTTCCTTCCTTCCTTTCTTCCTTCCTCAGGGTTTTGCATTCACCAGCAGAGACAAGCCTGGGTTCAGACCTGAGTTTCTTCCTCTTACCTACCTGGCAAAAATACTCTCCGATATAGAAGAACAAGGTAGTGTATATTTGTGTGTGTGTGTGTGTGTGTGTGTGGGATGGGTTTAGATACAGAGGCCTTTGGAGGATTAAGACAGTGTGTGTATTCAGTGTGCGTTTATGTGTATGCTTGGTCAAAATGCAGCAGTCTCCATCATGAAAAAAAGAAGGAAGTATGTGTGTGTGTATGTATGTATGTGTGTGTGTGTGTGTGTGTGTGTGTGTCTGTTGCATCCTCTATAATAAGCTGCATCTCACTCTAACTGCTCCGCCTCTGTTCTAGCTTTGAACCCGTTCGAGGAGACGGAGAACGTGGACGCCAGGTTCGTGGAGGAGACGGCTCTGAAACAGACGCTAATACTGCTGGGCTTTGATACAAAGTGAAGAATGTGGAGGAAGGAGGAGGCGGCGGCGGGAACGGGGGGGGGGGGTTATTGTGGATGGATGGATGGATGGATGGGTTGAGGGAGAAACAGATGAGGGGGAAAATGCATTTGAGAGCACAGTCATCATTGACTGTGGCCTTGAGGACAGGTAACGGCTGGGTGGATGATGGAGGAGCCAGGAGTGAGAGATGAATGGAGAGATTGAAAGGCAGAGCGCTCGTAAACAAGCTCTCAATGGCTGATGACAAATCGGGGTGGGGCGGAGGGATAGATGGATGGAGAGAGGACAGATCTGAGGGGAGAGTAGGGGAGGCAGAGCAGGTGAAAAAATGCTCACCCTGTTTCTTATAAATCCTGAGCTGTGGGAGGGACGGTATGAACAGTAACCAAAAGATCTTCAGTAGGTGATGTACTTCAATTTCAGGAAATATGCTTTTCAAATATTTATTGAAAATCAATAACTGCAGGCAGCTATTTGTATTAACTCAATTTCTGTAGCTTGCAACGCTTCCCTCCAGCGCCTCCTCAGCTTCTCCGCTGTCTCTCAAACAATTTATGAACATCGACGTCAAATCCTGCAAACAGTATTTATAAATCAAACACGATTGTTTATCCTCCCGTGCTTCCTGTAATGCCGCTGCAGCCCCATCAACTTGATTACACACCGACAAAAAGCTTCGATAGACGGAGTGGCTTGATATGTTCAGGCAGGAGCTGCTATGCATCTAATCTGATTTCAGCACGGGAGTTATACAGAATTGTCTCAGTAGGACGTGGCCGAGGTGTGAGTCGGCAGGACTCACTGGAAGATATTTAGGTGTTGTAAACTAAATGTGCAAATTCTTCATCTAAATCTGAATTTAAATCCAAGTCTGAATGAGGAGTGGCAGATGAGCGAGAAGGATTTTCAAGATTATATAGCCTGTCCCGGTTATTACTCTTCCTGTTTTGACTGGTGTCACATGATGTTTTAGCATTTACCATTATCTCATAATTGTCACTTAAAGTTAGTGTTTGATACTCTGTGCTATACAGAAATATTAAAGACTCCCAGCTCTACTTAATAATTAATAGATTATATATGATACATAATACATGAGGGGGAAACAGCAGACTTCAGTGACTTGACAATAACTTTATTTTGTATAGCACATTGCAAAATCAGTCTGAAAATGCTTGGCAAACCATTAAACAAATAAGATAGTACAGGGTAAATAAAGCAATAAGAACTGAGGTCTACACACACACACACACACACACACACAGATGCTCAAAGGTCTGGTTTGATTAACATGAGTGTGTGCCCTCAATCACAACTGAGCGGAGAAATTCTTTGGTAGTGGTGGTTGTGCGTCTGTGTTGTGTTTGTGTGTGTTCATAATTAAAAATCATAGTTTCTTTTTTTTTTTTTATAGTGTCAGAGTATTGGCACCCTGCGCAGCAGCCGAGACTTAATACCAGAGATTATTTACATCTCAAGTTGTGCTTCGATTTCGAGAAGTTACATAACATTCCTAGTCTGAGGAAAAAGGGATTTCTCTGCCACTCATGTTTCGTTTGTTTACACAAAAAAAAGTTTTGTAAGATGAAATGTGAATAAAGAGATTTTTTTTAACTGTATTTTTCTTTTCTTCCTCATTTTTGAAGAACATGGAGCACAGAGAAGCTCTGTGGTAAGTCAGGCCTTGGCTCACTTTGTTTCCATTGAATTTCCTGTGAACCCTGAAAAAAAGTGCTAATTGCACAGTGGAGCCTTGAGATAAATTAGGAAACGATCTGAACTCGCAGTCAGATAGTTTGTAGCGTGAAAAGCTCTGCAGAGGAGGAAGTGAGTGCTCATATTCTTGAGAATATTTGAGTGTTTTGGACAGACTCAGCAGAGTTCCACCGAAGTCAGGAAATAATCTCAGCATCAGTCATCACACACGCTGAGTCACATTTAGTGAAGAACACACCCATCACGCTTTTGTACACGCTTGTATTACAATACCTACCTAGTTTTTTGGGTTTTTTTTCTAGCCTGAGTTACAACACCGCCTCGTTACAGTTTGCTTCAGATCATTTCTCCTCTGGGGAATTCCTCTTTTAAACGTGAACAAATTGCTCATTCCCCACTTGATTGCCTCCCCCACACTTTGTTATGCAGCCGGTGTTATGTAGCTGACTAATAAGCACAAACAGTAAGGGGGCTAAATTAATCTGACAGCTCTCACCATCAGCCCGCAATGGATCATCACACACACACACACACACCACATCACTGGGTGGACAGGGCTGGCTCGAAATCAGATAAACTCTCGCCTGCTGCCTTCTTGAACCTCTTAAGAAGTTGACTCACACAGCGTGTTTTGCAAATCAAGCTCAACACGGTGTACACCAGAGGTTTCCAAACATTTTTGTCTGACATACCCCGCATCCTGTATTAGCTTCAGTACACCTTCACCGGCGCAGTCGACTGTTTATCCATCACTTTTATATGACTGTGAAACTGTTTATCCATTACTATATACAGACTTTTGGGTGTAACTAATTATTTAAACGATTTTGCATTACTTTTAGTTTCCTGTTTCTACCATTTATCCATTCCTTTTAACTGTTAACCCATCACTTTTAACAAACTATGTCAGCAGTTTATCTTTTACTTTTAGCTGTCAACAGTTACTTTTAGCTTACTATTTCAGCTGTTTGCTCATTGCTTTTAGCTAGTTACCCATTTCACCATTTATCCATTACTTTAAGTAATGATAACTGTTTTTACTGCTCCATTTTTTTTGGTAATACAACTATCAGTTTCTTTTGGCTCATAACTTAGTGTTTATCCAGTAACTTTTAGCTAATTATGGTAATTCTAATAAATTACTTTCATGCTTTCATTTGACTATTTTAACCATTTATCCATTGTTTTTAGCTAGCTTGCTAATTAGCTTGCTAACTGCTTCTCATGTACTCACGACGAGTGTCACAACAGACTCATACTTTGTGGGAGTCATGTACTGGGGAGTCAATCTATTGTTAGCTTACTGGTTCTTGTGACAATAAATTTACCACACATCAATCACACCACTTTATAATTCTATTCCGAAGTTTATTTTTTTCCAAAACACAAATATGTGTACATACATACACAGCATTAGCCCCCACATGAACTTGGTTCTCAAGCACACACATGCTCACAAGCTGCAAAACACACTCATAAGATCAGCAGATACGACGACTTCGAGTAAGGTTTAAGAAACTTCAGAGGCTAGGGACTTTGTTTTCAGTCTCCAGTAACCAACTCTGAACTCTCCACCCCACTTACTCTCCACTTTTATCCATTTTCCCCTCCCCGACTCTCCTCTGCTGCCTTTTCCGACAGCCATCTCATTCCTCTTCATTTAAATTCTCCTCTCTCTTTGTCATTCTCTATGCTCTTTCATTGCCTGATCTTCCTCTCCATATTTATATTTATCATTTCAGACATTAGGCAGCCACTCTTAGCCTAGCTTAGAGCTTAAATCCACTGCAATTTATTCATCAGCTGCATGATTACAACTGCGAGGAATGAAACAGTAACAAGATGAAGAATATGTAGAAATATGTGAAATGAATTTCTTTCTAAGAGAAAGGTAGTGAGACAATGATGATGTGTTGAGTACAGAAATAAATACAAAACTTCCTGTTGGTGAACATGATACAATAATAAACACAAATTTAATTTCCCCCATGTCCTCTGTCTTCCCTTCCACTCTCCTACAGTACTTAGTGTTACAGCAAGCAGCGTGTAAACAAGTTCTTGCCAGTAAATGTAAAAAAAACAACAAAAAAAAGGGAAACAAAAATCACAACCAGATGCAGTCCACGAGTACACACACAAATGACAAAACAGCAGTGGTATGCTGGACAGTTAGGACGAAAACATACACAGGAAGCAGAGAAGTGGAGGAGGAAGGAGCGAGAGAGAGCAGATAGATCAATAAATGTGTGAAAGGAATAAGAAAAAAATGCCCCAGAAAATATATTAAAAATTAAAACTTTCATTTATTTTTGAATTTCTGCTGATTCCTGTAGTGAAGATTCAATGTCTCGGAGGGACACTGATGTGAAATGTGTGGATTCTGATTAAAAATCAGCCTCCAACTTCATGAATACACAGTAGTCTTGATGTGCAAACATGTATATTGGTTCCTATATCTCTAAGGGTTTGACTGTTGGTTTGCGGATGTGTCTCATGTTGGCTCCTGGTTGGGGGGGTTTGAAGGGGGCCTGGGATCCATAGGGTTTGGGCAGAGGAAGAGAGTCGGTCTGGGGGATGTACGCGTTAGGACGAGCTTCAGCTGTGGTGTACTCTCCATTAGGC
Organism: Seriola dumerili; assembly: GCF_002260705.1. NCBI lineage: Eukaryota > Metazoa > Chordata > Actinopteri > Carangiformes > Carangidae > Seriola > Seriola dumerili. Next base: position 10,204,893 of record NW_019174393.1, read on the forward strand.
AACTGGTTCCACTCTTCTTCTTTGGCCAGCTGCACACACACACACACACACACACACACACACACACACACACACACACACACACACACACAAATACACCAGAGGCAGTTTGAATATTTGATGTGAGACTGCATGACCTTGAACTAAATAGTTAAAATTTATTTTTCCTGAATTTTAATTGTGAAAATGGAATAATTAATTCCAAGATTTATTTTATTTATTTTTTAATATCTCAAGACAAATGCAAGGGCACCAATGAACAGTTGAGCTCAAAATCTCAAGGCTGATTAAAGTTTGATCTATGAAGTTTTTTTTATATTAACTTCCATAAATGAAAATACACATTAGAGAAAGAGCGAGAGAGAGTGATTAGAGATGCTTTGCAGGATGTGATATACAGGATTTTGTTTTTTGGAGTAAAATAATATCAAGACAGTGTAAGCTGCACTTCATCATCTGTCAGACCGACAGGTTATGACGCACAGATGACTTTAACAACAGGATGATTAATGCATGTTTTTGACAAAGCACTAAGCTTTAGAAACAAACGGCATTACAAAACACTGAATTCAGTCATTTGCTGGTATATGTTCCCTCGTTTCTGGCTAGAACATTTTGTTCCTGCTTTAATGAAACTAAAATATGACTGGTAGAAAACTGACAGTGGCTGGCAAAATTGATTTGAACCCAATACGGCTGATGAATCAATTTGTAACCATGGCTGACTACTGCTGAGGAAAGGGAAAAAAAAAAAAAAAAATTCCAGTGTGCATACATCCTCATGACACTACGGTCCTCTCTTTGACTTTCACCCCACAACAGCATGTAAATGAACTGTGTGAGACTTCAAAGAGATGGCGATTTTCTCGTGCGTATGAACAGTTTATCCGCTGGCATGTGATCTAAGGAGTGCACACAAAAACAGGAATAATGGCTTTGAATGCAAAAAATAAATAGAAAAATAGAAACTCTGCCAATAAATAAACAGGAAAAGACATATTCCCTTTGTCAGGTTCATAAACACAATTACATTTTAAGACAAAACTAAAAATGTACGATAATGAAGACTCCAAAAGTGGAAATAAATTCCTCTATCAGATACACAGCGATGTTTCTGTTTCTGCATGCTTCTTCCTGTTTTTACTACATGCAGAGGGTTGTGGTGACTGAGGAAACACAGATGGGCAACAGACAGCTGGACTGGTTTCAGACACCACTGATCCATGTGTGCCTTTTTTTGTGTAGACAGCCTTTACTTCTGTTTGTCAGCCCGTCTGCCCTTCTTGTCCCATGTTTGTGCATGTGGTGAAAACGGTTCAGTTTCTGTCTAGTCTGTGTGTGTGTGTGTGTGTGTGTGACAGTATCTATTCCCTTCTCTCTGTCTGTGCATCTTCAGGTGTACTGCCTGCCTTTTGTCCCTCAGAATCTTAATTGATTCTTGCCCCGTGTCGTGTCCCCACTCCACTTCGTTTTTCCTTTGTCACTATATCTTCTTTTCTCACCCCTCAGACGCACACACAAAGATCACTGGTCAGGAAGTGATTAAAGTACTGTGTTTCTTTACCCTCTCTCTCTCCTCTTTGTCCCTCTGCCTCCTCTTCTTGTCGCGGAGCATCCTCCTCCACTCCTCCTCTATCTCAGGGCAGGGTGGCAGGCCCTGCTCCAGCCGCCGCTGGCACCTGTCCATCTGGAAACACAGGGGCAGCGCGAGAAACATTCACTTCGTATTCCTATCACTGCGTCCACTCTTTGCTCTCCTGGCTCCAGTTAGAATTGAATTCTAACTGCGCCCGAAAAACAGATGGTTGTATTAGTGTCAGAATTAGGGCATAGTTATGCCTCTGCATTTTCGACTTGTAGTTGTGTCTGCGGCGCGCTGCGGGCATACATCAGCTGCAGGGGCTCTTCAGGTTATTAACACAACTCTTGAAACATTTACAAGGCGTATGGGAAATCCTCTCATTTTTATTAGTTTAATTTTTTATTGAGACAGAAAGCAGTGAGACTCTCTGCTCACACCGGTCTCAGAATTTCAAAATATGTTCCTTAAACGATGGTTTAGTTTAACCAATGGCATTTTGCTGTCAATGGCAGATGTCAGTCAAAACTGATTTTATTTAAGCAACATTTTCATCGAGAAGTGAAACGAAATCATTTTACCTCAGTGTGTGTTTGGACATGCTGCCTACAAAGCTGAATTTACTGTTTCTGTGCTGCCAGCTGAACTCTCTCCTCCACTACATCCTCAGAGGACCAGACAGATGTTGAAATTTACTGTTAAAAAGTATAAAACTGTAAACACAATATCTGTACAAGCAAAACCACTTGTTATTAAAGTTTAAGATGTTAGTGTAAAACTAAGAGGCTATGAGCAACGTTACCTTAAAGTTGCACAAATCAATGATTAACAGTGTGTAATGTGAAAGGTGCTGGCTGTAAGCTAATGATGCTTCAAGTCTGGTTGTGTATAGGCAACTGTTTTCTAACAAGTTAACCACAAGAATTTTATATGGTGCTGATAGTCAGTGTTGTGTTTACAGCTTGTTTCCACTGCCGCCAAGTAGGTATGAACGATTTTTTTTGCATTTTGTTTTCACTGAAAAAAGAAAAATGGTGAAAAAGTTAATTTTGCTGGGGCTTGTACCAAACACGCATGTTCCTTTATGTCTGTAAATGCATCGCATAGCATTGTTGTGCTACAGAGAATATACAAATCTTATTCTCTAGTGTGTTGTGGCTCATATTACCTTTCGCAAAAAATTTCCGATAGTGTTTTCGATAACATTTTAATTAACTGATCAAGTGGCTAAAAACACCAGTTGTACCGATTATAGATATAATACAGGAAACAGAGTTACAGCTAGCATTACATGCTTAAAAGCTGTACAATAGCATGGCTATGCAGAAATAGCTTTAGCTTACTGATTAACAGTAGACTAAAGTACAGGCAGTAACTTGGTACACGTAAACAAAATGTTACACACTTAGAGACATATAATATTATAAAACCAACATTTACAGAGAGATTAACTTACTGTTAATGCAGTCTTTGTTTTTTTAAAAAAAAAATAAATCAGGTGAGGTGTGGCTCAAATGTAAACAATAACTTTTTGGTTGCTATAGTTACACAAGTTACTAAGAGGCTAACTGCTACCTGCTATAGATGTTTCTGGTCCAACATTGCTTGGCTATGATAAGAATGAATGTATGTATAATGTATTCAGTCTGATTATCAGGTGACCAGCACACAAACGATAAACTGTTTTGCTAAACTTTGCAGGCCCAGTGGTGGCTGTGAGTGTTTAGCACCATTGCTATACATGAATCCCTGATCCTTTCATTTACTGTGTCACCACTGATTCATTTATTTGTCCTTGTATAGTGTCTTGCTTTTATTAACCCTCCACATGGGCGACAGCTGTAGCCAGAGGCATCGTGTTTACGGGTTGTGTGTCCCTCCATCCGTCCTGTCACCAGACAAAACATGCTTTTGGCCATAACTCAAGAATTCATGCGCTAATTATGACACAGTTTAACACAAATGTCTAATAGGATTAATGAAGTGATGACATTTAAAATCCAAAGGTCAACTTCACTGTGATATCATTCTTGCAAACGTTCTGCAAAAACACTTCTGGCCATTATTCAATGCTGTAACTCAGGAACGGAAGGAGAGGTTGTGACCATATTTCCTGCGACTTGACTAGCTGGCGGAGGCATAGACGTGCGAGACAGTAATTCTAGTTGACATTGCTTTATTTTTATGAACTCACTGGAGTTTTATAAAACTCAGTTATGAGTATTATTTTGTCTCTTTGTGTTTACCTCTTGATTTATTTTACAGTGCAGATAAGCAAGATAAATGGGTTTGCAGTGAAAGATGGGACACAGTGAAGAATTTTTTTTGAGACACTTTGCTGTCTTCGATCGCGGTCAGTGGAGAGTGACAGGAATAAATTGGAAAGACAGTGGGAGACTGAGGGGAGAATGTGCAACTAAGATCACAGTTTGGACTCCAGAATCACTTAGTTGTGGGTGCCAGTAGGCGCTGTAAGTGAGAGAGACCACCTCTGACCTGGAGCTCTTTCTCTTTGATCTCTTGTCGTTGAGACAAAGCAGCGGCCTGCTTCATGGAAAGTTCCGCAGAAACTGCCATCAGACGGTGGTTGGTGTTGATTATATGAGTTCGGAGAACGTTCAGCTGGGAGGTAGACCACACACACACACACACACACACACACACACACACACACACACACACACTTTTGGTGAGTCTTACATTGATTCAACATTCACTTGGATATTACATCAACTACATGCAAATTAACCTTTGAGCTTATATTTTTTGTGACACACACTTGTATCTTCGGTGGTTGTGTTGCACTTCAAATCAGTGTAATGAACCTTGTTCCACTTGCTTTTGTTAAATGTACTGCTCGGTGAACTCTGCCCACTCTGCATGCTCCTCACATGAGCCCGCACATGCTCCTCAAACAATACGTGAGTGTGTTTGTGAGAGAGACACAAAGAGAGGTAAACCACCAGACTATAAATGAACAGGTGAATGATATAACAAGTGTATCTGCATGTGTGTGTTAATCTGAGTGTGTATTCTTTTGTCTTGCAGCTTCTGTTTGTGTCTGTATTATCTGATTTGTGTGTGTATGGGCCAAGCTTTATCTCTGTCTGTGTGTGTGTGTGTGTGTGGATCTCGTTGTCTACCTTCTTCCTCAGCGAGAGTCTGTCCTGTTGGCAGTTCTCGGCCTGTTCGCCGAGCGGCTTTGAGAGCCGGGTCACCTGGTCCACAAGGAGCTCTTTTTCCAGTAACTGCCTCTCGCGTTCGGCTAGATTCACCTCGAGCTCCATGTGCACGCACAGACACACAGTGATTATTGTCTTGCAACACAGTTTTTAAAATGTTAAATGTTAAAAAGAAAAAATAACATTACAGTGTTGTTGACTACCTGCTCAATTTTCTTGACCAGTTCAACAGTTGATGGGTCTTTGCCTTTTAGCTCTTTGTAATCAACTGTTTGATTCAGATCTTCAAGCGTCTTGTCCCTGGCCTCTGAAAGCTGACAGATGGAGAGAATTAGAGACAAAAACAAGACAAGACTGGTGGCAAGATGATGCAGTGGTTAGCACTGTCGCCTCGCAGCAAGAAGGTTCTGCGTTTGAACCTGCCGGCAGGTAGGAGTTAATCCTCGTGCCTGCGTGGGTTTCCTCCAGCTCCCTCCCACAATCCAAAGACATGCAGGTGAGGATAAATGGTGACAAATTGCCAAGAGGTGTGAATGCGAGTGTGAATTCTTGTTTGTCTGTATATTCTAGCCCTGTTATAAACTGGCAACCTGTCCAGTGTGTGTCCTACCCTCGCCCCGTGTCAGCTGGGATTGGACCCTAAAAAGGCTAATGAATGAATGAACCAAGACAAGACAACAAGTCAATACACTCAGTACACACGTACAGTGTACTGAGATATAAAATAGGTATACTGTTCATATAGGCCAAACAGTACTCATGAAGTCGCTGTCATTACTGTCTAAAAATGAAAACAATATAGAAATTTCCCACAGAACAACAGACTTCACACAAATGAATACTACTGTCTGTTTCAAGTGCCTAGTCCTCCAGGCATTTAAGATACATGTCTTAATGGGGATTTTAAAAAAACGCTTAAGACATTTTTCAGCTAAATGTAGTGCCTACATGGGACTTCTTCCCCACTAGGTAACGAGTCACTGGCAAAGTGTGATAAGAGAAACTTAAATTTAAAATGCCACAGGATCCCTCTAAGGTACGTTTTGACATCCCGTAAAACAGCAGGAAGGAGGGGAGGTGAGGATACAAAAGAAAGCACAAGAAGATGAGTTAAAAGAGCGAAGACAGTAAAGGCAGACAGGACAAGAGAAGACATTAAAATGACGTGAGGGGACAGCGCTGGCATTTTAGATTCACGCCTTCAGCTGACACGGACATGATTTAGTGAATAAGAGTTTAGATAAACAACAGAAGATTAACACCTAAAACATTAGTCAAAGGTTCCCTGCAGAGTGACATCTCGTAGCACTATGCACCAGTTTTTAGATGGTGCTTGTTTTGTTCGTGCACTAGACCAAACACACACACACATGTGAACATGGGAAATGCAATAAACAACCCTTCCAATGGTTTCACATTTCTCTACTAATCCACAGGCTGTGGAGACACTTGAAGGAATGCAGCAATGTGCCAGTAAAGGCAGGGTAGAAGAAAACTGCAAGCTGGTAAACATGGATGAAAACGTTATAAGTTTCAAAATACTTGAAAAAAAAAAAAAAAGAAGCTTTGCTCAAGTTTTATGGGGAAAGAAATGCATTCAACACATTTGTTAGACCTCATGGAGACACACAATACGTGTTAGTGCGTAACACTTTCTGTAGACTGCTCTATAGGGCGCCTTTAAACTAATCTAGCAAGCAAACATGTCAAACTTCACAACAGGTCCAGCTATAATGTTTAACATCTTCTGATTTCTCTGTTTTATATCACTGTCAACCCAGAAGAACAGTCAGTACAAACTTATGTTGTTTGCCCAGACTTTGTTCAAACACAAAGAACTTCAGTTAAAATTCTAGTGGAGATCCCAGAGTTTTGAAAGATAGCAAATATGTCTGACTGAATTTGGGGGGAAATGTGGATAAAATGAGACACAAGACATGTAGACTATTTCCATCTAATAGAAGGGTGAAGCCAAAAAAATAAAAAATAAAAAGCAAACACTGTATATAAAGTTCATGCAGCTTCAGTGAAGAGTTGGGGATACAGAATATATACTTTAAATATGTGATACTGTCAGACAGTGTGAAAAAAGTACACACATAGAGGGGAAATGAAAAGAAACAATGTTAAAGTGGCAATCTAGAAGATTTTCATTTAAATAAGTGTCTTTAAGGTCACTATTGCTGAATGAGGTAATACAATGGGGATTGAGCCAATGACCCACTGATGAAATTATATAGAGGTTCTTGCATTTTTCTGTTTTATAAACTGGGGTGTCTGGTGTGACTCGCCCGCAAAATCACAAGACTGCAATTACCATGTATCACCATAGGTGTCGCCAAAGATAACACACAGATCTTTGAGATTGCTACCTTGTGAGTCGTATTGAATATATTTAGGTTTTGGATAATCAAGCAAAACATAATTAACACATTAGTTGAAAGAGAATTATGTTCACTGTAGGCCTAAAAAAAAAAAAACACCCAACCATCAAGAGAATATGGGATCATGGCTGCACCTGGAATCAGTCTATTTCATGAAAAAAGGTTGTTCTAATATCCAGTATTTAATGTGGGTTATAGAGACAAAGATCAATAAGAAGTGAGGTGCAGGGATTGTAGATGGAAATGAGCAATCAGAGTAGCTACAGTGTCTCAACAGGGAAGTCAATGCAAATTTACAATCAGCCTCATTACAGCAAAATAAATGTAGTCTATATATAAGAATATATGAAGCTGAATTGATCAAGGAACCTTGACAGGGACCACAAAGGGGACATAAGCAGAAAATAGAAAGAAGGAAAAAAAAAAAAAAAAAAACATAGATCAGATGACAGAAGAGAAAAAGAGAGAATACATGAGAAAATATTAATAGATGCCTGGGGAGATCGGAGAGGGAGACAAATATAAGTGAAGAAAAAATGATTGGATCGACTGCAGAAAGTAAAGAGAGGGGTGGGGAGGAGCTGAGGAGAAAAACAGGGTGTAGAAAAATATTGTGCCCAGGCGGTCTGACCTGACAGGACCCGGCTTATGAAACAGCAGCTTCTCCTCCATTCGACCATACAGTGTGTGTACTTAGATGCATGTTTACGTGCCTGTATCTAATGTGAGAGTGTGTGTGTGTCAGACTTGAAAGACAGCGTGGAACAAAGTGATGATTCCCATTTTCTCTCCCTTCATGGGATGAGATTAATGAAGCCTCACTCATGCAAACAGACAGCGAGTCTGATTAAAACAGACTGAGGTGTTCAGTCTGATAAAAAGATGCTTCCCCCCTCAACGTCATATGACTCTAGTTTTAACTTCATAGTATGGTTGTCATGTGATTAATCGAGGTGTTTGTTAGGTTAAAGTTACAGATGCTCAGGAAGAACTGAAGTTGAGAGGAAGCAACACTGACAGTAAGCAACTGATAGCCTGAAAAGCAGAGATAGAGATGAGAGTGGAGCAGATGAACTCAGAGATGCTGATAAAAGACCGACAGACAGGGGAAGATAAAGTGAAGAAGAGCAAAGGAAAGACAGCATGAGGCCCGCAGTGAGAAAAGGAACGAGAGATTGGATGTGAGAGCAGAAAAGAAAGGCAGAATTAGAGAGACAAGAGATGCTGAGAAACAGGAATTGGGGCTGACCAACAGGGACCAGGGTTATCTGCAGTTTTCACAGAGAATATAACTTTGACAACAAAACCTTGTTCATGGTGCGAGGAGCTGAATGCATGATTAGGTAATTTCAAAAACAAAATTAAGCAACAAAGCAGGCTAGATGTTCCCATTTCATGCTGAATGTACAAATGAAAGTCACCAAACTGTAGAATATGATAGTGACACCACAAAATAAAGTAGAACTGAATTTTGATTTCTTCCCACTTTTTATGTGAGGGAATAAACTAAAAATGATACAGCAGCTATTGTGCAGACTTTTAAACTTTTTCAGGAGAAGATTAAACTTTTTTCAAGCTTCTAGGTGGACATTTCCCATGGCAGAGGGTGACTGACAATGCGTCTCCTAGTTAGCCTGAACTCAAATGTCAACTACCGGAGGTGCACTACTGACTGGAGCACGTCCATTCAAAAAGTGAAAGTTACTTTCTGAATAGAAGCTGGTTAGCCGAGATGGCTGAGTGGAAGCTAGTTATCCTAGCCGGCCAATGTAAGCTAGGATTCCGGCTGAGCTTTCACTTTTCTACATATTTCATATTTCGTTAGCTAGCTTGCATTAGTTGACTATCTTTCATGGGTCCAGTTGTGTCGTTGCAAAAATGATTAGATGATCAAAAGTACCACAATGAGTTGTCCATAGTCTCAGCACTTTGTCATTGCTACGTGTCTCTCTGACTCTGTAATGTACAAACAACGTTGGCCCTGGAGTAAATGACTATAAGGCTATTGGAGCTGAAATGATATTAAAACTATTTTCAGTGCCTGCCAACGACAAACTACCAGTAATGGCATCGCCAATCGGGACCAAAAACTCAAGCCCCCCCCCACCCCCCCGGAGAGCAGTAATATAGGGCGCACTGTCATGGCAGAAGTATAAATTTCTAATTCTTGGTAATTTCAATTTGACCAAATCACAAGTCAAGACCAACACAAAAATGAGTTTGACTTGTTAGGGGTGAAATAAAATAATAATTGAATAAAATAATTGAATAATGGATATTCAGTACAAAGAAACCTCACTGCATCAAAGATGTTTTAAAACACTTCAAAGCAAGGAACTTTTTCAGACGTCAGAATCTGCAAATACTCTGCCCGTGATGAGTGTGTGCCCAGTCCTAACTTTTGAGTCTGATTGATCCGTGTTCCACCCTCATACGTAACCACCCTCAGCTATTTAAACAGTACATGATGGATGGGCATACAGCGTGTCTGTCACTCTCCTTCTCCCTGCTCCGCTCTTCAATCAGTCTTTTTTTCCCCTCTGTGTTGCCCTCACTCTTAACATTTTTATACCCGTCCTCCTCCTTTTTGTTTGTCTTTCTTTTTGTATTCATCTGTCTTTGTGTCAGTGTCCCTGTTCTGCCTGCCTGCATCTCTGTTTTCTTCATCTGACATTCACAAAGAATAGCTGCTTTCTTGGCTCATGAATGCTGTAAACCATTGTACATATGAAAGCATCCACGCAGAATGCAATTTGCATATAATTTACATAATTTCAGCCCAGTTAGTAGTTAACATGATGGCTTAAAAAGCTGCATAATGGATGGCACATAATATTGCATATTTAACAGTGATAATAAAGATAAATAATTATTTATACCTTATTAAAGTAACACTTCCCAAAAATGGGTTACAAAGTGCCTCACAATTAAAAGACATAAAAGACAAGGGACAGATCAGTAAGGCAGAAAGGTCAGTAACTATAGTAAAATCATAATCATAATAAGGTTATGTAAGGTTAATTAGGAGAACAAGTGAGCAGAGGAGCTGAACTGAAGCTTTTCTGAAGACCCACATGAGGAATACATTATTAATTAGATATGAAAATATACATTTTGAACTTGGATTCTATGTAAGGATGTTTGACACCCATGATACTGGTTAACTGATTTACACTGGTGATGTCAAAATGAAAGTTGAGGGGTATAAAAGACCTTATGGTAAGTGCTACATGTTTTAGGAGAGATTTGACAGGTGACTCTGCTGACCTGGACTCCTCAGGCAAAATCACTCCACAGCCTTGAAGCCTCTGACAACAAACATCCTCACTTTTCAGTCTCTAACTGTGATACACAAATAGTTATGAGCTGAGGTTCCTGCCTGCAGAGAACCTCTGGCAACATTAAGGCTCATGAGACAGAATAAGTGATTGTATATTATTTGGAGTTATGACCAGGTGCACATGGTCTTCTTATTCACTATTTAGCAACATAGACTATATTTAAATTTTGGATTATCTATGTGCTGGACTTCCATCTGCCTAACAATCCTGCAGCCCTGCCAAAACCTCTGAGTCGACAGATATATTTTAATTGGTAATACTCAGAACTCCACTAAAAAGATGGAAAAAAGTAATCAGAGAACTCCTACAATCACATATAAAAATGACAAAATAAAAAGGCAAAAATTTATGTCTGTTGGATGACAGTCTGAAGTGTAAAAAACTACATTCAATTTTTATTTTAAATATTTGAATGTGGTAAAAAGGTGAGTTTTCTTTATGTCTACAAGTCAATAAAAAGATTCCACTGGAAATCTGCTGTGCTAAAGTGCTAACTTATTAGTGGTCATACAAAAAGATGTCACCACTGAGCTACTGTAACACTGCCATTACTACATTTGGGATGCATCCCAACTTTGTCTGATGTCTTGAGTGGGTTAGAAAGTTAGGCGCGGGGGGACGACACACGATCTATGTTGGGTTTCCCCATGGTAATAAGTTGCAGAAAAGTTGGACAAAGATTTAACAGATGGATGGACAAACAATATGACGCCGCTGTAGGGACAGTGCAGTATGTCATCAGCCCCACCCCGTTATAAATCTCACTCCATGACTGGCTGTGTGTGTGCGCTCTATAAATACATCTGTCAGTAACTTTGTGAGATTGTGCATGACTATGTATAACAGAAGTCTAGCTAGTCATTAGCGGATTGTTCAAAAATATTCAGATGTTGCTGCAAGGGTACTATCGCAACTTCACTGATCTCAGTGTGCGCACAGATGCGTGTGTACCTGTATGTGTGTTTGAGATGTCGACGTGCCAGCAACTCATAAACAAGTAGTAAATTTAGAATCCAACACCAACCTCTGTTTATTTTGAAGCAATTAAAATTCCTCAGAGCAAATAAAAGCCTCAGAGTATATTGAACCTCAATAGTCTCACAGATGGCCCGATCTATCTTTGTCAAAATTTTCCATCAAAGGGAGGGGGGGGGTCTGTCTGCAATGAACAGATAAACTGGTCACAGATGAATACAAATACACAATATATATGATAAATTGACAGCAAGGCAGTTGCATGGAGATTGAATTCGCATAGAGAATGAATTTGCAGGGAGAATGAATTGAGCAGGCAAGACTAGTGCAATAGGAGCGACCCCTATGATTCACTTTTTGTACCCAGGAGAGATGGCTGTGTAAAAGGAAAACAGCGATTTAGAAAATGATTTGCTATTTACACACGGAGAAGAGGGAGTGATATCGAATGACTAGATGGATGAAAGCAGAGAGCAGTGGTTTGTGCGGAAAACTAACGTCAGCATGCTAATAATGCTAACATGCTGATGTTTTGCAGGTATAATGTTTACCTTGTTCACTGTCTAAGTTTAGTGTGTTAGCATGCTAACACTTGCTAATTAGCAGTACACACAAAGTACAGCTGAGGGTGATGAGAATGACGTTGGTTTTGCGAGTGATGTAAGTGCTGGGCAAAAAAAGTTTGACCTGACAATGGTCCTACATGAAAAGTCAGCGGATCAAAGTTAATAGAATTCATCATGAGGAGAACATGAATCTCTGGACCAAATTATATGATAAGAGATATTTTACTCAAAGACACAAATGTCAATTTCATCGTGGCACCAGAGGAAATATCAGGTGATCAATGTCATTAGGATACATCTTAAGAGAACCATAGAATCAATGTAAAATCCTGTGCCAATTCAGGTAGATGGAGATATTTTACTGGATAAGTGGAAATTTTGACCTGGTGGTCGAGCTGGATGAAAAGTCAGGGGATTATCAGTTGGCTCCATCCTCTGTGGACCACAAATGTCTGTCCAAAATTTCATGGCAATCCAACCAATAGTTGTTGAGATATTTCAGTCTGGACCAACATGGTGGACTGACCAACAAAAAAAAAAAAAAAAAAAGGAATCTACCGTATGTACTGCCAAGGTCAGTCAGAGAGGGAGAGACATTTGGAGAAAAAATGTGGCGAGAAGCAAGGATGTCTTGATAAAGTTACTCAAAGTGAAACAAAAACCTAAAGAATGCCTCAAGGGAACGATGAAAGGAGGGATGGTCAGACAAAGGCGAGGAGGAAAGGAACTAATGACTAGAGAAACAATAGAAAATAATACAGACAGAAAAAAGATGGCACCAACAGCATCCATTGTAGCAAATGATAAACAGCAGAAGGAGTAAACAGATGGAGAAAAGGGGAAGGGGGTGTTTTTCAAAAGAGCAGCACATAGTGAAGCATGTTCCAACACTGCGTTCATCCAAAAGAGCACAAGACTCAGATGAGAGAAGTCTGGTCCAGCAGCAAGTAAAAACCAGTCGCTCTGATCCAGAGCAGCAACACACCCAATCCCACGATACAGCCGCTGGCAGGGAAACTCAGCGCTTGTGTGTGTGTGTGTGTGTGTGTGTGTGTGTGTGTGTGTGTGTCTATGTGCCTCTCTCAAATCTCACTCCTTCTACGTGTCTGTCATTCTCTATGTATTGCAGAATTGCTTGAACATGTTTGTGTTTTTATGTTATTTATTCATGTGTTTCAGTCTGTTACTGAGAAACCTGTGCAGTGTGTGGTTGTTGGGTTTGTCCCTCCAGGTTTAGATCTTCATCTTCTGCTCGTCTGTCTGTAGAGTTCAGGGAGCAAAAATAAGGTTTCTGTCGCTATTGAAAACTTCTGAGGATGTTCGACTACAGACAGAGCACCTCGAGAACACATCAGCTCTGAATCCAGGGCTATAAACTGACCGCTTTTGATGAGTGATAAAAGTCAGCCTACAGACATAAAGTAAGATAAACTATAAGCAATGTAAAATATTAACATTGAGTCTGTTCATCAGATTAAAAAGAAAGCCCTTCTACACAGTGTATTTACTAGAGCATTCAACAGTCTCATTATGAGATGAAGCTTTGAAAGCATTTCAAAACAGATCTGCTTATTAGTGGTGTTCTAAGTCAAATATTGTCTTCTGGAGCTTGTACTTGACTATTTTTATTGGAGTTCCCCTAACTTCACAAAACAACTGATAAACGTGAACAATAGCCTGAGTATACATGAGTTTCATGTATCACAAACATCTTCTTCCTAAAATCCTATGAGGATTTTCCACTGACATCATATAAATCACATGTCTAAAATTTATGTTTTTTTTTAACAAAAGATAGGAACACACACACACCTAGCTGGACAATGACCTAAGGCACTTTTGGATAAGGTCTCTGGCTTGCAGGCATTGACATGGATACAAACACAGACAAAGAATTTGCCAGAAGGTTCCAAGGAAAATTTTACACACACACACACACACACACACACACACACACACACACACACACACACACACACACACACACACAATCTGTCTTTTCAGTGCAGATCTTATCATCCGATCACACCGGGAAGCCCTAATTGACACATCTAACTGCTTGCAGACAGGATTTCGAAGCCAAGCAGCTAAGTCACATCCTGATGTGGTCATGCGGAGATTGGACATTGGGGAAATGGGAACAGCAGTATACTATAGGCCCAATTTGAACAAATTAGTGGCTATATTAGCAAAACCACTCCAGGGAAACTGTGGGGGCGCTATAGAAAACAACCACACAAGCATCTGTGTGCAATGGTCATTAAAGACAATAATATACCTGGTGCCAGCAATAACACGATCCACTGTAAAAAATAAAAAGCACAAAGCTGCTCAGTGCACCTTTTCTCAAACTTTGGGAGCTGTATAGTAGGCTGGATTCACAGCAGATGCTAGTTCATCAAAAACATTCAAAAAAAAAAAAAAAAATTGTTTTCATATCTTGTTTCCAAGAAATGAGGTAAAACACTGAGAAAGGAGAAGTGGGCATTGAGAGACTGTTATAAGGATACTGTCATCACTGTTTATACAACAGGGGGGACTTTAATAAAAGATTTCAGTTCAACAAAAGAAGTAATCCCACCCAACTTTTAGAACTGCAAACTAATTTGTGGGAAAAATGTTGGTGGAAAGGTGTGTTTACTTATAAGGATGTTTAAGTTATTATTATCAGTGTAGAACTAAAGACTGTCAACTGACCACCGCTAATGTAATGACTGTGTGAGGATGTGCAAGAGTGTAGGTTCATGTTTTTCCTACCTCTATCTGCAACATGGTAAGCTCTCCCTCCAGCTTTCTCTTGAGGGGCACCTCCTTTTTCTTCAGGTCTATCTGTCTCTTCTCCTCGTTAATGGCTAACTGCAGGTCTCTCATCTCCTTCTCCATCATCTCCAGCGCCACGTTGCCCTTAGTGATGGCCGCCTCTTGGATGTTCACCTTCTCATAGTGGTTGAACAACACCTCCTCATGCTCCAGGAGCTGAATGCCACTGTCAGTGACACACACACACACACACACACACACACGCCATTGTTAATATGTAGTTTGCATCGTCTACTTGAATTCAGGGAAAATTTGTGAAATTTTTTTGTGAAAACTTCAAATTTTGTAACCTACAGAAAATTGCGTCTCTGTATGGCTGTCTCTTGATTCTTGTTAATTTCTATAAGTGCCTGCTCCTGGAGGTTGATCATTTGCGCGAGTTTCACCACCTCACGTTTGCTGTCCTCACTCTGCTGACTGATCTGACGGTGCTTCCATGCAACCTGGAAGATATTGGTAAAAAAAAAAAAGAAGAAGAAGAAAAAAAAAAAAAAAAGTTAATGCTTAAATACAATGAAATGCTTCCACTTGATATTGCATGACACGGATTGCTACAATAGAGAACACAAAAGACACTTCAGAGTAAGACACAAACAATTTAGAGATTCCAACAAAGATAAATAACAGAGGACGCTGTTAAACAACTCCTGAGTCATAGTACACTCTGTGACATATTGAATCTGTTCATTTATTTGTGATACTGGTTTATAGCAAAGAAGACCCACAGTGTGTTTTGACTGATCTCATCTCTGTGTTTGTGTGTGTCTGTCTCGACCTTGGAGATGTCATTGCGCAGCTTGTCCCTCATTTTGGAGCTGTTAGAAAGCTTCATACGAGCCTTTGTGTGCGACCTGGAATGGAGACACATGAGCGCACACAGAGAAAAATATCAAGGATGTTATACTGAATAAAAAGGGATGCAGACATAGATTCTGTGGTAATTATCAACAAATGCA
The DNA here is from genome assembly GCF_002260705.1 of Seriola dumerili. Taxonomy (NCBI): domain Eukaryota; kingdom Metazoa; phylum Chordata; class Actinopteri; order Carangiformes; family Carangidae; genus Seriola; species Seriola dumerili. Next base: position 10,220,696 of record NW_019174393.1, read on the forward strand.
ATGGTCAACAAAAAGCTACAATGATAAGGGATAATAATGTCTTCACAAAATGAACCCAATAAGTTTTACAAAGGCAGCATTTGTTGCAAGGATTTTATCGTATTTCATTCTAGATGTGTATGGCTTCTTTTCTGCATTAGTATGTGCTATTTTTTTGTACTAACGAGTCATACATACAGGCATACCTAAACCCTTCCTCTACAAAACACATGCACGCACACCTGTCCTTGTTGATGACAATGGATCGTTGGATCTCCATCTCGTTTTCCAGGACCTTAACCTGCTCCGTCAGCTCTGTGAAAGTCTGTGAGGCGATCTGCTTCAGCTTGATGTACTTAATCTTCTCTTCCATGATCGTGTCGCACAGTTTAGAATACTGTGATATTCTGAGGCGGAAAAAAACTGATAAGAAATGAACCCATTCTTCACCTGCATTACAAAGACCGGCTACTATCAAGAGTGAAAGCTGGAAAACACACTTAGTTTAGCTAGGTACTATAGGATTTATATACAGCAGGCTTTATATCATTAGCCAATAACATTTGTTAATGGCTGACTCATCTGATAAAGTGGCCTGAAAACTTAATGTGTTAATGTTAAATTCAGTGTTAAAATATGAACTAAAGAATGATAACATTGGTAAAAGGTCATATTTATGCACATGATAAATTATCAGCAACTCAAAGTTTGTTATGACACAACTACTTTGAGGTTTCATTAAATCTCCATTTACCATTCATATAAAACGTGAGTTGTTAGCAGTGATTGCTAACAGAGAGGATTTACAACATTTAATCATCATCCTGTCCCTTTTGCTTGATTAGGTGCAGTTTTAAGGGGGGGGGGGGGTGTAAGATGCATTAGTCTAAGTCTGAACACTGAAGTATGACCAATTAGTAAGTTATGGTTTTCTACCCAGACAACATGTGCAGATGTCTGAATTAATTGTGATCCCAGCTGTTACACAGATCAGAGGAGCCAAAAAAACAAATAGGGAATCAATTGTAAGTGGCTAAACTTCAATATACTGTGTATAGGAATTTGATTTGCAGCTCACACTGATCGCTAAGACTGTGGACATAATGTACAGGTACTAACTCTGAATGCAGAGACACCATTCCTGCTACTGCATGTATTGTGCAATGAAATATGACAATTTATCTCCATATTATACAAAAAAAAAAAAGAGAAAGTAAGAGCCACCAATTAACAGCTTAGTAGCTTCTCTGTAACAAAAATCCTCTTCTCACCACACACACACACACACACACACACACACACACACACACCGTCACATGTAATGGAAGGTGAGTGATGCAGAAAACAAGAGAAAACAACAGTGACACCTGCGCTGTAGCATGATATTCAGCTTGTTGTGGTCCATGATGATTAGCTCTTTTTCTCGCAGCTCGTGCTGGATGTGCTGGTTCAGTTGCTGTGGACACAGTTACACAGGTAAAGCCACAGTTTCATCACTTCTGTGTGCGTGTGTGTGTGTGTGTGCATGTTAATGTGTTTGAGTGAATAAATAGATTAGCATTGACACAACACATTAGCTGATCTAGCAGTCCTGGGTTAGTGTGTGATTTTTTCTAAAGTTTTTTTTTTTAGGAATTCACTGATTCACTTTGGAGCTGGTCATTGCTGACTCGTGTTTTCATTGCTTACTAATCAGGTAGGAGATACTGTATTAGAACGGTTTTGGGGAAAAAAAAAAGCATACTACTATATTTGATTTTAGCCAAGAGGAAGAATCTGCTGGACACCCATTTCAGCCAAATTGAAGAGTCTAAGGGGGAAATTCTTTTGGCAGAACTAAAATCTATATATTCTTTTCAAATCATTCTGAACCGATCATACTGTGGTGATATTTGCACTCTTTGAATTTGCCTCATTTTTGGTTGCTCTCCTGTCACACTAACATCAAACTAATCCTACTTTAGTCACTTTGATGTTTTTGCGTTAAATATACATCTGTGTCTGTGCATGTTATTAAATGCACTAATGAAGACATCAAGACTTGATTCAAATAGACCTTTCTGTGCATGCGCCCATGCTTACATGTACCTGATTGTGTGTGTGTGTGTGTGTGTGTGTGTGTGTGTGTAGTTTGCGTGTTGTTTGTGTTGCACCTCAGCCCTGAGCAGTTCACGGTGCTTCTGGCCCCTCTCCTCGGCTTTGATCTGTGTCAGACATCTGAGGTTGTGGAGTTCTTCTCTGAGGCTGTTTGACTCCCTCAGCAGGTCCTGAATCATCCCACACTGCTGATTCTTCTGGCTCTCCTCCTCAGCCACTGAGAGCTGCTTGGGAACAAATGTACGGATGTTCTCATTTGAAAAATCTCAAATTTAAGGGTTACTGACAACAGAATGAGACCATAAAGTGGACTAAAAGTCCCTTAATACAAGGATGATGGATAGAGCATGATATAGTCTAGTATGACTATAAGTTTTGTATGACTATGTGAAATGCTGTAGGTTGTGAAAATTATGTAATAGAAAATCTAATTTTGTCTGGAAGATAAAGACGCTAAAAATGAAAAATATCATAAGAACTTAAATCAACTATGTTAAGTTTTATTATGTCTCAGAACTTTTTTTTCCAGTTCTTGTCACTTGCACCTGATGTTTTATGTTTAACACTTTACTATCAGTTTCAACAAAAAATGAAATTGCAGGCTCCTCAAAGACTTCTGCAGTAGACTGCATTATATTTTACATTTGCGACTGATATTGTGTCCACCCCCGCACTTCGTCAGCACCTGTTTTTCAAAGCTGACTTTGAGAGTGTCCACCTCTTTCTGAAGCTCCATCCTCTGCTGAATACTGTCTTCTCTTTTGGGAACAGCATCTAACTGGAAATTCAAGTCAAGACAGTCAGTAAGGTTAACATCAAAAGTCTTCTTAGATTTTCAATGTTCAAGGAGATCTTACATCTGCTGTAGTCCCTCCATAATCTTAGAAAAAGGCTGGAAAATACATTTTTATCAATTGCTTCCCTGATTATAGTCCTTTAGACTTCACATACCGAGGATAAAAAAGACCGTGAGGATCCAGTACAAAGATTAGCAAACTTCATATCAAATTCACTCAGTGCATATTCAATCTCACATTAAACATTGACTGCAAAAATAATTAATACTATATATCAGAGTTTCCCTAAGGCCTCTCTGATAGCGCTTGGATCAAGCGACACTGTGAGTGTTCACTGAAACTTATAAAAGATGAATGCCCTCAGGGGTTGGGATTGCCCATCTCTGCAGGGTTGCCAGGTCTTGTGTTCAGTGGTATGAGCTGCGTCACTCCTTATTTAAAAATTGCTAATTGTCTTCTTCCCTGGCAGAAGAATAAAACTACACCAATATGTTTAAGATTTAAAAAAACAACAACATTGCAATAGAATTTCATTTCAGTTACATGAAGCACTTCATACTAATCATTATTAGACCTCATGCTGTGTATAGCTTAGACCACAATACTGTGTAAATATTAAACCCATCAATCATCCCATTTGATTTAAGTGTGATGGATTTTTGAGGTGTAGCCACAGACCGTCCAATCCTGATCTGAGCAGCCTTCACAGTCAAATTTATGTTTGTTTATATGTATCATGTGAGAGATGTTGATGATTGGCAGATTAGAGCGTCAATGAATCCTATTGTTTTGTTTTCCATATTTCCTACATTTGTGAATTCCCCAATGTGTCATAACGATTTCCTTTCATACTGTAATGTGCTTGTGAGATGTGCTGATGCATTTCCCATGACTGTCTCCCTCTCTTCTTCTCTCCACTTTCTTTTTAAAAACTGTTAACATCAGTAGAATTACAGGAAACTTGAGAATAACAAAATGCTTCTGGTGTAATGCAGATTAATGACTTAATGCGTATATCATTGGCTCCGTGACATTTGCACTCAAAATGCTCCCACACCTGTGTTTAAGCCTGGAGAATTTACCAAAACAACTGCCAATACCAGTGAAACCATTAGTATATTTCCAAGCAGCGATTAGTTGTTACATGTACAAGAGTAGCTTTCCACTATATAAACACATTTCCTCACATTGGGATGATTTTGTTACAGTTTCTGGGAATATAAGATAACTCATGGACACTCCAACTGCTTTCAAAATTGGGTAGATTTTCCTTCTGCAGACATTTAAAGTATCAATCCACAGGTCACCTGTGCCTGTAACTCATTGTAGATAGATTGCATGTGTTGTAGCTGCTCAGTGGCCATTGTCAAGGCATACTCCATCCTCTTGAGGGCTTGCATCTGCCTGAGGGAAAACACAGGCGCCCTTTAAACATTTATCGACATCACAAGGCTATGACTCCTAACACTTTGACTCATAATATATCAATTCTTGTAAAATATGAAGAGTTTCAACTTGGTTTGGAATGCAGCTAAAGAAATGCTTTGAATCTTTGGTTAAATTAGTCTAAAAAAAAAAAAAAAAAAAAAAAAATAAAAAAAAAATCAAAAAGAGACTTGTTGGTGATCAAAACATAAGCTGTACAAGTGCAAGTGCCTTCATACAGTGTAATTTATGGATGTGTGGAGACTTATTTACATGTGTGATAGAGCTCAGTTTGACATCATTTTGTACCTATTTTTCTCTCTGAGCTGCACAGACTGGTTCTCATACAGGTGCTGTCTGTCACTCATGATGTTCTGCAGCTTCATTTCCAGGATACCTCTGTTGATGAAAAACACATATTGTCGTGTGAAAACACAGAGCGAAAGCCTCTCTCCCAACCCTAAAACTAAATCAAATACTGTATTTCTATATATGTTATATACGGTATACTGTATGTCTATATATGTTGTTGTTAATTGAACCAGATTTGTTCTTTCAAACACTTTCACCACAGTGTCCATTTTTTACTAGAGTGAGTTTTGTACCTGTTCCCAATGAATTCAGCCTCTTCCTCCCTGTTGACCTCCTGTTCTCTCAGCAGCTGTCTGTACTCTGCCTGACTGGCCTCTACTTGGGCCTGGAGAGCCTCCAGCTCCTGCATCATCACCTTCTTCTTCATCCTGAGGGAGTGGTTATGCTTGTCCACCTCCTTCACTTGCTGCTCCGTTTCTGAAATCTCTGTGTTTAGTGCTTCTATCTGCTTCTTTGCAGCTCTAGTGTGTTTGTATGGAGGGGACAGAAAAAAATTAACATACAAAGAAAGTAAAACATAATATATAATACCATGTATACCATGGCCATAAGAGCATCCTTTTATCACTTCACACTTGCCCTGTAAGAGTGAATATCACATGAAATAACAGCATGTGCATCCATCTTTTACACACACCCCCCAGCAGTCCCACTCAGCTTGGTGCATTTCAAATAGCTCACATGGCTCATACAGACGGCTCCACTGCATCACTTGCGAGCCAAATATTAATTTGAAATAAACATAAAAAGAAACTGCAGTGGGCCTGCAAGTGGAACTATTCTCTAGTGATTAAGGGGCTTTTGAATGCAGCTTCCCTTAAATATGAAATTAATGATGCCTGCTGATGCATATGGTTGTCATTTTTATTAAATGAGAAGGATTGCCACCTTCAAATTCTTGAAAATAATTTAACCGTCGCTACAAATAGTACCTTATTTTTCACTTCATTATTTGGATTAAAATATGCCGTTCCACAGAACTGCAAAGTCTACAGTACATCAAAAGGAGTGTGGCTGGAAAGATACCTTGCAGAGAGGAAACCAAACAACAAATGAAACTGGAAAATTAATTTTTTTTTTCCCTCTAAAAACTGAATGAAGAATATTTAATATCAGTTTTGCACAGATTGTGTTGTTGTTTTTCTGTTCCATATCAGATCTAATCAAAAATTTACACTCAGCAAAAAACAATTAGCAGCAGATGCTCATTTCTTTTGTGTATGAGATCAAGATGAAGGGAGGGAGACATATCAGAATGATTTAAACCATATGACTCAAGGATTGTGCAATTCAGGGAGTAGTTTTCAAAAGGTGTTTCTTCTGTATTTTTTTTTCGTAGTGTTGCTCATTTTTAATTCCCGGTGTTTGAACTTTCCTGCTCTTCCCCGGTAAAGAACTTTACGGGGTTAAATGTACTTACTCCGTCTTGGAGCGTTTCCTTTCAATCTTCTCAAAAATCTGGTCAGGTACGCTGATGAGCCGGGCTTTCTCAGCCTTCCAACAAACACAGAAACACATGCACACACAAATGTAAGCTGGCACATGGTTTCATTTTTTTGATGGTGTGCTGTAAGCCATACTCATTCATACACACACACACACACGCACACACAGACCTCTTTGAGCTCTATGATCTCCTTCTGGTCCTCCAGCTCTTTCTGTTCTTTCAGTATCAGAGTTTCATGGGTTTCCACATCTTCCATCAGACTTCTGTGCAGAGAGTGAGAGTAAGATACACACAAAAAAGCTCATTTATCTTCTAAAAAAAAAATGGTGATTAACAGCCCTTAAGATTCAGCAGCAGTGCTTCTTACTGTATTCAACTGACAAGACATAAGACAGTTTTTATGTCTTCATTGCACCGTCACACTAGCTGGATAAATAGAAGTTAAAAGCCCCAGTAATGACAGACCTGACTTCCAGTTGTCTCTGGGCCACCTCTTTCCTCAGATCCTCATATTTGTCCTGCAGGGCTTTTGTTCTGCTCTCCAGCTCCTGGAGGACCCACCAACAGTATGAACATTAGATCACAAATCAAGATTTTCATGTTAATGAGAGGAATTTAATTGAGTTCTGGCTGTGCAGCCAAAAGACTATTGTTTTTGTCTACATTTCATAGTGTCTCATCCCAACTGTCAGGCAAACTGACTGTTGGAACTGAGTCTTTTTTATAGTTAGACTTTTATTGATTGTATTGCTTTTATCTAAGTGAGGTTCATTTCAATTTAGATTTTATTAGTTATTTTAATATTAAGAAGCCAAAGTCAAGCTTCTTTTTCAGAGTTTAAACAATTTTGTGGTGCTGAAAGTATTTGTAGTTTGATGCACAAATTATAATTGTTAACTTTGCAAGCATGACTATTAAAAGTAATCAACTGCAACTTAACCAGCTGTTAATAATTCAACTGCACTTTAAAACTGGTTTGTACTTTTTCTCTGCTATATATATATATATATATACATAAATATATATATATGTACACACACACACACACAGTAAATACATCTACAATTAGAAATATATGTGGGGCCTCAGTGATGAAACATAGTATTAATGTAGGTGTGTGTTTGGTACCCAGGAGGGGTCACATACAGAGTATTTCATTAGACTTAATATCACACTTGACGCTGTTGGTCTGATAGGGCACATGTTTTGATAACAATATGAAAGGGACTCAAAAGGCCCTTTCACACTTACCCTTTGTTACATTAAAAGATAATTGCCTGAGCTGTTCTGGTAAAAGCTGCATGTTGTTATTTGTTATTCAACAATTCCTTCTTTTTGATAATTGAAAATTTGAACACAATTCTGATATTCATTTTAAGAATCGTTCATGTTCTTGTGTAGTGTGTGTTCATAGTGACGGTGAAAAGCTTGTCCACTCAACATGATAATTCATGTTCAACAATTCACAATTCAGAAACTGTTTTACTGTAGCTAAACTACATGTGTCACTGGTTCTGGAAATATTTTCCTTATGTTAGATCCATTTTGAATGATAACCTGTACAACAGGTCACCAAAAACAAGGACGTGGGTGTCTTCTGAAAAATTTGGTTATGCTATAGTATAGCCATTTGTTATCATTCAACTTAATTTCTTTAATATCAGATTTATTCCCTTGAGAGCAGAAAGTTTTAAAGGAAGCATGACAGCTACAATACCAGCAACTGTCCAGTGACCAGCCTGATGATGTCTAAGTGTAGGTTCTTGTGATAACATTTTTTAAATACCCCTTGTTTAGTCCGTTAAATGTCAAAATGTTTGGGCTTTTAAATATTACCCATAAGCCTTTTTGCCTCATGGACAGTGTAGCTTTTGAATGCTATGAAAATGATACCAGCCATTGGCATGAAAGCAGAGTTCTGGCACATTTCTAATGTTTTGTTTTTGCAATCAGTAATTAAACAGCAATTGGCATCAGCAACAGAATTTTGATGAAGTTTAATGATTGTAGAGTTGTGTATGCAGTTCTCCCTGAGACTTGCCCTCAGGGTCTTATGTTCGTATTCTTGTACTGAGCGGATTTTCTTCAACACAATTGCCGATTGTTTGTGGTGATGACTCAACAGCTGCTGTAGATTTTCATGCGTATCCAAGTGTTGGAAATACCCAAAGTGCACTACATTGTGTTAGACCTCTGACAGACTGAATAATAATAGTATACATCATGGCTTACAGCACGATATACAGTCAGCATTCAACTAGATACTGAGATTCTATGAGGATTCATGAATGTTCTTATTTTTACTGTGTGTTCCTTTTAATACAACACATATATTATGAATCATGTGCATTATAATATAGTGTGAGCAGAATTACATTCCATTTATACATTTATATTTGTGTATATGACTACCAGCCATTACTAACTTGATTTGCCTGCTTTAAGTTAAAAAGTTAAAACCCGCTCTCCATGTGTAACAAATATTAAACCTTATTCAATGTGTGTGCCATCCTTTTGTCTGAATGTGAGACTGGAATATAAAAAGCTTCAGCTTCACATTGCTTTAAATGGCCCTAAAAAGAGCCAATGGCAAGTCATCATATGGAGGGATTAAGCCTGGATAGAGGCTTAATGTAAAACTCATATTTATCCTCTCTGAAGACCGTTGTTGCAGTAGTAATCCACATTTCTGAAACTAGACGTGGATGGTGCAATGATGAACTTACAGCAGGTTTTGGCTGATTCTCATTCTCTTTCACCAGATACTGCTTCTCTTCCCGGAGACTGCATAGAGGTGAGGTAAGGTACGTGGAGGTGAGGTGATGAGACGAGGGGAGAGGAGGAAAAAATGTGAAAAATAAAATAGAATCAACGGGTTATTAAGATAAAGAAATGACATTTTTCAGTTCCTGGATCGACAGAAAGAGGAATGCGTTGAGAGGAACTTGGATTTACATTAAAAATACCCCGATGTGCAGTTTTCAGTTAACTAAACTCATGCTAAATCCGTCTTACTTGAAAGGCAAAAGGATTCAGAGCCCATGTTCTCGAAATGGGTGTCAGAAGTTTTAAATTAGTTCTATGAAACCTTTCTATTATTATTAATGAGTGAATAAAAACTTCATGATATGCTGTAGAAACAGTGTATAAAAAGAGCCAGTATATACTGTATATATGTGTACATACACACACTCACAAGCTTTCTCATACATAAAGTACCATCCAACAAAGTTCAAATGTGCGTATAAAAACCCCATAATTTATTAATTCTTTATTTCCCTGTGGCATAAGCTTTTTGAGCAGCTGATTAAAGTTTGTATGAAATAATTCAGCTCCGTTATAGTGAAAAACCTTACAACAGCACATAGTGCACAGCTGCATGTTTCACCGAGTAAATGATATTAATCTTCCTGACAAGTTGATGTATTGGATATTAACTGATATATAGAAAAAACTGCATGAATGCTAAAATATGTGACTGGAAAAAGTGCTGAATTCCTGTGCATCTGTTTGGCTACGGATAAAGGACGCAAAGATTCTAAAAAGGCATTTTTGCATGGCGAGCATCTGCTTGTCATATGCAGACCGCTAGCCATGTGGACAAGAGATGGAGAACGGAACCGGCTGGAGTGGGTGAAATAAAGAAAGGCTAGAAAGAGGAGAAGAAACTGAGACGATGACAGGACAAGAGTGCTCACTACCAAAAGCTGTCACAAATAATATGCACACTCAGTGTCTAATACTGTCTATTACTGCATCCTCAGAGAACGCTCTGTAAGTGTTTTCATTTAATATTTCAATTACTGCTGGGCCTGCAGCTCTCTGCCTCAGTGTGCGCTCCAGACTAAAAATCACTATGCTACGGATCATATCTTTGCAATACAGTGGTGAGTTTATCTGATGAGTGGTTTAATATTCTTCATCTGACCTTGTAGGATTTATCCATAAGCCGATTACCAGTTAAAACAAAACTGATTAGTCAAAATGATTATTTTAGAGACTTTGCTTTAATTGGGAGCTTTAAAACCCCTCATTCATATTTTCACCTATAGAAACCTCATTCACTCTTTCACCACACAAGCTCGTATTAGTTAATCTTTCACTTCCGTGGTCTCCACATATCCTGTCAAACTTTATTGGGCTCAATGTTGGAATGAACTTACTGACACCAATTGTTTACAGTTCACGCACTTCACCTATTTCTGCTGCTTAGACTTCAACACACATTTTTGTTGCACTTCAACTGACATTTCAACTGCTTTCATCTCTAAATCACAGTTCAACTGACTGCTTGCAGTGTTTTGTTTTGCAAATCCCATTTGATACCAGGTGGTTCTCAAACATTTTGGGAAGCACCGGTGTATGTTACCATGTTGCTTAGCAATGTTCCAATAACCTCACTTTGGCACAGCAGAGTTTGTGTATAGAGAAGAGAGAGAGGTACTCGAGTGAGTGCGTTATTTTTCATTTCTGTGGGCGTGTTTGACCCTTTGGACACGCTGACAGTTGTGCCGAGTGAGTTGGGGGAAGGAAAAGAGAAACCTGCAGCAGAAAAGAGGAAAATTGACTGCGGTGAGAAAAGAGACTCATGGGAGTGAAAGGAAAGAATTAGAAGAGAGGAAGAGAAACGACTACAGGACTGACGCCAAAACACTGACCATTATGGAGCTTAGACAAGTAAACACATTCTCATAGCAAACATAACAATCCTCTTGAAATGCGTATACATCTCATTTGTTGTGTACATCAACTCTTCCCCTCATGTGATAAATCTCTAAGGAAATGTGGCTACTGAAAAAGAAACCGTTTCGGCAGTTTTTATTCCTATTTTTGTAAACTGTTTCAGTGGTGCAGAAAAAGACAAAAAAAAAAAGAAAAGACAAAAAAAAAAAAAAAAAAAAAAAAAAAAAAAACAGTTGTAAGCCAAGCAATACACACACAGTATCAATACTGTGTGCGTGTGTGTGTGTCGTACATTGTCACCTTCACCTCCCTCTAAAGTCAATACAAACTTGCAAAGATACTGCCTCATGTAGCTCAATGTTTGGTCCCTAGTTATTTAACTGTGAGTGTGTGTGTGCGTGCCCATGCACACGAATGCTCTCATACTGTACACAACTTCTCTCTTCACCACTCCAGTTTCACTTCTGTGTATTGCTCTTACTGTCCTCTGTCTCTCGGGTTACTGTCAGTGGTGTGTGTGTGTGTGTGTGTGTGTGTGTGAGAGAGAGAGAGAGAGAGAGCGAGAGAGAGAGAGAGAGAGAGCGAGAGAGAGAGAGAGAGAGAGCGAGAGAGAGAGAGAGAGAGAGCGAGAGAGAGAGAGAGAGAGAGGACAAAGCTCCGGCCAAATTCGAGAGGAGTTTGTGTCAAGTTTGAAATGTCAACTTCATTTGATTTATTTGGCATTTGATTCGATATCTGACTGAAACTGAAGCTTGTAGCATGAGTGACTGCAATAATAATGAGTGTATGTATATGTACAAAGCTCACCACTTCAGTTGGTGTTGTGTCTTGTACTCTCTGTCCTCAGCAGCTCTCAGTTCATTGTACACCTGGAGGAGCTGTTGCCTCAGTTCATTGACCTCACTTTCAGGCTCCTCAGACGTGCTCTGCTCCTCTGTTGTCTCCACCTCCTTCTGCAGCCTCTGCAGCTCAGCACAACACCTCTTTGCCTCTTCCAGACGCTGGATCTCAGAGTCCTGGGCACTTTGAGATGAAACAATGATTTAAGTAATGTGATGTTACATTTACAGTAGTAAACCCAAACCAGTTTAAAACAGTGAAATACAAAAGAAAAGAAGGATTCAGACTACTGTCATCAACAGGAAATTAAGATGAGGCTGCTTACTTTTATTTGACCATTGAAAATTTGTAAATCATCTAAATTTTATCTTCTTATCTTTTGCTACCTGCTTTCAGGAAAAAGTGAAAACACATTCACTTATCTTAGCGACAGTCTGAATACGTTTTTTTCACAAAAAACTTGTGGTACAATAGGCATGTAAATTATACTTTAGATGCTGATTTTCATGATATACTTCTGATTACTGTGCTAGTTAAATTTAATGTGCACATTCAGATTTTTTCCCCTCGTTTTCACGGGAAATTGGGGCCTCAAACGTTAATTTCACTCCTTCTATTATGTCTTGGTGGTAATTTTGAGAATAACTGTTCATCCACGGATTTAATAAAGCTTGAAAAGAATTATGCTTTGGGAAATGTCTTTGACAGCAACAGTATCTCAGCCTGTTACAGTTGGAGTGGCTGTACCTTCTTCTTACTGCCTCAGCGACGTGTTTGCTTCCACCTCTTTGCTCGAGTCATTATTTCATTTTTGGCTCCACTAAGTGAGTGAGAAATAATGAACCTGATCTAGGTTTCAAAATGTGTCTTGTGAAGCCAGTGGCTGGTGTCAGACGCTACCACCATGTTTTTACAACAGTGTATAAGAGCAGCAGAGATACGTCAGATAGGAGTTTAAGTCTTTTTCAAGGACACTTCAGTTGGATGCATTCTGGCTTGAACACAGGTCTGATGTCTCTGCACGTGCTTCTCTAATATGCTGTACTTTCAGCATCTCTGTAGTCAAATATGGCTTCAAAAGGAAAACAGGGAAACGTACCGCTTCAGAGTCTCCTGCAGAAGCCTGTAGCTGGTTTTCAGTTTGGCCACTTTGGTCTGGCTGATCTTGCCCAATGACAACAGCTGAGGAACACAAAGCAGGACTATTACCAATAATGTGGCCATGAAAAACATTCTGTAAAGAAGAATATGCAGGTAGTACCAATATAATAGATGATATACATATTTCCACTGTGACAATCATCCACATCTGAACAATCCAGCTCCAGCCAAACACTGCAGCCCAAACTGTTTGGCTTCATTCAGCTGCATTGGCTACAAATTTTCCTGCATGGGTGTGCCAGCTCAGGTTTCACTATTTCAGAGTTTACGACTTTAATAGAATATCACATTCAGTGGAAATCTCTTGTTGGCGTTTTTTCCGGATAGAATATGCAATAGGGCAGTATTGCTAGGAACCAGATACATTTTTGACCTGTAAGCAGTTTTGTGTAATATTGTTTAGTGATAAAATTAAATTCCAGAGGTTGAAAACTAGATCACGATTTACTCCAAGAAGAGTTTTGGATTTCATAAGTCAAAACTTTGCTTTGTTTCTGCTATAATATGCTCAAATTTCAGTTACTGTTCTAAAGAACAAAAACAAAATAACAAACAAACTAATATCTGTCTGGATTCACCAACTCAAAGTGTGATCGACCACAACAAATTCCCTGATAAAAGGGGGCTGTGAATGGGATTTAACTCAAGTTAGGCTGAATAAACCATTATCATCATAGTATCAGAACACCTTATCATGATCAGCATAAAGAACAAACCTCCAACTATCTGCAGTCTGAAAGGGAGAGGAGTAATGATTGAAAATAGCCCATATATAATGATAAGTAACAGCATTTCTTGAGATTAAAAAAAAGGTACCATCAGGTATGAAAAAAAAGATACATGGCTGACAAAACTTTGGCAAAAACAAAACAAAAGACAGCAAAGAAAAATATATTAGGTCAAAAGTTTTGCAAACATGGGAAAATTATCTATAAAAGCTGTTGTGAAATTTTTCTCCTTGGTCAGGTAGTTGTGTGTGTGCCACAGTGATAGAAACAGAGGACAGGTGTTGTTCCCCCTCTTATCTTCAGAGCCAGGTTGGTAGAGTGGGGTGTAATGAGGGATAGCCTTGTCTGTATCAAAGAGCTGCAGGACTGAGGATATCTCAGGTCGGACTGCGTAGCAGGTAATCTAACGGCAATGAACACACACAAATGGTCCGATTATACACCCACACGCACTGATAACTCCCCCCAACTTCAAACATTAGGGATAACCGATTATATTTTTAGATTCATTCCATTATATTGTTTGTTTGGCTATTGTCAAATGCGCTCAGAAGCGCAAGACCACGTTCCAAGGGCTGAAAGGACACAGATATAAATGTTGTGAATGATGTAGATTAGGGCTCTTGTCAATATGATTTATTTGGATGTTTTTCAGGCATTTTGCATTAGCGGTCATTCAAGGTCACATTACTACAAGGAAAACACTTGACTAGTATTATATGATTTCTGTTTAAAATATTTGAAGTACAGCTTAATCTCTCACCATTACAGATTGAAATGTTAAGCCACTCATCTGGTCCTAATTGATTTCTAACTGCAACTTCAATCAAGTAATCTCATACAAAAAAAGATGATTAGAAGAACATGTGAAATCATCTCATTGCTCTTAAACAAAAATAGGAATTCTGAAAACAGATTTTGAGGCTACACTATTTTTGAACGACATTTTAAAAAGAGGTCAGTTTTGTGTTTTCAGCAGCATACACAGCATACCAGTGATGCGACAGATATCTGAGCCATAACACTGGCCATTTATCTGAGAGAAGCAGCCTGAAGCGGTTTCAGGCAGCCCCTCTAAATTCTGGTGCCAAGACTTATCTTCAGCAGAATAGAGTATTGGAGGCTTTTACAGGGTGGCGGCATGAGGCTCACATGTGGCCGAGCATCTTTGAAGTGAGATGGAGACAATCACTGGAAGATATTTAAGCAGGCACATGGACACGCATACCTGTCTATTTACTCCCTCATCCATATATATATATACACATACACGTGTGCACAACTTGGCAATGGCAAGCATGTGATCTGCACTGCAGAGCACCGCTAAAACCTTCCAGTAATACAAGTGTGTGATGCAGCAGGTATGTGAAGTGTGTAACAGAAAAAAGCTGTGGGCTTTAATACTCTGCACCCTCAGGGAGAAAAATAATGACCATCACCACGAGGCACAGCACTGCATTCCACTCTGTGATGGAGAGAACCATCCTTCTGTTTGTATCTCTACCTTCATGTCCTCATTTTGACTGTTTGAGTTGGAGTTGAGCCTACAGCCAGATTGAAACACTTTGTTAGAAGTTTTTGTGCTGTAATATTTTCCTTTCTGGAGTGTTCCTCCATCAGGGCTGAGAGCCACTTCTGGAAATGAAATCAATTACTGAAACTGTGTCACTTCTGTAGAAATATGACAAGTGCATGACTAACGCCTTGGAAAAAAGAATCCAATTACAGGACCCGTGGTTATGAATTACAGAATGTACTGAAACAATAGCCATGGCCCATAAACACACCATCAGTGCCAACTTAATGAAACCACAAGAACTTTATAACAGGACTCCATGTTTCTGTCCGGGTATGAGATGAATTTACCTTAATGTGTGAATAATGTTTGTTGGAAAGAACAAGTGCAATTTTAGCTATGTCGATTATAAACCACCAAAAATGACCACATCACCACATCATTATTAAATACAAAAAAAAGTGTATTGTTTATTGTTGATTAAAGACTTCAATATCTGTTTGCTTCGTTAAACATTAAAACATACAACGTAATCCTGTTCATAAATCCATCACTGGTGACAATCCAAGTGTGGTTGGTTTAAAATTGCTTTTGAATTTCCATATTTTCTTCACACTGGAGATGAAGAGAGGCTCTCTAGAAAGAACTGTCAGGCTGACACACATCTCTCCAAAACAAGACACTAACAAAATATAGGAAACCATCAAGTATAAGCTGTGATGTACTGTATGCTACATTTACTTAATGAAGCACTACTTAGCCATCAGAGCATATCTTATCTACATTGGATTGGATTTATTCATTTCAATGTAGTGTGAAGTGTGCACTCTGCAGGTGTATTATGTTAGAAAGTTTAAATCAGATCAGGATAGAGTATTGGCAGGCACTCAGTATTCAAGGATGTGTATTGGGATTCAGGGAAAAGTGAATTTATAAGTCTCTAATGCTTAATTTGCAACATCCTGAGCAAGCCTTCTAAATCCAGAAAAAAAGTTGTTTATACTAATTGAAATGAATTTTCTCTATTGTTGCTGCTGGTAATCCATGGAGTTTACAGTAATTGTGCCCATCTGACCCTTATATTGACTCAGAGAGTGACTGGTGTGGGGGCGAGTCAGGGTTTTAAGTAAGGCTTCAGAATCTGTAGTGGGTCAAGATGTGGCCTTTAAATGTTGTGAACCTCTAAAACCACGTCACTGTAACGTGAGTTGAGGGGATGTGCACTACCCGAGTCATTTCGCTCTTCAGGGAAATGAGCAGACTTCAGAGTCAGGCAGAACAGCAGCATCCACCGACTGCAGGAAAAGGACGTACCTTCTCTCTTCACCTCGCTCACTGCCCCCCCACTCCCCACACTCCCATAATCTCTGTCCGCATCTCTGTGGTTTTTCACAATGCTGCTGATATGGTGTTTTGCATTACGCAATAGTCCTGCCCCTCCCATCCTCTCTAACTCACCACTCTCCCTCTTGCTCTCGCTCCCTCCCTCCCTCACTCGTCCTGATATTAATGACACAGCTATCTGAGGCAGCGGCAGTTCCCCTGCGCTCTCTCCCTCCTGCAGGCTGCGCTCATACACACACACACACACAAACCAATAGGATACTGGACACTCATTCACATACTCTATACCTACAACAGCTGCACACACACACACACACCAACACACACTATTATACACACACTCTTTAAGTTTATATCAGAGGCAGTTGCTGACACTCACTTTACGCAGACTTATTTCTTCTTTACAATTCTCACGCAGAAAAATGAGGACAATTGTGCTTTGCATCTGTGCCAGTCTCCTGCTTACAGCCACCCTGGTGCCGCGCACCAGCCGGGCAGCGGACTTCCCCGTCACCTCACACCAAAAATGGGATGCTAGAGGACCTTACACTTTCGGATCTGAATCTAGTACCCCCACCTCCTGCCCCATTAAACTGAGACCCTCGGGCCAGTGCGGGGCAGAGGAGGGGGAGGACTGCCCGTACCAGCTCACCTTACCTCCTCTCACCATCCATCTACCCAAGCAGTTCAGGCTGCTGGAGAAGACGATGAAGGAGCTGCAGAGTCTGAAGGAGGTGGTGAACAAGCTGAAGAGTGGGTGCCAGGAGTGCCGTGGGGCACGAGGCAATGGAGCTTTTGGGCATCAGCAAGCTGACCAAGGACAGAGGGATGGTGTGGAGGGAATTAGATTGGACCTGACAGGACAGGAAGTGCAAAGTGCATCTAGCCAAGAGGAGCGGGGAGATGGGATGGTCCCTGGAGCTACTGTGGACGGTACTGGACTGGGACAAGGTTCTATTTTTGGGAAAATTACACCAAGCCCAAGCACTGTGCAGGAGATGCAGGTAAGAGGCAGTCCAGTCTCTATAAAACAGACATTTTTAAAAATACTTTAAATTGATGAATGAATGCTATTCTCAAAGTAGAAAGATGAAACAATATTACATTTTTTTGATATCAGAATAATTTAAGTGTATGCTTTGTCAGCCTAATCCAAGTTAGGGTAGGCAATTCTTTAATTGCTGTCATATAAAAAAAAAGACAACAAAATCTGGCATTTTACTATGAGATCCTCATCAGCACACAGTAAAAAAATAATTTAGAGGTCTGCACACACAGTGTAATAGTGGTACTGCACCAGTTTCTTTATATGTCCATCAAAACTCCACCATGACCAGTATCATTTATCAGCCTTGTGAAGACTGATCTAAACAAACTAAAGTAAAACATGCTTTATAAACATTCTAGGTACAAATTCACCTTAATATGCCCAGTCAAATGTACCCAGCTGGAATGTAAACTGACCAAATGTTAACAGACCTGTAAAGTCCTACCTGGCAGCAATCCACCAGGGAAAATTCCTGGTACTGTAAACAGGGTGGGGAATCAGCCTTAGACACCAGCCAAATGGCAGTAAATTTTGCTCTGTCTGGTACGCTTGTTGACTCTCACAGCCACTCTGGCAGACGGCCAACCATCACGCAGACCTGTTTCTATTCTAAAATTCAAATTGGCCGGTAAAACAATGAAGGAGACTGGTGACTTCAGTAATCCACCTGCTTTGTATTCGGTGCACAGAAATAATCCCCCCCACCCCCCCCTTCACCCTCCCCTCTTGCTCTGGCCCTTCCCAGGTGAAGCTGAATAGGATGTCAGCCAGCCTGCGCAATGCCAGGAGCCAGATCTCGGCTCTGCAGGGTCGTCTGGAGGGGCTCAACCTGCTCAACATGGACAACGTGCAGGCTATGGTGGACAGACGAGTGGAGAACATCACTGGAGTGGTCAACAAGCTCAGGTCCACCTGCACCACCCAGTGTGCAGTACAGAATACCCCTCAGTGTAAGCCTGCTTTTAGTAAGATTAATTTAGCAGCATTCTTGTTTTTGTTGTTTTTTGAGGGCTCCAGCCCTTTTCTCCAATTACTTTTTCTTTTCTGTTTTACCTTGTCCTCTGAAAGCCCTCTCAATCTTCTCAGCTATTTACCAAATATATATTCTCTTACAACTCAAAACCCCATTCTCTGCGTTTTCTATTGTTTTATTCTATTCTATCTTTGCTATTTCAAAGATGTCTCTCTTCTTCTCTCCTCCGCTCATGCATTTTTTGTAATCCCTCTGGGTATGATCAAGAAGCCTGGTCTCTATTCTTTTCTACTCTCACAAATTCACCACAGATGTTATTATGGTAATGAAATTCTGGCACACTCCAAACACATCCTGCAGTTTGGGTTGCTATGAGGTGAATTTTTTTGGCATAGGATCTATCCAATCACATCTAAGTGGACATGGCGACTTGTAATCACTACAAACAACCCAACTCTGGGTGGTCACCTTCACCCAATGAGGCCCGTCTTTCTGGGAAATGGGAAATGGGAAATAAAATCTTACAGGCTGACAATGACCTTCTCAACAGCACACAATGGTGTGTTGCGACATGCCTTCCCATTACCAGTGAGAACAACATTACATATTTTGGGGAGGCTTGTATAATCAGGAGAAAATAAATTTTCCCAAAAGATGCTGTAAAGATACTGCAGTGAGGGTATCATGCCTACAAAATCTTCCAATGTACACAACATAACTACAGTAGAGCCCTCCTACTCACTGTAGCCATAGCAAAAATTACCCCAGCAACATAACTTACGGTTGAGGTCATACGGTACATGAGTGAAGCAATATGACAACATTGGGTCAAAGTGAGAATTCAAATGACCTCTTATATAACTAAATCAAGTGCCCTGACATTCCACCATGATGGTCCATATGCAGAAACTCAAACAAAGGGGAGAGGGAGAAGAGAGAGAGACAGATACTTGGCGCCTATGGTACCACATGGTGGGAACATTTAAGAAATAAGCTTAAGGGAGTGGAATCTCATGATGGAGACTTATCAGCAGGGATTGGAAACTAGCTAAGCATAACAGACATTCCACTTTACATTGGTGTAAAAGCTTATTTGGATGAGGGCACAGTTGAAATGCAGGCCACTTTTCAGACTGAAGCTGAATAATATCCCGATTCTGCATGAGTGAATGTGACACTATATTGGGGCTTTTATGTGGAAAACAGATGTGAGCTTATTTCTAAGTAGATTAGCTGGGACAGTGGTGTGAAGGGAATACTAGTTTTTTCACGTCTGTGTTTTTTCTTGCCTCTTTCTCCTTCAAACTCCCCTTCAATTCCTGGTCCTTCTCTCTTACATGTATCCGAAGCACATCTCTAATTCATCTCTCCATTTCGTGTCTTTTCTCCCCTGCTGCATGCTGTTTTTCATTTATCTTCTCTTGCCCTAACTTTCCCCGTCTCCCTCTCTTTAATCCCCTTTCCCGGTGCCTTCCCTCTTCCCCTCACCCCCCCCCACCCTAACCCTCTCTTTTGCACTGGAGGTCATGCTCTTGAGTGCTCGTTCCTGCATAAAACAACTAACTCTCATTATCTCTTGCCAACAACACAAGAAGTAATGTAGGCAGCTTTCCTAACATTAGTCACGGAGGGCACACAGGGTCAGTAACACTTGTCTTTGTACATCAATCTGTCATGTTAAGTTCAAGAACCGGCAAATTATTCTGCTACAAGTTAGGAAATCATGCCTGATGGTGTCTGAAGTGAATCTGAAGGCAGTAGACAAGAGACAGCTGTTACCATGGAAATAAACCAAAGTCTAATGATAAGACCTCCATAGTTTCACAACATGAGTCTAAACAATGCTGTAATTGTTTTACTCTTGTGATTCTTCTTAATCAAAAACAACATTAAAAACTGAAAACTTTTTCCTTGTATACCAATGCAAATTCTGTCCAATTTTAGCACACAATGTGAACTGTCTTAATTCTTCATCTTTAGAAACTAATACCAGATGCTGCATTAATATGCCCCTCTACTTGCCATTAATACTACATAGTAAAAAAGGCCTCGAGAGTTTAATGTTTTCCGATTGTTTATCACAATGTCAAAAGTGCTTAGTGAAGCAACTCATGGTTAAATGGTTCTCTTGAATCCTTAAACTATCTAGCTGCCAAATTGTAGCGGAAATGATTAAATAACTGTTAAATAGAGATTTGAACAAACTAAATTTAAATTCTGTTTTCATCCTGAGCAAGGCAGGCAAGTGGACATAACATTTTAAAGAGATGTCCTACGAGACAGATGTGTGTTTATATCTAGATAAGAGGTGGAAGCAGTGGTGATGGATCATTTGCAAGTAAATGTTAAGTATTCACACATGAGCAGGGATTTAGAAACCAGCCACACTGGTACAGCTCATTAAGCTACACTACAGTTCAAACATTTACACTCCATGAGTTTTGGAAAGACATTTAAGGACACACACAGAAAAAAAAAAAAAAAAAAAAAAAAAAAAAAAAACTACACATTTTTCTAACTTCTCATTCAAACTTTTTTGTTCCAAGCAAAAAAATACAAAACCTATTGAAGAAACGTGTAGCTAATAAAGCATTAGCGTTTATACCCAGACATTTTAGACCAATGCGGGATTGCAATTTCTCCATTAAGCAGGACTAATACGTATGTCAAGATGCTTTTATCACTCACAGCTCACACATTTGTCCCCCCCCCCCTTTTGCCAATTCCCATCCCCGCTGCAAGAGCTAATCTTCACTTTCACTCCTGCAAGATATATTGGGGCCTTGAGGTGAATGGACAGCAATTCATGTTGCTGTTCAGCTACATTAAGTCAATTACTGACAAAAGAGAATGGATGCCTAGTCTGCTACATTGTCAGGAACTGCTTGTCTGACATGTGGTGACACAACTTCCTAAAGGAAGGGTGTTGCTTTTTGATGATGGTTTCATCGCATTAAAACTGACAGCGGTATTCGATTTAAGCTGTATTTGTAGGGAAAGATTATACTATCACTTTGGACACACATTTCCTTCCATTACAGGTGCTAATCTTACATGAGTACTGTTTGTCACAAGGCATACTTCCTTGATAACACAGCTGTCTTCCTTTTATGTCAATCATTTATTTGTTTAAGGTAAAACAAGCAATGTGGTATTCAAGCGGTCAAGAAGTCATCTGTAAAAGCATGTCAGTCAATCTGTTACTCAGCCACCTCAACAATAAGACAGCCAGTCAGCTAACAGTCAGATTTGGGCATCAGTAAGTCACTCATATTAGAGTTATTTAGGTCAGGCACAGTGCCAGTGGTAGTGAGATGAGGTGGCTCTCGTCTGTCTAGGCACACTGGCAGCCCGGTCAGACAGATGGGGACAAATAGAGAGGAAGATGTGAAGTGGAGAATCTACACAGGCAGACACTTGAAGGAGACACTGAAAGAATTCACAGGTCAATACTTTGAATGCCGAGCGCAGACAGAGCTGTTAACGTGACAAGGATACATTTCAACCTCACACTCGACTCTTTCCATATGGAGTGATCTACCGTCTGCAATACAAGTATTTTTGTGTAATGTGAAAGGAAAATACAGTGGATGGCTATAAGTCAAAGCAACCAAATATATGAATGGTGCTTTTATTTTGTGTGCCATATACTTGTTACAAATACCTTCTGATTTAACCATGAGGGAAGAAAACTCAAGTCTAACCTTGCACTAATGTTACCAGGAAGTACTATGACTGCACTTCGAAGCACAAACACTTTTTGCTCAAGACTCCTCCCTGCACCTCAAGAAACCTGATGTTTGGTCCTCTGAGCTCAGAATGCACCTCCCTCCTCACTCTATTATAGCCTACTAAACCACTAAACAGATTTAACAGTATGACAAAACTGTATCAGCAATGGAGAGCGTCAAACTCAGGAGGGGTCCACATGCTGCCTGCCCAATGTCAGGATGATTTAGGCCCCAGGTGCAGAATGTGCAGGGAGGGGGTACGCCCCTCTAATCCAGTTTTACACTTTCCCACGTTTTGACAGGTCTTTTCCTTTCAGCTCTCAAATGCTAACTGACAAGGGCTTTTGGACCTTGGTTTTGGGTTGGGTCAGTGGCCTGCAGCGCAGCACAGGGGACAGGAGCAAGAGGTAGAGGAATAAGTGGGAAGGGAATGAATTGAGCCAGTGGTGCAGCACAAGGGAAGGTCACTGACTTTTATCCTCTGACAGTGGACTTTGTCCTTTCACTCACTTTCTGTCATGCTGGAGTCCTCTGATTCTCAATGCGACTTTCAGAAAAGGGACACCATGCTGAGAAACAATGGAATAGACTGGGATGTACTGAAATGATTACCAAGAGACAGTATTTAGTGATACAAATGTTTTATGCTTCACGACAAGCTGAAATTTAGTGTGATTCACACAAGGAATTGTTATGTTAAGTCATGGGGAACAGTCTTGTAACAAAAGACATCTCATTCTCTTTTCCTTTCTTCAGTCTTCCCCAGCCTCAGGGGCTGTTTCTATTACAGTCCCTTGGTTTGGCAGAGAAAAATGCCAGAGCAAAGTGAAAAGATTATCGAATGTCTGTAACATCCCCTTAAAATTGTCCTCTCTTTTCTCTTTCTCCCAACAGTCATCTTAGCCCCTCGGGACTGTTCAGACTACAATGTGCTGGAGACAAGGAAGAACGGTGTGTATCGTGTGACTCCTGATCCCCGCAACGGGACTTTTGAGGTCTACTGTGACATGGAGTCCTTTGGAGGAGGCTGGACTGTAATACAGCAACGGCTCAACGGGTCCGTTAGCTTCAACCGCACCTGGGTCGAGTATAAGAAGGGCTTCGGCAACTTCAGGTATTGGATTTCAATCTTTTCAAGGTTATTCTGTGATAGGTCTTTAGTCATGTTTAGCACAGGGGAAAAAGATCTATTGGAATGAAAGCCTGTAGTCAAGTCAATTTTATTTATAGAGCCCAAAATCAAAACAAATTTTCCACAAATGTCTTTACAATAAGACACCCTCTACCCTTAGACCCTTGATTCAGACTAGGAACTACAATTTTGAAATGAGGTCTGTAAACTCTGGGACATTACTTTATAGACAACTAGTGACCTCCAGCTGGTGTTGTAAGGTCTTCTTTTTTTTTGTAAATATTGTTATAGTATATCGTGTTCAATAAAGGAGTTGGTTGGTTGGATTGGCAGATTTTCAAATCACTGACAGCCAAAGTGTTTTTTTTTTTTTACTCCCATCTGTATGCAAGACACAAGGCTCAGATAACACATGGGTAAAAGGAGGGTGGAAAATAATAATCACCACAAATCATAGACTTTCCTGTATGGTGACTGTAGTGTCTCTAGCCCATATAAAGCACAGTTGATGTTCTGGAAAACTTTAAAGAGGATATTGGCAAAAAAACAAACAAGTAAATCACATGAGGTTTAACAAAAAACATTTCAAATAAGAGGAGAAAAACTATCTGACAGTCTATGACCTCACAGCAAACTGTCAAATATGTCACTATGCACAAGTGATAGGACTTATACCTTCTCCTTGCTAGAACGTACCATTTCCTCAGGTTATCATGGGGGAGTGCTAGAATGATACAAAGCTCTCAAAGAAAACAGAATAACAAACAAACCATCAATTCAACCATTAATTCCTCTGTAACAGCTAACAAATATAACTTACTGTATTTATAGGCGCCAATGCACACCCATGAGTGCACCAACTTTAACAGAAACTCAGTTCTAACCCTCCTTCCACAACTTGAGAGTGCCCAGTCAATCACTGTTTAGAGGGCCTAATGACACACACCTGTTCTGCCTACCACTGATTGTTCACCACCTGTTTTCACTATCACTGATGGATTATCACTTGTAAAACAACAAAACAAACATATATCACCACATTAGGTTTGACCTCATTTAACAGATCATAAACCTGTGGACCAAAATTAATGACTGAAAGGAAACAAAAAAAAAAGTTCAGATCTGGGAACAGGAGAAAATACAGGGAAGCAGTCTTCTCATGATGATTTTTCTTTTTAACACAGTGCTTCTACTATAGCTTTATTCAAATTGCAGCTCATTTTCTCTACTGTCCTCTCTGCTTTTCTAGGAATTCATTTTATATGGGAAATAACCATGGTTACCTCACCTACAGATCTAGTATTACCTCCCACTGAAAGAATAATGTCTCCTCCCAGCTTTCTTTTACTATCACACTACTCTCCCCTTGCTTCTTCTCCTTTCCTCTCCTCTCCTGTGGTGATAAGTACATTTATTTTGACTGTATCAACATTTCTAATCAAGTGTACAAGAATATGAGCTTGTTTATATCCTATCCCTCATTTTCTTCTGTTCTGTCCCCTCCTTCCTCTATCTTCTGCTCTCCTGCAGAGGTGAGTTCTGGTTGGGCAATGATCATATCCACTTGCTGACAAAATCTAAAGACATGATTCTGCGTATTGAGCTGGAGGACTTTGAGGGTGTCCGAGAATACGCAAAGTACGACCAGTTCTACGTGGCCAATGAGTTCCTACGCTACCGGCTGTCTGTCAGTGGATACAGGTACAATATTAAATTCTGTGCATGCATGTGTGATCCAATATTCATCAAGGACAGTAACATCTAATATATATTGATGTGTCACTGTAGTGGGACCGCTGGGAACGCCATCAGTTTCAATAAGCACTTCAACCATGACCAGAAATTCTTCTCCACGCCCGACCGTGACAACGACATGTACCCCTCCGGAAACTGCGGCGCCTACTACAGCTCTGGCTGGTGGTTTGATGCCTGCATGTCTGCCAACCTCAACGGGAAGTACTATCACAAGAGGTACAAAGGAGTCAGGAACGGGATCTTCTGGGGAACATGGCACAACATGTCAACAGAGTACTACCCTACAAACTACAGGCAGGCCTTCAAAACTGTCAAGATGATGATACGGCCCAAGAACTATGCTCCTTAAGAGGACAGGTAATTATTCATGAATATAGTCAGACGGATAGACGGAAAGACACAAATAAAGACAAATAAAATGGAAGAACAAGTAGACTCAGAAACTCATAAACATGCGCATAGTCATGCATTTGCACACATTTACACATGCATACGTGTACACTGAAACAGACTACAAGCCCTATAGCCCTATAGAAGTTTGAATGCAGTAATAACAAAAATAATTGTGAAAAAATTTAACTGTGCTATTACTTTCTTCTACTATAGTGAGTGTGGCCTTCAAAACGTTGGATTAAAATGATAACAATAAAGGACGATGGACTGTGAACGATGATGGACTAATAAAAAAACCACACATGCAGTGTAAAGGGCAGCCTCCTACAGGGGCCATAATATTATATGGAGGGTTACCATGAGAGATTTTTCACTTTTTCTCTGACATTTCTCCACTTTCTGTCCTGCTACCTCCCACTATAAACCCAGTCAGGACACAGCACAGCACATAGTAGTAGTAAAAACTAATGAGCTATCATTTCTCTCCACTCCAAATGGTTTCATAATTAACAGCAGCCACTCAAGTGAGGTATATGAGAGCTGATGATACACTTTTGGGTACGTCTGAAATTCATTGAGAAAGACTTCATCCTGGGGTCAGAGTCAAACTGTTAAAAAAAAAAAAACCTACAACCAGTGATACACAGCACTCTTTAGGCAGCAGTGAAAAAGTAATAGCTTCTTTTTCATTATTCAATAACATTGGGACACTTTGCTAATGTATCATTATTCTATACATTATAAAACATCCCAGTATAAACATGTAGCCTGAGATAAATTTCTATTGGGTCATCCCAAGTACATTCTGCATTATGGATGGTTTTAGTAAATTCTACTTGACAGGAGCCACAGAGCAGGACAATGCTGCAAGAAAAAACTTTAAATAGTTTTTCCACCCATAGCTGTGGGTGCACTGAACTACTGCGCATCTCTTGATGTTGATGCCATACACCAGTTTTCATGTGTAAAAAAAGAAAAGAAAAGAAAAAAATCCTACCGACTCACCACTTGTACAATACTGCTGCCTAATGTTAGAAAACTGTATAGCATCATTTAATCCATTTTATACACACTGTGAATGGGAAAGATGGGGAAGGAAATGTTTGACTTTAAGGATGTGTACAGTATTTATTTTATTTTGTGAGGTTATGATAGCTTTTATATAATACATAGGTCATACAGTACAAAGTCTAATGATTGTTGACATTTAAGCAGTGATAAAGACTGTGCATTATTGTGACCATTCATAGTAAATATGTGTGTATTTGGAGCTTTGTGTGTGTACAATATTGATCTTTTCTATCATTCATATTCAACTGTCATGCCAAAAGATATGCAGTTTTTATATCAAAAAAATGAATAAAGTTCTAACTACATGGCTGTGTACATTGCAGTGTTTGGCAGAATTAAATCATATGGATGCCTATTTTCAAAGCATCTTCTGTATTGGAATCACTCTCAATAAATGTATACAAAAATGTATACAAGTTTAGCATGAGTTTACCACGAGTAGAAACTCTGAAGTGTCTGCCGTCTAGTACCCAGGGCTATATGACGCCTGTAATAATGGAGGGATGAGGTGCTGCATGCCCATCATAAATGGGTTAATGAGATGTTCATTCAATAAAGCAACTCAACAAAAGAATGAGTTCATATCAGCTTCACAGAAGATAAATGATCAAATTGTGCGTCTGTGACTTTAATGTCTGTTTACTGTATGTGACGATCAAGTTAATAAAAAGTATTGTGCTCATCCATGTGATGATTTCAAGTTCCAAGCATTCACTTTTGTTTAAACATTAAAAAACATTTTAAGTTTTAAACATTGTAAGGCACATAAACCCATTTACAGTACCAAGTTCTATTCTATGAAGAATTTGTCCTTAAATACACTAGCACTGGTTGTTTGTAAAAAGACGCATTAGATCCATTAGTTCCCTACAACACTACATACTCTTTTCATACTCTAATCTATTCCTGTATGACTTAAGCAATTAGAGTAAATAGTGTCACTGCAACTGCAACAAATGTGATGTTTGTATTCCCTATGAAACCTCTAAAATCCCATTCACATAAAATATGATAATTTAGTCTTATGATGAGTCTTACCTCATCTAGGCACTGGAAAGCAGGAGTAGCAGAAACATCAGTACTGGAAGAGTGCTGCTCTTCTGGGAGCGACGCATCAGGTGCAAGGGCCAATAGAGGGGCATTTGCCTCTGTTCTCTTCACCTCATCCTCCTCTTGTTCATCCACGTCCACTTCTGCTCTGCTGGGAGGCCTGCTATCCTGCTGCTCAGATATACTCACTAATGACCCACCAATGTATTGATGGGTATACATAGAAAGGTTGATGATTGGAGGAAGAGCAACAGAAACGGGAGAGAGCAATGCAGTTATGAAACAGAACACATGGTTAAAGGATACTTCAAAAACATCAGCAATAGGCTATGTGAGCTGCATATCTTTAGATTTAGATTTAGCTATACAGTACATACTCTCTGTAATTTCCCTAGAGGAGAGTTACTCTAAAAATGTAATTCAGTAGAAAGGTCACAGGGTAGTTGCAAAAAGTACTGCTACACAACTGCCTGGAGCATTTGTCAATACAAATTGTTCAAGAAACAAATCAATTATAAATGTGGGTGGTTTTAGTCTGAAGCCAAAACAATGACATATAATGGTTTGTTGTTTGCAGTCTTTGTCTGCAGTTTTTCAATGCAGACTTTGAAGGGCTGTATTCCTTTTCTAAAACCATTAATGAGTAAATAATAATGATAGATAGAGTAGAGACAGACAACACAGGGTAGAACCAATTAAATGTGTGAAAATTGCACTTTTATTTTGAAGGAATTCGAGTCGGAAGTGTTTGGGTGGCGGAAATCAAAGTACATTCTGGTTCTGAGTCTGCACAAACTAGTGCAACCACACAATTTTGGGGGCATATTAATAATTTAAAATAATTATTTTCAAAAACCAACGTTTTTGCGACTGTTAATATATGTAAAATTAAAAATGTAGCGGTTTAGCATCTTTAATAATCATACATGTAAAATACTGATAGAGTACTTTTTGGCCGTATTCATGGCAACCCCCGCTACAATTTTTCCTGTAAAAGTTCTCCACATGCACAAATAATGCCCTCAAACCGCTAAAACATGACGCGTTAGCCACTAAAAACCTACAACAAAGCTAACGAGTTAGCTACAAGTAACGTTAGTTCGCTTAATATCTATGTTGGTGTTTGCTAAAAGAATAAACAAACATTTCTGCAAAAGTCTTACTTTTGAGTATCTTGAGTTTTTGCACTCGTCTTTAAGACTCCGTCCTTTTGTCCCACGAAGCTACAAGAACATGAGCTTTAAAGCTACAAGACCATACGCTTTGAACTGTTACAATTACAACCACTGCTCATGTTAGCAAAACCCAATCACTGATTTCTCTCAGCGTGTTGTGGTTACCACAGCAACGACGCAATACGTCGCCAGTAATGTCAGGTGAATACTCATGTCCTCACATTGTTTTTTTTATATGTAGGCTATGCTTATCTTTTGCTCCTTAAAGTTAAGAGTAGATAATAGTCAACTTAGTAAAAGATTTTAAAGTTTAATCCGAAATCTCGTTTTACACTTGCCGTGATTGCCCAGCAGATGGCGGTAAATAGTAATTTACAGTTGACTTCCAGCACACTATCAACATTTGTCATGCATTGGCCACACAAAGCAGCATCAAAGGCCAGCTGGCTGAACACATTGAATGACTGAGCACTGAAATGGAACTATAATCAACTGACCTGAATCCAAGGTGAAAACGATGGTGATGATGCAACACTGCTGTTCCCCTGACAGCTTCTTTCCCACACTGCACTCTTGAGAGCTGGCATAACCCATTCTTCACCCCCTGCAACAGCTGCAACAACAGCGCTCTGTAATGGCTTTGTCTATTACTCAGCTTCATTTGAGTTTAACCATATCTCACCAACTGACTGTACACTTCCTTGCGATTTGTTGGTTTGGCAGAGGAGAGATACTATTTTTGTGCACCAAGTCAGCAGCTGAAATGACTGATGATTTTTCCAGCGATTGCAGTTTGGCAGTTTGGCTTGAATTTGATTACAGATTAAAAAAGTGGTGAAACAAGGGAGACGGCATCAGCATTATAATGGCAAACCTTTGAGATCCAAATTTCATGCTGTGTGGAAGAATTAAAGAGGGTGGAGATGACGGAGAATGAAAGAACAAATCTGACTTGTTAAAATGGCTCTCTAATTAAACCTGTTCATTATGTAGACCTAATTTTACCACCACTTGTTAAGTTCAAACAAATGACCCGGCACTTTGGTATTAATGTTTCCAAGGTTTCCAAATTAACCTTGAATCCTCTCCAACAGTCTGGATATGCGAACTTCTGAATCATATATTTATTTTTTGCTGAGAATCTGTCCCTCGTGCGCCCCTCGTATTACCATTTTTGGCTAAATAAAACATAAGCCCCAGTTTTATGGCTATTTTCAGGAGTGCAACTTAGACTTGCAGAAGTATGTGGGCATAATGAAAGGATGCTGAAACTTAAAATAAAGTTTGCTTTCTTCATGTTACTATTTGTTGCTGAGTCAGTCATTGGCATAATGCATCGACTGTACCACTCTATGGTCCCCGGATGTTTACCCTTCCATCCCAGTCAAACCGATAAAATCATCTGACTATACTTTATGTGTTTATGTTAGAACAATTTTGCCATTCATGGGTATGAATTTTCTCCCCCACAGTTCACAGTACTTGCTGTGAAGTTTAACATCTATTTTAATCTATAACAGATGTTAATGATAAAATTTAATCAGTTAGGGCTGAAAACTGGGACTATACTATACACTATATTGGTAAGTGGATGCCAGTGGTCTAAATCAAATTATTGAGATTATGCATTTTAATTTCCGTTTAACTATGAACTGATTTATTGCATTGCTTTTATGCTGGTATATCCTAATAGTGTAATGTAATTTAGTGTGTGTGTTTCCATGTGTGATGGGGTGTAACCTGTTGTGTTCAGGATTTATCATTTATAGTGCAGAGAAATTAGTATTCAAAAATAGTATCCACCTTGTAAGAATGTGAAATATATTTTAACAAAATTATTGCTCACTCACTAACTCAGAATATAACTGGCATACCACTCTACTATCATATGAGTTATTGCAATTATATATCAGTATAAGATAGATTTTAAGGCTGCTACTGTTTTATGAACTCTGCGTAAAAGCAGGTTGAGTATCACAGCAACGACAGGTTTCACATTGTATGTGTGTGCGTGCGTGTGCATGTCCTGCATGTGTTTGATTGCTCACTTGCCCCTGCATAAACCAGACCTTTGGAAAAAGTTACTGTACTCCAAGGGTGCAGCATCCAGATCTCCACTTTACTGCTGTATTGTAGTCACAACAAACGCAACTTGGGGATAGGGGGGTAATTTTACAACCCCCACCACCTCCTGTCTTTCATGTGGGGTTGGGTGTTGGGAGGCCATTTTAAATGCCCTAATTAACACGCACACACACATACACACACACACACACACACAATGAGCGGTGTTATTTTTCCATACACGTAATCTGCTGTTACAGTTTCTCTCGTCAAAGACTTTGTCCTTCAGACAAAGTGTCTGGAGACAGTTTATAAACAGATGTTTAAAATCTCTTAAAACCCTGGAACCGGCTTTTATGGACGTGCAAACTGAATCATCTGTGCACTTTGACGATAAAACTTGTGTCTTTACCTTATATTCAAAGATGGAATGGGTTCTAACAATAGATGAAACTACATGAGATGTTATGACTACTGTTGATTTGTTCAACCAGAGGGATGAAAACATGAAACTTAATCAAACTCCTCATTGCCCTTCTCGTTGGATCCAACTTGATCCTGCTGGGTTTACTTTCTGTAGGAATATTTCAGAGTTTAGTGGACTACCTAAAACATAAATCACCAAGAAACTGAGAAGTGCTCTTGGCAAACTATGAGTCTGATGTCATTTTTCAGAGCCTCTACGGGATCTCTGTGGGGAATCTAGGACATTGTTCCACAGGGACTCTTTTACTGTAAAACAGACCTGTAAGACCCCCTCCAGCTCAAACTCTGATCCACCACCGTACATGGCTTTTCCTATAGACAAAAAAATAGTATCTTTGTCTCCAAGAAACGTCAACTGAAGCCATATGTGTGAGCCGGTAAAAGCTTTGCACATTCTCTGCAAGATATCTCGAATCATTTGGAACGAGCGCTGACCTAACTGCCTAACTGATCAATAACCTGAACAGAAGTTGTTTGTATTTCGATAAATCAGGAAGTGAGAAATGTTGGCCCACAAAGTCACAGGATCTTATGGATGGGCCACAAGCTTGAACCCAATGAACAAAGTAGAATAGAAGGTCACATGAGCAGTGGAATATATTGTGTATCATATTTCACCGTATATTTCACATTGCAGCATGTTGTGTTATTTTGCATGTTATCTGCATTTTGCCATGTCACGTTGGGTCCTAAACCTGTAAGAAGTTTTTTTCCTCATATCAAACAGATGTATTGTCATGCAGGATGTACTGGATCCTTACATGGGTTTGTTTGGGTGTCCAAACATGTGAGTTAATCACACTTACAACCTGCTAGACTGTTTGACTTGTTCTTTTTAAGATGACTATGAAAACAACACCTGGTGTGAATATGGTGTGTTGGGTTTTTTTTTTGTAAAAATGTGTTTTTTAGAGGCAAATTCTTTGGCTGATGTAACATATTTGAAGCCTTTGATTGTTGAATTTTGCCAGTGCAGGCCTTTGGAGTGAAGTCATGTTTTCATACCTTCCCTCACTGAGGAAGTCTATCAGCAAGGGGATGTAACAAATCTAAATGTATTTCTTTTATGGCATTTTATGGTCATTTTTGTGCCATCCATCCTATAGTAGTGTCATAAAAGAAATACTAGACTGAAAAGGTATAATGTACAATGACGGTCAAGAAATATGTGAATATTGATAAAGTTGTATTCAAGAACTTGTTTGTGCAGCAAGTGGACACATAAGGATTCACAATGATATCATATAATATGAATATATTTGTACTAATGTGGAGCCCAAACCATATAAAAGGCCTCTTCTCTCTCTTTGATGTGGTCTCTGTACTTATTTTACAGAGCTGCAGCCTGTTCCTCACCAGGCTTTGTACACTTCTGAGGGACGTACATGTGGTGCCGCTCATATAACAAGTAACTAATCTGTGGCTAGCTTTTGCATCAGGCTGATGTGCAATAAAATGAAACAAACTGCCAACCGCCACCCTGTATACGTGCACAGGTATAACCTGAAAGGAAGTGGATTGCTTACTTCAGCATTTTCAACTACAATTAGATTTTATTATGCACTTTTTAGCCTGAGGGCCACTTTACAGTTGTAGACTGTTCCTATTATCTTTACAGTGTGTTTTTAACTTCAGCAATTTAGTGTTTTGGATTTCTACCGTGTCTCCAATCTGGATGCTTCTGCTGCCAAACAATTTTCTCTCTGAGACAATCAAGTTTATCCCGACTTTTGACACTTTAAACAATGACCTTGTCTATACTCAGCTCATATAAATGTTAAAAAAATAATAATGTGAAAAAGATCTTTAAAAGATAATTACAAATCATTTGGGGAAAAAAAAAAAAAAAAAAAAAAAAAACCAGCCTGACTCTGAATGCTAAAAGACTAAATCAACTTCAGTTAATGCTTTTCACCTTAAATGCCCAGTCTAATTATAGTTTACTGGAACCTACTGAATCACTGTCTTTGTTCACATGCGTGGCTTTGGACTGTAACCAGTAAAACAAAGTAGAGCCATGAGTAGCAAAAAAAGTGGATTTCATCCCAAAAGTCTTAATAGAGGATAATATTGTAGCAAAAACCAACTACCAGAGGAGAACATTTATAAATCCTTGCTTGAAAGCCGGTGGCGGAGCGAGTTAATTGATTGCAGGTATGTGACCCTCCATGACCTCTGAGGTGGAATTTATCCAAGGACACCCTGCAAATGTCCAGGGGGATTAGAGTGAAATAACCACAACCTTCCTGTTTCCACTGAGGAGAGGGGAGATAGCCCTGTATCTACTTTACTGCTTTCCAATAAACTTGTATGGATTTCATGGTCAAGGATTTGGGGGAAATTAGAAGAGCACAGAAGAGGTCACATAGGTCACATTAGCCGAATGTTGAAATGTTGAGTCTGATTACACAGGCCCGGTCAGGTTGTCTTATCTGTCACACGTGATGAGTCAGCTTGACTTGATTCTCACGGAGACAGACTCGAGTTACATAAACATCTTTCAGGTTGGTTTAGACTTTACCAGTTAAGTTAAATTCGGTGCCATTATAGAGAGAAGATTTACTTCCGTCACATTTTGTCCATATCACCCAACTGTATCACCATGAATATTAAATCTAATGTCGTTTTGAATAAGCTAAAAAGCAAAGACTAGAGAAAAGTCCCAAAATGAATACAAATTTCTTACATTTTTCTTATTTCCAACCCGATTAAACATCTCACAACCCCTCAGAGTTACCTTGTGACTGTTTGCAAGAGGCCTTACCCCTACTGTAGTCCAGGAACCACAGGACTTTATTGTTGTATTAGTACGGCTTAAGTGGAGGAGGAACTGAACACTTCCACCCATGCATGTGTGTCAATACCTTTTCACATTTTTACCTACAGTACAATACAGGAAATCAAAGACAACACAATAGTGAGAAGAGACATGCATGCATGTTTCATCACGTCAGGGGAGATTTAATCACCTACAAAACATCTGTAGCTGACCCATCCTCCAGGGTATTAACCTCTTTTATGGGTAACAGTGGAATGTCTACTGAGAGGAGAAAGAAAGAAAGAAAGAAAGAAAGAAAGAAAGAAAGAAAGAAAGAAAGAAAGAAAGAAAGAAAGAAAGAAAGAAAGAGACAGAAAATACACATGATGTATGTTTGTGTAGTGTAATTCGATTTCTCTGAGAGTTGCACATCGCCTGTTGAGGAGGATGGAAACAATTAACTTCATCTGTTCGCCAGATCTAAAGGATAGCCTCTCATTTACATACACGTTCACTTTGTGTGTGTGTGTGTGTGTGTGTGTGTGTGTGTGTGTGTGTGTGTGTGTGTGTGTGTGTGTGTGTGTGTGTGTGTTAATGTGTGTGTTTCCCACAGATCCCGGGAGAAATTCCCCACGGCCGCCTGGCTTCCTTCCCTTTCATCCCAGCCACAGTTATCCACAGACAGCCACATCCATGCAAACGCTGCACTCTCCGCTTAAGATGGTTAGGACTGCACAGCATCCAGGGAACAAATCATCTCCCACTTTTTCTGTTTCATTTTCTTCTTATCCTTCTATTTCAATCTATTTCAACCACATCTTTTTGCTTTTTATTATGTTTCATCTTCTATCTCATATATCTCTCTTTTTCTGTCCTTTCTTTGTCTTTGAACGTCACTTTTTCTCATCATGAATCATTCTCTCTCTGTCTATTTCTCTCTTTTGGACACACACACATACAGACACGAAAACACTACATCTGGTGAACATTGTCACTCGTCACCACTAATAAATGATAATAGCAAAATCTCTAAGGGAAAAATTATACATTCCACATTTCTGCAGTGGCTATATGAGGCTCATTAAAAACCTATGTTGCCTGATGTTTCCTATTGGAAAACTGGTATTCAGTGTTATGGAAATATCCGTATGTGTTCTGAGCATGGTGGCCACACAATGATACTGTAATAGCTCCTATTAAACAAAATCATACGGTTCAATATGAGGTTTTTCAGTAGGGCAGCATTAATTAGCCCTCAGATGTTTACTGGGCCAAGAACATCAAGGACTGGTATCAAACAGTCCTTGATTTTCTCTAAATTTAAACTCTAAATTTAAACCAGCAATAGCTGATTTTCAGCCACTTGGGGGCAGCGGAAAGAAACTGCAAACAGAATTAATATGATCACCTTATGAGATTGATGTGATGATTGTGTTAGCAAAGCGGCTATTCACACATCCAGCAGATGCAGAGCAACATTAGCATTCATTTGGAGTGGTGTTTCTGGCCAGCTAATGAATGTTGAGTCCAATATTCATCTTCCTGTTAGTTTCACTTTGGTCTACGCCCAACTGTCAAACACTTCAGCTGCTAAATACTCTATTATGTTCATCAAGGTTGTCGCTAACTGTACCTGTCTGCCGTTTGGTGCTATACAGTAGGTTTATTGTAGCTTTTTTTTGCTGACAATGCTAATAAGAACAGTGAGAGGGAGCAAAAACAATAAGCTGAAAGGTGCTAAAATGCGATAAATGTCCCCTTTCACATAAATATGGTCATGTGATTCATTTGTAATGTAAAATTGCTGATTATATAGCAGTTTCACTGCATGTAATGTGTTTGATCTATGCAAAAGAGGCCCTCAGTCTGCATTGCTTGTTCTTAACATTTGGAAGTGTATTAAATCACTTTTTCTCTTTTGTGGAATCACATCACATGAAATCATGTCTTGTGGCTAAAAATAAACATACATATGTCTCCAGTCATCTGGTCTCTATTTATGTCAATTGTTGTAAAAACACGCTGATTTTTTTTTCCATGGCTGGTGGTACCATCTTGAAGAAGGCACATTTGATTTTTACTGCATGATTTGCTATATCCACAACTTATTGTGTGTGTGTGTGTGTGTGTGTATGTGTGTATATGTGTGTGTGTTTTTTTCTTTCCTGTCTGTGGTAAGAACCAGGCTGGAAATGCTTCTCTGTAGTGTGGAGAGTTTTCTGTTTGGTCCTCAGGGACTAAAGCCTACACCCCAAAACCAAAATTACAGAGAGCTCTGACTGGGGTGGAGGTAGGGAACGCAAATGTCTGTCCTTCAAAAGTACAATTAAGCTCCTTTTAAACATTTTAAATTCATGAAAGAAACAATCTGATTCTCCTGAAAACAGACCCCATCTAGTTAATTAAGAGAAATCCTTAAGAGAAGAGCTAACAAAACAAATCTGTGTGTGACTGTATGTCTGTTCAGAGGCCACTTTTGCTGAAAGAGGTCATGACTCACACCCTTTCTCTCTGGCGGGTCCCGACGTAGCCATTACCGTCTAGAGCTGTAAACGGACCCCCCACAGTGACCCAGTCCTCATGCAGTCGGTCGCATTCCCGAATCCTCCTGAGTCCACTATTTAGTTGCCAGTCGGTCCTAAAACCTCCCTGAGTGACGAAAAAGGAAACAGAGGCACGGACCTCGCCACTGGCGCAGAACCAGATGACGAGCAGCAGGAGTTAAGACGTTGAAAGAGACAGAATAATGTAAATGGAAGAAACATGTTTTAAAAGAAAAAGCTAGCTAATAATAGTCAGTCAACAAGTTAACACGTGCGCAGTCAAGGTGAGTGAGGAGGAGCAGAAGTCGAGATCACGGCGAAAAGAGGTTGCTCCGGGGGTCAGCTACAGGCTCACCTCGGTGACCTTTGAACCCTCATTCAGCTGGTCCCACTCCTTTGCTTTGCTTTACTTATTAGCACTACTTTATGAAACAACTGCTGTTGTCAGCCCACAGTCTGTGAAACTAAATTAAAAAGGCCACTTAAGGGCAAAACATATAATCGTATTATATCTGACATTTGAGTCTCAAAGTTTTAAAATTACATTACGCATCATGAACACAATCCTTCTTTCACTCTTTTATTGCAGATGTAGAGAGTTTACGCAGCAAAAGAAATTCCAGAGGTTATAAAATTTACTGTGTGCATATGTGTGTGTGTGTGAGAGAGAGAGTCTGTGTTTTCACAAACTCAATTACATGTAGCAAGACCTGAAAAAAAAAAAAAAAAAGACATGAGTTTGGAACAACAGCGTCTCGAGAGCGTGGGACCAGCTTCTGTGATCTGTGTGAAACCGTTTTTCTTTATTGTGCAAATCCTCTGTTAAAATATACATGAACCCTTTGACGAGTTTTTAGTGAGGTTTCTCTTCATTTTTTATTTTTTTTGGCTCGTATTTTCAAATAATGGACTTGATAGAAATGGTTTAGTTCACAGACGTTTTTTTGGGTCGCAGTCTTACAAAACCCCATATGAGCATATGACTTTTTTTTATAGGTTTTGTTTCACTACCGCTGCGCTTTTTAACCAATGCTGTGAAAGATTGTTACACAAAACCAGCCTTGACTCTCTTTTACTTGTTTGAAGTTCATTCATATTTTTCAGTTTAGTGACAGGCCTGCACACCAAATGATGGGACAATAGCCTCTTTGTTAAACCATGATGAAAAAAAAAAAGGTTGCTTACAAAACAAGACCAACTGTAAATTCCTTCACTTCAGACCTCCACTGTCTCTCTCTCTCTCTCTCTCTCTCTGTTTCTCTTACTATGCTTGGGAAAACTTGCGCGCTGACATCATTGCCACCTTTGACCCATCACCTGCTCTCCTGTGCTGTTTTTGATGGTATATATTGCTCTATAAAGGATTGGGAGGTTGATCTGACCCAGGGAGCTCTTTCCTGTCTTCCTGCTGTTATGGATTTCCACCATTAGCTGAGCGGTCACAGTGAATTAGACGTAGTGAGACTTTGGTCATGCAGTCTCAGAAAACAGGGCAGAATGTGCCAGAATACTCAAAGTTAACCAGTTTTATGTCTTTTATATTACATGCGCGATTAATGAGAGGTGTGCCTCATTGAGTAAATTGGGAAAATAAACACGATTCGAATGTGTATGAACTTGTTTTCTCTGCCCAACCCGGAGCCACAGGACGAGGCATTTTTGCCTCTTAAATGACATCAACGAGTAACATATTAAGTTACCATATTAATTTTATGTCAATGCACTGTTGATTCATCGATTGTTTCAGTCACCAGCTTTATCGCAAAGATCTCTCACAGCAACACAGTACACGAGCAAAAGACTATGCAGTATTCCTTTCAGGACAAAACAGACGGGAGAACGCGAAGCTGGCGCCTCTTCAGGGTCGACAACACACACAAATACACACGTACTGTGCGTGTGCACATGTCGTTATCGCTCCGTCGGTGCTAGTCAGTGCTGGAAAACAGATGTTCCAATGAGAACCTACCCTTCATGGTAAATCATCTTTAGGCACACCACTTGCACGACGTATTTACAGCACACAAACACTCATGCACAACACTTCCACTGCACAGTGGACCTTAAATCACCAAGAGTTACAAGGAGATCTGTTCACTGCACTATGCACAGATCAACAACCATCAAATGGCTTCTCTGGCAGAGATAACTGTGTATTTATTTATGGAGCAGGCATGTGTCCAAACCTGTCTGTTTACACTAAACTCAATACCATATAGGTCTGAAAGAAGAGAGAGAGGAAAAAAAGGAGTAAATTAGAAAAACAGGGTGGTGTGAAGACAGAAGATAAGAAAAAGGTTTTCAAAGAAGACAGCATGAAGGACTATGGAGGGAAAAAGGAGTTTGATTCACCTATTTATTCCATTAGAGCGATTTACATTTGGAGGCAGCTACCATGTTTTGTTGATGAGCGTCTCGTTTCCCCGTCTCTTTTCTCTCATTTCCTCTCACTTTTTTCCCCTAAGCTCTAAATATAAAACCCTGAAATTACTGAATGTGTTTACAGTGGGTTGATGAATGTTGCCACCGGC
Source organism: Seriola dumerili (assembly GCF_002260705.1). Classification (NCBI taxonomy): domain Eukaryota; kingdom Metazoa; phylum Chordata; class Actinopteri; order Carangiformes; family Carangidae; genus Seriola; species Seriola dumerili. The sequence goes on from NW_019174393.1 coordinate 10,259,795, forward strand.
ATCAGACAGACAAACAAAGATAAAAGCAAATGTGTTGCTCAGCATCCCAAATGCGTTTGCAAAAGACGGATGATGAGGAATTTTTATTTCAGGATCTACAGTATTCCTGTAAATTTATTTCAGAGGACAATTAAATATCTGGAAGGGCCTCGTGTACAAAAACACGTTTCCCTTATGGCTATCTGCAAACTATATACTGTATATTCGTATATCAGTTAGTCATAACAGAGCACATTTACATCTGCACCATAAAGCCCCTACAATAAACTGCAGTGTAATTAATGAAGTCACCCATGAGGTGCCAGCTGTATGAGTAAAATGTGCAAAATTACAGCGACAAGAGGGACTGAGAAAAGGAAAAGGGATGTGAGTAGAATCCCTTATGGAGAGTCCAAATGGAAGGTTTGGATGAGGGACAGCAGCAGGGGAAGAGATGGCAGAGATGAAGAGAGGGGATGTGGGCTGAATGAGAGGGTTTTTTTTCGGTAATGATTCGGATGGGACGACCGCAGAGATTAGAGGAGGATCTTGTAATGTTGCACTATCCAGTTTGGCTCGATATAGACATGCTCACAGAAGGTATGATCAATCTGCTTCTCTAAGCGGCTCATTCCATTACTGACAACGTAGTCAGCTCTAAAGTTATTGCAAGCACTTGTGCATTCAAAATAGTTGCTGCATGCTTCTATTTGCGACAGTGATGAATGATTTATAGACTGTAAAATCACATAAACTGCCTCCTTTTTATGGCCTCTGCAGAGCTCTTTTTTTTTTCCTAATACAGTGCCCTGAAAGTACCCACTGGCTGAACAGAGTATTGATATTAGAATGATTGTGTTCAGTGACTATTTTCAATGATAAATGTTTTTCTAATTAATTATTCCAAAAATATCCACGCATGCAGCTTCAGTAAATTTAAGGTACAGTAAAAACGATCCTCACCACGGTTGAGAGAAATTCTCAAAGATGCATGAGTTGGCGCACACGTGTTGGTGCGCTATTGTGTGACAGCTGCTATGAACAGCTGGCGACATTAAAGAATGGCCCGCAGAGTGGCAAAAGCATCAGAGCACTGTGACACACCACAGCTCCTATTAGCGGTTGAGGTTTATGGTGCTGTTGTCCTATTAAAATCACAGATTGCAGCCTTTGAGAGAAAACTACTCTATAAAAGATCCAATTAAAGAAACATGTAGTTAAACAGATTTAAAAAAAAAAATAAAAAAAAATTAGCTTGCAAAGCCAGTGGTCATCTCAAAGCTGCAAAAGAAATAAGGAGACGCTCAGACTGGTGTCTATTTGCAGAGCAGGTTTAAGATAGATTTCATCTTGTGATAGAATTTTTCAGTGACATATGCCCCCATTCATTGCGTTGAGAATATGCACTCTGTTACTGAATAGATAACACTGACCTTCAAGTACAAGACTTCCTTAAACTTTAACTTACTGCAACCTCGCTATATTACACTTAGCTGAAGTTCCAGTATGTGCAAAATCTTATCAGTGTAAAATAAACTGGAGCTGCAACAAAGAAGAACATCCAATCCCCTTTGGCAACCTCAGGGAGGAGAGAGTTATCTCTGTCTTTGTGTGGCAATTACTTTTTTTTTTCTTTTTTTTTTAAATGCGAAAGTGATGACATAAACACATCAGAAGTGTTCCGAGCACGGTTTGCTCTCTTTTGTTACCGTTTGAGTAAACAGCAGTGGATTATGAAGAAACAGTATCCAGGGTTAGTCATGCTTCATCAGTAATGAAGCTTTGACATAAGATTATACATTTGCAAATAATTACGAGTGTTTTCTTTCCCAAAGCTGTGTATGTTTGTGTCTGTGTACATGTAGGCGCTAACTTTGGAAAAATTCTGGTAAATATATGGTATGAAATGAGAGATAACAAATAGTTTTCGTATTCCAGGGCAGTAACATAGAAAGAGGTCAATCTGTGGTTTATGTGTCCTCTATTTCATTCCTGCAGAAGTCAGCACAGACGAATCCAAACCAAGTGGTTGAGGCAACAAAGATGCAGCAAACCCTGAGCGACGGAACTTTAGGAAGACATCTGGGTTTGAAAATGGGGAAAACCAAAGCAGATAGTGGTTTGAATGGAGTGAGAGTATAATGGAAAAGTACTGGTAACGGTGACAGTCTTACATCACTTCCAAATGGCAGCTAAAGTAGAGAAAGAGACATACATCAGAAGTCTGCTCACCTTTCCAGCCACAAAAATATAATGAAATGCACAGAATTGTGGAATACGCTTCAAAATAAAATGCTTTCCGCAGCCTTTGGTAGGTCACATAAACAGGCCTCAACACACAGGACTAGGGATTGGAAATGCACACTTACTAAGGAAGCACATAGATAAAAAAACAAAACATAAACAATGGATCCTGTATCGAACCCAGAGGAAAACATGATTATTCATCAAACAGACTTTTATTGTGATATATTCTCCCCTGTCTATCCACCAGTGGTGGTGGAGGTGGAGGGATCCGAGTCATCTTGAGATGAGCAGCTGTGGTATGTACCAGCATCAGAATAGCAGCTTTGGACAATGTTCACATTACAGTGTGGTCTTCTTGATAATAACAGGAAGTGCAAAAGGTCTCAGTCCTCTCTGTGAGCCCTGGCTAACAACAAGATGGATGACTTATGTCTTTACACAGGAGTGATTATTTAGTCATACAAAATAGCAAAGTGTGAACTCTCACCATCTGACAGTGACATGAGCAGCAATTTAGATTTTTTATTATTAGCATTATAAGCTACAGCAGCCTATATGTCTACGTATGGAGTGTGATAGGTTTAGCCACGTTCTGTTTTTTTCTTTCACGACAGGCACTTCTGTTGGATTGATAGAGGTTCATAAAAGTCAGAAATTAATTGGAGGTTTACATCATCCCCATCAGATCCCAAAACGCATTTTAATACCAGGTGGTAATGTGGTAAAAGACATGATCCCTCACTGGCTTCCCACTCATTACGACTCTCCAGTAGTGACTTCTAGAGAACTTTAAATCTCTGTTTCTCAGTTATGAAAAGATTTTTCATCCAAACACCAACCAATCTGATATACTAAAACATTTGAAACAATTTTACCTTTTTGTTAGTTTCCATGACTGTAATGCATTCAGTGCATTATTTCTGGTATTTAACATTTATATAGGATTCAATATTTTACATTTGTGTATCATTCAGTTTCCATTTAAAAAAGAAAAGTGACATAGTTTTCCATCCGCTATACCACACAAAGTCAGGCAAACGGTTTAGGTTTACATCTTTTAATGGGTCACAAGGTTTCTACTGGATCATCACATAATGTGACACAACTAATATTTTTTCATTAACTAAATTAAATTTACTCCTTGGCAGGGGCCAAGTTGAGGCTTTTCATGTCATGGCTGATTCTTGTTTTGGACAGGGCCATTACATCAGAAAAAGGGTGGAAACACTGGAACCAGTGACACTGGAACACACGGGAGTATTTATTATGGGTCTTGGGCTAATGCAAGTTTAGGATCCTGAAGGTGATTGAAACAATTTCAACTAAAACGTAAGGCAATTCAGAGCCAGAGAACACATCTGTATACACTGAATACTGTGTATCCTGCAGCCCATGGCCGCAGTTAAAGACAGCCAAGTCCTACTTCATTCCCTGGACATTGAATACCTTAGCAACACATAAGTTCAGCCAGTAGGTGACAAATACCATTTTTTACACATCTAGAGATGAAACTTGTTAGATAATTTTTTTATGATAAGTCCAAATTGACACCGTATGGGTTTTGGGGTGAAAAAAAAAAAAAAAAAACTTACTGGAAAGTCTTTCAAAACTAATTTAATCCAGTCTACTCCTTGATATTCTCCATACAGACTCCAATGCCTAAAGAACACATCATCCTTTACTGAGCAGAGGGGGTAATGATTCCTCAGTCAAAGATGCCAAGATGATCCTTTTCACTTTTTCTTTTTCCATGATGCTGTCATATGGCTTTAATTGACACTGCCCTCCAGCTTATTACGACCCACAGTTACGTTTTATTGCCAGGCGAACTCTAGTGGCCGTAGTGATTATGACAGGAGCAAAGGAGGAAGTCATGTGACGTAGTGTATAGAGTCTGTGTTAGGAGGAGGTCGGGGTGGATGGATGGGTGGACAAAACACTTCCTCTCAACGACAAAGCCATTTATAAATCAGAAAATTTGATTCATTAAAAACTCCACCTCCTCTTTATATGGACTATTAAATGATTAGACATGGCCAATATTAGCGTTAAGCGACCCACAAATATGAATCACAGAAGAAAAGTGATAATAAATACAGACTGTTTTCAATTGGAGACACATTTGCATTTGGTTATGATTGAACTGAAATACGATTTGTACTCTGTGGTCCCAGTTGATCAGCCTTCATCTGTGGTGGGGAAAAGAAACAGTAACAAAAGACTGAAACTTGTGACACAGAGTGACAAAAAAGTGACACAAATCACACATGTTGTTGATGTTACTTTTCGTTTAGCGACTTTCTATCACTCAGTTACTGATCACCTAATGCCTGTAATGGTTACACAGTACATACCCTATCTTGGCAACGTAACACAAAAAAAAAATCATAGAAGCAGCCAAACTCTCTATGCAAATGAGTTTTACATGAATATATCTCTGATTTTCTTCCAGCCACTGAAAACACTGCACTTCTGTGGACTAATGTTTGCTTGGCATTGCTTCACATTTCCGGCGCTGGATAACATGTCCTGCTGACCCTGCAGTTTACTCCTCACAGGGAGAACAGATATGTAGCTTCTGGGGCTAAAAATGACTTTAATTTAAGCTTTCGTCTGATCTGCTCAGGGTTACACAGGCATGGCTTTGACCTCCTGGAGGTCGCTTTTGAAATCCAGGACAATCGAATGTTCAGTAATGTTCAGCAACTGTAGTACCACAAAGCTGGGTAAGCGTTTAATCCTCTCTACCATCAGTACTCCTGAACGTTTGAGCTGTAATATAAGCTTGTGTTTTCTCAGCATAATTTTTTTTTTATCACTTTGGGTCCTGAGAGAGAAGAATCTCTCTGCACAGGGAGACAGATAAGACATTCCCCCTGGTTTGTTATTTTATCACATCAGGGAGCTATGCAGAGGAGCTCTGGTGATAACTCTGAAACAGGAGATGGTCATTTGGGGGCAGGAGAAAGCAGAATGATTAAACAATTTTTTAATACAGCTGCTATCAACACACTCATCACTGTCAACATAGGAACAGCAAAAGCACTACAAATCCACTTTGGTGCTTATAAAGTTGACACAAGGACTGATATAATGATTCATGGGTTCTGTCACTGATTTGTGTGAACTCCTGCATGACAGTAACAGATGGCAATGCAGATACATGTACTCTTGAATTCAATAACAAGGCACCCTGTTGCATAAGTGCTAATGCTTCCATTTCATTTATCAGTGGGTAGTACACAGTGGGTATCGGAGCTTTTTATTTTTTGGAAACGATGCTGATGGCAGTGATGAGAATGAACCAAAACAATAAAGCTGCAGGTCGTAAAAAAACAAAACACTGAGCTGAAAGACGCTAAAAGAGAAAAAAAGCTGGGTGATAATTCTCTGTGGGTTTGTCACCACAAGCAACTTAGCCGTTCAATTTATTGTTAATATAAAAACATTGATTAAAGCAGCTTTAAATTATGTTAGACCAGCTCACTTTTCATCTTAACCTTGATTTCTACTGCACATGGACTCTCATATGACAGTTTTATTATCTTCCCCCTTCTTATTTATGTAATATTTTTCTCACATTTTTAAATTTACCATTTTTCCATGCTCTTTGTAATCCCCTGTAATTGTCTGGCGAAGTAAAACAAAGAAATTCCAGTGTGTTTCACAACAGGAAAGATGACCTGCAGTACATTACAATGGAACTCATTTATCTGTTGTGGCACTCAGGATGACAAATTGTGACAGTGGCAGATGATAAAAATGTGTCTAAACAATCTCCCTTCCAGCCCTCCTGTTAGACTGGATTAATGGCTGTTATTACTCTAAACACACAGTTCACTTAAGTCATTTTCTAGTCATTACAGCAGATTGAACTACTGGCAGATGTGTAATTTTCTTCTTCGACACCTATTTAAATGGGCTTAATGTTTCTCTTTCTATTTATTCTGTCTCCAACAAACCTTCATTTGTCTTTGCACCTCACTGTTGTGTTATGATCCTTTAATCCACCATGACACCCGGAGACAGAGATTGTAACAAGCACCAAAGTTTATTACATAATTGGTCCTGCAGACTTAAGATACAAGGATTCATTGATTGTGCTGGTTAATTTTCTTCAGTTGAATGCACGACTACAAGATCTTCTGTTTCAGCTGTTAACAATGTAACACGACACTCGGGCCGACGGATTGATCAAAGTTTTATTCCATTTTTCTTGTATACTTCATTGCTCCGTCTTCTGGCTCAGCGAAGCCGAGGAGAAAATAACAAAGCGAGGGGAAGGAGAGAGAGAGAAATCATGCAAAACAAATAAATCACCAAGAGAAGTGGAAAGGGGACACACACACACACACAGCAAGATAGAGTGAGACAGATAAAGAGTGAGTAAGTGTTAGAGTCAGAGGAAAAAGACTGAGAAAATAGAGAAAGGGAAAAAGAAGATGACATGATTTCCTGAACTAACGAGTGATTGATAATTGTTGTCCTCGAAGTGAGCAATTACCTGTAGAGCGTGGACTGAATCAGAGGGATTCAGTGTATGGTGCTTTGATTAGATGGGATTTGAGTTTATAGCCACAGCAGATGGAGATACGGGGTCATCTGGTTTGTCTAAATAGTCTGTATTGCTGTGTTTGTGTGTACATGTGTTGTTCCAATGTGTTTCCAGTACATCGTGGATTGTGGCCAGGTATAGAGATGCATTGAGACACTGACGCAGAGACGCAGAGGGAGCGAGGCACACATTGAGAAAGACGGCCAGATAGAGAGAGAGAGAGCCAGAGAGAAAGACAGCAGACGCAGAGGATCAGAGTTAGCTGACTAAACATTTATGGACCAAATCAAACAGTGGGGTTTACAACAATACAAACCATTTCTTTCACTTTTAATTAACAACCCTAAATTTTGTCTCCCCCAACTTCCACAGTTTTAAATTTACATTTTGAAATGTGTGCTCTCGCTGTCCGACCTTCAAAACAAAAGAGAGAAGCTCTCAATTGATAAAAATGTTAATATACGCCAATAAGCTTCATCAGCAGCTGCTAATGTCTGACTTTTCTTTTTCTTTTTCTTTTTTCCTCTCAGGCTACATGCAGGCAGCTCTTACCGCAAGACTGGAGTTTCTTGTTGGGTTAATGTTAAGGCAGCCTTCAAACTTTGCCAAGGGGCAGAAAAAGCAACTTTATTTTTGATTGAACACTAGTTAAAGACAAGGTAGTGATGGAGAGATTTATTTTTTGTAAATATGCAAATACAACGTTATGTATAACCTATATCTCTGTATTTCTGGTCCAATATTCACTCTCTTTTTGGCTCCGTTTTGGTCTCCACCAACTCTTGAGGGAAATATCTGGCTCTTTAGTTGCTAAATGCTCCTCTGTGTTCACCAGATAGACACTGCCTGGCATTTGGTGCTGGGCAGGTGGTGTAGAGTGGGTTTATAAGAGCTTTTTTCACAGCTGCTGGAAACTATGCTCAAGTCGTGCAAGCGAACCAAAGCAGTAACGTTATGGGCCGGAAAAACAGAAATAGCGAGTTGGAAGATAGATGCTAAAACGCTCAGTAGAGGGAAACTGCAGAGTTGGGTGATAATTCTCCGCAGGTTTTGTCTCATTGAGCAACCGTTCTCACATACACACTGTCATTTGAATCAGAGATATTAAAGGAATGAGGATGTCTGCAGTCTGTCTGACAGGATTTAGGGAGTTGCTCTTTTACTCTTGAGGCAGGGAAGCACTGCAGCCCCCGTGCGCAACATGTTTTCCCTGTGGCGAAGGCTGGAGACGGAGGAAATGCAGCTTTGGCCTAATTAGAGGGCAGTTTTTCGTGTTTACATTACATAACTGCCAACCAGTCTCCAAAGCATACAATTAGAATACATTGTAATCGCATTTAGTTGAATTTCCTACTTCCAAGGAAGTCACTGGTTCTCATTCATTTCAGTGCAGCGGCTTGAAAACTTGCTTTAGACACAATAAACTTTGTTTGTTTTTTTTTATGTCATCTAGTAAAGATATTGGGTTTTTAAGGACATAACAAAGCATAAACATGAAACTTGAAACTGCTTTGTCTGATTGAATTGGACCTGTTCGCACGTTTTGCTTTCTAAGATTTATTTAGACATTTATACAGTGCACGTAGGCCGTAAAAACGTCTTAAAAGGTTTGCATTGGGCTCAAAGGTCAATGTGGTTCTTTAAAGAATGTGCTTGAAGCGTTTTAACAAGGTGCCCACAAACGCATGCACACGCACGCACACACTGGCACAGGCAGAGAGTGTTGCGATGTGTGCGTACAGTAGGTGTTTTGCGTGTTTGTAGGTGGGACTACTGTATGTTCACTATCTGCTGCTAAACAGACAGGTTGACTGTTTTATAGACTTTGCAGAAAAACTCCCTAGGTGTCTGTCTCGGCCCCTCCTGTCTACCGAAAACACTTGTTCTGGTGTAAGTGCCCTCAAGTGTTTGGCAGTAAACAATCCATTTAGGACGGTGCAGAAGGGTGGTCCTAATATGGAGCTGTTTCTCTCAGTGTTGATGCAGAGGAGAGAGAGGAGAGAAGAAAAGAAGAGAAGAGAAGAGAAGAGAAGGAGCAGGCAGCGGTATTTTGATTATCAGGATCACTGTCTTCTGGCACCATAAAATTACACAGAATGCCCTTTACTAGTTGTCAAAACTATTCCCATGGGAGCTGTTTTGTGTCACAGTGGACAACTGGTTCATGTTAGTAACAAGTGGTAAGGAATGTCCAGCTACTATGGGAATCCTCAGTGCCTCATAAGTAAATATACAGATGTACTACAGTGCAAAGCAATTACACAGGGTTTAGCTCTGAGGAGGCCTCGGGAAGCTGGATCCGATTTATCATAAATGTCAAAGAAATGAAAGGGATTTGAATAAATCTGTGTCTGAAAACTTGTGATACAGAACTGAATGGCAAAATCACAAATGGGAAGACCATGTTATTCCCGATTAAGCATAAATCCACAGAGGTGTTAGCGGCTCTGTGGCTGTACGAGCGTCATCAACACTTCACTACCCTCGTTTCATCCTTTTTGGAAGTCATGATTTAGCGAACTTCCCCGTTCGCTTCAAGGGGATCATGGATTTAAGTGTTAATGGTCACTTTCCGCGATAGTTGTTGAGATGTTTTTAGTATGGATCATAGCGCTGGGCCGGCTGACTAACAAGACTGACAGTGCCATAGCCATTCCCAGAGCCACGCTGTTAGCTAGTGCTGAAAAGTAGCAGGGCAGAAATGAAAGGCAATCCAAGGCCTAATAACAAAACAGCAATCAAAGGCAGATGTTGGAAGTAGACCCAGACTTAAAATTGCTAAAATTAACATCCTCAAGGCCTTTCCCTTCTGCTGGGGAGCATGACACCACAGAAAAACCACATGGGTGTTTGCAGTGTTTTTAGTGCCACCCAGATGCTCTCAGAGTCCATCAGGCCAATTAGCAGGAATATCCTAAAGGAAGTCCATTGGTTTAGCAGAGGCGACCAGTGCAAGGTTGCAGCCCTCCTACATGTGTGTGTGCGTGTGTGTGTGTGTGTGTGTGTGTGTGTGCGTGCGGTGCATATGTGTGTGTAATGCTAAACCAGACACAGCTTTGAGAATCCTTTGAGTTTCTTTTTTTTTTTTTTTGCTTGCAGGCTCTCTCTCTCTCTCCGACTCTCTCTTCACACTCTCAGTGCGATCCAGCTGAGTGGGTGAAAAGTAAGAGAGTGAGTGAGAGTGTGTAAGAGAGAGAGAGAGAGAGAGAGAGAGAGAGAGAGTGAGAGAGAGAGAGAGAGAGAGTAGAAGCAGCAAGTCGTTCGTCCCTCACTCCGGGCTCTAAATTTACAGGCAGCCAGGCAGGATTTTCTTGGCTTGGACGCAGCGCTCATGACAGGATTAGGAGCCGGGGACGCGGGACCAACCGGAGATCTGCAGGTCCTAGTGGACGAGCCCGAGCCAGATTCTCTCCCTGCACAGGTAGGACTGAAACCCTCACATTGTACCATCAGATCTGTCTATCGGCAAAAGATTCTGCAGCTGAAAGCAAACGTGCGCCCCCCCCACCCCCTCCCCAAAATCCTTCCTGATACAACATTCAATACTCAAAAAGATTTTCTGGCAAGTAAAGTTTGGCACCAGAGTTTTAGTTCTTGGTGATAAAAACTGATTCCATCAAGGCTAGAAAAAAAAACCCACAGCATATTATTTTAATCTTGATCTGAAATGGTTACAAGGTTGCATAATATGTAATAAAACCCACCAGAGGATGATTTTTCTTTTTTCCTAAAGTTTTTACTAGAAGTGTGACTTTCCCATTTTCTTAGGCTTTTCCCTTTGTTCCTTGGAGACAGGCACTGATAGTGAATTCATAGACAAAGAATGAATGCAGTGCTGCCATGCTGAAAACTTACTGTGTTTTCTGATAAGTCATTTAAAATTAAGCTGCAGCAGCACAACATTAGAACACGTGTCCATTATCAGAATTGGATTGGTATCTGCACGAGCGCAATGACTCTCGAAACATAAGATATGAATGGACCGAGCTGAGCTACTCACAAGAATGTTGCATAACATGCAATATCTCAGTTGGATTGTACTGTTTGATAGAAAAAAAAATCAAAACAAGAAATGAATTATTGTCTTCATTACATTTGATCTGCATCTTTTTTCAGCTCTGTATTTGAGGAGTTGCTGAAGTCAACTCTCTTTTTCTCATATGAAACTCCAATTTGAAGTTGTTCAACTTGTGCCAAGTTTACGGAGGGTCATTGCAACCTCACATTAATCTTAATTTCCCCTCGGAGTTAGGCTAGTTGCTATTTTTAGATGCTTCCTTAATGCTTTTGTCATGTAATTGGCTGGAGGTCCCATGCACCAGAACTAAAAAAGCACTAAACACTGCCATGGTGAGGCAGTGTGGCTCAGCAGAGAGAGCTAAGAGTTCATTTACCCACTTGGATCCTCTTTGGACAGTAAGAAACTCTGGATAGCCATGGCCAACAAATGACTCATGTTCACTCAATACTCAGCCTATTCTATGTTTTTTAAAAAAAGAAAAGAAATAGGATTTGGAGAATTTGGTGTCAGCTATGAGATTTTGCCAGAAGGATCTTCAGCAGATTTCCAAAATTTTATGGGCAAGATTTCAAAATCCTCTAAAGGATGCCTGCATGGTGTATTGCACCACTGTTTGTACAGTGTACTTGCTGGTTGTTCAAGTGTCCATATGTGTGTGTGTGTATGTGTGCAGCTGTATGTACATCCACACAGGGAGTTACATGCCCCTTGTATAAGTTTCACAAAAAATTCCAGCCTCATGCAGCGCAGAGAGGGAGCGACGTGCGGTTTTACTCTGGCATTCTGCACCGAACAAAATAAAAAAGGGGGTGGGGGGGTGTGCGGAGAAAAAGCTTGACTTGCAAGTTTACTCTGATTACAAAGTGAGAGAGACCCTTTTACTTAGGTTTCTGCTGTTTCAGCTGCAGCCACAGTTAAGTTTAAGTGGGACACTTTGTAGTAAGAGAGGAGGGAGAATTCTGTGTGTGTGTGTGTGTGTGTGCGCGCGTGTGTGTGTGTTTAAAGTGCAGATGTGTCTGGCGCCAATGCAAACAAAACTGTGTGTGAAACATCTCATGACATTTTTTTAACTCCCTGTTTCTAATGAAGCAGTTTGCACTCAGGATTTCTTGAGAATATTGCATAAGATTAAAATAAAACCTTTCCCCAACTCTTCATTTTTTTCTATAAACCTGACACATTTCAGCAAAACAGTAATTCCGGGTTTAATGTTTTATGATGGGGGTTATTGTTCTCATAGTTAGCTGCAGAGCACGAGTAGATGCAGCCAGGAAACCGGGAGGGAGACCACACCAATGGCTGATAACCCCTCAGCTGAAAGCACATTAGGAGTTGCATGGACGCGCAGACGCCTGTGCATGAGACACTGACCTCTATCAAGGCGCGCAGCTGCTATTCTTGCTGGTATGTTTGGCCTCTGGAGAATAAGGAGAAAACAGATTTCACATGGGTATACTATAAAGGAGCATACACACAGACACACGGTTTTGGCTATAGTTTCCATCGAACATCTACTTTCAGATGTTGGTCTTTTTGTGAGTTCATCACCTCTGACCCTGCCGGTAAAAACCAAGCTGTCATTTTCTGTCTCTCCAACTCCCCCCCCCCCCTGTCTTGCCTCTCCTCTTCTGCAGAAATGAACTTGTCTGGTTCCAATTAGGCTCTCAGGGATGTGTAAGGGTTCTCTCTTTCTCGCTCGCTCTCTACATACACAGTATATGTCTGCCTCTGTCACTGTCTCGTCCTCTGGTGTCGGGTTTAGGGTCGGTTCCTTACATCCTTGTAGGTGCCATCATTCTTTCCTTATGTCCTTCTTTGTCTCTTTGCTTCATGGTGGGGCTGTTACATTTGGGAACACACACACACAAAGGGAACTGAGCCCAAGGGAAACAAAGTAAGGTGAGCTTACTGGGAGGCTATAGCTGGCAGAGAAAACTCACCTATAAACTCGCTCCTTGTTTCAACTCTCAATATTATTGTCTGTCTTTTCTGCAACAACTGACTGACTGACTTTCCGCCTGCTTCCCTCCACGTATCTATGCAAGCAACTTGGATGGAAGCTGAATGCTTTACATTTTTCTATTAGTAGCTCAGGAGAAAGGGCTCGTTCTTGTTTTCGCAGCCTCCCCTGCTTGTTCTCACTTTCTCTCCCTGCAACACAGTGGCCCTTGTGTTTCTGCACTGTGTTTCCTCTGGAGGTCTGAACTCTTTCCATCCCCAGTGGCCTGTCCAGTGTTATTGGAGCGTGAAAAGCCTCCGTGGGCAGCTAGTGCAGGAAGAGACTGAGCAGCTTCAAAGTTTTTGCGGGTGAGGGTGGTGTTGACATGGATAAGTGTTGGATAAGATTTTTTATAGGTAGACCTCGCTTATTCCTAATGCTGCAAGTCAAGTGTGCAGTGCCCTTTTACCCAACTTTTCTTCATGTTCATGTGTATATGTTAAGCCAAGAACACATATTATGTAATGTCCCTGCAGTGGTGGAAAAAAAAAAAAAAAAAAAAGGGGGATTGATGTCGTGCCACCGGATTGAGCCTCGGACCATTCAGAGCCATAAAATATGCATAAAATATGTTTGATTTTTATGAGTGCACAAAACTGAAAGCGATTCTGTAGTTTGACCCGCAAATTTACATCAGACAGGGTCCGCCGTATGTGCTGTTGCCTCTGTTCCTCGGCCGCTCATGTGTTCCTAGAACAACAGAAGCAGAGCGGTGTCACCTGAAACCAAACAAATCCGTCTCTCCCTTTTTGCCAGGAGGAACTTCCCTTTAGCTGACATCATGATATTTTCTCTCCCATGCAACTTCAACGTCTAACATTAATCCTGTCTTGAGCCTGGTTTTACTTCTCCATTCTGTCTTTCACCCCCCCCCCCCCCCGGGGGGTTTTTTTTTTTTTTTCCGCTGAAACATTATTTGGGAAATGGTTTTCAAATTTGTAAACTGCCTCCATCTGTATTTCTCTTAATCTCGAGTCGGTGAGTCTTCTTCTCTCGCCCCCTCTTCCTGATGTAGGTGGTACGGGATGATGTTCGAGGCCAACCGGTTTGTGTTTCCTCCGGTCTGCTGAGGCCAAATGACCCATTTGAACCCACAGACAGTTCAGAGAACACACACAGACACACAGACAGCGTCAGGGTGTGGCTCTTCTGTGTGTTTTTTTTAATTATTTTTTTTTATCTCCATTCACTGTCCCTGTATGGACACCTGCAGTATATGTCCCTCCCTTTTGTCTATCTGTATGAATATACTGTTGTAATATACTATGTTATATGTGTCTACATGTGCGTGTTATGTTGAGGTGCTTCATTCGCACATTTGCACTTTGACCTCTGGTTCTTGGGCAGAGTGGTATAACTTCCTCTGTCAGCACTGAACTCCTTACAACTGGTTAAATTACATGTTATACTTCACTGCAACACTCACTACCCTGCTTTATATCATTATAATGTAAGTGGTGTGCTACTGTACATGCAGTCACTGAATCACTTTAGTTGATCTCTCACTCTCTCCCATCAAATTACAGTATTGTATACAGAGTATTAGGATCAAAAAAGCTGTTACAGCATGAAGACACATGATATGCAGTTGGAGTTGGAGTTTCAAGTCTTCACTCCCTGCACCCCGTTACCAAAACAAATTCCACACTAACTAAAGCATTTATTCAGTGGTTTGTTTTGATTGAGAGCACACTGGTGCTGAGTATTTGCCGTCCCTTCCTTGTCTAAAAGACTGATTAGCGAAATTGTTTTGGTTTGAAAAACCATTTGAAAGATTTAAGGCAAACTACCAAATGAAAACTTTTTCCGTTTGCTCAGCAGTTTGCCCAGCAGTCGAGTGTCTGTTCGGTAACTGGAGCTCTATCACAACTGATGACACAATCATACTCGCTGTTACAACTACATTTCTCTCCGGGGGGTTTTCTGGCAGTGCTGTCCGATTGTGGTCTCCCTGTAAAATAAAAAAAAAAAAAAAAAAAAAAAAAACCTACCTCATGTGGTTGAAATGTGAAAAGTATTGAAAATTGAGCTGGGCGTGATTTCAAAAAATAAAATGTCTAATAATTAGCACCCAATATAACAGCATTTCTGTTAACAGAATGACCCTGAGGTATTTAAGCTACACTCTTGTTCGCATGCAGGTTACTGTGAACAAACCGATAAAACTGTCAGCCACACGCGGCACTACATGAAGTATATGATTCATGGGATAATCTGTTTAACTTTTTCAGCCTGAGAGTCTGTTTCATTTGGTCTTCAGACAATAAAAACATCATACTTGTCAAATAATACCCCATGTCTCTAAAGCTAAGCTAAATTATGACTTTCAAATGATGGAGCTGGATAGTGAGCATGTTAAAATAGACAGTGATCTTAGTTCTGTAATCTACCTTTCTACAAAGTTTCTGTTACTATGACTAAGAGCTCTGTCAAGACTAGGCATAGCAGTGCTTTTAGCTAAATGCTAACATCAACGCTAACATGCTGATGTTCAGCAGGTATAATGTTTGGTGTGGTCATTTTAACTTAACTTATGATGGCGCTAGATAAAAAAAAAAAAAAAATCAAGGGATCAAGTTATAAGGAGCATAGGGAGTGTCTCTACAAGATTTCCTGGAAAGCCATTCAATACTTGCCGAGATATTTAAGTCTGGACCAAAATAGTGGTGTAGCTAACTGACAGTCCCCTCCCTAGAGCCATGGCCAAAAACAAAAACCTCAAGCTGGCCCAAGAGGAATTATAAAATTAAGAATAATAACCGCAATACTTCATCTGTGGTTTCCCATTATTTATCATGGACATGCTGTATTTCGTCATCTGTAACTCACCTACATCTTGTTTTTAACAGAAAGGCCAGATTCTTCCCACAAACTTGTTTTTCCAGGGTCCGAACTGAGACATGATGCTGCCACATTTCATGTCCAGACCAAACTTGGTTCAGGACAGATGACAGAGGCAGCAATACCTAAAGTATTTAGAGCAATGCCCCTGAGGAAATATCTGACTGCACCATGCTGGATGTTTATAGACAGAGGGAGACAGTTTTTTCTTCGAGACGGCTTTGGGTTGGCATGGATTGACCAGAAGGAGCTGGGGTGGGGAATAATACTAGACTGGAGGGGCTAATTCCGGCTGGTATGGGCATGAGGTGAACCGCAGGGATGGGTTTGGCTTGAGTGTGTATGTTATGGTCCCAGCTGGAATGTGTGTTGGGATACTGCAGGCTGACCGTGGCTGTAGTTTTCTAACAGGGGGCTGAACTTTCATTGCTCAGCAGCTGTGATGTGGAAAAATATCTGAGCAGTATCAGCACCGGACCAACTGATTAGGGATCAGGGAAGGAGTCATGGAATCATCATGCTCCAAACATGAGGAGGAGCTGTAAGTTTAAAACTTTTTAAATAAAGCACTTAAATTAGTCATCCTTTTTTTTTTTTTAACCAACCTTTCAGAGGGGTGAGGAATATAAAGAAAAACCCTGAACAAACGCGTAGCGAAGCACAACCAGTCCAGATGCGTTTGTGCACTGTAACATGCAATTCTCTTACCTCTACAGCTGGAAATGAGATGTTATACTGGCACAAGACAGGCTTTGTCAGTGATGTGAGTAAATTCAGAAAAATGAAACGCACTTTGTTTTCTGAAAGACGTCATTAGAGTATACTACATCCTTCAAAGTGACCAAATCTTAACCTAGAAACACCTGTGAGAGAGTTCAGAGCAAGATGTGAGACAGTACTCCCCGTGACAGTAATCAAAAACTCCACACGGGGGGAAGAATTATGTTCCTCCTCCAGCAGAGCTCCAGAAACTTGGAAAGTCTATGCCAAAAGACACTGTGGACGCTGTTGGTTTTTCCTTTAATTTGTCACCAGTACATCCCTAATATTTTCTACATTATGTGTATTTTGGCGGATGTGGCTATGATGCACTGGAGAGTGTGTTTAATGCTTTACCCACTGATCTGCGCAGGACTATTGGTACAGCTGGGTCACAGTAGTGTTTATCAATCACCTGTACCAGACCAAACGACTTAGCCTGGGAGGATGTGTCTGGGTCTACTCAAGACGCCTCAGTCTAGTCTACTCTGGCTGTTTGGCCTGGTGCGAGTCCCGCCTTGTGTCGAAACATGTCCCTCATCAGCTGCGCGATCATGCGACGCAGACACAAGAACATGTGCTCGCACAGAACCCGAGCGTACGAACAGACAAACACACGCAAATGTATAAAGGGCATCCCTTGCATGTAAACATGGGGAAAAAAGAAAGACAGACACAGTATTGCGCACACTGACAGACAGGGGCTGAGAGGACCGGCTCATTCACTTTCTGTTGGGTTCGGAGTAACAGCTCACTAGAAGTATATTACAGCAGTGGAGGAAATCAAACTTTTTTTTTTGTTTGCTTCGTTGGAGTCGATTGATAGTCGTGACAGTTGAGGAGCGCTCAATGGGCTGGAAAGATACATTCTCAGCTGTTTCTGCCTGTAGCTCACTAACATGCCCAGTCTGTTATTCACAATGGAACGGCACCATCTGCATTGACAGGCTTGTTCCACTGTGTGAGAGACTGGAAGACTGTAAGGGGGCTGTGGTTGGGTACAGTTGGAATGACTGTGTGCACATGTGTGTCTCTGTGTCTGTGTGTGTGTGTGTGTGTGTGTGTGTGTGTGTGTGTGTGTGTGTGTGTGCACTGCGTCTTGGCAGAGCTGTGGGCCTTGCCCTTTTGCCTCCGATCACACAAGGGACCCATGACTCACTTATTTTACCATAGAACTTGCACACACACACACACACTCACCCACCCACGCAGACACACATATTTAAAATTATCAGGAAGAGCAGGGAGTCCAGAACAAGTGGTTGTGTAGCAAAAAAAAAAGAAAAAAAGACAATCCCCATCATTATCAAGCTATAAATTTTAATATTTCCAGTCTTGAACTTTTCATATTTGTGGCTGATGATAGTTTCCCAGTTTGGCCGTACAGACAGGCAGTAAATCAGGATAGAAGAGCCAGGTAGTGATTTGGAAACAATAGATTGACATGTTTGGAAATTTGCTTATTTGATTTTGCTGAGTGATGAGATGAGAAGATCGGCACCACTCATGTCCAACCATTAACTATAGGGCTACAACCGGTGGCCAGTTATCTGAGCATAAAAGACTTGAAATAGAAGGAAACAGCCAGTCGGGCTCTGCAGTCTGACTGCAGAGTAGAAAATGATAATTTCATGTTTTACAGCAGGTTGTGAACTGTCACTATTTCTTGGTGAGGAATAATCCAGCATATACCTAAACTTTAACCATATCCTAACCAAAGTGGTGGCAGGCTATGAGTGAGGTCGGGACAAGTTTTTTTTCTGCAAATAGAAACAGATACATCCTATAGAACACATAAGCGCCCGTAAACACACGAGCGTAAACATCCTGCAGGTGGATGGATGTTTAAGGAGAAGTAATCAATAATGACAGCAGGGTGAGACGGAATCAGCAACATGTGACAAGAGGAAAGAGAGACAAAGAGAGGTGGACTAGAGTGATGTAATAAGATCAGGACGCAGAGAGGTAGAGAGGAAAGGCGTGTTTAGAAAGATGGCCGGGGGACAGGAAGAGAGAACGTCTGCGCCTGGTTCGTCGGTAGTAGAAAACATCCCAGAAAGAAAACAGCACTTTTACTACAAGCACATTTTTAACCCTTAAGATGTTAACATGTAACAAATGTCTATCTCTCTTTCCCTCAAAACCCCCTTTTCCTGTTTCCTCTCCCTCTCTCACCGCTCGCTCTACCTCTCCACTAACTCTTTCAACATGTGCACTGTTACCATTTCAGTTGTCAGCATGTCTCCACATGCAAGCGAGAGAAATCCCTGTATATTTTATTGTGTTTGTGACTTGATTCTCTCTACCTGTGAGTCTCACTAACAGAATATACAACCCTTTTTTTCTTTTTCAGGTATTATTTCTTACGTTTTATCCGTGCATCATTTCTGTGTCCTACCAATATGCTCATTTGTTTACCGTTAATCTCTCTATTACGCATAAATGTATCCATCTTCCAGGCAAACGTGCTATTTTACCTCCTCCTGTGTTTGTGCTGCTGGTCAGTCCTGTTTTGTCTACTATCCCATAATGCTTTGAATGATGTCCCACATCCCGTATAAACTGACAGGGGTGAGATTCAGAGCTTCAGGGGAAAAATGTGGAACTGCTAGAGCTGTGGGTCTTAATTCACTCATGGCTGTCATTCTCTTCCCTTTGTTTTTCTCTTCATACACACAGCTGTGACCGGCCCAGTCACACCAATACATCCGACAGCAATCTTCCAAGGTTGACCTGATTACCGAGAGGCCTTCCCTTCCTCCTCCTCCTCTCTCTCTCTCCTCTCCACATCATGCGTCTCCTCACCACCCTTCTCTTCTTCCTGCTCCTCCGGTCAGCGGAGCCCCGGAGAGGCCCTCGGTCAGGGGCTGCGGAGAGGGGCGCCAGGGGCCGTGTGCGAGGCAGAGGCAGGGCGGGGGTCATGAGGCGTCAAACTCAGGAGTGTAAGGAATACATGGAGGCGGGAGAGAAGTACCTGGACTGTCAGGACAGGCAGCTGACCACCGTGATGCAAGACTGGCCCAAAGACATTCACCACCTGCTGCTGGCAAGAAATAAGATTCAGGTACAAACAGACAGTTTGCACTTGCATAGTGTAAATAAGAAGAGACGAGACACAGACCACCTGCCACAGTTGGACACAAGACACTGCTAATGATATTTAACAGATTCTGAGAGCGCCTTGTAGAGTTTTACATAACAGTTAGTGTCTCAAGCTTCTAACTCTGAGCATAAACCCAGCCTGGTTGTTGATGCCACGAGCATCTGTGCACCATTCATTTGGTCTCGAGATCAAAGACACACTTTTCCACCCCGTGTGTGTATATGTGTGTAGGTTTCTGCATGTCTGAGTGCGCACACAGGATGTGTGTCACAGGTGTTGACAGGAACGAAGCCAAATGCTTTGCCAGCGAGGTAACAAATGAGGACGAATGAGTTATAAACACTGATCAAATCGGTAAAATAATAGCGTAATTAAACTTCACTTTGGGTCGTTGAATAAATGAGTTGTGAGGGAAAGAATGAACAAAGTGGGCTTTGTTTTATTTTTAGCTGCATCTTTGGCCCTGTTGGATTTTGCATAAATGTATATTATGGAATATTACTGCATTTTGCTCTTAAAGTTGCAATATAGCCATACTTTCACATTTCCAATGGGTGAAATGACTTTGTAAAGCACCAAAACACCAAACAGCTGTAGGGACCAGCTGGTGAACACAGTGGAGCACTTATGAGCTAAAGAGCTGAATATTAGAACTCTAGCAAGAATGTTTGTTTTTGTTAAAAGCGCTTCATGCTGGCCAGATAGGATGCTGATTGCGCAGTAATGACTTCAGAAATTCACTTAGTAGTTGAGACAGCTTTTCATCACTGGAAGCCAGTATTTAGTGCTCTCCATTAGATGATTACTGAATGAACCACTGGATGAAAGAGTGTACTATTCACAATACATGAATGTTTTTGCTTGTCAATTTGCTGACTTCAGTACGCAAACAAGACCTTCTTTCAACCTTTTGACTCCCCTGTGTGTGTTGCTCAGCAACAAGGGATGACAAATACATACTTTCATAAAAGTATAAAAACATTCATTGAAAAAAAAAACAGCCAGGTACTGTTGTTTAAGCTACTCATATAAGATCAAATAATGCTTTCGCTGGGGACTATGTTAAGCTGCGGATTAATACACATTTGGTGCACTAGTGAGTATTTACAGCAGGGCAGTCTTTGTGGTATCAATTTAAAATACAGTGCACGTATTCATCATGACGAAGGAACACATGTGCCAGTGCAACGTTGTAGCCCTCTCATGCGTTTATAACAATGGAGCTCTGTTACTCAGAGGAACAAGCTGTGTGAAGTTTGGGACACGCAGACGGTCGATGTTAGCTGGATCAATTCGTATTACAAACAGAGTCAACAGTTAACATATTAGCCAAGGTTGTTGGCAGCTACTCAAACAGTACACTGCAGAAAATAAAAAAAAACACAAAAGCCTAAAGTTCATATCTCTCTGTTTAGGTTTTGAGGGACAACATGTTCTCTCAGTTCACCAAGCTGAAGAGCCTGGACCTCCAGCAGAACGACATCTCCATGGTGGAGGACGGAGCGTTCAGCGGCCTCTCCCAGCTCACCACCCTGCTCCTCCAGCACAACAGACTGAAAACAGCCTCTGAGGAAGTCCTGCTCCCTCTGCCCCGCCTTACCTACCTCCGTCTCTATGACAACCCCTGGAGCTGCGGGTGCTCATTGGACAGCCTGGTCAGGAAGCTGCAGATACCCAGTAGCCGCAACCTGGGCAACTACGCCAAGTGTGCGGAGCCTCTTTTACTGACGGGCCAGAAGCTGAAGAAGCTGAACGTGGACTCGCTGTGTGTGGATGACAACCAGGTGGACATCAGGCCGGGGGGTGGAGGTGGGGGTCGACCACGTCCTCCACCATTCCAAGTGAAGCCAGAGGCCACGTCTATGTGTCACACCTACATGTTCCCGAAACCTCTGCTGGACTGCAGCAGCAAAGGTGAGAGAATCTCAAGTTTGTATCTGAATTTATCTTGTGTCATGTTAACGCTGAAATGCAGTCGAATCATCTGAAGCAGAGGTCGCACATTTTGGATGCTGTTTCAGAATAACTGATAACACACAACCTGTCCGGCACCTGATAAGGATTAGCACACTGTTAAGACAGTATCTGTGTGGGTGGGTACTTGCTGCTGACATGGCTCCGTAGACTTTGGTGATCCTCTGACTTTTCCTCGAGCAACATTTTTGGTTTTTAGTGAAATATCTGCCATGAAAGACGTCCATGCTCCCTTCAGGAAGAATAGTAGTAACTCTGATGATCCAGCCTGCCAATTACACATGCGCTGACTAGTTTGAATCCTTAGCCCTTTCATCTTTTCTAGAAATCCAGTAGCTATTATGTCCACAGAGAAGGGTCAGGGTTTCCTATTTATTCAGTGGCTACGACGTGTGACAAAAACAACAAATAGACTGCCCACGCGGTCAGAGGAATGTCTTGTATAAAAAGGTGTATTTGTTAGGTTTGTACAGCACTCTCCAGTTGAAAGTTGCATATACAGTGAAATTGGCCATAAGAATTACTTTTGCTGCCTAATGTTTTGGTTGCAAACAAGCTGAGTAAGCCCAGTTGTGTTTCTTCATTATATTTGCCACATGGGGCGCCCGGACCCTCACGGGGGAGGGGAGGAGCAGGCGCTGTGGCTGGTCGCGGTCTGTTCTTTCAAATTCTTGCTTTGTAAAAGTGGCACATGGCAGCTTTTGGTTCAAGGGTTTAATTTATATTCAAAGACCACTTTCTTCTTTCACTTTATGATGCTTGAGGCTTTTTGATGAGTTGCATTTGTTTGACGTGTTTGCGATCTTGTGTGGTCTGTTGCACACTCCTCTGATTTCTACGACTGCAGCGCCACCATTGTGTTGTATTAATTTGAATCATACCATTTATTAATTTCCTGCAGATTTGTGTTCTGCAAGAGATCTCAGGAGACAGGAACAACCACCAGCATCTCAATCTGTTTGTGTTTTTCCTGAGTCAGTATAGGCAGAATTCTGCAGAAAAGACTTTAAAAAGCATACATCAATCTGGAGAAGATAAAGGAAGGCAAATGCTTCTCCAACTTTCTTTCAGCTCCTCCAGTTTTCACATCTGGTTCTCTGGGTGTAAAAAATGCCACTTCAAAGCTGCCATCATTGCAGCTGTTACTTCCCCGGGGCGACATAAACATTTTGTTTTTTGTTTCACTGTTGCAATTCAGAAGAAGCAGAAATGACGATTTCTGAATTTGTGCAGAGAATTCACGCTTGGTTACTTTTATGTGGGCTCTTTATACTTTGTTGCTCTTTCATCTTCTCCCTTTCACCCCCCTCTTTATCCTTTTATCTTCTTAAAAAGCACTAAAACACGACTCCTCTGAAATAGCATCCGCTGTCAGCACCCTAAACTGAAAGATTGTCTGTGTCCATGATTGAGACCAAGTTAGCTCCCAGATTTACATGAGGAACTGAATGCATCTATAAAATGGAGAGCTAATGCCCTTCGGAGAAAGCCATCCTTCACAGAGAATCGACAAGCCAAAGCCACACAAGGCAGCGTCTGTGTTGTATAAATGCTCGAGGAAGCTTTTCGCATATTTTCCTAATTATTATTTTTTTTCTACAGTAGGACTTTTGAATCGATTCTTTATCTGAGGCACTATAAGGTTTCTCTGTTTTTCTCACAGGCTGGTTCTCTCACCCATCTCTCCGCATCATTTCTATGCCTGATAATAACTCTCTCTCTCCTGCTTCCTTCTAATCCATGCCCCCACCACGAAGGCGATGTGTGATTATTGCCTAATATATTGCAGCTGTTTTGCATGATATTCAGCGCATGGTCTTCTGTGCTTTTGATTTGCAAGGACACCCATGTAGTTCGACTGTAAGTTGAAACCAGTTGAGGATTAGTGTCTTTTCATTTCGTTGTTTTCACTTCGCTGGATTCCAGCATTAGTGTTTTCATTAGTTGCATTGGTTGTATTAGCTGTCAATCACAGTGCAAATCTAATCACAGGTAGATTATGATAAATTGATCATTTCATGTTATTTCTTCTCTAGCCCCTTTGGGTCCGTTCAATGATCTTAAACACTTACAGATGCTGGCAGAGTTTGGTGTGCTGTGGTATGATATGGCCTGGAGAACTTTGGGCCAACTAATGCAATATATAATCAAAAGCATATTACATTCTTCAAGTTGACTCTTATAAATTATTTCTCAAGACCCTCTGTCTCTCTGAGATTATGTGGAGTCGCTTGAGAAAATCAGAGCGTTGCTGTTCTCTCCATGTTCCATAATGAATTACCTCTCCAGCCACAAGAGAAAACAACTGATTAGGGTTCCACAAAGCAATCTTTTTTTCTGTCTGCCCCTTACTGACACCCTACCTAAAGCCCCCTGTGCAGTGTGTATGTGCCATGTTGCTTCCAAGTTCTCATTAAATTCACTGCAAACTGTACTCCTATGTTGGAAAAACTCTATAACTTGTGATTTGTTAGTAGTAATTTGATCTCACAATTTTATTAGGAACATTTATAATGTGAACACAATATAAATGAAAATAATAAAGCTCATAAAACTGTGGTTTGACACAGGGCTTCTCTATAAGAAATACAAAACAAGCTAAACTTCCTTGGTTCATATTGTACTTAAAAGGTTCCCTGTGGGGAATTTGACCATCAGTAGCACAATGAAGCAAAGTTTTTATGCGTGGGTCTTTGCCCTGAACAGTTGGTGACGGTAACGTTCCAACAAACATAAAAATACACCAACAAAAGGCCATGAAGAAGAAGACTGTGAGAAAGCAACCACGATGTAAGCAATGTACAATATAACGCACTAAAAGAAAAATCCATAGAACACATTTGTTAGACCTCAAGGATGCAGGAAATGCTGAATGTAAACATAACCTTTGATTTCTTTACAAGACAACCATAGGGCACCTTTAAGTGGTGCAAATACTCTGCAAACAAATCTGCTTTGAATCAAATGACCAAAACCAAAGGAAATGTTCTGGACCTAGGGCTTTTGAGGCCCCTCTTGGCCTGGGGTCCCAACGCAGGTGTATACTTTGTCTGCTTGGTAAATCCAGTCTTGCACAGGAACATGCCATGTAATGCAGCTGCAGGGCTGGCAGCTTTAAAAATCTAATTAACTTCAGCCAGCTCCAGCCACTCTGATGAATTAAATATCAGAATGACAATGATCTAAAAATACAGTGATTAAGTGAAAGGAAATTTTGGAGAGGGTTGAAGTGTCTGGAGGTGGAACAAATGGGGAACATGGTTTTCTTTCACATGGGACTGAAAAGAAAGCAGGCAGCATGAAATGGGTGGAAACATACTCTGATCTCTAGGTCTATGAACCCTATATTTTCTTCTTGTTGATCTCTTTCTCCCTGTTTTTGTCCCCAGTCTGCATGTCTCCCTTTCTCTGGTTAAAAGACGGTTTCTCTGAGGTGAACCACAGCAGATTTCAGGCTCCACACCATGCTTACTGGAGATCAATGCGATACAGAGTGGTCAGAGTTAATAAGGGAGCTCTTGAGGCTCTGTTTCTCAAGGATGGAATGTGGACTTTAGTCTGTGGTAGTATCAAAATATGCCTTCAAATTACTTCTCTTTATGTCCCCTCTATCCAGTGGACACATTGTTGAACTCCAAAATTGTATTTATTCTGAATTAGTTCCGATAGTGAAGCTATTATTCAAAATAAAAGATTTTACACACCTTATTGCCACGATGTAATATTTTCAGTGTTTGGAAATACAGATCCTGAAAACCAGTGAAATTACTCTTTAGATGTATATTTTTTCAACATATGGCACATTTCTGGTTTATTTTACTTGTAAGGGACCATATAGCTACAATAAATATAGATGTGACCATCAGATGTATTGCACCGGAGTTACTTTTAAGCTAATTTAGCCAACATTACAAAAGTAAAGCTTGGGGCAGTGATAATGTTAACAAAGGCCACATGAAGTGAGCTGTGAGAGATGTGAGAACGAGAAATGACGTGTCCAAATCTATCAACAGGTAGCATGAATTAACTAGGCCACTCCACTAACGTTAGCATAATAGATTATAGATTATAATGAAAAGAAGTAACGTTGGCTCAAGAAGAGTAATGTTAGCATAAAAAGGGTAACATCAGTATGAAAAAGGTAACATTAGCATTAAAAAGTAACATTAGCATAAAAAGGTAACATTTGCTTAACAAAATTAACATTAGCTTAAAGAAAAGTAACGTTAGCATATATGAAATTAGTGATTAAAGTCCCCTCATTCTGCCTGATATGTTATATTAATGCAAAATCAACTTTTTTCTTTCTCCACACATGATGTTGCTCAGAAACCCGTCTACAGGGTGGTTTTGTTTTGGCCTGGTTTTAGACTTTGCCTTCGAGACTGTGCTCATAAGGTCAAGAAATCATAGGTTTCAGAAGTACCACAAATCCTCCATATAAACTTCAGACCATTTGAAATGGCAACTGAAAAGTGACTCATGTACTGTATATGGTGTGTTGGCTGCTACCCAGTCTCACTCACACCCACATGCATGATATTATGTCAGGCTCTCCCTGGACGTCCTGGCGCACAGTCAGTGGGCAGTTAGTCAGCAGAAAAAATGTATCTTCCATGATGTCATTTGAGCGATACACAGAGGTAGAGAGCATGAATGAAAAAAGACAACAGTATCAAACATCACTCTCTACAATAGGAGGATTAAGCTGCAGACTCTGCCAGATGCAAAGAAATTTTGCAGTAGTTTGGGAACTGTACTTATGTTCGACTTCTGGGCTTTAGACTTTTCCAAAGACGTTTTTCAGGCAGAGGCAAAGAGGTCACTGAAAACAGACCATGAGTTACTGAGAATTTCCAGAGAAACCAATTGTTATGCTAGGTGGTTGTCTCCACTGTCCAGCCTAAGATTTATAGGGATTTTGCCTTCCCAAAGCGCTCAGTCCTGGGACGCAGCCTCTGTTATTTATTCATTTTTTTGGTTTGTAGAAAGAGAAAAAAAGATTATGTGTGCAAAAAATAAAATCAAACTTTTTTTTCAAAGAGCCTGTTAGGGAGTGCCTTTGGGAACTATAACAAAATCAAGGATTGCATATTTGTGTTTGTAACTATGTTAGCAAAGATGACACTTGTTCCCATGCGTGAACAAACAGATCAAAATTTTGGGAAATATACATGATCACCTTCATGTATGGAGCCAGATGAGATGATTGATACAACTGTTACACCACCAACAGCCAATTAGCCTAGCTTAGCATAAAAGCTGGAAGCAAGAGCTAACTATAAAGCTCACAAAATATTTATCGTATTTAAGTATCTCATCTTTTAACATGACATAATGTGGTTTTTATGGTGGGGTTAATGTATGTGCTTTGTTGTGAGTTTCCAGTGTGCTAAGCTGCTGACTGTCACTGTGAGTTAAAGCAGTAAGGCACGAAACCGGGTTTTTTTTTGTTTTTTTTCAAAAATGTAGCATGACTTTAACCCCCCTACACTATCAGCATAAGGGAGTACATGACACTGTAATAGTGTAATAGTGAAATCATATAAACAAAGATGTCAGCATGTTTAGAAAAGGCTTTACCTCTGCCTCTATATCTTCTGCCGGAATGATGACAGAGATTTATCTATATTGCATAAAGCCCAAACATAACTCACGTGAAAAAAACCCAGAGCCTAGAAACACACGGAAACTTGACACTTCTCTTAAACATAAATGAATAGATCCCAACCATGTTCAGGCTTTTGCTTTAGCCTGTGTATGAGGATGATGATGAAAATAGTAAACAGGATATTATCACCCAGGCTGCATATGTCTTCATGTTAGACAAGCAACTCTACTGTATATAACCTACTGTCCTTCCTCGGAAACCATTATACTTCTAGTCTTACATGCAGTTTAGCAGCTGGAGTTCAAATGACTTCACATGAAATATAGTTAAACTGAGGAAGGCAAATATGAACACATTCACAGCTACCTATTTGCTACCATGCAGCACATCTAGTGCCTAAAATTGTTAAGAAAAGACTCCTCCTGTCAAGTCTGGGGAGTGGGTCCAAACCACAAAATTCACTGCACTACGCACAGCTGACCCACAGAGTAATCATGTCAACACTGTAAAAGTAGAATTAACTGCTTCCCTTTCTACTGTCCAAACAGTACGAAACATATCGAACCATCTGCTCCAAACAGATTCAGTATTAATGCTCTAACGAAATATATTTGCAGATGTAGCTGTATATTTCACCTTTTGCAAAAATGAGAATAAATAATAGCACCACTGGAAGACATTTCATGGAATAAATGGTGAGGAAATGAGGGATAAACAACCAGACCACTGACATTTTTTTTTCCCGTAACTCGTAACTTATGTGTTCGTATACATCATCAGCAGTGCTAACCCATTGCCTCTGGAGTAGGATACAGTATATAGATAAATGTCCAGATTAATGTTCTGCACAGCTTCTAAATCATGGAAATAGTTTAACTCTATCCATTTAAACTATGTTAATACTGCTGTGTATTAAGTACATTTGTTACACTAATGCATTGCCTATATGTGTTTTACTTATAAGGGGACCTCCATAGGATGTTTTGATGAATGACTGACTCAACTGCTGCAGTAAGTAAGTGTAGCCTGGCACTTTGACTTAAAGCAGGTGCTATAATTTAGATGCCAAAGAATAAATGATGAAATCCCACAAAAATGTAACAGGTAATTGTCCGGATTAAAACTTGGTAGTAATGAAGCACAAAGCACTTTCTTCTTCTCCTTCTTTTTTCTTTTTTTTTTGGACAGAAAAATCCAAGAGGGACAGATGTTCACATGTGCTCCAAAGTAATGACTCCAGCAGATTCAGAAGAAAAAAAAAAAAATCAGTCCTAGACCAGTAATGACTGAATGATTTTCACTTTTCCTGACATGTTCACTCTCTTTCTCACTCCCTTCATTCAGCAGTCCACTCTGTAGAGGCACATAGCAGATGTTAAAGTAGGAAAGAGCCTAACACTTTATCTAAAAGATTTGCTCCATTAAAAATTACAAGATACCCCTGATATAATGAGCTCCTGGCAAAACATTTAGCTCCAGGAAGCAATGCTAATCAAGCTGATAAAGAGGAGAATAGCTCTTTCTACCTTTGCCTCAGCTTTTTCTTACCCAGAGGAACATACTGTAGGTCCACCAGGTCACAGACACCACTTGCCCAGTCCTAACCCACTGTCACAGCTGAGGACACAGTGCAGGAGATTATCCTCATTAGACTGTAAAACACACCGCAGACCACAGATGTATCTCTCTTGCATGGAGAGGGTTTGTTTTTTTGGCTCAAAAAGTTTGAAGTCTGACTGATTTCTCAAAGGGAAGCCTGGGAATTTGAGTCTGATGTTTATGCCAGAATTTTTCCCCCAGCTTTGCCTCATCTGAAAATCTGCTTGGACAAAGTTGCAGACATATGTAGTACACCTAAGGCAGGATGGGATTCCCTTTGGACTTCTCAGAAGAAAGTTCTCACTGTGGAGGACTCAGTGCTTGTAATGTAAAACTTCACGGCCTCCAAAAAGGTCTGTTCCTGCATTTGCTGCACACTTCATCAACTACCACTGCAACACGCTGAAGAATAATAACACGTTTCCTAAGTGTATTGGTGGTGTATGTGCATGCTGTATATGCATGTCGTGTGTGTGTCTGTCTGTCTGTGCAATTATATTATCTCAGCTGGTGATTTATGGCAACATGCCTTCATGATAACTTGCCCCAACATCTGTGGCAGTAAAGTGTGTGCATAAAGACTGCAACATCTGCACTATAAAAATGTCCTTAAGCATTCTTCTGTGTAAATAAATACAGGCAGGAAACCAGTCCACATGCATGTATGCATGTATGCATGTATGCATGAATGCTCAACCGCACGCATATTGTACACAACTTTTTTTCCCCTAAATTGAGGAAATAAAGCAGTCAGAGAAAAGATCGTTTGATTATGTCTCAGTCAGTATACACTGCCTAAACGCGCTTCAGTTTCCTCTCACCTGCAACCATTTTTCCAAACTGCTGCAAAAACAATCACCCATGTTTGTTTCGATGATACAGGTTGCAGGGACCAACTGCTGAACTATACCATCATTCAAAATCCATAAAAAGGTTTTGACTCCAAAACGTTTTGATCGGACAGCCAAAAATCCCAGAAGTTGAAGTTGTGCAATAACGATCTTAACATGAATCTGGTTCTATTTATTATCTGCAGAGAAGATCCACATATCAAGATTAAAGCTCTTCTCTGTTGTGTTTATCTTTGGGATAAAATTTTGTTGGCAGTGACAGATCTTCATTATAACTGTCCCAGCACTGTGGTGGCGTTATAGCAATTGTGAAATGTGCTTCAAGCGTGGGACTTTGATTTAAAGCTCCAGAGAGGATCTACTATCGAGATGGGAATATGTGGGAAATGGCTGTTTCATACATTAGAGTTTTCAAAGACACTCTTACGGGGGGAAAAGGTGTGTGTGTGTGTGTGTGTGAGGCTGGGAACACAACACTGGAAAAGAGCGGAAACACTCTTCCCTGGCACAGAAGTGAAATAATGTTAGCCATGCTGTCACACTCGGCTCAATCTTGAAAACACAAAAACACACAACCCACACAACATCTTGAAAAATGTATAAAGATGCAGACAGATTGGATTTCCAGCTGATTCTGAGACTGTGTGCTCTGTACATCTGCCTCAATCCTTTAAAACTATCAACAGGCATACATGCATCTTTATTTGTTGTGTTATAAATACTTGCATTGAATTTCATTCTGTCTATTTGAAATATTATCTTCATTTGAGTATTAAGTTTAACCTTTTACGCTCCTGCGCTTTCTCTCTCCTCTCAACTCTCTTGCTACCTTCCATCTGCTCTCAGAGTGGAAGACCTTATGTTTGTCTTGTCTTTCTCCCCCTGCAGATTTGAATCACATCCCGTCTGACCTGCCGTCTGACATAGTGAAGATGGATCTGTCCAGTAACAGTATCAAACATCTCAGGCCCAAACAGTTCCTGCTGTCCAAAGACCTCAAGCTGCTCAACCTTAGCGGCAACAGCCTGCACCGTGTAGACACAGGTAACAAAAGAGCACCACCCTCTGTAACCTCACACACACCTGAGAACATATATCTGGGCTCTTTGAGATACTTCTTTCTGATTGGCTAGCAGGTGTTTGTTAAAATCACATAACAGGGACACGCAAACATACATGTCAAAAGACTAAAAACTACTGTTTTAACATCACTTGTGTTTCTGCTACATTGCCATATAACTTTAATAATGAAATGAGCTGAACTGAAACAAACTAGTGGTTCACAACCTGGATGTCAAGACCCCTACCAGGGGTTTCAAGATAAATCTTAGGTTCCTAAGTTGATCAACGCAATAGAAGTAGGAGTGGGAGAAAATCTTTTTCCTCTCATCTTGGGATTTTTCTGGTGAATTTTACATCTGAACGGTCATTTTTATTGAATTGAAGCAATACCACAAAAAAAAAAAAAAAGTGACTCATTACTTTCTCCAGACTTATGATGTTTGGGGTCCTGTCTTCCTGCCCAGGAGGGAAATCCTTCACAAAACCTTGTAGTTTTATTCATTACCCTGCAACACATGTTGCAATCTACTGAAGCTCACCCCAGTGTGTCTAAAACTAAAAACTGAAAGTACACTCTGGGTTACTCTGAGAGCTTGTGATAGGTGACATATGGTCTCACTCATGGCTGTTCCTCCTAATTCATTTTTTTTTTTTTTATTCAGTAAAATAAAAAATGATTATAATCATTTTCATGTGGTTATTTATTTAGGCTTTTCATGTGGAGGATGGCCAGACAGGGAAAGAAAAATGAATGAACACAAAGGCCCTGGCATGCTGGGGTTATTATTAGTACTGTAGATGCGTTTTTTGGTTTTATTTTTTTGTAGAAGCAGTCTCTCATTGTTTTGGCCAATTCTTGTGCCAGATTGTTGCGGCTTTTCTAGGCAGGACAACACTGAAATACACAAAACAATAAAATTTAGAGTTACAGGAAAGTAAAGTATGTCTGAAGGTCAATTCTATGCACATGCCCTGTGACTAATAACTTGACATTTTAGGAATTGTGGGGACTCCACCTTCCTGGAACTCCAAACTGCAGAAAAAACATTTCTTAATATGCTTCCCTGTTGTAAGTGAAGCAACAATGAAGGAACATCTAATAGTGTGACTTATGCAACAGTCATATCTGTAGTCATGGTGACTCAAGACTTGAAAATTGTGTTTATTTGTTATGGAGACTTGTAGGCAAGATCGGCCCAGATTCAGGCAAACCCTGGGGGGTGAGGGGTAAAACCTTAATTTATCACGTCCGTCAGATGATAAATTAAGCAGCACTGGACTGGATGTTTTCATGCCATTCAGCCTGTTTCTTTGTTGGCACTGAGAATTTTAAAGCATGTACATTAAAAGCTGGAAAAGTTAATGACAGGGTTCAAAGCATTAACCTCAGTGGGAGCTGCGTTGTATGGTTCTGCGATCCTGGTGGGAGTGCTGATTTAAATACTTGGAGATTACTCTCTTTGCTTGAATTCATTCCATGACAAAAACATTGACAGTAGTCTCAAAGTACGGTTTGAAAGAGCAGATGGAAAGAACAGTCATGGAAGAACTGACATGTCGCAGAGGGAAGCGTGGTCATTAGAACACTTATTTGCTTTCTCTCATGTCTGCACTGTAAATATGAAGCCAGACACAGCAGCCAATTAGCCTAGCTTATCTTAGCTTAGCTTATCTTAGCTTAGCACAAAGGCTGAAAAGAGGGAAATGGCAAATTTAGCTGGCTCTGTCCAACGGTTGCAAACTTAGCATTTAGCAAACAAATGACACATAATGTATAAAGTATAGAGGTGCTGGCAAGAATGTGAGCAGGCATTATCTCATGCTGACTGTAGGACAAGAGGCCAAAATTGGAAAAGCAAGCAGATGACACTTGCCTGGGAAAACACCATGAAAGTAGTCCACACTGGGTAAACTACACCGACCTAATCTGGGAGAGTCAGCCTCCTCCGTCCCCTCCTACAGCTCCCTCTATCTGTGTCATCTTCAGGGTCAAATGATGAAATAGCAGTAACTTATCTGTTAAAATGGAAACCGGAAGGATCTCGGGTCCCTGGTGTTCATTTTTCCTCTTCTTTCATGTCTCTCTCAGCGATGCCTTTATTCTCACCATATTTGTCTACCTCTATATGTTCCTCACGCTCCCGTCCTCCTCTTCTTCTTTTCCTCCTCCCCTCCTCTCTTCCACCCTGTAAAGATCAAAGCTGGGCCCAAGGCTAGTGGACAGCGTGAAACAGTCTCCACTGTCCCATTACTCCTACTCAAACACAGAAACACAGACTGCTTACAATGTCTGGAACCTCTTAAGGACGTCAACAGTCACCTTTTTAACTCAGGTTAGTTAGATTTTGATGATCCTGACGCCAAGCTGAGTTCACATCCATATAAGGAGAGCTCTATGAGAGACAACTGTGTCTTATTATCAAAATGATGACAATTCAGGTCTGTTGGTTTTCTGTTCAACTGTTCCACCACTGTACGCTTCCAAAATGAACAACTAGCCCTGTGAAGAAAGTGGAGCATTTAGCTGCTAAAGAGCCAGATATTTCCCTCAGGAGTTGGTGGAGACCAAAAAAAAAAAAAAAAGCAAAAAAAGAGACTGAAGATTGGAGTTACATTCACCAGGGAGCCAGACACACAACTCCAAATGAATTCTAATGTTACTTTGTGTCTGCAGGATGTGTAAATAAGCAGCTGTTTGCTAACAAGTACACCACAACAACTTTATTAGGTGATAATAATGCAGCTTGTTGTGTTGCCCCTGGAAGGCCCCAAAAAATGTATTCAGACAGCAGTATGAGCTGCCACCTCATTTTCTTTTATTTTCTTTTCTCCCCCCTCGCCAGCTGCATTCGCAGGCCTGCTGTACCTCCGTGAGCTCGACCTGTCCAACAACAGCCTCCATTACTTCCAGTATGGTGTCCTGGAAGACCTCTACTTCCTACGGCAGCTCTCGCTGGGCAACAACCCGTGGATCTGCGACTACAACATCCACTACCTGATCTACTGGCTTAAGCACCACCCCGGCGTCTTTTACAGTGGCCTGATCTGCTCAGAGCCGCAGGAGTTCAGGGGCTGGCGTGTTGAGGATTACGTCAAGACCTACAACGGGGAATGTCCCAAGGATAAACAAACGGGAGGGACGGATAAAGGACAGGGAGGACAAGGAGGGTCGGACAATGAGGCGCAGGAGGTGGGGGAGACGGATGAGGACCAGGGTGAGCATCTGCCTCGGCCCTTGAGAGAGAAGTTCAACAAGTTTGAGATCATCCGGCTGAGTTAGAGAGGAGGTGGATCAGTGGACTGGTGTGGTTTAGTTTGGAGGGAAATTTACGAAATACGCCACAAGGCGGTCTGTGGACAGGCTAAAGAATGGATTACTAAAGGTAGACTCAGTGATTCAATGTTCAAATAAAAATGTGATAAGAAGAAGTACAAATTTGGGATAAAAAAAAATGTATTTTGGGCTTAATTTGATTTGATGTCTTTTTAAACGTTTCCCATTTTGTGTGGATGACAACAGAACATTAGTCACAATGTCATATTGCTAAGTTTACCTTTAAACAAAACGTTAAGGAAATGCTGTTTGAGCTTTGTTTTATCTTTTTTTTTTTTTTTTTTTTTTTTGCAGAACATTCTCAATCCAGTCTGTATCAGATCTAATAACCCCAACAAAAATGTCTCTGTATTTCCCCACACAGTGAACTGCAGGTGCTCTCTTTTTTTCTACTACAGTAATTTCAATATTGAGTTCAGGATAAACTAGTAGTTTTTGGTCCTTTTTTTCATAATTGATGTATGATATTGTCTACCTGTTTTCTGGAAATAAAATCGGGTTTATTTTTTCTGAAAACGTGTTTTACTAAGTGATACAGAGACGTGATTGAAGACAAACAGGTAGGTAAGTGAACTTTGTTGGCCGCCGGTTGGCCGCCGTATCATGGGAAGCAGATGTATCGCATCATCAGTGACTCACTGGTCTGATGAGGACATGAAAGTTCCATATACTTTACTGGGAATCTGCCGAGTGCCAACTAATCATAACATACCAAATCTTATCAGACTTCAACAAACAGTAATGACGATGGAAATTTTGAGTCTGTCCCTGTCAGACTTTTGCTTCAGACATTACATGAGCCCTGGTGAAGTTGTGTGGATGATTGTTTTTTTATTTATTTATTTATTTCTGGAAGCCAATTGCCGTGTTCCCTCTCTGACACATATTTTGTGTCCTGAGATGTGGTTAAACCGGAATACTGCCACCGAAGGAGTGAAACACAGACCACATTAGAAGTTAAGTTTATATACTGGATGGGAGCCCTGTCAGCTTAGTTACTTAAGTTTGGCTGTTGTGTTTGCAGGAAGTCGGCTTGGCATAGTTCAGACTTGAGAATTGATTAGACTTTTTCCTTTCTTTGTTTACTGTGTTGCATGTAAACTTAGAGCAGTCGCAGATGTTTTAAGTTAGGTTGATCTTTATTGTCTTGGAAATGAGCATCCAACCTGCAGTTTTGAATTCATGTGTAAGGGCACACTGCCCTCTAGTGCTCACAATGAAGCGCCCCCCCCCCCTCCCCGTCCCCAGCCCTTCAAGCCACTTCTCATACAGATGGGTGACAGTTTAACAAAAAACCTGCATGAACGAGTGGAGATACATAACAGATACAGATGCCCACATACAGGTATGAGGTCACTGAAGGCTTTTATTGGTTTGAATATCATGTGAATCATATACTGTGGCCTTCACAGTCACCAGATCTCAACCGAGTTGGATGAGATTTTGGACTGGTGACACCCCCCACCCCACCCCACTCCACCCCCCTCTCCCCAATCCCCACCCCACAATCATCAACACACAAAATGAGGGAATATCTCTTAAAATGATCCTTTCAGTAGAGTTCAAGAGAATTGGAGAAAATAACCCAAGATGAATTGAAGTTTTTTTATGCCACCCTTTTCATCACGTGATCCGATCAGAATTTGAAAGAATCCATTTACAACACATTCACAGGAGAAAGTAGAAAAAACACAAACAAAAAAATACATTTTAATTCACAGCCTTCTGGTTTGTAACAGGTTCTCCAGGATGGTTTCACCCAGAGCGCAGCAGCAGACGATCACAGCTCGGATCAGATTTTCAAGTCTCATCGGCGGTCGAGTGAAGCATGGGGGACAGCATTTTCGACAAAACGCATTCCAAGAAGTGTAATATTTCCAGATAAAAGCAGATACGGAAATGTTTGTGCTCTAGTTGTACTGACTGGGGCGTGTTAAAGTTAACATCGCTGAGGCTGGTGAGCAGGTTGTTGGGAATGCTCACTTTATGCGGTAACTGCCTTATCAAAGCTCTCGTCTTTACATTCAGATTTCCATTATTTATGCCAGTGCGAAGTCAAACAATAGGTAACGGTCTCACAGCGGTTTGTGCATATGTGACATTAACTGGAGGAGAAAAAAAACAAAAAACATCTAGATATAGTTGATATGAATGAGATTGGCTTACTGTAGCTTCACCACAACACTGATCACACCCATCACCACTCACCGCTGGCCCTTATTCTGTCAGTGCTAAGCATGTCTAGCTGAAGCATTGACTTTCTTGTCTTTGCAGTACCAGATGAACAAGCTTCTAATTCTCCTCATGTCAGATAATTCACAGAAAAGTACACTGAGTTGATTTTTCAATACTTTCCAATAATTGCTATAACTTCGTCAATTCAAACATCCTCAGTTCTTGAGGGCCATAATCCACATCTATGCATCGTCCGTTCCTCTTCTCCAACATTCATGATTAAAAAGTGTCCTTCGCCTGCTTCCTCATCCGCTGACAGCTCTTAATCTCCAACAGCGGTCCCACACTTTTTTATCGTCCCTGTTGTGTCAGCAACATGACTTCTTCTCCGGTGGCGTGTAGGCAGCCGCGACGCCGTTAACCGGCCGAGAGTTGGCCCGGAGGAGAACCCGGGGCGTGCTCTCCAAGTCTCCCTGCTGGACACTGAGGCCGTTACGGGACAGCAGCTCTCTGGCCGTCATCATGAAGGCTTCTTCCACGTTCTGACTCTCCTACACACAGAGGGGGGAGATGGAGAAGTTCAGATAACAAATTTTAACCAAAGTCAAAAACTTCTCTTCTGCGTTTTACATGTGTGAGCACACTCATCACCTTTGCTGATGTTTCGAGAGCAGCTAGTACGCCTCTTTCCTTTGCCAGGTTGCAGGCTTCCTCAAACAGAACCTGACGTTCCGGCTCCAGGTCACATTTGTTACCTGGATAGAGACAATCAGAGAGCTGAGACATGGACACAACACCTCAAGATCACTGTAAACACCTAACAGGAGTCACTGTATTTCATTTTATTATCAATGCACATAATTTACATACTAAGCCCAACACCTTAACGTACTTGCATGTAAATGCAGTCCTGTACATGATGCAGACATGCAAACATATATTTTTAAGTGTAATACTGACTCACATAAAATTTATCCACTTCAAGTCCAATACTTCACATCACACAACCATTGTAGCACATACAGGTCTGTGTGTAAATTCACTCACTCGACTGAAGGAATAAGCTCCATTTAAAGTTAGAAAATGAATTATGCAGAGATGAAAAAATTGAAGTAAATGATGTGCTGCTTGATCAAGTTGGCAGTGTGCTAAGCGGAAAGGCTGCTAACAATTTAGACATCAGGTTCCCACAAGGTGTATATTGTACACTTGCAAATCCACAGCGAGTAGTAAGACGCCTTTTCCATGCAAATGGTAAAGCACTGTAGTTGCGTATTATTGCCATACTAAGCGTAAAAGGAGCTGAGACGGCTGAGTGGTTAAGGCGTTGGACTTGAAACCCATCGGGATTCCCTGTGCAGGTGCAATGCGCCCAGCATTCTGCACACGTGTGCACAGCCTGTGCTCAAAAATATTAGGCTTTGCTGCAAACACATGCCACTTATGTTAAAAGCATCTAACTACCTTATTAGCATTTAGTCACCTCTGACGACCTCCCGGGAGCTCTGTGTGTTCCAGAAAGACATTATTTGTTCACAGAGACGCTTAACTCATCAGGTGATTTCCAACAACTGTGACAGGCACATTACACATTCCCTACAACTACTCACACTAGTCACAGGAAATTTAATGGTGTGGCTAAATGGTGTAACATTTTCATATTCTCACATGTTCTCTTTTTTCCTCTCTCTTGCACAAATCAGACAAAAAGACAAATACTGTTTTCATGCATTCACTTTACATGTCACATCCACTCTTACCTATGAGGACCAACACTATATTGGTTGCCCCGAACTGCTCCACCTCCTTGATCCAGTGGGTCACCGAGTCAAAGGTTGAGCGCCGCGTGATGTCATAGGCAATCATGGCGCCGTGAGCACTGCGGTAGTAGCTCTGGGTGATCGTACGAAACCTCTCCTGGCCTGCCGTGTCCCACACCTGCATCTGTCACACACACACACACACACACACACACACACGCACACACACACAAAAGCAACAAATGAAATTTAACATTCAAATACATTGGTGAAATACACATGACTGACTGTATGGCTCATATGCACCTGCACACACACACACACACACACACACAGTCTCCCTCTGCAGAATATTCCCCTGAGCATCTGACAGGCTATGTTCGCGTGGCAACAGCTGTCATAGGAACCAGTCCAAACTCACCAGCTTAACCTATTTTGTTTTCATTGCTATGTGGAAAAGCTTAAAAACCAGATCATTACATGTTTTTTTTTTTTTTTTTTTACATTTTAGTAATGAAATAAAAATCTCACATCTTTAGTCATGTATTTTTATTGAAGCAGCATTGGCCATATAGGTAATACATTTCAGTTGTGTGAGTCTCACATCATTTCTCAATATAAAGCTATCAAAGTGTATAACACTTATTTCTTTTGTTTTGAACAAGCCTTCAAAAAAAAAAAAGACACTGGCAGTGTGTTTTGTCTACTTTTAAAAAAAATTATAATATTATATATTTCTTAAATAAGAATAAAAAAAACTCTTGACTCATAAAGCTGTTTAACAGATTTTCTTTAGCAGTGGTCTGTTGGTAGTAGTGACTAACAGTAACCAAAGCAAAATAAACAAAATAACTCACAACTACTTAGGTTTATTAAAACCTAGCATTAGCAATTCTTGTAGCACTAGAAATACAAAAGTGAACTGTTCTCAATATTGGGTGGCTCTCAATTTTGCTCAACCTCGGCCTTGAAATGTGAGTGTGCTCAAATGAGAAAACAGGAGCTCATCATTGGATTCATTTGAACACTCAACTGTAATTAATTCTATTATGTTACTTTTACAACTTTATAATGACCTTATGTTGTGAGTTACTGAAAAATATAATTCTTTTAGACTGTCAAACACTGTCAGTGACACTCAAGGAAAACAGTCATCAAAACTGAAATTCATCTTCTTCAGTACAGATGTCAGGGGCGGTCACCTTCAACATTACTCCACATAACCATTAATGCTGCAGGATTTATGACGCATTGATGGAACATTTCTTCCTGCGTTCAAGATCACCTGATGGCATGTTTGTTGAGAGAACGCATGCCATGAATTTTTATCTTACAGTCATCTAACTGACTTGTCCCCAGAACAATACAGTTGCTGTGGGTGTGTTTGTGTGTGTGTGTGTGTGTGTGTGTGTGTGTGT
Source organism: Seriola dumerili (assembly GCF_002260705.1). Classification (NCBI taxonomy): domain Eukaryota; kingdom Metazoa; phylum Chordata; class Actinopteri; order Carangiformes; family Carangidae; genus Seriola; species Seriola dumerili. The sequence continues at coordinate 10,299,083 of NW_019174393.1, forward strand.
GTGTGTGTGTGTGTGTGTGTGTGTGACAGGCTGTGTCTTTCCCCCCGTGGCTATGACAAATAGAGAGTTATACAGACAGACAGATCAAAAATGAAACTAAATTTTGGTATATTAGTACAGAAAGTGAGTTTATTTGACCTTTCTGGGTTAGGGTTAGGGTTTACCTTACCTCCCATACCTGACAGTATCATGAGTAGCAGTTACTGCAGTGCCTGTGTGTGTCTACTAATCACAGTTCACCCAAACCATTTAGTTCCCTTTGTAGTTTAATGACCCTGCAGAGAAGTGATTCCTTTATTTTTGTCTGTCGTACGAAGACTCGAGTAGCGAAACCTGAAGAACAAGTTCTTCATGTGAGCAGCTGGTCTGACTTGTTTTTGGAACTGAGTCTAACTGACACTGTCAGCAAAGGACACCTCACTGTAGTGTCATTTACTCCTGGAGCTAGAAAAGGCCATTATGTGCAACTGAACCTGCATTTGTTTTGCTCCTTTTAGACTCACCATGGGCTTCATTTTTTCACACTTTTCATTGAATATTTCATCAAAATGCCTGCGGCCATGCTGTGCAGCCTGTCATTGTCAGAACCAGCTGACTCTACAACACCCACGATGAGGATCAGGGCATGTATCAGGCATCACTGGAGCATAATTAGGGCTCCTGCAGCATTACATTTAATAGTTTTTAATACCACATTAAATAGTTAATTACCCTTTTCACTGTCATATAGGCCTAGGATGATTCATCACATTTTTAAATTACTTCCCAACAGCATAAAACAATATTTCCTAATGATACAGTTAATTAAATTCATGTGACATCAAGCCAGGTATACAATGGATGGATGGGTCAACCAATTAAAAATGATTCATTAATTCAAGTTAATTTAAATTTTTTTTGCTAAACTTGACACTTGCCCATTATGAGACAATGAGCTTCCTAGCTGTTGTGGCTAACAGCAGTGACAGTACTTGCTACAGGTTCAGCTTGTAAGTGCGTAACGTGTCCTGACAGCCCTTATAATAACAACCTTTATAATTCAGACTTTTTTTTAAACCATCTAAGGCATTTTTGAGGTCACTGATGTCAATGTTTTTCGAGGCTCTTTTAAGACCTGAAGATTATGTGCATCACTGACTTACTGTAGTCCTTTATCCATCTCTAATGCCAAACCTTTACTGCAACCTGTAGTCACATGCTGGAAGGCCCCATGAGTTCTGACACTCTTGTTAAAGCTGTTCATAGCTGCAGTGACGACAGCATTTACTGCGTTTTGATGAAGAAATTCTGAATCTACTCCCTACTATGGCTGCTTGTTGAAAAAAGGCTTGTGTACGGGTGTTTTGTTGGGGTGCTGATCTACAAGACTCCAGGTGCACATATGTTTTCATGTCCACTGCACACACAGCACTAACCTTCACTTTCTTGCCCTCGATGTCCAGGGTTCGTACAGTAAAGTCCACTCCGATGGTGTTCTGCTGCCTCTCTGCAAAAATCCCTGACTTGAAATTCTGAACCACACAGGTCTTCCCCACGTTAGAGTCTCCGATCAGGATGATCTTAAACAGGAAATCAAAAGAGTCATCGTGCTCGGGTCCTGGGGTCTGCATGGTGGAGTTGCAGTGGAGTAATGCGTCTCTTTCTCTGGATGTGTGAGAGTGGAGGAAATGATCCTCCCTATACTTTCTGGGTTATCTTTATGCTTGAATAAGAATTTAAAATGCTGGGTCATAGGAAAGAAAGTATGTGAACTCCCACTGCTTCCAGTGAAAGCTACAGACGGTTAGCAGGCTGTTTTTCCAGCAGCAGGGTCAGTTTAGTTGAATTAGTCCACATGTAGCCTGTGAAACCAGTTTACGTTTGTTTGTCAAGATGTAAAAATGGTGCTGTTCACAGGTTAGAAACCATTTACCTCTCCGGTATCCTCTAAATAAAAGCTAATAAACCTTTTTCTTTATAACTCAGCATTCTGTCCGTCTAATGTCTCCAGCCAGTTCAGCCTGTCCGTCCCCTCTTTCAGTGCTCGTTCAGAAGGACAAAACTGTCTCAGTTCTGCTGCTCCTTTCAGCTCCTTCTCAGGTGTTGACCCACTTTATGACCTGCAGCAAAAGAAAGCATGAATACATCCTTTTTGTCCTCCTGCCCAGGTTCTGGTTAGTTATCTGTCAAAAAAAAGGGAACTTCCTTTAGATAAAATAGGATTTAAAAAAAAAAGTGCTTGTCTGTAATCAGGTTTGCTGTCCAATCCACCTGCTGATCTTTCTCACGTGTCTCCACTGGCTTCTCCTTCCTCCTCGCTCTCTTTGTGTCCTTCTCTCATCAGTTTTTCCTGTTCTTTCTGACTTACAGCCTCACAGCACCTGTGGTAACAATAGAAACCCGCCCTACCTGTCCTAGGAAAGTAGCCCAGCCCCATTACCACAGTTGGATCTTGGGAAATGCAGTCATTTTTGACAGGAACTCTGTTTCCTGTTTAATATTCCCAAATTTACTAACTACAACAAAGTACATGACAATCTTTTCAAATAAAGTGGTAGAGCCATAAATATTCAGCATGAACTTATTCAGGTGATATTTCATGCAGGGCAGTTTACAGTTCAAGTTACAGGTGCAGTGAATTCTTATGGCTGTTTTAAACATGTTTTGTTTTATTCTTTTAATGAATGAATTAAAAAGAAATGAATAAACAGTTTCTATATTTGCCATATTTCCCATTAGTACATTTGTGCTTTCAGAGTTACAGCAGCTCGTCTATAACATAGGTCAAATAAAGACTGTTAACATGGATATATGTTCTTTGTTTTCCTATGAGAGTGGGAAATGTCATTTTTCCACACAATAAATAGTGTGTTCTTCATTTGTGGTTGAATGAAATTGTAAATCTGTTCTAGACAAATAGACCAAAATATATTATTGATGTTTTATTTATCTCATGCTAATGACTTAGTTTTAGCACCATGCACTGTTCAAATAGCCACAGTTCATAGCTACTCCTGTCTGTGTCCTGTACAGTGAAGAGCGCAGACGCATTTAGGATCTTTTGAAGCTTTAGAATCCTAACTGCGCTGTTAGCATGGACACATGGAGATTAAAAATAGCAAGGGTTGGTGGATTATGATTTATGACACAGACACAACATAACTGAGGCTTCAAATTGATAGGCGGCAGTTGGAAAGAGTAGCTTCCTAGTTTATTCAAGAGCTGAATAAAATGAGGAAGCCAGCATGAAGACTAGCTTCCTATTACAGGCTGTATTAGGACAGTGAGGTCATGTGCTCCATTTTTCCCTTTTTTGTGTAAGAAGAATTCAGATACCACAGTCTAGAAATACTCATTTAAAAGTAAAAGTACAGATATATTACTATCAAAATATAGCCTACTTAAAGTACAAAAGTAAAAGTATGCATTAAGCAGAATGGCCAGTTCAGAAAAATATATACATTAATTATTGATTTTGTGCATTTATGCATTAATATGAAAGCATATAGTTAATGGTAAAGGTGGGGCTAATATTAACTACTTAGTATTTGTTGGGTAATTCAATCTATAATAATACATTATAATATTTTATTTGGACCTGCAAAGTAATTTACAAGTATAAAGTACAATATAATATAAAATATAATCAGTAAAGTACAGCACTTGAGTATTGTGTATTTAGTTACATTTCACCACTGTAAATATGATAGTTCTGCAGATCTCTGCAGTTTTTGAATGAGATGATTCGAGTATTTTTAGATTCAACATCGACATTCGACTTCTTTTATAACAACTAACAAGAAGGTGAAACAGTATTTACACCTTCATGTTGTACAGTGTGATTTTTGCTCTTCATTCAGCAGTTACATGAAAAAATAAAAACTTAAGAAATCCAAATATTTAAAAAAAAAAAAAAAAAAGGTATATTTATATACGATTTAAGTGGTCGTAATGCTCGCAACCATTACACCAATCAGTCTGGAATGAACTCGTTTAATCACAGCCGTTTCCTGTTCGCTAATCCTCTGGATTCCACTATTTCCGACGGCACCTGAAGGCGGCACAGACCCCTCATCCACAGCACATCACAGTGACGTCCGGTGCGGATTCATAGGTGCCCTTTACTGTTAACATCACAGGTCTGTGGTCGCCGAAATATTTGCTTTATGAAAGGTTGCTTCTACGCCCCGGAGAGACGCAGCAGCATGCAGCGGAGCGCAGTGGTCGTGGTGGCGGAGAAAACGACCCTGAAAAGGCCGTTTATTTTCACCAATGCTGTGCATATGGTAGGTAAACACCACTGCTTTCGAATGCACTTCAAGATAAGAGGCCTATTTGATCGCCTTATATGGCCCGTTTCTCTTATTGTATGTTTGAATTATTGCCGTTATTTGACCTAAAATCATCAGTCAGTCTATAATTAACCTAAACAAGACTCGTGCTCTACAATACGTCTGTCTCAGGGAGATGCTGCAGCGAAACCCCCCCCAATCAAAATGTAATGTATGTAGCCTACAACGTTGCAATATCTGCAGCACATCTTAAAGGAGATACACACAAAAAAAGTGATGAGAAAGAAAAATCACTGGTAGCTGCAATAAAAAGACGCCATAGGGATGGTTATAATTTGTATTTCCAAAGAATAACCATCATTTTTTTCCATCCCAAACTGACCTCACCATCCAGACAGTATCTATATTATTGTCATGATGCTAATGTTTACAGTGTGTTTGTGTTGTCTCAGCTGTGAGTGTGGAGTCATATGCAGTATAGGCCTAGTTGTGGTTGTGATACTACTGCCCTGTGAAGGTATCCTGGATGGCTGAGTGCTGCTGTCTTCCATCTGCTCTTTAAATGAAGTGCTGCTCCTCAGAGGTGACACCTCCGAGTTCACCAAAAGGCAGCACTTTTAAAAAACATATGGGGTGATACTTTTCCTGAAAGGGCTGACGAAATAACACCTATTGATTGGTTAAGAATTTAGAGATGGTCATATGTATTTCCCACCACTGTCTGTATATCCTGAAACACTTTCATGTCTAAACAAATTTCTTTCTCCACTAAAAAGGCGCTGTGCTTCTTCATGCTGACAATGACAATAACTTGGCACAGAGACCTCATACAAACTGGCAAAGTAAGACTGATTTCTCATGTTTTTCTGACTGGATGAAAATAATATAATATTATTTACTGGAGCCAGAAATAACCTTGTCTTGTCAGACTTTAATAAGGAGCAAAGGAGTTGCTGGGATATCCAAGTACAGCTGCGGAATTATTAATGCATGGGCCTGCTCGGGCTTCCATCAATAGTGCCTGAACACTTTTCAGCAGCTGCTTTTTTTTTAATTTTTATATATATATATATATATACACACACATATATTGTCTTTTCTCTGGAAGAGCTGAGTTCAAGCCCTCATAATAACAAGCATCTGCCTGTTGAAGTGTCCTTGGGCAAGACAGTGAATTATCTTCACACGCTAAGGGTACCGTTCTGTAGCTTACCCTGACCTTTGACCTCTTTTGTAGCCATGCTATCCTTGCTGTGACAACAAAATTATATTAATATTAAGTGTAAGTGAATATCTCAGATGAGCTTTACTTCTTACATGGATCCTTTAATCTTAGATTTTTAAAAAAAATGTATTACCCAGATAAACAGTTATTGTTTTATGTATTGGCCAAAAGCAAAACACAAGATCCCTTTAACACTTATCTTATTTTTCTCCACAGCTGGTGTCCAGTGTTTCTGTAGTGTTAATGTATGTCATAGAGATCGGCTGCCTGCTGCTGTCAGTGCTTGGCATATTTGGAGCCTGTAAAGGAAAGAGATGGTGTTTGATTCTGGTAAAAAAAACCTGCTCTGTGTCTTTTGTACTACAGTGTGTGTGTGCATGTACACAATTTTTACAACTCTTATAATTTTAAGATTTTATTTTAACCTGTATAGGACAGTGTGTGTATGTGTTCAAAAGTGGTTTCTGCAAATGATGCTCCTCTTTCAATGAGTGTTGCTGATTTGTGTGTGTGTGTGTGTGTGTGTGTGTGCGCACAGTATGCAACTGGGATGGCCGCAGCCAGTCAAACAATAATTGTCAGAACAGCACTGAGTTACCAAGATGTCTATGAGGTACGGTACTTGAATACCCCCGCTTTTACAAGCTAATCCTGATATGATTTTTAATTAATACAGCTATTTAAACAGCAGGTTTGATGACAGTACGACTTGATATGCAAAGAACAGCGTTCAGTGCGCTTTCTCCCTCCTCAGAAACGTGTCGTCCGTGAGGAGGCAAAGTTGCTGTCCATGATGCCACTCAGTGGCACGAGCAAAGCCAACAGGACCCTGCTGTACAGCATTCAAGAAGAGGTAAGCAGCTACTGTTTGTTTTTTCAACTTGATGCACATTGGGTTTGGATTTTTGGATTTGGGTTTGCTCAAAGTTTTGGAACTACAATTCCCACAATGCTTTGGGGGGGGTCGAACAGGAAGTATAATGTTACAATGGAGTCAGTTAGCTGCAGCCTACATCTTGAGCCATGTTTTTTTTAAGGCATATATTTGTTTAAGTTTGTTAAAATGATGCCGAATTAGCCATTAGCAGCTGCAGTTTGTAGTGAACCCATGTGTGTACAGACAACTATCACTGGAGCATTTTGATGCTGAAGAAAACTTAAAAACGTGATGATTCTCAGGCAAGTTTGAGATGAGTCTTTTTCTTTGATTTCTACTCAGATTTACGGACATGTATTTGATCTGGAGTCTGAAAATATATGACTGAGTTATGACTCAGAAAAAGAGCTGCTCAGCCCTCGCGTCTCTCCCGTAAGCAGGCTACTGCTAGCTTAGGGTTACCGTCTTGGCCTCATGAGACAGAGAGATGCTAGCTCCCACACTTGCTGTAAGATGGAAGACTGCCTGAAAAGACAGAGGGATAACAGGCTGCTCGAAGAAGACGGGCACCCAGCTCCTCCACACATACACACACTTGTTGGATTTTACTAAAAGCTGAAACCTCCAACACAGACACACACACACACACACATCGCACTCAACACTCAGGTGGCAATCAAACCTGAATGAAGCCACACCTGCAGCATATATAGTCTTGAGGGTGTGGCCGGGCAAGCAGGTGTGTCTTATCTTAAAAGGTATATCGCCCCGCTGTGGGAGAACCTGTGCAAATGAAAGGAATCCAAAGAAAGGATGCATCATTCATGGGTGCGGACATGTTTACGTGCTTGTTGGGTATGATATTGTGTTATGCATTTTGTTCAGGTTTATTTGTTTTGGATTTACTTTTTATTTGGCCTGTGTGTGTGTATGTGTGTGTGTGTCTGTGTGTGTGTCTGTGTGTGTGTGTGTGTCTCACCTCCAGTTTGAGTGCTGTGGTCTTATCGAAGGCTACAAAGACTGGGGCTCTTTCATCCCTGCTTCCTGCAACTGTCAGTATCCGGGAAAATGCGTGAGTATCTCCCTTTATATAAGCAGAGTATAAGCAGTGAAGATGACTCATCACGATTCCTGGTCCTGCACTCACACATTGTCTTTTGGGAACTGAAATGTCTCCACGACCGAGAGGAACGATGACCACATCTATGAAAATGAAAACCCATGATATCAAAGGAACTTTTTTATTCCTTTAAATGTTAATTTATCCTCATACTATTTATGTTGCACCCAGCTCCCACCAGTATTGACTGAACTCTATTTTTGTCATATTATGTAATGGGATTTTGTTCTCCTCACCAGATTCGACTACGGGGCAGCGCCACACTTGGGGCTCCGAAGAACCAGTACGTTTATCAAGAGGTAAAAAAAAAAAAAAAAAAATTGTAATTGAGATTTCTTTTAGAAAAAAAATAGAGAGGCTTGCTGGAGCAGTAACCTCTTAGCTTCTCGCAGATTTTATTGCTTCATTCACACTGTAACTACTTTTGCCACCACCTTGAAACCTGCACTGCCCCCCCCACAGCCCTGCCTACCGATTTATGTCTCCGAACTAAAGCTTGCATTCTCGTTGGCGATGGGTATACAGTTCGGAAGTGGAGTGTTTTGGGTATGTGTGTTTCATTTATATGTTTGCTTGTGCCCTACTTTAAAATGACAGTCACCAGGTATGTTATATTATGTGCCTCGATCTGACCTGTGCTTCCCTCCCCAGATGGTTTTACTTGTCATGAGCATCAAGCTGATGGGCCAGATAAGACGAAAACAGGAGTTCATGGCTCTTCTACAATCAAACAGATATGTTCCTGGTGCCTTCTAGTAACCTAGTACATTTAATACATACATAAATTATTATCAAGCGTACCTTGTTTGAATTTGCACATGTAAACACATTAGGCTGTATAACATAACCTGGCTAATTTGTGCTGTAGCAACATATGTTAAATTATTATTATTATATTTATTATTATTATTATTATTATTATTATTATCATTATTATATATTATCATTATTTTCTAAGTGTTAATGCATGTAACTGATGTTGAACAGTAATCGACATGCATAGATCAATTTCAAATGACTGAACGATGCAGTTTAATGAAATGAGCTTTATCTTTAGTAATCATCACATTTTCACTCGCCTTTTGGCCTAGCCCTTAGATTCTGAATATCTTACCGAGCTTTAATCAGCCATCTGTTTTTCTCTGCATTCTGTTATCTACAGTAAGTGTCGTCGTATCCGGATAATATTCTGACATTATTTATCTCCATTGCCTTCACACTCGGACGCATCAGTGAGTTCGTAAAGGCAGATTATAATCCAATGACGTCTACCGTCCGTAACAATCTCAAACACATGCACAAAACCCATTTTTGGTTGTCAACTGGACCAATGTCTTTCAAACATACATATATTTGTACTTGTCTTAAGCACACATGTTGAATTTTCAGCACTAAAGCAACCAATAATCTTTGAATAAGTAATAATATTAATAATCCTTATGTAGCATCTTTCTTAAACGGAGTTTACAAAGTGCTTTGATTGAAATATAATGATTTATTTATTATTGAGCAATGATTTTCTTGGATAAATAATCAGGTTAGACAAAAGAATGAGTCAAAGATCTCATTAGGATACCAGAATGTCTTGATGCCTTGTTATGCACATTGTATATTTGTAACTTCATCACCTCGTTCAGTTTTTCTTAAAGCACACGTAGCGAGTAAAAGATATGTGATCGTGTCCATTAGGAGGAGAGGGGATTCTGTTTGGTTGCACGTTCAGTAGACATGCCAGTAAATCCTCAATTATTTTTTTTTGCCTCCAAAATTTGATTTCAAGGTTTGGAGAAATTTTGGCAAGGCCACCGCAGACAGGCTGTGAGAGGCTCCTGTAGGAAGATGTGTCATCAATATTCTTACAGAGATTGTACTTTCGCAACTGATGCCGCTCTCACCGAAGAGGCCTTTATGCCACATCGCTCCATATACGACTTGCTGCATGAGCTGCCCGCAGTTGAAATGTCTCCTCGACTAATGTATTGTCAAAATGAATTTCGTCTGAAACAGCAGATCCAATGTCTACCTGTGCACTTTAACCATTAATGCCTAATATATATGTTCTAATATGTTCTTAAATGTATGGTATTTTTAGTTCTGTCATACACCGTTTTTTCTTTTTATGGAATGAAGTTATGTGATATTTTGTAAATAGCAGGAATAAACTATGTGATTCTTGTTCCTTTGATGTCTTAGCTTTTATTTTGAAATCAAATCATTTCTTAGTTTAAAAACTCACTGAAGTGCTGTAGTTGAGTAAAATGTTTCCATCTTAGGCTACTTTAGACATCCCACCTTGACCAACAAGTCCCGCTTACACATGAATGCCTCAGTAATACTAATCCAGTAATATAATATCTAATAACAGAAATGGGGCCTTCTGCCTGCAAAACAAGAACTCAGTGGTGGAAGAAGTCCATACATCCTTTACTTAAATAAAAATACAAAAAAAAAACACAAACTATTAATTCCATGTAAGTAAAAGTACAGAAGTATTCTCTGATGAAACAATGTGAAAGCAGTATTTTACTCTTGTAGCTGGTTGAGGTGGGGCTACTTTGAATTACTTTACATACAGTTCGGTTTTTTTGACCCGCACAAATGAGAGGAGCTTGGAACTGAGCTTGGACAGAGTGATCGGATCTCAATGTGGACACTGCAGACACATGTTAATTACCATGTGTAAATATAATCAGGTTAAAATCATATCTACATATTTACATGTTGTAGGCAACTTCTGGTATATTCAGGCATCATAAATACACCATGTGACCTTGTATATTTGCCGTTGTTTCCGATGTTTTTATGCTGACATTATGAAAAACAAAAACAATGAAATCAAGTGAACTCTGCCGGCTCTGCAAGAGTTGTGATGTAGTTGCCTGCTTTTGCCTCTGCGCTGTAGCCCACTGCAGGGGTATCTTCCTTCTGATTCAACCCACACAAGATGAAAATACTACAATTACTACAATTACAAAACCTAAAGGACAGAGAAACAGAGATGGGTCTTTTTACTTCCTACTCATCTTTTGTTTCGTCATCCGATGCCAATACATAGTTTTGAATAGAGCTGCAATTTTAGAAAGAGACTGAGGGGGGCAGAAAAGGCAAGGCAAATGAAGTGAGAGAGATCTTGACATAGACACGATGAGATGTTTTAATGACAACCTAGCTATCTACCAACCATACTCAAGAAATTTTAACTGCTGTTTTTTTTTGTTTTTTTTTAAACTTGACCATAAGGTTCCACTGTGCTCCCAAATCCTTTTTATCCAGCCCCTTAAGGAAACCACAAAAAAGTGTGAATTAGCTGTGAATTTAATTATTCAAAAGTTCCAGAACAGTTATTAAAGTCGTTGAGGTGAGATTATTTTGTCAGTTGCAGTTTCTGAAGTCCAGAATGAACTCTGAACCTTCGCTTTTAAGCCTTAATGAAAGAGAAGTCCTTTAAGTGCTCAAAAAAAAATGGGACATTTCAACATCTACAATGTCATGACAGCTGGGTTGGACAGTGTGCAAGTATCCCACCCTATCAGAAATGAAATTATTAATGTCAAAATATGAATATACGTCGACTTTAAAACTACCCCACGTACTCAAACAGTTTCTTTAATTAAAATGACACCGAAAATTTAGAAAAACTGAAAACAACAAAGTTTACATAAAATCTGGCACAATATAATACAGAAAAAGATATAAAACTTTAAAATACAGTTATTCTCACTCAAGTTGTAATACATTCACGTTTCTGCATTCATGTCTTCATCAGTGCTTCTTTCCTAAACGCACACAGTCTTCAATCATCTCACATTAATGTTTTACTCTATTTACATATCGTACAAAATGTCTAATTTTGCTGTATGTTTGCTGTGCTGAGGGCTTATATCTTCAATCAAATGTGCAAAATTACGATTTCAATCTGGGATGAAAATACCAACTATCTGAACTATCTCTTTCCATTATTCTGTAACTGGATTCAGAGCTAATGTGTAGCTTATGTATCTCAGTTTTCATCATCTTTTTTGATTATCACAATGAAAAGGGAATGCTTTTTAACAGTTTCTTGCTATTTTCAGAGTCTCCAATTTCAAAAACACGCATATTCAGGCAGGAGTAAAATTAATAAAGGGTCTAAGTTTTAAAGAGACAGAAAACCGAGCAACAAATACATTTGGATATTCAAGCAACATATATACACTTGTAAAAATCCCATTGTTCCCACTGTTTTTTCTCACTTGCTGACATGATGATATTCACCAATGTAAAGAGCAGCCACAAAGAAAAAAAAATGAAATCAGATTAACTCTGTAAGAGTGGTGTAGTTGCCCGCTTTTGCCTTTGCACTGTAGACCACTGCAGGGGAATCTTCCTTCTTGTTCAGCTGACACAAGATGATAATACTCAGCACTACTGACAAAACCTAAAAGGACAGAGAAACAGAGGTGGGTCTTTAGTTCCTACTCATCTTTTGTTGTTTCATCATATGCCAATGTGTTGCTTTGAATAGAGCTGCAATTTCAGAAAGAGACTGAGGGGGGCAGAAAAGGCAAAGCAGAAAGACAGAGTGAGATATAGGCTTTACTTCACACATGGTGACAGGTTTTAATGACAACAAGTTAAGATAAAAAATGGCTGAATTCCATTTAAATACAGAGCCATCATTAATATCCTTAACAACACCTGCACTTTCCCTACTCTCACAAGTCAAAAAGGCTTAAAAAAAGATTATTTTATTTTCCCAATAGTACTGTATAAAAGATAATGTATTTGCATGTTTACAACAAAGAGAGCACTGCTCTGTATAGTCTTTGTTTATGAGACTATGAACTGCAGATTACAAATCTGACAACCTTCACAAGCAAGATCTCGCAGCGCGTTTCCCACCCGAGGAGGTGAAATCCTGGACAAAAAAAAAAGTCCACTTGCTGCTGTTTCTTAAGCTTACTGTCCTGAGCAACACAGTGCTGACTGGAGATGACTCAGATGAGTGTATACGTATTTTATCTGCCCAATACTGGATTTTGGCAGCTGGGTAGTCAAGAGAGCAATGATCAGACAGGTTTTGAAAATCAGCCAGAAACTGTAAAAGTGAAATGGACATGGGAAAGTGGGTGGGTACATTCATGACAGAGACAGAGAGGTTGACAGTACATACCGAGAGTAATGTGAGTCCCAGCAACACGCCCGAAGTCACATTCAGGAGGAAAACGTATCTATCAATCAAGTATGGAAGGCATGGCTGAAAGAGAGAGAGTGAATCCATCAGTGTAACTTTTCATATGTTCTATGAAACAAACTTGTAGTTCCATCTAATAAGAGTTCAGGCAGGAGAGGATATTCCTTATGTTTTAGAATATGAAAAATAAAACATTAAAAAATCCTTCTTCCTTTTAATTTGTCACAAACCTATAAAGTCTGGAAACTACTGTGTTGCACTGTTCTATTATGACCTTCCCTTAGTATTAGTAGGCTTTGAAAATACAGCCCCATGCAGAGATGATCTGTTTTCTGCTCCTAGTTTTCGGATTGATGTGAGCTGCAAACTGCAAAAAGGAGAATAAAAAATAACTATCTTCTGAATTAAACAACTGTTGTTTTATGTACACATACTATATTCACCGAGTTTAAATGCCTCCATTACAGTTGTAATGCAGTTTTCACATCAACCTGTAAATATATAAACAAACATTTTTAACTGTAATGTTGTTGTTACCTCTTTATAAACCATGACGGGCTGGTCATCAATCTTGTCCTTAGAGTGTAGGCTGTCTATAGGAACTGCCACCTGGAATACACAGACATGAATCATTAGCCGAATGCTGACAGGTGATGCAACAGCAAGATAAGAGTCTATTAGCCATGTAAGCTTGGTACAGAAATTGCTTTCACACTCACACATGGATTAGTGGACGCTTCAGTACATATGCAAGATTCAGGGATGTCGTTGCCCCACTCCTTGTAGCCCTGACTCAGTCCACAACACTGCAACTGAGACAGAGGAGGAAATTAAAATGTGTAAAGAGATTTTGTAACTGCAAAATCCCGACCCCATCTCCAGATTCCTCCTACTAACAATCTACTCAGTTAAATTTACTGAACTGTGTCAGGTTTGTGCTACTGAGGAATTTGTTTGTCACACCTATGTGCATTTGTGCCAGGAGGCTGTGCGTTCTGTTTGAATCCTCTTTCAGGAAAGCAGGGCCTTAAGAAACGGCTTGTCCGAGCCATCGTTTTTGGCAGATCTGATGATTACCATGCACTACAACTTCATCTTGTCTCATCAGCTGCAAGACATTTCATGATATGTGGTAACAGCGTAATAAAGTTGATCATTTTGTATTGATCCTCTACAAGCATATTCATCTGCTTCTCTATGAGATTGTGCTCCATAAAAATAAGATTGAACTAGGACATTTGTTTGTACATGTTTCAAGTCAGATTTGACCAAACTTTCTTTCTTTTTCTACTGCACAAGCTTATCATTGAACAAAAACATAACAAATTTAGCAAAGACATTAGTCAAATTAGAGGACCCAAAATTATTAGAAAATGTGACTCAAACATCAGTCGATGATATGTCATCAGATTTCCACTGTACTGTGGGCGGAAACAAATAGGGGAAAGGGAAACCACAACGTGGTTACGGCAACATGAAGTTCACTGGTAAAAACATATTTCGGCAGCAAAACAGTCCATGACTAATGTGCGAGGTGGTCAAAGGGACAACAAGTCAATGAGATGTTAGACTACATTATATAACAGCCTAGGTGATGATACTAGATAGTGATCTGCATAAACACCCTGAGGCAACTCATTGCAGCCACAAATTCTCATCCCACTTAAGAACAAATCTGTATGACCAGTATTTGTATGAGGTCTATTGTTACCTACTTCCATCTGTGTGTTGTTGAGGTGGGCTCTATGAACATCGTTTAAAAGACCCGAATGTTCCCCACCTTCGAACATCTCCTTCAGTTCTTTAACCACCTGCACAAACAAAAAAAAAGTTATATAAAATTACAAGGAATAAAAAACTATTTGAAAATGTTAATGTATGCTTTTTTTTGTGATTGATAAAATGTATTCGGCCAAACCTAAAATCACCAGCAGCCATGATTTTGCTGGAATAGGTTTACAGTGATTTAAATCTAAATCTGGAAGGTATCTGTGAGGTTTCTGTTTGAATATTTGTGGCTCATCTGACTGAAATTTATGCAACTCGCTTAATTTATCTCAAAAACACATACAGATATGTAGGTTCATCAAGATTCCTGATTCCTCTGACATATTCTGTTAATTAAAATAAGTACTTTTTATTAAAGGTAGTTGAGTTTGTAGGAGGGTGTTTTTTTTGGGTTACCTTTTCAAAACCAAAAACACTAGAACAGAAGGAATGGATTAAATTGTATGTTTATGAGCCATAATGTAAATTGCAAACATTAGCATACCCAGCTAGCTAACATACTACCTACTATAGCAACCTAGTGTTATTCACAGGATCAGCTAGCTAACTTACTTCCTACTATAGTAACTTAGTGTTATATCCACAGGCTGAGCCATTTTGTATTATGTGGGATTTCCACCTTTATGAATCGATGCTGACTTTTTGATAGGGAAGAGCAACTTTAGCCACTATGTGCACATTTAAACCCTTTCACAGGCTTTTTATTTTAAAATGAACCTGCTGGAAACATTAAAAACACAGATTGAGCGTTCAACCAGCTCACAGAGTTTGTAGAATTAGCATCTGCTTACGATAGCTAGCTACAGCTGATCAAATCAGCTAGCAATGGTCATTTCAGCCTCGAAAATCCAACATAAGCAGCTAGAAATGGGAAGCCTATTTTGTTTACTTTGGTGTGAAATCAATAACCCACTGTTTGAAAAACTAACGTGAATTTCAAGTGGTAGCTAATCTGCCACCATTAAAATTGTAAGCCACCATACAAGAATGGACAACACAACACATTTTAAAGTCAGCTTTGTAATACCTGAGGTTTCCTAAACAGTCCAATTATGACAGCAGGCGTAATTGTGTACAGGCTGCTCAGGATCATTCCAACTGCAAACTGAGACACACACACACATACACACACACACACACACACACACACACACACATATATATATATACACGTATGAGCAATTTCATCATGGGAAAAGGTGAAGGGGTTTGTTGTAGATCATAATTGTTCACTACTACTACCAAACAAATTTAGTTTTTTTATTTACCCACCAATATCAGCGCCCATTTCTTCTTTTTGCAGGCACCAAACAAACCAGTTATGGCCAGGAGCAGAGTTGCAATGGAAAAACCATACAAGCCATAAATGGTTGGTTCTATCTGTGGAGAAAATTGAGAGAGAACCAGGTCAACGGGCTCAGTGAACACTGAAAAAGTTCGATGCCCAGTGTCAGCATGCATGCTACTGATATGTCTCAATTGCTGTCTATAGTTCCTGCAGTTTCATTGTAACTGGATCACTGGAAATGTCGAGGTCAGTTTAGACATACATCAACCATACAGAAAGCAGTATTATTCCAGTACTTTTACTGAGGAAATGATGACTAGTTGGAGCTATACCTTATCACCCTATCTGGTGAATTGGAATACTATATTTTGCACCAACTTATAAAAGGATCAAAGTGGATTCATAGTTGGACTTTAACTCATATTTTTAGTGCTAAATGTGTTTAGTTGTGTGGTATTGTTGAGGAAAATACTGTGAGAATAAAAACTTTCGATAGGAAAAAAAACAATTTGAGCTGGAAGATAGACTGATAAATATTACCTCATAGTCATCTCTGTATAAATGTCCGTGGGTGAACAGAGTGTATGCCAACATTAGAGCACCGATAATCTGCAACAGAAGCGACACACTGCATTATTTAACATCAGCAGAAATTCATCTGCAACTATTCTGATTCAAACATTTTAATTCAAGCTTCTCAGTTTCGAGGATTTCCTGCTTTTCTTTGTCTTGTGTGACAGTAAACTGAATATCTTGGGATTTTTCACTGTTATCCAGACAAAACAAGCAACTTGGAAACATTATACATAGGACATTACAATAAAGTGTAATTTGTGTAATGGCATCTTATAATCAGGGGTGGACAGTAACGAAGTACATTTACTATAGGACGGTACTTGAGTACATTTTTCAACTATCTTTACTTGAGTAAAGTTAAGTCCATGTTTGAAATTTCAGAAATAAAGAAAGATTCCTTTCATTTAAAATGTTTGCTGTGTTTATTGTGACCAAACTTCAAAACTGCTTACAAAAATTAGCCTCCAGTTTGAGGAAGCATGTCAAGGTATTTAACATTTGTTTAATTCCAGATAAGCAGACAGCTTATTGTAGTTGTGTTGGTCCTTTTGTTGATTCAATTGTGTTTTTATGATCATTTCTATAGGATATTCTACAAGCCTTTTATTCTACAAGTCAGTCAAGTACATTCAGTAGGTTGTTACAGAGTCATTCGGTTCTGTAAATTAGAAAGTGGAGCAATGCAACAATGTGATGACATTAAAAAAATTGAATACTTTTTTTAAAATTTCTAAAAAGTAAGCAGCCTACGCCTGTACTTTAACTCAAGTAAAAAAATTTGAACAACTTTCACTTGTATTATACTTTCAAATGGAGTCGTGCACTCTGTCCACCTCTGCTTATAATATTGAGTACACTACCTACACATATAAATTCCTCTTACGTCACATGACAATTTCAAATTGTTATCAACAGAGGGCTTTCATTTCTTGTTAAAAGAGAAATATCTACTTACACCGATCAAACTGGCCACAGCAATGTAACTCCGTTTCAAATAGACGTTCACTTTCCCCATTTTGTTTCTCTTGAATTCGCGATCAGTATATTTAATGGCGTTTGAAGCTTTCTTATAAAAGATATCCACGTCCTACAGAGAGAGAGAAAGAGAGAGAGATAATCCTTGGGAGGCTTCATGTCTTGTTGATATTTATAAACAGATAAAGCGGAAGGAATCCCCACGTTCTTCTGGGAAAGCCCCTCCCCTTTTGGAGAGAGGGGACTGTGTATGCGTGTGTGGAGTTGGAGAAGTGAGGAAATAATGAACAGAACTTTGGGGAACATTTGCACAGATACAGTTTATCTTTACACATTGTTCAACGGAAGAAAAGGTGATCCAAACTGTTTATTTCTGCTTTGAGGGCTCTGGTCTGGAGCCTGGAATCAGCTGCTCGGTGTGCTCACACTGTAGGCATTTATGTAAATGATGATGTTATAAAGACAGTAGGCCTCATTCACCAATATCTTCTTAAATATTTTCTTAAATTCTTTCTTAAGTTCTTAAGAAAGTTCTACGTCAGGTTCATGAACGTGTTCTAAAACTGCAGAATTGTGCGCATCTGTTTTCTTAGATTAATGAGTGCCAATCTCCTCGTAAATTGAAAGCGTGTGCCAGTTGGCCCCAATTAGCATAGGTAAACGCCCGAAAATGCCCGTAAAGGGGCATGAGACTGAAGGGTCGTGTGCAGACACAGAAAGAAGCCACAAAGAGATACGAAAATCTAAAGATGGAGCACCGGAATCAAAACGCAGTGAAGGTACTGCTGCAGGAAGTGAGCCGGAAAAGAGCGTTAAGTATTAATGTAGCGTTCATTTATTTCAAAAGACCATAATGCTTTGTAAAATAACAAAAGTTATTTTAAAAAATATATTTTAATGACAAAAATATTATTGTAATTTAAATAATATAATAGGCCTATAATATTACTGTAGAACCGTAGAAAACGCAATAACCACTTATTGTGTTCAAACATGTCAGCACTCAAATGTGCGTAGCAGTGCTCTTGAGTGTGCTTAGATTCTGTTCTTACCTAAGAACAAATCCCAACTAAGAAAAAATTGGTGAATATCAGAATCTTTCTAAAAAGTGCGTAAGTGGGTTTTAAGAAGGAATTTCTTCTTAAGAGTGGTTGGTGAATGAGGCCTATTGTTCAGAAGAATTCATAGATCAAATATAGAGGGTATATGTGTGATCTCATTCACTCACATGCTAAAATGTGTAGGGTGATTTGATTACAGGTGATCATCAGCTGGAGCAGAAATGTTTATTCGGGGACAGCAAATAAATACAACCCAGCTCCTCATCAACACACGCTGTAATAGAAAATGTGATCATGGTCTTTTTGGCACTGACTAATATTGAATATACAATATAGAAGGAGGCCTAAGATGGGGTTTAAAGTCATGCATCCATTAAAACCACCTGCCAAATATTGTGTAAGTCCCACTCATGCCGCCAAAACAGCTCTGACCTGTTGAGGCATGGACTCCACAAGACCTCTGAAAGGGTCCTTTGGCATCAAGCACCAAGACATTAGCAGCATGTCTTTTGAATCTGGTAAGTTGCAGCTTTCCATCATAGCCAGCACTCATTTTTCTGCTCAGTTAGTGTTACAGTCGTACGTCTGTGGGATTGGACCACATGGGCCAGTCGGCTCTCCACGTACATCAATGAGCCTGTCGCCAGTTCTTAGGTTGTCCGTCTTTTGATCACTATTGGTAGGTACTGACCACTGCGATGAACACAGCAGAAAACAGATTTAATGAGTTGTGGAGACCAAAGACAGAGCATGTTTTTGAGGAATCTACATCTCAGACACATTCTTTTTATATCTGGATGCAAGAAGTGACGATAAAGAGGGCCCAGTCAATATGCCCCTGAAGGAACATGCACACCTCACAAGTGTTTTTCTGAATTAACCAGAAAAAGATCTATTCAGACAAGCTTTATTAGTTCATTGTGCTGACTTCATCAAAAAAATTTGGGAGTGTACTCTCAGAAAGGGTATTACAGTTTGGTTGATGAAGTTCATGACGGGTGAAATTACTTTAATATGAATAAACAGGCTTAGAGGTGGATAAACAGGCAGACGAGTTGGCAGTAGCAGATGACAAGATGCAACACGCAGGAAGCTGGTACACAAGGAGACATAAACAGGAACATAACATTAAACAGGCAGCGGATTCCCTGAAAGAGGAAAGGAAGAAAGAGACTGATCATGAAGAACACAGCAAAATAAGAATGTGATATCTCTCCTTTTTGAGACCTATTTGTGTGTGAATATTTCTATGACAGAACTTGCCTTCACACTTTTTTGTCCTTTTTTGGAAAAACAAAGGAACGATTGAGAGGCCGCATCACATGACTTCTTGTCTGGGTCCCACACACAAGTACAAACACTCTCACCATCTATCCATCTATCACATATCCCTACACAAACACAGATGCACATTGTTGTAACATTAGTAGTCACTGGAGAACTACCAAAATATTTTGAACATTCAAAACAGATCAAGAGTAGAGCATGTCCTGCAGGACATATATACTTCCTGAAAACATGCTGTACACATCACTCTCTCAGGCAGACATCAATATACACATAAAGTACATAGCAGCTTTCTTAGTGCCCCATGCTTCCAGTTGCTTTAGTCAAATTCACCAGTGCACATCCACAACATCTTTGGCACACACATGTGTAAATTGGCAAAAATTCACACATCTGGTTGACATAACTGCACTGATGCATTCTTTGGCGCAGATTATGCTGGTGGGCGGATTGAAACAAAAGACCAAGAAAATTTACTTTACCGGAAATGCTTGGACCAGATCCACTCTCTAGCGATAAATGTTGTGCAGTTTAATTTACCAAAGCAACATCTTGAGGATATGTGGGAATATACTAAGTATCTGCTTACATGAAGTCTGTATATGTAAGTGCTACATTGGAGAGATACACAGGAAAGAAAATGTATGACAGCTTTTGCATTTTAATATCTGATATATTGATCATCATTCAAAGCCTCAGCATTGGCTGAGGGGAAAGTCCATCGATTTTTATGTGAGAACTACAATTAATAGACTGTATATCAAGATGGACGTACACTCTGTTACATCACCGTTTGGTTTCTGAAAAGCAGTTTTGAAAGTTTGAAGAGTAGGTTGCTCTGACATCGCCCTGACTCGACCCTAACTCCCAGCCAGTATTAAGAACATATTGCAATAAATATGATCATTGCAAAATTTGGAGTTGTGCAACTACTCTGGATTTACAATTTAAAATGAAGCTTAGATTTCAACAACAGCCAGGCAAGGGACCCTTTAATTTCGAGAAATGCTTCTGACTCTGCCCTACTGCCCTATTGCCTTTTAGGCAGTCCCTGGAGCCAAGTAATGGCATAGTGTAATCCACTTATTATTAGTGTATATCTTTATCTTTGAGAAAGTAATAGTACATTCCCTTTATGTTGCACAAAACTCCCACAGAGGAGATCAAGACTTCTTGCTTCTTTGTTGAATAGTTCGTCATACAAAATGCCAAGAAACTGGATAAAAAATGCATAACAAACGTGTGTGTGTGTGTTGTGACTTTCAGTTGTTGCTATACAATTGATTTACTGTTTCCTGTCTTAATTTCTTCTGGGAACTGCTGAAGTTAAACCATTGTGTTAAACGAACATTTCATTGCGTGTGGTATCAAAGCAAGAATTAACTGGAGGGCACAAAGTACCAGTGAATAACCCACTGCAAGGAAATCCCACCCCAACCTACTGGGGTGCTGCTCTTCATTTCTCTGGAAGCACACCATGTCTTTGGAATGACTGCCATATTACAATGACATTTATAAAAGAAATCATGGAAAAGGAATAGGAATTCTCTGTAGTTGTTTCATTGCCTTCCGACAAGAAACCTTAACAGCCCATGAGTTTATTACAGTTGTGAGTGTAACGTAGCAGGTGTAACAACATGTTGCACGTGTTTATCACAATGGGGTGTGGGCTGCAGAAATGAATCCGCTCCTGACTTTGTTGTCGGTCCCTTTAAGAAAAGTCACATGACGGTCACATGGCGCGGAAGTAGACTGAATTGTGTCGGCGTGGTTGTGTTTACATGAAAAGCCTCTGGTTTACACACCGCATGCAGGTTCGTTGAGTAAATAAACAGTTATTATTTCTTAATAATACATTTATATTCCCGTTTAAAGACAGAAATGTGCTTTACTGTCTTTGTTAAAGCAGGTACAGCTCTCTGTCACCATAGTCGAGGCAGGGATAATGTGTAGGATACGGATATTACTGTAAATAGACGGACTATTTCGCATGTATAACCTATGCTTATGCAGAAATAAAGCACCTATCATCTTTCTAAGAATATTAACATTGCTTTTTAAGCTGTGTCACAAATCTGACTACCTTTTAAGAGCAGGCTTAAAATCCTATTCTTCGCTGCTGCCGTGTAATGTTAAGTTTATCACCTTATGTTTATCTTCTCCATGATAGTCTCTTATTTTGGACACATGTTTACATTCTCCTTTAGCCTCAAGTGTATGAATTGTGCTGTACATATAAATTTGCTTTTTTTTTGCCTCCCAACATTTCTTATTTCTGTCTGCTCAAAGAGGGAGCCCTGATGAAGTGACCATGAAGCAGGACAGTGATGCTGTGAACGTCCCTGCATGCTTCATATCAAGCCATGAAGGTTTTCTCGGAAGCATCAAAAACTTTATCAAAGACTTTGTGGTGACTGAGATAGATGTCAATGGACAGCAGGTTAATAAAGCTACAGCAACACAGAGCCCAGGTGGCGCCTCCTCATATAAAAACAATGAGACCGCTGCAGAATTTAGGCATAATAATCAGTCCTCTGTCTCACACGACACAGATGTCCCAGCTGATTATGAGGTAGATGTTGCCCCACCTAGTCCAGGCAGCTTTGATTTAGGTGTGATTTTAGGCCAGTCAGTCAGCGATGAGCTTGAGCAGTTTGTGTTGACTCTCAAAGACGAAAAGCCAACCCAGCAGGAGTTATCCCTGGGATCCTTCACTGACAAACACCACAGAGCCAACGTCCACCGGGCCGTCAGACACCGCTTCCCCTTCCTCATGACCGTCACCATTCAGCCCGAGATCAGGGTGAGGGAGGACCCCGACTACAGAGAGCTCTCCCAGCTGGTCACAGAGGACGAAGCAGAGGACTTCTTCAGGTTCATAGATGCCAAAGTGCGGGGCTCATCCTACACGTTTGGACCTGACGACAATAAGGAGCACAGGACGGCGGTCCATCACTTCCTGAGCCGCAGGTTTGGGAAACTGGTGGAGACGAAAAGCTTCAGCGATCAGGGGAGCACAGCAATCTCAGTGAGGCTGAGAGAGCGAGGGAGGCCGAAGAAGAGAAGCGCAGATGAGCGGAAGGAAGAAGAAGTGTACACTGGTAAGGTGTAGGACGGCAACTTTTTCATTATTGATTATTCTCTTATTAAATACATAAAACATCAGAAAAAAAGATTTAAAAAATGTGCCAGAGCCTAAGGTGATGTCTGC
This sequence comes from Seriola dumerili, assembly GCF_002260705.1. Classification (NCBI taxonomy): domain Eukaryota; kingdom Metazoa; phylum Chordata; class Actinopteri; order Carangiformes; family Carangidae; genus Seriola; species Seriola dumerili. The sequence continues at coordinate 10,321,935 of NW_019174393.1, forward strand.
AAATTGATTATTTTTTCCTAACCAACGGTTCAAAACCCAAAGATATTAAAATTATTATCATATAACACTAAGAAAACTAGTAAACCACTGACATTTTAATATTCTTCTGATAGTCTTCCTCTAAAAAATCATTTCAGCTGTAGTGAGGGGAAAAGGGTGTAGTTGTTCCGACTCTGAACTAACATCAATTGGCATTTTTTCAGGTCTGGAAAATGAAGACAAGAAAAGTGCTGAAAAAGCTTGGAAAAATATTGGAAGGCACACATAGGACTTTTTCTGTTACTTAGCTTCCATCATCAACGTCGCACACCTATTGATACCTTTTTGTAATATTTTTATGAAAGAAAGAAAACCACCAATGTGTTATCCTTTGCGTGCCCTCTGTTTCAGCGTTCACCCTGTGTAAGGAGAACCTGGAGACTCTGGAGGCCATCAGCTACATGGCCGCAGCTCTCGGTGTCCTACCGTCAGATTTCACCTACGCTGGGATCAAAGATAAGAGAGCCATCACCTATCAGTCCATGGTGGTGAAGAAGGTCTCACCTCAACGGTAGTGCTGCATTTCTCTTATGGATTTGGTTGGTTTGGTCTTCACGTTTTTTTCCTGTTCACAAACAGGCGACACAAAAAGCAAGACGGAGGGTTGCAACAGCCCTCAGATGTTAAGGTTCTTTACTATCATTTGTGTTCGCTTTGAAGCCTCGTAATTAATGGCAGAAATCTGAATGTTTTTATTTATTTGATGTTATGCGTCATTAGGTTGAAAGAGAAGACGGGCGAGTTCGAGAGGAGAGGGATGCGTCTGTCTCAGGTCCGCTCTGTCAGCGAGCCTCTCAGGCTTGGACGACTGCAGGGGAACCACTTTGACCTGGTGGTCCGCGACCTGAGACCACACGGAGCCAGTGACACACACTCCTCTGGTGCAGACAGACACGCTCGCCTGGCAGCGCTGGTAAAGGAAGCAGTGGAGAATGTCAAGGTATTATTCAGGTTTTTCCTTTGTCGACCTAAACAAATATTGTCCCAATGTAAACACACACAAATGTAACTTTTTATGTGAACCAGAATAAAATATCTACCTTTTAAGTAATGTCTAGACTTTTACAATCCACATGCAATTTATTAGGGACACTTGTACACCTGCTTATTCATGCAAATATCCAATCAGCCAATCCTGTGATTGGATGACCTTAAAATCATGCAGATAAAGGTCAGGAACTTCAGTTAATATTCACATCAAACATCAGAATGAATGGGGACAAAATATGATCTCAGTGACTTTGACAGTGGCATGATTGTTGGTGCCGGGCGGTTTGAGTATTTCTGAAACTGCTGATCTCCTGGGATTTTCACTCAGAATGGTGCCAACATCTAGTGAGCGGCAGTGACGCAGTGGACACAGGTTCACCAAAACTGGACAGTTGAAGACTTGGAAAACGTAGCCTGGTCTGATGAATGTGGATTTCTGCTGAGGCATGCAGATGGTACGGTCAGAATTTGTGTCAACGGTCCAGGCTACTGCTGGAGGTGTTATGTGTGGAGAATGTTTTCTTGGCGCGCTTTGGGCCCCTTAATACCAATTAATCATGGTTAGTGTGCCACAGCCTGTCTGAGTATTGTTGCTGACCATGTGCCTCCCTTTATGGCCACAATTTACCATCTTCTAACGGCCACTTCCAGCATGGTAATGCACCGTGTCACGAAGCAGAAGCCGTGGAACATGACAGTGAGTTCAGTGAACTTAAGTGGCCTCTGCAGTCTCTAGATCTGAACCCAGTAGAACAACTTTGCGATGTGATAGGATAGGAGATTGGCAGCACGAATGTGCAGCTGACAAATTAGCAGAAAGGATGTGATGTAATCATGTGTCAACATGGAGCAGAATCTCAAAGCAATGTTTTTTTTTTGACTCAATCCCACGTGCACTGTCCTGCTGCAATAAACACTCACTAAAGCACCAACTGTATTAATTCGCGATTAAAAATAATCCCCGACAAATGCACAAGTTCCTTAATTTTGAGTAACGTTTACTAGAAACTGCAGTGACCAGCTTTTTATTCAAAATAATTTATATTTTGTGACTTGTTGTCTCATAGTTACATCTTAGTTAGGAACAAAAAGGGCTTGGTGTTGAGTTCACAGACAGGACAGGAAAGACAGAAAGGTACTTGGAGTAAAACTAACACATTGTTGCTTTAGTTTTTTTTTTTTTTTTTTTTTTTAATGAAAATGAGTAGTGGATGCCTGCTGTTTCTGTCTCACTCCTGCTGTTCGGTTGAAACTAGCTACTGTACCAATGGATAGCCACCGTCACGCTCACTTTGATTGTTGTTGCAGGCCAGAGGTTTTGTCAACTACTATGGACCACAGAGGTTTGGCAGTGGACAGAGCGTTCAGTCTGACAGAGTGGGACTGGCTTTACTCAAAGAAGACATGGTAAGTGTTACGTGTACAGGGTGGGATATGACTACCCCTAATACTGTCAAATTCGGGTGAGCTGCCACTGGTCCATCAAAGTGACCAGTTCATGTCTGACCGCAGGAAGCGTGCAGCGTCTCCAGAAGGACGAACAGTGTCATCCCAGTAAAATAATCATGTCCTGTCAGACTGCACAGTCCCTGTGTGGCTGCTTGTACTCAGTATGTTCTTGTGTGTGTCAGGTCAGTGCTGTGCGCCTCTTCTTCACTCCAGACGAAGGCAATGATCCTCAGAGCCACGCAAAGAGGCACTTCCTCCAGACAGGTGGGAGCTGGAACAACAACTGACCATTGTGATTTTGTTTTTTTTTCTTAAAGTGCATAAGATGATGTGAAAGTTGCTTCAGAAGACCTTTTCAGTACTGAGTTTGAGGAAACTCTGAATCAGTCAGTGAGTTTGAGGAAACTCTGAATCAGTTAATATTACATGAACTGCCCAGTTCCTCTATTTTATTTTAAAGAATCAGCTGGAATCCTATTCTGTAGAAAACAATCATGCCAACATAGCAAATTTTTTTTTTTTTTTTAAACTTCTGTCTTTCCTGCTTCTCCACACCAGATAATGCTAAGGAGTCTCTGGCTTTGATGCCATTGTCTAAGGCCAGGGAGCGGCTGATGCTGCGGGCCCTGAACCGCTACGGTACAGGTGCAGATGGATGTGCCCAAGCCTGGCTCAGCCTGCCCCACAGCATGAGAGTCTTCTACCCACACGCCTACTGTAGCAGGTCAGCTGCAAGGAAGATAACCCCAAACACGCACAGTCAACACAGTCTTACGAGAGTCATCATCCCGGTTGATTCACAAACTTTTTACTGTTTGCCATTGAGCTGCTAAATTGTAGTAACTGACCGATATGTCAGAAATTTTAAAAAGAGTGTTTTTTTTTTAAACTTTCCACAGCTAGATAGATCCAATAAGTTTCGGGGTTTAACCTAGCCCCAGTTTGTGTGTCATAGAGCTAGATCTGATTGTGAAATTGTGTTTAACAGTTACTGCTGTTTAGCATCTTCTTCTAAGCATCAGAGAGAAATAAATATTCAGTTTTCCCAAGTTGAGACAGTGTTTTGAATTCAGGGAGGTATAAAACTATATATCCTTTGCTTTAAAAAAAAACAAACAAAAAAAACAGACAAAATATTCATAAATTAAACAAAATAATCGTGTATCTGGTAATAAAATCAAATAAATGTACAAATTGTGCAAAGATTGCAAAATATTAATTTTGGAAAATCTGATGCTAGCACTGTGATTCACATGTAATGGAGATACATGAACAGGAATAAGTAGCGTTAGTTTTAACCCAGCATCACCTGCTTTTGTCTTTGTAATTCATAAACAGATTCCGCCCTCAATCAGTGATTTATTTTCTATTTACGAAAGGATTCAACATAATCATAAATAACTGTCTCAAAATGAGTCGTAATGAATTCAAATTTAAGCCAGCTCCCAATATTTGTGTTATTTTTTAACATGAATATTAATGTGATTTGCGCTGATCAGTCTGTGTTTATGGTTGTCAGAGTGTGGAACGAGGCGGCGGCTCACAGGTTGGCTACTCTGGGCCACAGTGTCAGGCGAGGAGACCTAGTCTGGATGCAAGAAGGGCACAACAAACCAGAAGACACTGGAGAAACCAGCTCTGCTCAGGTGAGAAAGGTTAGAACATGGAAAAAGAATATAATTGCATTGCATCAAAGGAAATGTACTGTGTTTAGATACTAGAGGAAGCCTGTTGGCAGAATACAAGCTGTTAAAATCGTCTGTAATACCCATTTCATAATTTATACAATAGGAAAACACAAATTCTACAATTGTATTTCATCTGTAATACAGTTAGTATCCCATGGAATATACACAGTAGTCATGGAATTACATAGAATTGCAAATATACAGTATATACACCTTCACAATGATTTGTTTTTAGGATAGATAAAAGATCAGAGAAGAGAACTGGAAAAAGTGGTTGAATCTTGCCTCTGTATTTATTTACTTTTACTCTGAAATTTGTGGTTAAATGTTACATTCGGTTCTCATACAAACTGCAACTCTGCAGTTTAACACTTCATATCTGACTTTTACTTCCTTCATTTTACAGATCCATGTGGTGACAGACCAAGAGGAGCAAGGGGGAGTCTACAAACTAGGACAAGTATGTATTTCAGGGAAATATTTCTATTTAAAATGCAACTGTTTCGACTTTTATCACTATAGTTGTTTGTTATTATGCCGTCAGGTGTTACTGCCGATGCCAGGAAACACGGTGAAGTATCCAGAAAATGCCATGGGGACCTGGTACCAGGAGAGACTGGCCAGAGATGGACTGGAGGACTGTCGCTTCAGAGTCGGCAGCCTGAAACTGAATCTGCCTGGCTGCTACCGCCCCCTGCTGGCCCTTCCACGCAACCTCAGCTACCAGCTCCAGAGAGCAGCCTGCAGGGATGGAGGAGGAGGAGAGGTGACAGGAGAAAGGAAGCAGGACTCGCTCGCTCTCACCTTGAACTTCGACCTGGATTCTTCCTGCTACGCTACCATCTGCCTCAGAGAGATCATGAAGTGTGACCCGTAGAACTCAAGGGGAATTGTTTCTGTTGTATTTGTGTATACTTGTGTGTAAAAGAGTCAGCATTTTGTAACTCACCAACAACATTTTTTAACTTTATTGACGCTACAGTGATTGTGATACAGTATCAGTAGCACTTTAGTTTGTTGTTGAAGTACTGAGCAGAAGATTTTGTTTGTAGGCTACATAGTGAAAAAGCATAATGTGCAGTTAGTTAATAAAACTTCTAATGAAAGGGGCCACTGCCAAATGTGAACATATCTAAATGTAATAGCATGTAAACAGTCATTGTGTTTTGTGCCATCAATAAAACTTTCAGATAAGAAATCATTGTACTTCTCATTTTTTGTTTGTTCGTTTGTTTTTGTGTGTTTGTGAACTTTTCCTCTGAGTCCAGATTCCATCTAACACAGTATGGAGGACCACCATAATCGAAATAGTTATACAGCATTTCATTAATTGATATATAATTGGACAACGAAAACCGAAATGATAAAACAAATTTCTAAATTGATATATTAATCCATCCATACATATACAAGTTCTTAAAGAGTCAAAGACGTTTCGATTCTTTTCAAATTAAAAAGTGGGGAAAAAATACCAAAAATGGAAAGCAATTTTGAATTCAACTGAAACAATTTGACAGTTTTCCTCCGCATACTGATAAATCTCCAAGTTCTCACAACTGATAATGTTCTTATTTGGTCTCTCCAGAGTTCATTCCTCTCATTGTAATTTTTTTTTTCTGTTGTCTGTTTTGTTGTTTCTTTATTGCCACAGTCCATCTTTTTCTAATTGTGAACGTTTTCTTTGTGCATTGCATTGTGGGATTATAGTGTCCATCGGCACTCACACAAAGCGGTTTTGGTGTTCATATTGACCGTCACTGAATGGTTTGATTGGTATGAAAACAATGTGAGTCACATGCTTGGGCCTTTGCAGTCACCCGGTCTCAACCCAACTGAACACCTATGGGAGATTTTTATCCCAACATGGTAGACAGTGCCAAGGAATATCCACTAGATGGAGACAACAGACAATAATTGTCAGTCACATACCACTGGTAATGCTTTGCTCAAAATGGTCATACTGTATATAAAGATAGTTTTAAAGTAATTTGTCTTCAGTTTCCTTAACTGTCCACCGGTTTCCTCTTGGTCAAGCTGGCAGACAGAATATGAAGTTCCTTATCTGAGTGAAAACAGCACCGGCGCCACATGACTAATAAGCTAATGATATTTCAGAGTGAATCACGTTCTCAATCAGAGACTAAATCCACCGTGTCAGTTCATATGATCCACTCTCATGTGAGAAGCAGAGTCATGTCCTGGTGAGAAAGCCGTTTTAAGAATCTATTCATAATATAATGAAGCATAACACCCATGGTGTAATTATGCTGCATTCGATCTGTATTAGAATTGAGCCAGCTTTGCGTCCTGTGACTAATTTATGCAATTTGGATGAGGATGTTTAAAGACGGCAGCATATAAAACCTCCCTCATGAATAACTCACACTGGATTTACCTCTGGGCTATTTCTAATACCCGCTACACTGTTAGCAAAGTGAAAAGTGACTGACTATATGGATGTTTTAGTCGGAGGTGGGTTCTGACATGCAGCCTGTCATCAACCCATAGCACTGTGTGATAAAGTGCCTGCCTGTGAGCTAAATTGTCTGCCAAAGAAGCGTATTAGCAGTAATGAGTTTCTTCACTTATTGAAGACTTTTCTTACAAAACGACACACTATCCACCAGAAAGGAGGGTGTATAATTAAAATCCTTGTAGTATCACTTACTAAAACTTTTAATATCCAGTATAGGATTCAGTCTGTAAGAGTTTTTATGTTTTTTTTTTTATTTAGCCTCAAGACTTCAGCTTAATTGTGACACTCATAATAATAAAGTGATTCTTTTTTTTCTATATAGTTCTCACATATTAAAAAGTAGTCATGTGCTGGGGGAATCCCCCATGTCCCCCAAGTGAAATAAAGGCTGTATGTTTAATTGTGAAACTCGTTGACCTCTCTGCAGTCTCATTACATTCTCAAAACTTTGGTCTTACTGTGCTTGCAGATGTCTCGACTCAAATGACGCATTTCCAGAATGTCTCGACTATTAACGTTTATCACATAAAACCATAAGAATCAGATCAGGATGAGATCTGTGTGAATGGCTCCTCTATTCGGAGGTCCGTCTCATTTTTGGCTGTGGTTGCTGTGACAGTTCGGCCAGCCATGTTGTCTCTGAGTGACTCTGTGTGTTCGGTAGTTAGTTGTCAATCTGCCTCAGTTCTATGAGAACATCTTTACAGCACTTCCTCCATTTCCTTAAATTCAGTTTGGAAATGTTTGAAGGGAAACTACTGTAAGCTACAGTAGATGTCACAGCCCTGCCAAATACTTGAAAGAAGCATTTCACAGCATCACTGTGAAGTTCGCTCTGTACCCTCTGCTTTCCATGACTGACTGTGGAGCGACTGCTCTCTATACGTCAAATCCCTTTTAAACAAGGCATTTATTCAAGGTAGATCTTGGCAGTACAATGACATAAAATTAGATTCATTTTTTTTTATGTCAGCTGCAAAAGTACACTCTCACAATATTTAAAAAATATTAATGTTTTAGGATCTAAAGTGGTTAATGAGATGATGAATGAAGGGAATCGGCACAGACTCTTTTGTGTGTGAGTCAAGAAGTGAAGCCCTGTTGTGATGGTGGACGTTTAAAAGGAAGTTTAAAATAACAGGCCACCATATAAACTGTAAGAATATTAATCTCCTAACCCTTATACAGTATGGTCTGTAAGCTATTTTTTTTTTTTATGTATTGAACAAATCAAATTCAAGTAGTCTGATTTGTGTGATGATAGTAGGGGAGTGATCAGATCATTCTGCCTTACAATGTTTTTGAAAGATTACTTATACAGGTATGGCTACACTGGAACTTCACTTGCAGTGTGCTTGCGTGGCTGAGGTCCAGCCGCACATGCAGCCGAGAAGAGCACTGGCGAGAAGTAATTGATCTGATTCTCCCTCGCAGATAGTGAGGACAGTATTCGTCAGCTGTGATTCCTCTACGCAGAAAGACAAGGGTCGAGCGGCTTCTCCCTCATCTTCTGGCTCATTCCCGTTCCAGCCGGCCGTGGATAAATGTTGACCCACTTCAGCAGCGAAGATGACAACTTTACTACTCGTCTCGCCTTGTTAAGAAGCAGAGCGAGGGCTTGAGAGTGAGAAGGAGAGTCAAGGGTTGTGAAAGACAAGTGACATGGATGTACGGTGATATATTCTCCTCGTGATGAGAGGTCTGGGAGAAGGCTGAGGGTTATGAAAGACATCAAGTGCCTTTCATTTTTTCAGCCTATTAAAAAAGGCCCCGAAAACACATGTTGGATGTTATTTTCAAAACTCTGTCTTTGCTGTTTATTTAGTCACAAGTATTTCCCGTTTGCAAGAAAAATTTAAGACTTGGAATCACTTTTTCAGGGGTTTTAACTGGGGGAGCGATATTACCGCATATAAAGAATATCTAGCTGCTCGTGGTCTTGGAAACACCTGCTACACCTAGGAGGAAGAAGATGGAGAAAGGCTGACAGAGAAAATAGGAAATATAACAATGAAGGAAGAGAATGATGGATGGCGTAGTGAGAACAGAATGGCAAGCGACAATGAAAGGGGCGGGAAAATGGACTAAATCAGTTGTAAATCACTTTTTATCAGCAGCAATATACTAAAATATGAGGAAAGTGATGGAGGAATTAAGGACGACGTTGCTTTTGTCATGCACAGCTGGTGTTTCTGGTGTGATAAAAAAAAAAACAGAATACACTTATGGCAATGTGAAGAGTTGATACATACCTACGCACACGCAGACACACACGGCTCCTTGTTCATGATTAGACATATAAACATTCCAGTGACCTTTGACCTGCTTGAGCCGTCTGTCCTCCAGTCGCTTGATTGGCAAGTGGCTCACAGTGCGGTGTTTTTACTACCCTGATACCAGAATGTGCATGTGCAAAATGTATATTTAAGTGTGTGTGTGTATGTGTGTGTGTGTGTGTGTGTTTTTGAGCTTGTCTGTGACCGTGAAAAAGAAAGCGAAAGAATGAGTTGAGTGAGTGTTTTTTCTGGGCCCCCATCAACCACGCTGCTGCAGGAGCCGCCGCTGAGTGTTGTCCAGACGTGAGAGTCTGGAGGTTGGATAAGCGTGAGCAATACTGTTGTTACAATGTCAAAATGCTTTCTGACTATAGTCTCAGGAAAAGAAAACAATCCCTGCACCGTTTTTTTTTTTTTTTTTTTTTTTTTTACAGTGTGTGCCTTTTCACGTTTGGAGCTGCCACATAAATGTGAATATCCTCCGTTTAGTCTTTGGGATTTCCAGTGTTTTCTTAAGAGCTCATACACTTGCTTTGCAGGAATTTTTTGTTGAAGTGATTTATTTAACTGTCACACCTACTCCAAGTGTCATTCACGGAGTTTAGAGTCGGTGCACAAAGGCTCTTGGGTTGGATTCTGGTACGTTGATTGCAACAAACTAACGGGGGTGCAGTTGATGGAGGGGAAAAGTTAAAACCAGACCCAGAAATAATTTGGAAATGGTTTTCCCACATGAAATTCTTATTTCACACATAGATGATTCTGTTGCTGGAAAACATAACCTTTTTGTTGGCACGGGTTTTAGAAACCTCACAGTAACTGTAACTCATGATGGACCTTGCCTGCGTGTAAAAAGGCGTGTAATAAGAACTCAAGTAAAGCTCAAAAGCACACATGGCCTGACGCATGAGCCATGTGCAAGACTTAACCTGTGACCTCTTCGTTATGGGACAGTGTCATTCAACAGTAAAAACCATGGGACCTTTTCTGCTGCCCAGAGGCTGCTCTCTCACCCACTTAGCATACTCCAGTCAGTGTCCCACATGTTAGAGGCCTGCATGTGGAAAATACACTGACCTGATAACTGCAGCGGAGCTATCGACAAGTGGAAAAGAGCAAAACCTACGTGAAATTAGATTGATTAATGGACAGAGGTAATGCTGCAGTGCTTTTGAGAGCGACACTGGATCCTGCACATATGGTGAAGCTGGATCCACGGGACAAAAAGAGAACGTGTGAATGTTGGACAAAACATTCCCATGATGTCAATCTACAGTGTTTATGAAGATATAACCTTTAACCTATTCGGAAACAAGAAATGAAATATTTCATGTATCTGACAAAATAAAAAAAGATTATCTCCAGGTAGGAAAACCACAGTTGTACTTGAAAGTGTGTGGGTGTGTGTAACTGTATCAGATGTATCATGCTCAGTCAGACGTCATGATCGAGGGTTTGAAACCATAACATGATGGGTGTTTGAGCCAAGTTTAAGTTTTGGGATGCTCCACAGTTTGTGTCTTTCATTATCAAGTTATTACTTTATTACAGCAATCATGGCACAATGCGGTTGAAGCCAGAGTGGAAAATTAATGTTATAGCTATACGCCAAGCGCTGCTAAATTCTATCTCTGGCTGTGAACGAAGCACAGATCCAACACACTTCTTTTCTACAATAAAATAAATAAAAAGCTATAAAACATTTGGCTGCTAAAATATAAAAAGTGGCTGTGGACGTTTGGATCAGAGTCACCATGTCCAGTCAGTGGAAAAAGTTAATTTCCTGCCCTGCTTGTGACCCAACCAACAAGCTAGCTTTTTTTTTTTTTTTTACACACTTGGGCACAACATCAGCGGGGTCGCGCTAAACTGCCTGCACATGAGCCATTAATGGGGTTACTCACTACAATTGGGAATTTTTCTCACACTGTAAAAGTTAAGGCAAAAAAAACAAACAAAAAAAAACTGTTAAACCTCTGGCAGTGAGTGCTCACTGTACCCAGGCAGAGTGGAAGAATCTGTTGACTGGCTGCAAAGCACAGGGAGGTGAAGGAAAGCTCATTATTTTTAATGACGTCTCTCCGCTGATCGAGAGAAGGAGAGAGAAAGAGAGTGAGATGGACCATTATATTACTTGAGCTAGCTACAGACTACAATAATGAGACCTTGTCGAAGCATATGACATTAACCTATAACGACCAAAAAACATGGAGGTTGCAGTACGTTAAACATTCCCATCATTTCTCGATTTCATTTTTATGAATGTAACACATTACCCAAAACATCTTTCACGGAAACACAATAATATATATCATACTGTAAATACATTGTTTAGACCTTCTGCAGTGAATTGTGTAAATGCTCGATTAAAAGGAAAAGAACATTTTGGCATTAGCTTGTCAGCTGAGAAGATACCACTCACATATCTCCGTACTATATTTGTAGCAAGAGCTAGAAACAATTAGCTTAGCTTAGCTTAATAGGGGGAAACAGCTAACCTGGCTCTGTCCGAAGTTAAAAAAAAAAAAAAAAAAAAAAAATCTGCCTTCCAGCTAATAAACATGTATCTTGTACAAGTAAGCAGTTTTGTGTTGGAATTATTTCTTAGCCACTTAAGTATTCTTTGGCTAGTTGCCTGGTTGTTCTCGGTTCGTCTGTTTCTGAAAGTTACAGAAATGGTCGGACAGATGGAGTACAAAGCCGGCTTCAGTCCAGGCCAATATGAGTCCAATCACCTAATTGCCCCCTCATCGTTACTTTCAAACTACTTTGGAAACAATGGGGAAATGCTAGCCTGGCTCTGTTCAGTCTTTATGCTAAGCTAAGCTAACTGTCTCCAGGCTCTAGCCTCATACTGATTTAGCATACAGATATGAGAGTGGTATCAACAGGAAAGCTGCTAAGTGTGTATCTCAAAATGTCAAACTATTATTTCGATGAATAACTTCATAGGGTTGCATTATGACAACATATTACATTTTTTATAAAGTAGTCTTATATTATCAAAATTCCCAAACATGAAATAGTTTGCTCAAGATAACCTCCTCAAGTAACACACACACACACACACACACACACACACACACCTACCTTGAGGGGCACATCACTGAGGTTTGGCGTCCTGTATCCTTTCTTTGCCATCAACCTCTTTCTTTTACATCAGTCAGTGTCTCAGTGGTGTAGCTGGTTTGGGGCCTGACTGTAGCCCTGTAATTACCATGTTGACTAAATCCCAGCTGTGTGTGTGTGTGTGTGTGTGTGTGTATTTGCAAAATATGCGTATGTGTGTGTGTTCATGGACAGATAGGAATGAAAATGGGAGGCAGGCCACTTTGGAGCAGCTGCACCGGTGTGAGCCTGTTGGGTTCAGAGCCTGAGGAGGAGAGAGAGAGGGAGGGAAAGAGAGAGAGAGCTGTCCTCATGGTGATTGATGGAGTAGCTTCCTGTCCTGGTGGAGGTTATTGAGGAGCTCCGAGGGACCATCGTTATTTCCTGATGCTCTTAAATATCCTCCTCCAATCTTCCCCAAACCCCCCTCCATCGTTTCTTTCACTTTCTCACTCCTTTCACCCTCCTCTGTACGAAGCCTGCCCCGTTCCCCTAACTCTCCCTCTTGTTTTACAAGGGAATGACAGATACTGTTTACATATGGCCTGCTGATATCTCCATACCCCAAATTATCTACACAGTATCTCACATCCAGCCATGCTAAGACCATTAGATAATGTGTTGAAGAAAGTAAAAGCACTATTTATCATAGATGTAGGCTAACAGACACATTATAGCCTGCTAAAATTGGCTGTGGCATATACATAATACTGTTATTCTCTCTCTGTGTCTATACACACAGTCAGGCATCAGGCCTTTGTCACATATATTTCAACAATGTTTGTCTACTCCCTCTTTTTTTAACTCCAGTTTTACTCTCTGTTCTTGCTCTCTCTTTTTGTTTCCTACCCTACTATTTTTTTCTTTCCCACCTCATGTCTACATTGTAACAAACACACAAAAGAAGAGGGAAATACACTTATTCACTAACTTGTGCTATAACGTAAATAAGCATACTACCCAGAATGTCACACTTTTCCCTCTTTATTTCCCCATTCATATGTTGAGGAAATAGTTTAAGGAAAAATAAGGGGATAAAATTTTTTTTTAAAAATCGTATTTTATAAAAATGTAATAAAAAAATATAAAGAAAGAAAAGTAATTTAAATGCCTAAATATGTAAATCAAAAAATCAAATGAATAAATATAAATAAAATAAATATAATGCACATTTTAATGATATACAAATTAATATATACATACATGAATGAACAAATATATTTTGTTATTTCTCTTTATATTTCCACATTTATTTATTTTATTTTATTTTTCCTCTTTATATATTTCCACATATATTTTCTTATTCTTTTACAGATGTATTCTTTATTATGGCACTCCAGTGACTCCATATGCAATACACTAAGTACTGTGAGCTTCTTTTAGTGCTTTGACCACAAAGCATGCATACTTTGTGTGACTGCCAAAGTATACCAAAGGTTTTTAGATTGATTTCCTACCTTCAAGGCAAACATTGGTTTAAGCTAATTTAAGAAAAGTATGAAAATGAACTTGCACAAATTTGAAACTACCCTGAGATCAGAAATCCATCACAATAAATATGAACTCATCTTTATTTATTTTTGTCACAGCCATGGGAATCCAAATGCAAGCAGGGGCTCTTTTACTGTTAGAAAATCAGTCCTAATGCTGCCAACGGAACAGCTTGATCTTAAGATGCGTTACCTATACCCTTATATTTAAGCCATCTACAGTATTTGTCTCTTGCTCTGTATGATTTTAATAACTTCTGAACATCAAAAAATACATTTATTTAGTAATGTGTTTCAACTTAATGTTGATTCTCTCTGTGCCTTTGGAGTCTCAGATATTAAGTCTCAGATGTCAGAGTCTCCCCCAAGAACTTGAATGCACCAAAATAGATAAAAAAAAATGTCTTAATCATGTGTTATGAATGGAAACCAACAGTCCTGGAAGGTGGAGGAAAAGAATGTAATTTAATATGTTGTTGATAGGTTAAAACGTAGAGGATCACCACAGTAATATGATAGACACTGTATTCCCATCCAGACTTATGTGATGTGACCTATATTGCAACACTTTACAGAGATACTCCCCAAAGTGTACCACTCCATTCAGGCCTCTGAAGCTCAAAAATAGTCTTTTATAACTAAATGTGCATCACTTGGCTAGTCTATAAACCCAAATGACACAAAGTGCCAGCGAAGAGGAAGCGACAGAGGGAGAGATGACACAAAAAAAAAAGGGGGTTGAGAAGCAAGAACAGAAAGTACAGAGCGTGCAGTGGGTCATTGTCTAATTAAATTGAATATGAGGGGGATTTGCCAAGAATGGAGCCATTGTTTTGGGTCATCTGGAAAAATCTGACATGCATCTGTGCGTGTGGTTCTTTAAAAACCATCGCTCTGCAGAGGAAATGGATTTGGTGCAGTTAGGACGAGAAAAAAAAGAGAGAAAGAGCAAAGTCATTCATCATCAGACTGTGGCTTTCTGTTGAGTAGAAACAACTGAGCACAACAGATGGGATGATATGTCGTTGATTTGGGTATAAAACAGTTTAGCCCACACAGGGAGAGAGATACCGAATTGCTTGTTGTTGCACATAACGATAAAACAACATAGCCATACTGCTGCTATGTGATACATAACTGTACCATGACTGATGCAAAACACCTCAGCCATTTTCCCTCCATTGTTGAACTCTCTTATCAGGTCCTTGCTACGATTTGTGTAAATACACAGGCTCAATGGACCGCCATGCCCTCCTTTTCTATTCAGTGACATGGTTCTTTGGAGAAGCACAAAGCCTGCATGTCTCACTGATCACCTATGGGAGTTCAACACATTCACACAGAGACATGAGAACATCCGTTGCAGTCAATTTATCCTAAATGGATTCATCTACATTAACATATTCAACCTGTCAAAAGAAGTGTCATCGGAGGGCGAGGACAGGACGCTTGGTCATCTTTGGATTGGATGTATGATTTAGAGTAGTCATGCATTAAAGTGTGTTTAGGAGAAATGCAGTTTTAATGGAGATAAACTTTTACCGGTCCAGCCTGACAATGCTCATGATAGCAGGTTGGAGAAAATGTTTCCCAAACTGCTTGTAAAATAAACATAAGAACTCGAGCTGGAAGGTTTTGATCACCATTTGTTTAAGTAAACAAAATAATAAAATAACTAAAATGTTCAGTGTTTCCACTGAATGAAAGAGACTTCATCCCATTTATCACACCACACACAGAGGGTAAGAAGGTTTGTATATGAAAAGGCCGATATGATGATTAATGCGCTTACTGGATGTCGCCTAGTCTGTTGTTCAGTCGGTTGGACCAGCCTTAGATATCTCAACAGCTACTGGATGGATCGTCATTAAACTTGGTCCAGATATTCATGATCCCCAGAGGGTGAATCCTTAGCCTGTGGTCATCCCTTGACATTTCCTCTAGTTCAGGTCAAAATTCTGACTTATTTAGTAATATATCTCAATATCTAATCAGCAGATTGGGACAAAATTAATGGTTTGGAAATATTCATTTTCCCCAGAAGATGATCCCTATTGTCTCTGGTGATTTCTTGACCTTTTGCTAACACCACCATGAGGCTAACATTTTTGGTTTTTAGTGAAATTTATCAACAACTGTTGGACAGATTGCCATGAAATTTGTTCAGATGTTCACGTTACCCTCAGGATGAATTTTAATAACTATGGTGAACCCTTAATTTTTCATATACAGACATCAGAACAAAAATTTTTATTTGTATAATACTTTGTTTTATGGCCAAACCTGTAACTCAAATGACATTCTCAACAGCCTCAGCTTTACTTTGTATTTTATGCTACTGTAAATATCAAATTTTAGCATGCTTTAGCATGCAAATTAGCAAATGTTAGCATGTTAACATGCTAAAATTAGATGGTTAACATGGTGAGCATCATACCTGCTAAGCAGCATTGTTTTAATTAATGGTTTAACTCATGGAAACGCTGTGCACAAGTATGTCCTCATAGAGCTGCTCATGTGGCTTTTAGACTCAGGTAGTCTTGTACAATATTTTCTACATCATCTTATTGTCTGTTGTAATTAAAAGGCTTGTATTGCATATCACTGTCTATCCATAGTGGACAAATGTCTGTGCTACTGTAAACCAGAACCATGCATCCAATATTTGACCTTTTTTCTGCCAGTCTTGGTCACAGTGGCAACAAACCAGGGTGTGAAATTTATCAGTCTATTTCAAAAGTGCGCTTGACTTACTACTTCCAATCATAAGGCAGTGGAAAAAGCTGCTCATATTGTGTTGGCCTGGATCGCAGGAATGACTCAGGGCTGAAGCTCTTGACTCTGACGCTCATTTTCATTGTGAAGTCTGCCTGATTTATCAAGATAAGGGCTGAGCAACTGTGGACCTGTGGAGTGTAGTTGATTTCTGACAGGAGTCTACATTGCCTACATCTAAGGATTTTTTTTTTTCCTCTTTTCTTTTTTTAATGCACAATCCGTCACAGCACATCAAAGAAACATTCCTCTGCAGGAATATCCAGCATTTCAGGAACATTCAAGGCAGATTTCAACATAAATGCATCTGAAGATCTGCTGGGGTACATACTGTCTAATACAAGGTTTCCTCACTTCTGTCACGTCTGGGTAATTGCATCAACCTTTTTCATGTGTTTTCTTGCAGCTCCACTGGGACCAAAGGCAGAGGAGGAGAGAAAGGGAAATCACCCTACTTGGGTATATTTAGACTGAATGGTTAAAGAAACATTATCTAAACGATGTGGCCGATAAGAGTTAGAAAAAGAAAACAGTGCGCTTATGAGCAATTACGTAACTCATCTCTTTAATTCTCTTTAATTCCTGTGCTCTCCTGTGAACAGCTCAATGGGATTGGCAGAGCTGATGGCTTAATACCTATTTTTCTCACGTTGCCAAAACGTTAAAGTGAATATAACATAGTATTCCATATTCTCTTGTACAGTTTTACTCACAACATGTTCTTTGTCTCTGCTTTTTGTCTCATTTCAGGGTTTTCTTGTCTCTCTGTGTTGTCTCTGTGTGCTTCCCTGCGCTCTCTGCCTTTTCTTTCTCCTCGCCTCTGTTAAGTGAGTGACTTAATAGACTTTGAATGGGTTTTTAAGAAAGCCAGACCTCTGTGGTTTGGAGAGCATGTGATGGTCAGGCAGGCTGGTTTTGAGGTGTTGTCACACATCTGCATTACGCAAGAGGATATTATTACTTCTCGAAGACATCTAAGAGGAGAGGTTCAATTTTTTTTATGAGTCCACAAAGAGGCTGAGTTGTCAAATGACCAAACTTTGACAGATGGACTCTTTTTAATGAAGATATTGAGGATTAAATCGGATTTGAAAATTAACTCCTCCATTCTTGCACTTGAGCTGTACCTCATGCGTTGTCCATCTGCTTTTCATGGATCTACAAAGTAAATCCATCCAGTGCTTAGCAATCTAAATGTAAGTTTAGCTATTGCTATGTAGCCAACGTTAACATTAACAGCTCTTTACTTACCAGTCTTGCCAAGAGCTTCAGCCATCACTGCATTTCCAGTTCTACTGAAGTTAGCTAACTTCAGCAGAAGCTGTGTTGCCAACTACTTTCAATGGAAAGTACCGAATACTGCCTGAAAAGTCGCTAAATGTCGCTACATGACATCATCGCGTCATATTCACATTCTGTCTAGTGTCCACTGGTTTCAGCCCTTTATCCATTTGCTTCTCTCCTACTCTCTGCACTCACATATACTGTGTTTAGAACCGCCAAATTTCCAATAAAGCCGTTCGCTCATTTACATATTTTCCATTTCTGTTGTCACACAACGGGAAAGATATGAAATAGTGACTGAAATGTGGCCCATTAACACTATGTTAACTAGCAGTTGCTAGTCAAGTCATTTCCAAGCTGCTGCTCTGCACTGTTAAAATTCTGATTTTTATGACGGCGACGTTGTCTGACAAAAATCACCAAACACGTACAAAACACAGAAGTTAAAGACAAGGGCTGTGCGTGTGATTTCAGCTATATTAACTTGATCACTCGCAGAGAATGTTCAAAGCAACAGAAAACCTTTTTGTGTTCCTTTCTCTTACACAATTCAGTCTGCACATGCACAGCTCATTCATGTCCACGTCAGGTGCCGTGCGGCTGAATGATGTCTGCTAGATGTGTAAATGAGCAACTGTTTGCTGACATGTTCGCCATGTCGACTTTACATTAGTGCCATAACATCTTAAAGCTGCTGCTACTGTCACGCAACTTTGTTATCTGTGTGAGTGTCAGGTGAGAAGGAAAATGGGACAGACAGGGAGATCTGAGAAAAGACAGAAAAAAAAACATAATACCTATTCATTTAGTGTATTTCCTGTTTCATTTAAAGTCAGTTTGTTGTGAAGACAGTCAGTTCTTGCAGTGGAAAACTTTTGCTGTTTCCCATGTACCACTAGGGTTGGCCACAGTCTCTGTCGACAGAGATACTGTACAAACTGTGTGTTACGTATGCAACACTTACACACTGGAAAAACTAATGGTGTGACCTGCTGATTTGGACTAAGGGAAATCCCTAAATTAAAAGAAAACGCCTACACGTGTCTTAATAGAGTGCTGCGCCATTACAAACTGCCAAAAGAGCCTCAGTATGCTTTGGCCTCGATTCAATATAAAGTGTGTGTCACCGAATCAAATTATCCCAGTAGTGTTCATTTGGGTTGAGGTCTGGGACAGCCATGAGGGTGTTTCCACTGTAGCTCAAGAGGCAGGGTGCAGCACCTGAGCAGCTGTTACCCCTTCTTAAAGAATTTAAATTGATGTGGAGTCCAAGTTCCTACATCTGCTGGGGATCATTTGTTTCAGCTTGCTAAAACAAGACCCAACTTCACTTTAAGGTTGTGAACTACCTTGCATCGGGATGTATACTGTAGTAGCGCCCTATAAAATATGACTCCTTTAGCTTTCCTCCTATCTACATTGTTTTGTTGATCAGATTAGAACACGCCCCCCGCCCCCCCTTGCTGGATTACCTTCCCTGTCCTCACAGGTCCTGCTGGAGGTATGGTATCGGATGACACATTCCCACACTCCCAGTCAGGCGAGGGAGAGTGGTATGGGTGGGCGAGACGACACGATCTGGCCTCACACGTGCCTCGCTGCCTCTGTCAGAACTGGCCCCGATAGATAGGGGTGCAGACACCTACGCAGATGATCAACAGTGATGTCCTTGTGCGTGTGCAAACTGTAAGAGTATGCAGCATGTAAAATACACCAGAAATGAAAAAGGCATGCACACATATACGCTAAGATAAGAAAGAAGACAAGCTCAGGCTGTCGACCATGATTAAGATGATTATCAGATCAATGTGAGAGAAAATGGCAAACAGTTTTCTAGACAGGGAAAGAAAGACTGACAAAACAAAGAGAAATTGGATAACAGAAAGAAATATAAAAAAAAGTGAATGAAATGAGAATGTGCAGAAAACAGTTTTTACACTTTATTTTTGTGTAGATGAAATGAATGAGATATAACATCTTAGTCAGTTTTGGTAGACAGATTTTGTCATTTTCAGACAGAGCCAGGCTAGATGCTAAGCTAACCAACTTCATACAGATACAGGAGTGATATTATATCAATGTTCTCATGTAAACCTCAGCAAGAAAGCAAATAAGCGTATTGCCCAAAATGTCCTAAACTACATCTGACAGACACAGTGCAGCAGTGCTGGACTACATGTCTGATCACACTGCTCTGAGGTCCTTGAGTTTTGTGAAGTGTCTGTGATGTTCATGGTCCCACTGCGACCTTTGTTGTAAAAAAAAAAAAAAAAGAAACCTAGCCTTGTGCTTTTACAATACCCCCCATGGGACTCATATTCCACAGGTCGACAGAGTAAAAGGGTGAGAAATGGGCGTCAAAGTTCAGGCACTGTCACATGACCGACAATGGCCATTTTACAGTCGGAAAGAACTGCTTCACACACGCCTCTGAGGGAAGACTTTAGTGCTCCTTGGTCACTGCATGTGTGCCTGTGCGAGTGGCTGCGAGTGAGGGGAAAAAAATGGAACTTACTCTAAATCTGTAACTAATCCATTTCCCACAAGCATCAGGCTCTCGAACGTCTCAGTATCACCGGTTTTACGACACCACATCCACATGTTCAGCGCTGGCTGGCGAGTAAACAAACATGTGTTTGTGATGTTTATTGTTTCTGGCTTGAGGTTTTACCATTGAGCATACAATTTCATCATGAAAAGTACTGTTGAATCACCCCTCAGAGCACAGTGCTGATTAAGGACAGATCTGCATGTAACAATAGACAAGATTGAAGAAAAAAAGACAGCTCAACTGTTGTTAAAAAAGCACAAAGGCCTTGGTTTTTGTGGGGAAAAGAGTCAAGGAGCCGGTTATGCTGTATGTTACTGATACATCACTGATTGTATTGTATAGTCCTGAGGCGTGGAATCCGTCTTGCTATGCCAACTTTTAAGAAAACATTCCCCACATTAAGTAAGACTTAAGGGATAAATGTGATGGAAACATTTTTTTTTTTCTTCATATGTTTGGCCACTAGACCTTTGGTCAACCCAAAGGGACCGCTGCCCTGATTGCACCACCCATGGCTCTCAGAGCACTTAGATGGTGGTCTATGGCTGCTAATAGCTTAACGTCCACTGAGGAGAACCACTGCTTAAAAATCGATTTGCACTGGAAATCAAATGAAATGATCTCACTTTCTGGCAACATATTACTGGTGCAAAAATCTAAAATTCAGTCTGAATTTAAGGAAAAAAAGTGTATGGACATTTTTTCAAAGTGGTGGTCCATGTCACTGGGTGGCTTGTTATTAGTGTCACAGGCCATCACCCTCAGCCTGGATTAAATCTCCCTAAAGACCCTGAGTAATGTTCCAGACTAAACTCCATACGACAGGATTTAGTGAAATGCGTCTAAATTAGCGTGTGATAGTGCCTTAATGCCTCTGACTTTTTTTTTTTTCTTTTCACTTTGCCATTTTTTCCTTCCTTGGCCATGTGAAAGGCACAACCAGCCAATACAAACTGGATCATGTTAATAGTTCCGTCATTATTGGATGTTATTGTTGGGTAATATGATAATTCATTGCAAAGCTCTATCATGTGTTAGAGAATTGGGATGGGCAAATGCTTATTGTTGTATTCAGGCCTTAGACATCAAAAAATGTTCTTTTGACTATTTCCCCTCAGGTGTCTTTGGTTTTTAGTAGAAATGAATGACCGCTCAGTTGATACGACAAATGTGTTATCAACATTCATCTGAAGCTGTATTTCTTCCGCCTGACGAATTTAAGTGCAAAATTCATTCTCCCTTACCTCAGTTTTTTGGCTGCACAAGTCCCTGAGGGAAATATCTGGCTCTTTTGCTGCTAATCTCTCTACTAAGCTACTAACCGACTACAGTTGCCAACTGGTGCTGGGCAGGTAGTTTACAGCGTTTCTAATCACTGAAACCAGCTGAAATGATGCTCATGAGAAAAGTGAGAGTGAAACAAAACAGTAAATCTTTGGGCCAAAAAACAAGAACAGTGAGCTGAAAGACTCTAGAACACACGTTTGATGGTAATAATAAGTAGATTCATCACTTTGAACCAACACCTTTCATTTACATTTGGTCCATTGTTAACATAAATATTGCATATAGCACCTTTAAACAAAGCATATACCTCAAGTGTTTCAAATAGTACCCCTACTATGAAAATGTTGATTTTAATTGGCCAGAAGTGACATTATTTTACCCTAATCAGAGACTTTTCGCCTTCAGAAAAAATACCTAATACCCATCAATTGGATAACTTTTAAAAAACGTGATCCTGACTGCAGACTTTACAGACTGACGCCAAAACAAAGCTTTATCTTGAGATCCGACTCCTGTCTCAAAAGGTGTATACTTTAGACAAAACGCAGGTTCATGCCAACTTGGGATATCCTCCATCTGACAAGAGTGACACCTACAGTTGAAAACAACTTCATGGTGTTGAAGTACTTGCTGTAAAAGAATTAGCGAGCGGTGTCGTTGAAGGCACTTGACACATGAGATAAGTATGAAAACATCCATCAGCATAATTAGATTTAAAGATAATACATCTACATCTAAGTCCTGCATCGCCCTTCAAGATTGAAAACACATGTGATTTAACATTCCAGTGAAGGAAACTTTTGTCTATCAGTTTATCAACAGCCTATAAAAACTTTGTCTGGTTTGTCAGCTTCAGTAACCTCAGTGTGCTTTCATTTTGTGCTTCAGTATAAATCATCTTGTAAGAACAGTTGTCACCTTTTTTTTTTCTCTGAAGTGATGTATTTTCTTTCATTTTGGAGTTAAATCGACAACAGATGCAGTCCACGTGTCTCACCTTGCACACCTGGTAGGTTCAGTTTAATGCACCAACAGCAAAGTGAAAGTTAAAATATGTATTCACTCTTGAATGCACACCTTTTTTAACCCAAATGCATGCATGCAAAAAACTTTTAATGACATTTTTATGACAACACACACTGACAAATCTACTGCAATTTCCTCAAACTAAGAGGCACAAACTTTTAAGAAGAAAAAAAAAAAAAAAAACTCCTCCGCTTAATTTTGTCTAACAAGACCTAATACTTACAGATAATAAACAAGCTTAAATTCCAAATAACATGTAACAAATCTCATCAATCACAGTTTATGACTCGCCGAGCCGAGCCAACAGCAGCCTATCTCTGCAGCAACCCTGTCACAGATCCACCGGGAAAAAGAAGAGCATGTCACAACAGATCAGCCATTTGTTAAAAGGCAGAGTCGCACGCTAATGGCAACAATGTGTTTTCTCTCACTGCAGACGCCGCCTCAGCAGCAGATAGCCATATGCGCTCCCGGCGAGCTCCGCTCACACCCTGCAATTTTCCAAGGATAACTGGGGAGGTCGTTTCCATGCAGGGGTCACACACAAACACGGGGGCATCATTTTAAAGCTGTGAGCAGGTTCAGGAGGAGTTCAAGGGAAGCAGGGCATCATTTTCATAATTAGCCTTGCTGTAAATACTGAGGCCCTTTGCCATGATTGAGGCCTTTGGTTTTGAGCTTGGTGTTTATGAGCTCCATTATGGCTGAATCAGAGCTGGTTTGACCAGTTCCTGTTGTCTAATTTATTGTTTCTGTTTGTTGGGCTAAACTATGCTTCAGGTGCTAGGTGTGCTTGCGTGTCTGTATGCGTTTACTTGCGTCATAGTGGATTAGGGCGTTTGCAGACAGAAATTGTGGTATTTTAATTAAATAAAGCATAAAAGTGTGCTTTCATTATCTTGCTTACATCATGGCAACATCTGTCTGTCAAATGGTTCATTCTCCATTTCGGTCCAGACTGAACAACTCTTGAATGGATTATCATGAAGTTTTGTGCAGACATTCATGGTCCCCAGAGGCTGAGTTATAATGATGTTGCTACTTTTCCTTTACCAGCAACCCAAGGTTGTGTATGAAATATCTGGACAACTATTGGATATATTTGCATGAAATTTGGTCTAGACATTGAATAATAGTTTTGGTGATCTCTTAAGGGAGCTATTTGTAAGTTTTACTATTGCTACTTAGCCAACATTAGCATTAAGAGCTGCTACCTTAACAGTCTCACTAAGAGCTTCAGCCATCATTGCATTTAAAATACAAGAGGTTATTATAATATACCCTCTGAGCAGCACAACTTCCTTAGGGCAGCTTGGACACTACATTGACTCGGCGTCATACAGTGACAAGATGATCCAGACGGGTTGTGGCTAGCTGGTTAGCATGCTAACCTCAGTAGAAGAAAACAAGCACTAGAAATAGAAGCAAAACCAGACGGT
Source organism: Seriola dumerili (assembly GCF_002260705.1). Taxonomy (NCBI): domain Eukaryota; kingdom Metazoa; phylum Chordata; class Actinopteri; order Carangiformes; family Carangidae; genus Seriola; species Seriola dumerili. The sequence continues at coordinate 10,345,813 of NW_019174393.1, forward strand.
TGCTTTCCACCACTTTAGACAGCTTGTGAAATTTTTTAACAGTATTCCTGCAAAATATCAACGTCATTAGCATGCTGACATTAGCATTTAGCTCACTCGACCGCTTTGCTTATAGTAAGTACAACCTCACAAGCATGGCTGTAGACTTTTAAACACTAATTTAGTCAGTTCATTTGTCTGGGGTGGATCAATGCATCCAAGAAGTATTCAAGACAGATTGAAATTGGGTTGTTCAAAACACCTCCCAAGGTGGTGTGAGATGCAGTCTAGCCTGTTGCTAAAGAGGTATGATTGCTAACCACTCACTGTCTGATTGTCTGTCTCCTCTGTCCTGATAACAGCTGCCAAAGTTGCACTAAAAATTACACTGAAATTAGCCATTTATCTGTCTTATTAGAGTAACAAGAACAAATGGCTTCAGTGACTTCTACACAGGTCAACGACTAAATGATCTGTGTAGGTGAGAGAGCGACATGAATGAGAGCCTGTGAAGATGAGAACTTTTATTTTGCTCGCAGTTCAGAAATGATTCATTGTTATTAGTTCATCAAACTGCTGAAGTGTGCACATTTCTTTTTCTTCTGGCGTTTTTGGCATTTACCAAACAGCTTCAGGTGCATCTCTACATCTTTAAGGACTGGAGGAGAGCCAACCCTGATTTGTATGTAGTCTGTGAGAACCAAGACGGATTGCAATCAGATTTGTGACCTGGCCAACAAGAGAAGCATATGTGAGGTTGGGTGTTTGAATGAAAGTCTCTTAAATTGCATCTGGATTTTTATCTGGATACGAGACACTTGAAATGGCAAGAGTAAATGAAGCCCTTAGTCTTGTTTACCGCAAAGGTTCACTTGCTACCCTGACTTTATGTTATCACTCAAAAGGTGCTCTCTTGTCTTCTCTATATCTTTATTGGTGGCTGGGTGAAGAGGACAAGAAAAGGAGGAGTAAAAAAGGTGCCTCTCTGTCTGTCAGATGTTTTATTCATTTTCTATCTTACAGCCAGATGGAAGAGGTTTGTTACGCAGCCTGTCATATAAATTCTTGAGACATAGGTTCAGGGTTGGGCATGGAGAGAGAGAGAGAGAGAGGGAGAGAGAAATCAAGGGTTATTAAAGACACTGACCGTGGAAAGAGTGTGATATTTTTCTTCTGTGAGACAGCAGAACAGACTGAGAGAAAGTTGAAGACGGCTGATACATTTCCTTTGGACATAACTGTCACATAAAGCTTTTCCTTCACCTAAAGATTTAGGGGGAAATGTAGGATCTGGGTAATGCTTTTCGCACTTCCTCCTCTTCTGTACAGTTGTGTGTGTGTGTGTGTGCAAATGAAGAAAACAAATCATAAGGGAGGTAGGAGAAGTGCTAAAGGGAGGGCAAGGGGTTTCAGGGTGCTCAGACAGGATGGGGAGGTTACGGCAACTGGGGGAGCAAAGGGCAGGGAAGGTAGACGACAGTGAGAAAGGAGAGAGGAGTATGAAGTGGATGAGAGGTGGAGAGGAAAAAGAAGGGGGGGGTTCTTTAAAGTGTCTGGGACAGATTATCCTTGGAAGGCAATCAATCTTCCCCGGGATTTAGACGACCGCAGGGGGGCAAATGTACACACACACGGACACACACACATCACACACACATACAAACACACTTGGAGACATCACCCCTCTTAACCTCGTCTGTTTTTTGTTTTTTTTAATCTCTCTATCTCCTTCCACCCTCTGCCACCTTCCCTCTCCCTGAAAGACTGCTCCATCTCCAAAGTTGAAAGTCAATTGGAGATAATAGTGTTGTTTCTCAAGGTGTGTGTTTGAACCTGGGCCCCCCCCCCACCCCTCAGACATATGGCTGCAATTTCTGAAATACAGGGGGAACGAGCGACACAGACAGAGTGAGAGAGAGAGAGAGAGAGAGAGAGAGAGACACAATGTGGCGGTGCTCTGATTTTTCTTTTTTTCTCTTTTTTTTGGCATGAGGGTGCATTTAGCTGTGTGGAGAATCGCTGGATCCACGTGAGCGCTAGAAAATAAAGAGGGTCTGATCTGCAGATGGTCGAATCACAGTCCTGTATTGTGTCAACAGCTCGGGCCTCAATAAACTGTGGCATCCTGGCTGGAATTCTCCGAACATTTGTAACTCGGCACAAACAGGGCACTGTGTTTATCTGTCTGGCTCCTTGTCCATTTTGCTTTTAAAAAAAAAAAAAAAAAAAAAAAAAAAAAAAGGCCACAATATTATTGCGTCCCTCCTTGACAACTGCTTGTCTCCATATTAAGTCACATATCAAGCTGCCATCTGTTAATCCACCATTAAGTCCATCTACTTAGTATGGATGCCATAATGACAGGCTGTGTTGCAAAAAAAAAAAATCAATCAAAGCGGCAGCAGCAGCAGATAAGACAAGGTCCGACACGCAGATAAAATATGCTGAGCGAGAAAGAAAATGATTTAATTAGCTTGACATGTCAAATGCTGGAACAAATCATCTCAAGGTGACTGAAGCTAATAGAAAATCTGATCCATTTTTGATGACTGGGCAATACCTCCACGCTTAATGAAAATCTAATATCTGAGATTATGCAAATTCAAAAATACCCATTAACTCGTGAATACGGTTCAATCTTAAAACTGAGCGTTAAATATTAGGTTCACGTGCTCAAAGGTCATCCACTTCAGTTCTTTGACAGGTCAGAACAATTTGTGCTCTTGTCTCCAGGCTTATCAAGAAGTGGTATCAGGTGTGTGCAGCCAGAGTGAACAGTGCCTTCGTATAGAATATAAAGGAAGCTCTTCAGATACAAACACAAGGATAACATTTGTTTCAAGGTGATAAAATGGGGAGGGGTAAAGGTGCTATGAAACCACCCTCAGCGCAGCTTACAGACCCTGTGCCTCTACAGACTTAAATAAGCTGTCACACAGCGAGCAACAGCCAATCGGGAGGAAGGTGGTGAGAGGCAGCAGGTGTTTTCAATGAACTCATTAAGCAGCCTGCAGAGAACAGGCTTTTGTGACTCGTCACAACAGGTGTAATTAATTACATTTAGTTGCTTGAGTTTCAGTTTTTTATGGCCTATGCATTGTTTTGTTTATCCACAAACAAACAAAGCTATCGAGACTGGCTTACATTAATATCCTGTCTTTTTAATTATTTTTCACAATTCCCCTTCATTTTTCTCACTGTCACCCTTTTGATAGAAAATGAACAGATCTTTTTCTTTTTTTTTGCACCTGTTGATGTTCTTTGTCAGTGAAAGGGCCCTTTTCTGTGCTAGAAGTACATCTGGTTATATAAGCAATCATGAAAGCTGAGAGGTAATATATTTAGGACAGTGCACTGCATGTACACACACAGCCATTTTTAAGCAAAAATGCCAAAACCTTTCTAGTTTAAATTTCTCAAGTGTCTTTTGTGGTAGGAAATGGAATATTTTTGGGTTGTGGACAGACAATTTAAATACGTCACATTGAGGAATTTTGCAGACAAAGCAATTAATTGGGAAAATCACTGTCCAACAACAACAAAATAAGATTGAATCCTATCTAGTAGAGCACCGAGCCATTTCCTCTTTCTTCATTCATACTGTACTGCTTAGATGTATCCAAGGATTCTCTTGCAACACATTATCATTCACCCTAACTGGATCAAATCCATGGTTCAAAACTTCATTATTGGAAACATGTACACTAGCTTAAAAAATGACAGTCAGACAGCGATTTAACCGATGTTTCCAGAAGATTTAAATGTTAGAAACGATGGCAGGCAATAACGCTTTAATCTTCAGTCTAGATCTTCATTTGAGTGATGATATTCAGGTGGATGAGTTTCATGCGCTGCCTTTTCAGACATCCACTCTGAAAACTTCTCTCTCCACAAAGAATGGAGTTGTTGTCGAAAGGCCGGCCAAGTGTGGCTCCACACTGCGATAAATTGAAGCCATGGATTCTGAGTTAAAATCCAAATCCCAGGATTAAATATCTCTCTTCTTGCTGTGTCAGAGTGATTGATTCCCAGAGAGCGTTTGGCAGGATCTGGTGGATGACAAATCCTTTCTGTGCGCTCACCTCCAAGTAATGTGTGTTAGTTTTTTTTTTTTTTTTTTTTTTTTTAAAGAGATGCAAGGGCAGACAACACATTTAGTGGAAGAAGTTTAGAAAGAAACTTTAGCAGGACGTGAAAGAAGGCCGTGAAAAAGAAAGCAGGCCTGTCCTTGGCTCTGTGCACGTTTCCAGCAGTGAGATCATTGTGAGCATCTATCATCTTGGTTTTTTTTTTTGGTTTTTTTTCTCATCATCTCTTCCTGTTGTGAAGAGTGTCTTCACCAAGAGGACTCACACGCGCACATATGTGGACACACACACGCACACGCACAGATGCAATCACTCTGTCTGTTCAGCTGCCAAGGCTAAGTGCCCTGAATCTGCAAGATCTCTATCAAATTTGCAGACTACAGAGAGCAATTTCTCAGTGCGATTGTACATGCATTGCATGTGTGTGTGTGTGTGTGTGTTTTTTTTTTCTACGTGTATCTTTGTGTGTGTGTGTGTACGTGTGTGTTGAGCCTTAGTCTGTGTACACTCGACTCGGACCTCTGCCACAGCATTTGTTAGCATTTCTTTGTACTCAGCCTTAAGACAAACATCTCTTGGCAGATCACATCACATGCTCTCTCTCTCTAACACACACACACACACACACACACACACACACACACACACACACACACACACACACACACACACACACACACACACACACACACACACACACGCTGCGGTCTCCTGTCCCTGATTGATAAGATGTCTGCTGAGAGGTCTATCTGATCATTTCAACATGGTTGTGTTGACTGTGGCTTAACTCTCCCTTCTTGTGTTTCTCTCTTTTCTTTTGTTCTGCATCACTTTCACTCTCTAAGTTTAACTCTGCTTCCATTTTTGGTGTCTATCACGAGTAAAAAATGAAGTCGTCCTGTGGATAGAGCTTGTTTCTTGTTCTTGATCTTATTCTGCTCTAACCTCTTCACTTCCCTGGTTGTTCCAGGGAAACAGGGATATTTGTTTTCATGTACTTTCAGCTCTCTGGCTGGCTGCAAAGTTGGACATCTGAGAAATGAAGCTCGCTCCATTGTTGCTCTCACTTTGGATAAGAGCATCAGGGAGACGCCTAAGATGTAAATGTTTATACAAAGAATACAAAGTTGCAATAGAGTTGCATGAAATGTAGGGCCTAATGAAGAAACTGGCAGGAGTTCACAAGATTTTTTTTTTTCTTTGCGAATAGTTCACTGTTAACCTTTTTTTTTATTTTTAATTATGAATGTATCCAGATTTGTTTTAAACAGAGAGTCAGAGGTAGAATGATCATTAGTTGTAAAAAAAAAAAAAAAAAAAAAAATTGCTGCAAACTGTTAGCACACATTTAAAAACTTCTGTTCAGTCGGCATGTGGAGAGAATTTCAGTGGCGGCTCAGCTGCATGTGAAGTCAATACGAAGACACGAAAGGTGGACGCAAGCACAAATTGAGGTGAAGACCGAGCTGTTTGCCTGAGCTGTGAAATGTCTCGACTTCAGCTAAAGTATTTACCAAGGATCTATGACTCCAATTAATGAACAAACAGAGACCAGGGGAAAAAAAGAGAGAGGAAGAGACTGGAGGAAAACAACAGAAAGAGCTAGAGGTGATGGTGAGTTCTGAGATCAGAACAGACACACACTCCACACACAGGTATGCTAAGTGTGTTTGCTAAACATGTACTGCAAAACACTCCAGTGCTCAAATTCTCATCAATAAAGAAAGACAACACACTATGTTTACATCTAAAGGGCTCCACGTCAGAATGGTATTAATTAGCAAAAGAAAAGAAAACTCTTACCAAAGAACACTCTTAGTCGGAAAGAAACATAAAAGACATCACCGGTTTTAGGCTACTCAGACAAGCATCCATGAAGGCAGGGAAGAAGAAGACTAGATGCTCTGTGAAAAAACCAAATGCATTTGACAAGTTTGTTACACCTCAAGGATGCGTAAACAGTCACTCTAGAGCCACTTTAAAGCCACAGTAGAAGAATGGGGGAAATTCTCCCCTTGGGTGTCCCCAGTGGTGGTATCAAAAATGACACTGTGGTAAAGGCAGGGCTGAAAGTAACTTTTCTTTAATTTTTATGAATTGTTAAAAACAAAGAAAATTCCATCAGAATAATCTCAAAGATGCCACTGTATAACCACATAACAATTCTACATATTGTACTATTTTGCATGTTTGACAAACGACCACATTAGTAGATTTGTCACCTTTTGCACCCTCTCCATATACCTGTCATCTCATCAGTCGTTATTTTAAATGTAAACCTCTTCATGACGGTCTCTATTGGTCTGACCTCTCTCTCTACGTCACTCACCTTGTCAGTACAGTTGTTAACTTCTGCCACTCATTATCTTTTTTCAACCTATTTCCGTCTGTTGAGATCTTCCACGCAGCAGAAAGAGGGAGACTGGTTTTGGCTCGTCTGCCTGTCAGTGTCTTTCCTGAGCAGCTGCTGGGGGTTTTGTTTAAAGTGGGAGAGATTCTTGGCAATGCCATGAATCATATGTTGCTGCCTTGATGGATGTTTGAGGAATGCCCAAGGGCTATTTCAGTCTCCCCCTCCCCAGACCTTCCACTGTTTTCCCTACTTTCCCCTCGACTTGTCTCCTCTCTACTCTTCTCTAGTGATATAATGACAAACCATCTAATGCGACTATCTCTTCCTCTTTCATCGGTCCAAACTCATTCCTTTATGACAGACAGACTGCAGGGATCTCCCTGAAAGAGGCCCAAGTGTGTATATATATTTGCGTGAGTGTATATGATCTGCAGATAAAGGACAATGCAGTTTTCCACTCCCCCTTGGATCCTGGTGAACCAGAAAACTATTTCTTTCCACTTCCATAAATCTACCATGAAGTGAGACCCTGAATATTATTTCAGTGGCAGACACAGTAACCGTGAAGCAGCAGGACTGTGTTCTAATAGATGACTGATATTATCATTGATGTTAATGGTTATGGTAAATGAAAATGTTTTCCTTTCTCAGCTTTCCAATTTCAAAACATTCTTAGTGATAAATCAGGAAATATTCTTGCCTTTTTTTAAGTTTGTGTGTACATGTAGTGTGTTTGTCCTTTATTATTTAAGAGGACTGGTCTTCACAAGGACAAAAATACTTCAAAACACAAATGGATTTATGCAGTTTAAACACACATGCCTATAAGTCTTGATGCAGTTTATCCCTTTTAGCTGATATAGGTATTACAAATAAATGCATACCTGCAAGTAAATGCATACACACATGTGTTAGTACATGTGTTTAGGTAGAATGGGAATCTATCTATAATTTTTTTCCAGGGCAGTGGTGAAAAAGAAGAAATTCTTTTAGATGATCATTATTTATGTCTCTTTAGCCATTTTTGGTAAATAGGCATTCTTTTCTACGGAGAATCTATGTACATGCTACAGCTCTGTGAGGCTGTACCTAAGCTAAGCCAAATGATAATGTCGGCATGCTAACATACACATAATGACAGTGCTGATGAAAACATGCTGATATTCAACATTCGACTAATTGTTTTGTTAATATTTTCGAATTACTAATCACTTCACACATGTACAAATACATCTTATGCTGATGACACTGAATATTATTTCAGTGAATGATTTCCTTGCACTTATTGAATAGCTGTAGCACTTATTACACCAAGGTTTCCTCCTTCATTGAAGCTTTAGTGTTGTCCCTCACTTGTAAGTCTTTCATGGTAACATGTTAAATAATTGTCGAGATATTTCAATCAAAACAGAACAAGTCAGAGAATCACCAGAGTCATTAGGATCCATCCTCTGGGGACCACGAATGTCTTTACAAAATTTTTATAGCAATCCATTGCAGAGTTGTTTCAGGATATTAGATAGACCAAATAATCAATCTTCCCGGAGCCATGTCATTAGCAAAAATGGTGACAACGGTTCAAAGTAAAGTGACTACACTTGGAGTACTTTGCTGAGGACGGTATGATGCAACTACATTTCTATTGTCTTCATCCAAGTAGAATCCCATTCCTTTTTAATCCATACAGCAACAATGGAAACACTGAAGCACAGATGATGCCCGCATGGCTTAAAGGAATGTATCTGATGTGAAAAACATTAAGTCATTTGTGTGCAGCGGAAAAAGAGATGGGCAATTAGGAAATATGCAACGCAATATTAGACAAAGCCATAAAGGCGGCACTGAATGAGAAAAACATTTGCATGGTCTCATCTAAATGTCCCATTGTGGCTTCAGTTTGTGACCGTCCCAGTGAATTCATTTCATGTCATTTAGTTATTTTTCCACTTCCTTTGTCTTTTGTTTTTTCTCCTTCCCCTGTGATCTCTTCCTCTCTTCTTCTTTTAATTTAGCTATCCACATATATATCTGTCTTTTTTATCTTCATGTATCTTTTTCTTTCCTCCTTCTCCAGTTCTGCGAAGGAGTCACGACTCTTCTGTGCACTCCCATATTATTAAAGTGGTTCTTGAAATCACATTAACCTAATACATGAGGCTATATGCTCCTCATCAGATGGGAGCTGAACTCTTAAGTAAGCATGATGACATTTCCTACGGCTGAATCCAAGATCAACATATCTACATGACTGGACGGTGATCCGCTCCATGATGTTGACGATATAAACCACACTTTTGCTCTGAGTACCTCCAGCTGGGTGGCCCTTTTGACTAAGAGACTGTCCATGTGTCAGTCAAATATTATGGATGAGATTTTAAATTCCAATGATCAATGTTCAAAATGAGATCTGAAGATTAAACATTCTTGGCTCAAGACATTTTTCTTTGATGTCACACCGATACAGATCATCTCCCTTTGGTGTGGTAACTCCATCAGTCTTCGTCTCTCAGTAGGTACACAGACTGACCTTTGACCCCTGTCTGCTGACCTGCTCCAAGGGTTGTGTGTCTGGGGTGTAACAGTGAGCCAACAAGCACACTGAAGAGTGAGATAGTTATCATCTGAAGTGTCTGGAGGAAGGATTGGTTGGTTTCTGCATACGTGTGTATCGTGATGGGTGGTACTTGTCAATAATACTACAAAGGTTAGATTTTTTTCCCGGCAAGGGTTTCCCATTATTGCAAATGGGAAAGAGCTCTTTTTTTCCCATCTCATATTCCAAATAGATAGCTGTTGAGTGTGTGTGTGTGTGTGTACGTGCCTGGTGTCCCTGTACCTCAAGGTCCGATAATCCACTTGTCAACTGGCAGTAAACTCGAGAGTGTGCGGTCGCTGTGAAGGCTGCTGCGTCTGCGTGTGTGATGTGTGACATTCCTGCCATACCAGACGATCACGCAGAGAGGTGGAGAGAGAGGGAGAGACAGAGACAGAGGGGTAATAACAGAAAAAAATGGAGGGAGAGAGAGGTCAGCCTGTAAAGTCATAAGCATGATTGCTGTAACAGCCAGCGTGTCCATCCTGTCATGTTTCTTCTTAAATGTGTAAAAACATAAAAATGTGAAAAGGAAACGAGTGGTATTGACATGAAAGCCATAATGACAGAGAATTCGTAAGCGGTGTTAGGAAACAATTAGGTTTGGGATGAAGAAAGATGAGCCAGAGTATAAATCGCTCCACAAAAGACACATGATTCACAAGCTATGCTCACTAGCTTTGAGGGCTTTTTCCCCCTCATGTATAACTCTGGTATGAATGAATGAATGAAATGAGTGAATTCTAGAAACAAAGTACAAGTGGGAGTAAACAGATGCTCGGAGCTCAGCAAGTCCTGGCTTTCCAGCATGTTAGCAGTTAGCTTTCCAGCTGCAGTAGTTCACCAAGTTTTTTTCAAGTTTTTAAAGTAATTAAGTTCTGCAGCTTTGTCAAGCTAGGATTTAGATTTAAAAAAGTGCCATATCGGTTTCTTTATTTCATGCTACCAATCAATCTGATCTGTAGTGCTTTATTTAGTTGTTCTCTAATTTCCAACGAAACTCCTCCATTTGCATTCTCCAAATCCGTCTGTATTCCTTAAATCTTGCAGGATATTTGTTGTTAAGCCTCTCAAGATGGCCAGAAAGTACAAGCGCATCTTAAAACAATTATGGGCCTCAGCGTCATTAAAACAAAGCTGTGTTTGAATGGACAAATGAGCATAATCCTGTTTCTTCTTTTTCTTTTTTTAGCCAAGGTGTTGCCAGGCAACCTACTGATAGGGCTAATGTAACTGGAGAAAACAGGATCCTAAAACAGCCGAGAAAACACAGTTAGTCATATCATGTCTGTTTTGTAACTTAAACCATACAAACACACACATATGTGCATACACACTCACAGTGGTCAGATTTATGACATCCTCCAACATAACACAGACAAATGGTAGTGCATAGTTGTGTGAATGGGGAGATGAATGGTGAAGCTATAAAACAACACACAGAGAGAGCACAGCTGACATTGTATGTCTTACCCAGCCCTGCTTCGTGCCTGCTGCCGTGTTACATGAATCAGATGGTGTTTTTCTGTTATACCACTATCATGCAATGTTTATGGTTCAGTGTTAATTTTACCGGCTCATCAGACATAAAGTCTGTGCATCGCATTTGATTTGTTGAAGAACGTAAAAGTTGTTCAAACGTAAAACGAAATCAAATGATCCATAGTGCAAAGTAAAACCGTAGCTTGCGTAATCATTTATGCTAGCAAAGCATCACCCTTTATACATAACTTGCAAGAATCAGTTAACTCTGATCTAATATCAGTCAAGTCCACCTTCATGATCCAGCAAGATTGTGTCCTCAGCATCCACATCCTCTGTAGCCTACTCTGTAACAAACATCTTTATTGATTTAAAGTGCTCTCGGGTATCCAGTTCACTTTTACTGCTCTGTCTTATAAAAAAACACATCCTCCTCCCATTGGATGGATCACCGCCTCTTAAATCAAAGCAATAAAAAGTTCACTGTCTTGTTTCTTGCATTTTCCACTTAAATTTTTCTCTCTCTCATCCATCTTTTCCCCCTCTATTGCTCTAAATTATCCTGTCTTTATCCACCTCCCTCTGTTATTCTCTTTTTTTTATTATTAATTTTGCACACAAGCTAGAAGATTCTGGGCAGACGTGAAGCGTTCATGGCCGACTGAAAAGAAGAAATACTGCCTTCCAAAGTGTTCTGCAATGAGCCTCTCCACACTTACTCAGAAAACCAGCAGGATGCCTGGACCAATGTGAAAAGCATTTTCACAACTCTTTCCTGCAAGTCATGAAAAAACACATACACGTTGGTCAACCAACTGTGTCCTTATTCACTTATGTGTTACAGTGAGAGCTGGAGTCTGGAGCCAGAATCTTGTGGTGGGATGAACCCCTGTGAGACTACTATAGGAATATCTATACAGTGCTGTAGTTTTCCGCTTTTCTCAAAGAAAAGTAAATCATCAAAGAAATTTGGTCATGTATGATATTTTTTAACAAGATCCAAGCTCTTCCAGTAGTCACTTTGAAACTTACACTTCCCACAAGCATCTGTTAAACACTGCGAGCTAAAAAAAAGAAAAAAGAAAAGAAGAGGTGGCTGGTGGACAGGGCTGAACTTCATGTTCCTGCTGCAAGCAACACCATCAGTAATTTAGCAGAAGTCCATTCACTTCCTTTTGATGAGTGACCAAGGGGGAAAAAAACACACTGAACTTTTCATGATAATCACCCATTGGTATCTGTACCTTCAAGAACTAGCTTGACATTTTGGGCAAAATAAGTTCATCCATTTTCTTTCGTAGAGATGAGTAGACGATATCACTCTCATGTCTGTCCGTTTTGGACCTAGAGCTAAAGTAGCCTAGCTAAGCATACCGCTACTGTTTGCGAAGTCATAGCTACAACTCATAAATCCCTGTAAAACCACAAGTTGTTATTCTTACATTTCAGTTTGTGTGCGGATTAAACAAGACACAATTTGTTAATTGGTGTTCAAAGTGAGCTTGAGTGTTGAGAGCCAAGCTAGCTGTTAATGTCTTATTTCTAAACTAAGCTAACCGTCTCCTGGCTTCAACTCCATACTTAGCACACAGGTGTGAGAGTGGTATCAATCTTCTCATCTAACTCATTGTGAGAACCTCAAACTTTCAGTATAGACAGCTAAGCACACACACCCAGTCAAACTGTGCTTTTACTGTACTATGCACACATTGTAACGTTAAAGATTTAGCATTTGTGAAAGCTCGATAACCCCAGGCATTTCTGAGTCAGTGTGAGTGATTTACGGTCTACTGTGGTGAGGAAAATGCCTGCCAGAGAGATAGTATCAGCCCTACCTGCAGACCTATTATACAGCCCATCCCAGTCCATTAGTCCATGATCTCTCTCATTCTTCTAATGGTTTTTATATGGTGGTTAATTTGTTCGCCTCCACCTGTCTGACTCTGTTTCTCTCTTTGTCTCCCTCTTCTTTCATCCCAAGTATCAAAAAAGACATTTCTCACTCGAGCAATTATTTAGACAACTGCAGGGTCAAGCTGGTCCTTTTGCCCACGGCTACATTTCACCTCCTGGGAATGAGCGATGAGCTCTTGAATGTAATTGTATTCCTACACAGAGGCTATTTTTCCCACTTAGCTCCACTTCTCAGTGCTTTAAAAAGTTATCTTTAGACATGTCTGACCTTTTTCAAAGTTTGGTAACGTTGTCAGTGACTCATACAAATTGCTGCTAATAATTCACATTCAGGGAGTTTATAGCGATTAATGTTGACTTGCAAGTTACTGTCATGTGAAAATTGCAATGTCTGTGATTTGTTTGGTTTTTTTAAAAGTGTGTTTAGGTATATTACATGACTGCCCTTGACATGTACTGCATATTTTCTGAAATATGTGACAATCAATAGCAAGGGAAGCAACTTTTTCTCATTCGTGGTAAACTTCAGATACACCGTTTTGACAAGGCAGCTGAGTTACACTGACCTGGCTGAGGTTAGCTAGCCTGTAATTAACTGGAAAGAGAGTTGCTGGACAGCCCCTATCACCAAATCACAGAGATAATGGCTACATTAGCAGCATCTCAGAGACAGAGAGAGGAGACATAGTGCTGCATTTGTCTGGAATGTGGCATCAACCCAGATAAGGAGAAGGCCTGGACAAGCTACAAAGAGAGCTAAGGCAACGCACCAATCATATCTGTGTCTTTTTCCCCTTTCTTTCCCACACCGCACTCCTCATTTCCCTGTTCCATTTTTCACATCCTACGCTCCTGCTTCAGTCTTCTTTCTCCTGCCCTTTCCTCCACTTTTACCCTTTTTACCTCCCTCATGTGTTTTGGGTCTTTCTCACACGCTTGGAAAAAAGAAAGAAAGAGTCAGGAAATGCCCTGTGACACCCTGATTCACAGTGTAACTCTTGTTACAGGAGCAGCCCTTCATGTGGGTATATGAATTATATCCCTGTGCCTGCCCACACAGTGCTGGCTGACCCTGCTATGACCATCCTGTAATGCAAAGGCACAGCAACTAATAGCTGCCCGCACATGCATGCCCACTCACACTGATAAACACACATTCACAGTTGAATAATAATGTACTGTGATGTGTGAGATTACCTGTGATTAGACTATGTAGGTCAGGACATAGTGGCACATCTACTTCCCTCATATTCTCCCTCTCTATCTTTGGTTTTTATCTTTTTTTTAATAAGCTGTCTCTTTACACCTCCTCCTCCCCCACAGGTAACCGCAGGGTCAGTGTTCGGCACGCATGCGTCATGGACTAATCGTGTGTGTGTGTGCACATACAGTACATGCAGAGGTACATGAACTTGTGAGTCTGTGCCCACAGCTGGAGTCTGCTCACTGTGTTGGGGGGAAAACATTAGTAAATCCTGGCTAAGCAGACCACATCCTCTTCACCCTAAAGCCCTGCAGGTAATGAGACAGGGGTGGTGTTACCTCTTAAAGGGGCAGCAGGAGATGACATGGGCAAGCAAGATTCATTGCCAAACATCCCTTCCTAGTACCTAAAGACAATTTTAAGCAGACTGTGTGAGAGGAGTTGCTTTAACTTGGAGAGAAAGTGTCTTTATTTGCATTTTATTACAGCATATTAACTTGTGGCTTTATTCCAGTTCATTAACCTGTGTATTAACCTGTGGAAAAGTTTTGTAATTACACTATTTTACTGTTTGCATGGGGAGACTCCCCCCAGCTGAGTGTGTAATGACAAACAGAGGTATGTGCATGTGTGTTATCACAGATGTTAAATGCAGCATCAAGACCTGCAGCATTAAAAGTTAAAGGATCACAAACACAATTAAAAATCATCCTGTGAGGAACATTAATATACATTTTTGTGGTAATTCATCAATTGTTGTTTAGACCTTTTACTCAATACCACAAATGACAGCCTCATGGTGGTGCTACAAGAAGAGTCAGTGGGATTCATCCTCCGGGGACCGTGAATGTTTGTACAAAAATTCTGTACAAATCCATCCTGCAGATTTTGAGATATTTCACTGGAGATTTCTGACCCAGTGGTAGTGCAAGAAGAAAAGTCAGAAGATCAGCAAGGTTATTAGGATTCGTCCCCTGGGGTCCCTGAACAGCTCTTCCAAATTTCATAGTAGTCTATCCAATAGTTAAGATGTCAACATCATTGTCACTCTAGAGGAAAGATGAGGGTATCAGGGAAGTCAGTAAGATTCATCATCTGGGGACCACGATTCTCTGAACGAGTTCTATGGCAACCCACCCAATAGTTGTTGAGATATTTCAGTCTGAGCCCAACTGGGTGGCCAACCCACATACTGAGACAACATAGGTCTATGCATTGAAAGGTCAGACAAATGTTCATTGTCCCAAACTCTGAAAACAAAAGCATCCTTCTCTAGAATGCAGTGTCGCAAACGTCAATACATACGTCACTCAGATATCATATGGAATAACACTATTTTGTTTCAGGGAAGCAATGTTGCAACCACATCCTCTCGTCAGTGAAGGCTTGTGTTAAATCCCCTCGGTTTGATTTTTCTCCTCAATGCTGTTTGTCTTTAGCTTAGTGGTATAACACTGTGTCCACATCCCGTCTTTGAAGCTGGTATGGGATGAGAAAAAGATGGAGAGGGGCATGCATTTGCTGTTTGGTTCACATGCATGTACGTTGGAGCCACACACTGTCCATCTTAACATCTTCTGGGTTCGTGCCAGTGAGCTGTCGCATTTAAAGCTTCAAACACATCATCAATGCAATACCTTCTCCAGTGCCAAGTTTGTCTTATGGAAAAATACTCATGAGCCAGCATCACGGCTCTGATTAACGCTGTTTATGGCACAGCATGATGCAGGTATCCCATAGTGAATGACATTTTACATTAGGACTGTAAATCAGAATACCAGAGTGAAATACTTGTTGAGATGAGTATTTTTTGTGGCGAAACAGATGCCAACTGAGGACAAGGCAGCGGGGAGGAAAGCAGCGCAGAGGAGAGCTGGCTGTTAGCGGACATAATGGGAACCAGACCTGCTGGTAGAGAGGTAATTAAACTGCACAGCACAATGGCGTCACCACTTATAAAGTCTTCAAGAGAAGTTTTTACCCCCCCCCAACTCTTCCTACTTTTCCTATCAACTCCGGTGTATCTGTAAGAAGGGATTACGTTGAATCTGGTGACAGAGTTCAGCTTAATATCATTAATAGTAGAGTGCAAAAGGAAGCATAATCCGCACTAAGTCCCTGGATAAAGATTAATTTTCTAAGGTAGACCAAAATATGGAGGACTAGTGTTTTGAACACTTTTGCTGCTGTTGTTTTTCTTTTTCATTTTTTAGTTTCTTTCAGTTGTTATCCTCATATCTTATAATTTCTAAATTATCACATGCAAATTATGACTTGACATATATAACTTGAACCTCTGCACAATGAAATATTGTTGTACAAAAAGAATCTCTGCCAAGATAGGATTTGAAGAAATAGTTTGGTTTTTCATGAATGTTACTGTTTTTCCTATTAGTCAAATTCATGAATGCAGTTTTTTTTTTTTTACATATCTGCTTGCAATTTAGTTTTTGGAGGAAGACCATCCAAGGATAAGATTTGCCAAGTTTAGCCAAATAACTGGATGTCTTGTATGTTATGTTGCAATTCAAGTAGTAGCTGTGTTCAGAAGTGGAGAATCTCAGCTCCTACAGCAGTGTAAAATGTGACTGGGTGTCCTTACATATGCTCAAATTCAAACCGGAACCCTAACATCTCGGAAATCACTGTACATATCATTATTTTTTAATGTTATAGATGATATTATTGAAGCTGCACTAGGCTGTGTTTTGATAATAACAATGGATGAAGGGACTTGTGGAATGTCGCCCCTCGTGACAAATCCAGAGAGAATTATCACCCAACTGTTGTTGTCCTCAGCTCTATGGACATTTTAGCATCTTTCAGATCATTGTTTTGGTTTTACAACCTGTAACTTTACTGTTTAGGTTCACTCTGACAGCTCTAATGAACTTTGTTCCCAGCAGCAGTCGGAACCTGCTAAAAGCAGAGTGAATTTTGGATTTAGATTCATTTGCTGGCCAGAAAAAAGACTCCTTGTGTCTGGTGGATGTTTAAATAGGTACCAATTTAAAAAAAAAAAAAATTCATTAATGCAACTTCCACATCTTTGTTTCAGAAGATAAATTTCAAGGTGAACAATAAAGTTCTATTGTACTGAAAGTTATTTTTGGATAGGTGTAAAGATGTATCTTGCTACCTTTGAGTGAAACTGCCACTGGCATCCCTAGACATCCACTAACTGGGCTAAGATAAGCTAGGATCACTATTAAACATATATGCAAATTGCATGCAGAGAAATAAAACAGCATCCAGTTTATTGATTAAACCCTATCACTTGCACTTTTTTCTTTCACACTTTGCCTGCACCATACTTCCACAGTCAAAGCGAGAGCCCACCATTGCACCCAGAGGCTCTCTTCTCTCTGTGTGTGTAAGCCAATCACCCTAAGGAGGGTGTCAGGGTTCAGGGGGCATCAGAGGGGTGCAGGTCATGACCTGCTATGTCACGCTCTAATTGTGATTGTCATGTTGATGGAGAGGAAAGAGACTGGAAAATTAGCAAGCTAACATAAATTTTAATGATAGGTACTGGGCTGTGGTTATGTGTATCTGAATGTGGGAGTGTGTGCGTGTTTGACTGCTCTATGTGTGTGAGTGTGTGAAAGAGCAAGAGAGAGAGTTTGTGTGCGTAGGGGTGGAGGAGAGTGAGTTATTTTGTCCCGGGGCAAACGGAAACCATTGTTTAAGCCACAGCTCTTGTCTCTTAAGTGTTTGCTGTAGTGGGAATGCTGCGGTTTTGGAGTCACAGGACAAGAACGTAGTGTGACACTAACGGAATCAGAAACAAAGTGATGAGGAGAGGAAAGCAGATGGAGAGAACAGGAGAGCAAGAGAGGGAGAGGGAGAGCTGCAGAGACAAGAGAAAATATGAGAAAAACACATACAGAATGAGACACAGAAAGACAAAGAACCAGAAAGAATTTGCATGCAAACCAGAGTTGGAAATTAAATAAACTATATGAGAGAAAAATGAGAGACAGATACATAAAAAAAGAGGAAAAGCAGAGAGGGAATATACATGTAATGAAAGGCAGAGACGATCCAAAAGAGTAAAAATAAAGGAAAATTTAGAGGAAGAGAAGCAGGGAGGCATGCGAAAAGACACAAGGAAAATGGGGAGAAGACAGGAGAGAAATGATTTCCTCCCATGCCTGTCATTTTTTTTTCTTTTCTTTTTTTCTGTGATCTTTGCTTCTCAACCTCAGGGCTGTGCGTATCCCCAGGCCAGCCCGCCATTGGAATTTACAGTCCGATGGGCCTGCCTGCTAATAAAACACATGTGGACTTGTAGAAGAATGGGGAGGGACAGGGTCCTGAGAACAGCCTCTCTCTGTATCCGAGCATGTACAGCACATGCGCATATGTACATGCACACATATGTACATATACCTACTAATGTACATGTAAACTCAAACTCGTCGACACCTTCAGCACTGTTAGTGATTCTGCTTCTACCTCTATTACTCCTGTTGCTATTGTTTCTGGTAATGAATAACCACTATGTACATATAGATATACATACTGTATGAATATATCCACAAGATATTTAATATTATTAAATAATAACCCCCATCATTAGTACCACTATTTACACATATGGTCCTACAAACTGACTTTCCACTTGTCCATGTTATACCAATGTTAACTCTTATATATGCTGTATTAGAACAAGACTATAATCTTCTTGTACTTACAGACAGCAGTGCTTAGAGCTAAATGCTAAAGTCTGCATGATAACATGCAAACATTAACATGCTAATACTTAGAATGTATCATGCTGACTATCTCAGTTTAGCTTGGCATGCTAATAATCACTAATCAGCACTATGGGCACAAAGTACAGCTGAGGCTGATGGGGATGTCACTAGTTTATAAGTTGTATAAGTCATCCTCTGAGAACCATGCACGTTTGTAATAGTTGTTAAGTTTGTGAATAACATATCAAAAATGTCAACCTGTTGGTGGTGCATGAGGAAAGGTCAAGGGATCACGAAAGTCATAAGAATGCATTCGCACCAAAGTTGGTAGGTTTCATCTTCTGGGGACCATGAATGTCTGAATTTCATGACCATGACGCACCTACACAATCACATTGCCATCACTTGATATATAGATATACCTTAGAATACAAACCTTCAATGATCCCTTTGCCTATAATTGATCTAAAACCATGAAAAGCTTCCTGGGATCAATTAAAACCATATATTCCATATTTGTAAAGTGGATCATTGGGGGATTAGGCTACAAATGTTCCACACATGTAACTGATTTCTATCAGGCGGAGCACAAACACTGGCCAGGGCAAAGTGGCCTCGAGACCAACTGAAATTAAAGCTGTATGTCTTTCCTGTGCTCTGGTGCCAAATGACAATTGACATGAAGAACACATGAGGCTCTATCCATTCACAAAACTGTTTCTTCCTCTGCTAATCATACATGTAGGAGATCTCTGTCTCGCTTGTTCTCTCTTTTGTCTCTCTCTCTCTTGGTCTTGTCCTATTATTTTTCTTTCTTAGTGATTCATCCTCCAGCTGTCCACAAAATATGTCCTTGCTGGGCAGATACACTCAAGGATTATCCCCTGCCTAGAAAAGCTTGCAATTAAATGTTTTATATACTTGCCTCAAGAGGAGAGTGTGTCTGACAGAGGAAAAGACAATGTGTGTTTGCCTCTGTCATGTGTGCGGTATGGCTTCATGCAGAGCTCCCGCTTCCAACTGGGGCCCTTCTGAGTTTTGTGAGACTCCAGGGGGTCGAGTAGAGAGAGACAGAGATAGAGAGCGCTGTCACCAAAACCTCTCCAACTCAGCCTCTCTCCTCGTTAATCTCCAGTCCTCAGAGAGTCTGCTGAGATGCATGTCTGTGTTAAAGAAATATGCTCAGGTCTGCTGCTCGGGATCCCCGTGAAGTGATGAGAACTCAGGCACCAAAGTCACCCATATGTCCCAAATCGATCATTCACAAAGAATGGGTAACAATATTGTCTGGAAAGTGAGAAAGAACTTGTAGCAGCAAGGCTGAAAGATATTTTTATAATGAATGAATCCATGTTTGACAGTTTTGTGAAGGAGTTGGAAAGTTTGGAATAGAGCATCAATAAAAAATATACTTGATTCCATGATAAGTGAATTTAGTGGCTAGTCTATACAGCTAAAAAACACAGTGGATAAACTAATCGTCGCTCAGCTGAGTTTAAGAAATGATTCTAGTATTTTTGGTAAATAACATTTTCAAAACCCATTTTTTAGCCACTTCAAGGCAGCACAACAAACAGCTCTTAACACAGCATTCACATATAAGCTTATAAAGCTGACACAGTATGGCAAACATGTTAGCTAACGGTCGCTTATTTACGCCAACTTTTGAGTTCAGTTTGCTGTGAGATTTGTTCCCATTAGACAAAAGATGACCATTACACTTAACTTCTTCATGAATTAGTTACTTCTTCTTCAGGTTTAATGGCAGATTACGCACCATTTGGCACATTACTGCCACATACAGTAAAATTATCATTTGATATAATGAGTCCGGCTCTCCTGAACATTTCTCCATTCACGCTCAGCGGGTTAGTAGCTCAACCGCAAAACCATTGTGATTGGTTGTTCCACCAGAAAGCGCATCACAATGATTTGTTGTTGCACACACTGCTGTTCGTTCACGTGAAAATCAGACATTTCACATCAGAGGGAGTGAAGACCAAAAACTTAGTGTAAGAAAAATTGGCACTCACGTTAGAGTTGGTAGCCCTGATTTACACATACAGCAGTTGCAAAGGAATATAGCATTCTTTTGGAGTCATATTTGTGTCCACTTAACTTTAAACGTAACTTTTTCTTTTTACAATCCAACCCCAGAGGGAGATATTAGGCTCTTCAGTTGCTAAATGTTCCACTATGTTCACTATCTAGCCACTAACTTTTTTATTATTGTCGTTCACTAATGGTCACAACTACAGTCACCTAAATCTTCTGTAGTATGTTTAGACTTTATTTACTTTAATTGAAGATTTACGATCAGGTTTATGACTCACGGCTTTTAAGAAACCCACTGACAGCGTCCTCAGGACTTAATTTGTTTTGATACTGAGATACGATCTATCAGGTGTTACATAACCAGCAGGATGTAAACAAAGAAACGGCACAGACAGACCTTCGAAAACTTCCCTATTGTTTCTCAAGCTGTCCCACATCATCTGGACATACAGACAGTGGTTGGGGGGTTGGGATGCGACCGGGGTCAAATTAAGGCTGAGGCTCAGTCTGTATATTACTAGGATGAAGGCAGATAATGATGGAGGGATGGGGAGGGGGGGCGTCTAGTGATTAGATAGACTGCCTTAATGTATATCCAGTAGAAGTGTCCTTCAGCAAGGTTTGGACATGTGATCTGACACTCACTGACTCATTGGAAGTCATTTTCAGATAAAAGTATCTGCAAAATGTCTAAAAATATAAAAGTAGAGCATGAGAGCTATGGAGAAAACTTGGTCCACCAGTTATAGCAGGGTGCAGCGTCACAAACATAAAAGGTTGAGGGTGGGGGATGGGCATCACAAGTAAGTGTACAGTATAAGGGTGAGTCGTCAGCGGAAGGAGGGGGTTTGGACGGTTACTTGCTCGCAGTCTTTGTGTAATCCGTGATAATGAGGAAAAACAGTAGACAGGGCTCCTGTATGTGGGACACAGGATGATTATATTCATCGCTGAAAATGAATGAACTGAGTCACTTGTTTGTGGATTCTGCCTCATTAAAACATACTGGCTTATTCATTGCTCCAGACATATTTCAGGAATTTAGAAAACCCCTAGAACCTAGTGACAATGTGTCATTTTGTGTCATGTCATTTTGTAAAGACAGGTCTTGTCTTTGGTGGATAATCTCATCGTGAGATAAAACTTTTTTCTGTGGGGCCCAGCAGATGCAGGTCTCTGGGATGGGCTTTTGACCTACCGGTACTTGGACCGTGTCTGACAGCAAACCTCCAGGGACTCATAGGAAATCTTCTCTGTGCATGTAAAAAGGAAATGGGTATTAAGTTCAGGAAACTTTGTCTCTTCTGTAAGTCATATCGACTGTGCCTTATATTTTTATTTTTTTTTTATGTTTATACCTTAAAACATTCACAGTTCTCACAAAGAATGAACCAGTTTGTCAATTTGACAGTACTGTGGTTTTTGGGTTTCTCTGTAACCACTGACACAACAACTCTTTGAACTCTGTATTGACATGTGATTTTCAACAATAGTTACACAGGAGCTTCAGGTGGCCCACGCCTGAAGGAGCCTAGAAAATCATTTGTATTTCATGGATATTTTAGAGTAAAAGATGCTGGTTTGAAAGTTTTTGCACCCTCACATCAGAAAAATACAGACAGCAAAGTTTTAGTTATTATTTGTCATTTTTGGGGAGATGTGCAAAAATATCAGCAGCTTCTGCTTTGCATGAGCCTGGGTAGCAAAACTTTATAACTGTGAAGAAGTAGTTTTCATTTTATTTACTGTTTTTGTATGCGCTTATTCTTTTCTGTCATTTGTGCGTAGTCATGTAAGTGTTAGGGGTTTGCCGGGCTTGTGTATATGTGGTTTACATAAACCTATGATTGCTTTCACATCGTTGCCGCAGGCCTTCTCCTCCCATGTGATGCTGCTGAAGTGTCAATACCATGCCAACCACAACCACACTATGACATACACGATTGATCAGTCTCCATGGTGACCTGAACCCGAGGAGTCATTGCCCTGGTGACCTCGATTGGCTACTCGGGTTGTTATCTTATGATGTCATGATTGCGTACTTCCTACTGAGCTTATCTTTAATTAAAACCAATTTCATGATGTTTCTGTCACTTTTAAACCAGATTCTAAGCTGCGGGACGGGGATTTATCTGAAGCGGTTCAGGTAACATTTGTCATTTCCAATGAGATTCAGTTATTTTTGCCTTCACCAAACAGGACTTGGTAATGAGATGAGTAATCAGTGAAGGTGAGGCTGGTGAACCTGTCACAAATGATTTGTATGAGGGCCACTGTGGTCAGACGAGTCAACGCATTATCCTAATTCAGGATGTCTATTCACAGAAAGGAGGTCATACACAATAAAAGAAAATATTCTTAAATCTGTACTGCATTATGAATAAAATGCCATTGGCCCAGGGACGCACTGAAGAGTGGGAGTGAAAAATATCCTCTGTATGAAAAAACATAACATTAATAACCTGCTGTTATTATCATGAATGAATCATAATAATAACAGCAGGTGTGCATTCGATCATAAATCACGTTATATTTTGTTAAGTCTATGTATGGCCTGAAGTTCATAAAGCTGTTGTTAAAAATAAAGCATCATTCTTACAGGTGCACATGAATTTCAATGTGTCATAGGTGGAGTAAAACTGCAGTTTGACAGTTACAAGCTGAGACTGATGGGCTTTTTGCTTCAGGACGAACCAAAAGTCACCCGGAGTTCAGACACAGCTGTCAGTCTGTCTGTCTGTCAGATGATCGATGCGAAGTGTTCTCCCGCATAATGTGAAAATCTCAGCGGAGTCGTGCAGAAAGGGCACAGCTAAAAGTGAACAACAAGGTTTGTACTTCCAGCTCAGTGTGTCCCGCTGAGGAGAGCTCGGTACTGAAACTGTGGGGAATTTTTTTTGGCATTCAAGTGCCACGAAGGTCACACATATTAAAAAGGTTAGAGGAAAACTCACTAGGAATGTGAAGCGGACGCAGTGATTTGTAGATCTGTCTGTCTCCATCAATGTCTAAGAAATTCCAAAAACATTGACAGGACTTAAAAACAAAATGTTTAATGTGTAGCTTTGAGAAGAAGAAGAAGAAGAAGAAGAAGAAGAAGAAGATGATGATGATGATGATGATGATGATGATGATAGAGAGGTAATTCCAAAACAGAGTGGTCAGACACTAAATTTTAGAATAAAACAACAGTGGTGAACCATTGATAAATACATTTTCTATTGATTGATATGTCTCTTGATCAGTCCCCCCTCAGTCCAGACAAACAATCATTACCGGAAAAGGAGTAAATGTCAACAAACCCAGTGAGACTCCAGAAATAGCTGAAGCTGGTGAGCCGGGAATGCAAACTCCATGGCATGATATTGACATTTTACCAACTATATGCAGCATTATAAAACAGCAGTAGGCCTAACAGGGCACAGCAAGACTATAATAACAGGGCGTGGTGAAAGAAAGGATATTATTGATGCAAGGCTCTGAAGTGCACACACACATGCACACAGACACACAGACACACACACACACACACACATACACATACACATACACATACACATACACATACACATACACATACACATACACATACACATACACATACACATACACATACACATACACATACACATACACATACACATACACATACACATACACATACACATACACATACACATACACATACACACACACACACACACACACACACACACACAGATATCAGATTAGCTGTTAGCCTGCATATAATGATTACTTTATTTCTGCTGGACAGAAACCAAGATAGGGGAAATGTGTTTTCTATGTGTGTGTGTGTGTGTGTGTGTGTGTGTGTGTGTGTGTGTGTGTGTGTGTGTGTGAAGGTGAAAACATGCCATCTTGTTGCTATCATTCTGACTGGATGGATTGGCCTTGTAGCTCTCATGGTGATACTAGATTTAGCTGATCTGGGCAGACATGTGACTGGATGGATTCATCTGATGTTGATACACACTGCTGCCAATGTAAGAGCTTTCCACAGCGAATTCCACATGATTTAATCCAACATGTAAAGGCTTCGCATCAAAGTGGAGCCCTGTTGGACAAAAACAAATAAAGAAGCGTTTATCATCTAAACAACAAAAAAGGAAACTGAAAAATGACTAATCCCGTTGTTTTAATTCAAAGAGGTTGTGCAATTTCATTTTTCTTTAGCAAATGTGAGTAAATCATCATTTAACATCTCTAAAATGACTTTCATTGATGTACTACTTTCTTTTATCATGCTCATGTACATGATAAAAGACCCTTTGAGACACCAGAATATCAGTAATGTCGACTTTCTCTTAATCCCTTACCCCAATTTACCAGGCTTTGCATTTAAGAAATCTGCTTTATCCGTGGAAATACAACAACAACCAAATTACCTAAGTGCTTGTAAACGTAGTGAGGAAATGTAGGATATCTTATTTTGAAAGGAAACTGCTCATATAATTTATATCATTACCAAATAAACACATTTCACAAAAAGAGAGAGTTCACATGGTGGTGGTGGAAAACTGTAGACACTTCTGTTTGTGCTAAGAATAACAGCATAATGAAGTCTTTGTGTCTTCCTGCCCTTCTTGCCAAATAATCACTCAATGTACAGTAAATCTATATAATGAACGTGCGGCACCCTTAATCCGGAATGCATAGATTATAAAATAAAGTCTCGACTAATCCTGGGGCTCTGTGGAATTTGGAGCATCACTTGTTAATGTGCAGCAGCTCTTTGTATTAAAGAGCTCACTGTACAAGACTGTCGCTACTTTCTCAGAACTGCGCCACACTTTAACCACATTACTTACAATGCCTCTCTTAATGTGGTTGATGTTGGCTGACATAGTCCCCCAGGCTGTGGAGTGATGTCGCCTGTTGCTCTGCATACCACCTTGTAATTAACCTGTTTATTTTAAAAATGCTTTATAAATAAATTTGACGTCGCTTGATGTGATGGATGTGCGGTTAGCTTCATGCTTTGCAGCCCAGCAGATATTTGAAGAGCTTTAGGTTCCGACTGTAAGACGGCCCCCGTTAGCTCCCGGCTCTTGTATTTACATTACGCCTTGAGCTGCAGGGAGCCACCCCACCGGTACGGCTTTAATGAATGCTGCTGCAACAGCCGGCAGTTACACACGCACATAAACACACACTTGCATGCACACAAAAGACAGCATAACCAGGCTGCGCACAAAGAGAAAGCGCACGTATGCGTGTGGTGCACACACTCATGGTCACTCAAGCAAACCAGGTTAATCAAGCTAGCATGATTCAGCCCCCCTCTGCTGTAATTGTTGTGAGTGCATCCTTCTTCAGTCTGTGGTGAAGCTGGGTTGCTTGATTCCATCTTTACCACTTTGTTTAAGCACTTTACACGATTAGCTGATTCTCACCCACACCCTGAGTTACAGTTGGTACACCGGTCAAGCTTCTGATTCTCTCAACATAGTCGGTTTTACAATAAATGTGGTGTATTTATCACTCGAAATCCTTTTCTATTTTTTTTTGACACAATGGGTTCTTGTTTTGTGACAGCGGTAGACAAAAGCAGCTCATTCCCAGCTGGCAACCTTTCTTCCTATGAGATTTTTCTTCTGTTGTAGCCACTGTGCTAAGCTAACTTTGGCTTCATGAGTTGGTTGAAAACTCAGCCTCTCACTTTTTAATGTTTCTAGTTTAAAACAGGAACATTGTGGTCCTAAATATGCACTTGGTGGCCACATACAGTCATTATCCTTGTAAAAGACATGGAAAATTTGACCAACAGTCTCCGTCAAGAGGATGGGTTTAGTAAATTTGAGTATACTGAAAAATCATCACAATATTCCAGGATGTTGTTAAGTGTTGCCAAATTATTATCTGAGAACCAAGGTGAAAGGCAAAGTAGGAGTATTACACTGATTTTACATTCACATTAAGACAGCTTTTCTGTGACCTTTAGCCCACTCTCTGGCAATCTCTTAAGATGCCCTCCTCCCCAGCTGTGCCAGCTGACAGAAGAGGACATTATGATGTGGAGCGAGAGGGAGCAAAAGCATACAGGCTGTACCATGTGTTCTTCACAATGGTCATTTTCCTCCCTCCTTTCTGTACTGAACCCCCCCCCCCCCGGGCCTGCAGAGAATGGCTGTGCTGCTGTATGCTGTGCTTGGCCCAACGTTGGGCTCCATTGTGAATCGATAGGGTGTGAATAACAAGCATGGGCTTTCTGCAGGACACAGTTGAGCATTAAGTGATGATCTGCAGTAAACAAAGGATCAGAGGGTGTGAGGGACAAACTGCGCAGGATTGGAGAGGTTTACACACACTTAAAAGATCACGCAATACAGTAGAAGGGTCAAAGAGAAGAGGATTACAGACATAAACCATTCTTCTTCATGTCTTTTTAGTAATGTTGTTTCATGCATTACTGCTTTTGATCTAATTCATATGAAATGGATAGCACTGAGAAATTGTATTATTTGAGCTAGCTTACTCAGGACTCACTTTGGAATTACTTCAGGCAGGGCAGGGAGGTTGTCAGGGAGTCTAAATCAGCATATGTTTTCGTGTTTTTTTCCCCCTCTGCCTAAGTCAACAGTAATCGGGCCAGTAAGTCAGTGAATACTGTCTTTATTCCACTTGGATGGCTGCAGCAAAGATCTACTCAAAAATATCTCCTAGGTGGTCTTGGTTCAAGTGCGGACTGTAGCCGTCAAGTGAATTACTGACGGAAACCTCGCCTTTTTATTCAAAATGACAAGATTAGCTGTGCATAAAACCTGTTTTAGGTTGCCTTGAAAAAAAGTGCCGTTTGGAGGAAGCTCAATAACAACATTAGAAAGCTGTGATGCGATTACCAGCCTGTTGGCCGGCACATACATGTGACTTTAAAAGCTGCAGACTTTTGATTCTGACACTTCTTGGTATAGCAATCAGTTTAACTAGAGGAGGTGTCAGAGTTGTAGGGCACAGAAAGCGAGACATAATCAAACATGATGTATGGTTTTGTGTCGGACTGGGAGCCGGTTGGCAGGAAATGCACATCCATCAAACCAACAGCCAACCTATTTAGTCTCTGACAAAACACTTTAAATTGTGTCTAATTTGATTGACTTTTGCAAAAGGGCATTTGCAAACGAAATTTGCACGTGATGGCAATAAGTAGCCTTCCTTTGTGTTACTGCATTTGGACAGTTGAAGGTCATTCAAAATAAGTACATTTAGGTTTTTTTTTTCCCAACATAAAATACCCACTAGTTGGCACTGCTAGTAGGAATGTAAATTTTATCAACTACCTTTACGTTGTAATTCCACAAAATTTTAATCCTGGTTGATTTTGTGACACCCATGGTTACTAAGTTGACAGAAAGTGTGGTTTAATAGTAATACCAACTCACTGAGCAACTACTTTGGCTGCAAACAGATCCACCAGTTACTCATCAACTGAATTTCTGCCAAACAAACTCACGTTATATAAAGAAGCCAATTAAAGAATGGGAAAGTCTCACAAGAGCAATGTTTCGACAAACTGCCCAAATCAGGCTCGTCCTCATCCTGTCTTTCCTGTATTAACACTTTACGGTTCCTGTGGCTGCTTCACAATAAAAGGCTGTTTCACCAGTTGAATGTTTTTAATGTGAAGCAGCAGCATTAGGAAGAGCATTGTTTGCAGTAATTAATACAGCTCTGATACATGTAAAGAGTATCAATGAGATAAACGTGTGCTGGGTTACATGAATCCAGCACAGAAATGGCAGATTCCACCACCACAAATAAAAGCTATTATATAGAAAGAGAATTATTGAATGAAAAAAATTTAAATGGTTTTTGCAGAACAAAAGGCTGATCACAAATAGTATGAAAAATGAAAGTCTTTAGGATTATCACTTTAAGTGCATTACCTTCACTACTTTTAAAATACAGACCAATAAGTATTCAAATGTTTTCCAAAAGTTTTGGAATGAAACTTGAAATCTCTTCTTTTTCTGAGAACTGTTGGCAGGGAAACAGGAAACTGCTCCCTCTGCATTTTCTGTTGGCTCCAAAACATTTCAAAACCATTTAATTTAACACACGCGACCTTGTAAATGTCTTTGTTTTGGTTGTGGTGAACTGAGGTCACTGTGTGTTTTGTCCCCAGGCTAATAGCGAGCTAAATGAGCCCGGTGAGTTGCAAAGAGGACAAAAGTCCATCTGAAGGGTCTCAGAGCTGATTATTCAGCAGACCTGGTCCTACACCATGCAATTTATGCAATTAATAAATCTGTTGGGATGAATGAGATTAATTTTTTTTCCTCCTTGGTTGGGCTGTCAAGTTCGATGTGGTGTTCACACTGTTGAGTCAAGCCTGTAGGTCTGGGTTGTCGCCACTGGTTCTCTTGAGGACGGGTGACCTTTGACCCCCCTGGTAGCCTGGGGGTCATCACGCTTTGACCTCAGCAGTTACAAGGGTGCATTCCCACTGAGAGGGTTGAAGGCCTGCAACCCCACTCCCCCCCACCCCCCACCCCAAGGCCACAGACACACACATTCAGACAAACACATGCACACACATTCACATGCATAAACACATTTAAAATACCTCCCAAGCGCTCTGCTGCTGAGTCAACAAAAACAAACTGCCTCGTTTTAATAATCAAGTTTGACTTTGAAGGTTTTTGTGTGAACATTATTAAATTTCCCCAGAGTCACTAAGTCTGGCACGGCTTTATTAATTAGCGCAATGAGTAGCGAGTGATTTACAGCCCGAGTCTTTGGTGTCAGGGTTTAGAGTGGTGGAAATAGGTATCATTAGTCTGCGAGACGCTCTAAGTAGTGGCCATATACACATAATGAAAGCTTTCATTAGGAATCAGGGAGGATTGGTTGTGAAAGGTGAGTAAGTGTGTGAGTGTGTGTGTGTGTGTGTGTGTGTGTGTGTGTGTGTGTGTGTGTGTGTGTGTGTGTTGTGGCAGCATGATGTACACGACAGAACGCACACATGCTTGTGTATGTGTACCCATTCACTTGGCTTTTGTTTGTCTCTCTCGCTCTCTCTCATCAGGGTTGCTGTATTTGGCAACAGACCACAAGTTTCATCAACCCTAGGCTGAATTCTCTCTCTCACACTCAGAGATTTTTCTTCCCTCCCCCCCTCTCCCTCCCTGCTCTCTTTTTCCCTATCTTAACCTCTCATTCATTCCTCCCAGCTTCACCTTCACCCACCAAACCTTTCAAATAAGTGCTGACCTAGCTGATGACTTTGGCAGGTCAAAGTGAAAGCGCTGTAAGTTTCAGAAGGGGCATTTCTGCTTCACCTCACATAACCTGTCTCATGCAGTATCTGTCTCCTCCGCTATGTTTCCATTTCAAATGCATTAATTTACCAGGTTATTTACCTCATGTACCAGTATTTACATTTTGTCATACACTCAAGCTGCAGTCCACTGATTCATGGTTACAGGCTTGCTGTGTGTACAATACATGCAGCACTTTATACAGCAGGTTGATGATTTTCCAAGGCTTTAATGATAGCCTGGTAAAGTACAGCACGCTACTATGTGCTGATGTGATGCAATAGTGTTTTACTCAGTGGATCTGATTAATGTGGTTGGTTAATTTTACAGAAGATGCCTTTTGCCCAAGGGGGCTCTCCTGCACCCTCTGCTTTTCTGCCTGGTTATTATCTGTTCATTCAGCTAAATTAAGACTGTGATAAATACTGAATAACTCTTAGATGAGGAAAAAATACCCAAAAAAATTTGGCGATAAAACATTAAAACGAGTTTGAAATTAATTTATGCTTAATTCAACTTGTTTGAATCCATCAAGTTTATCTTTTAAGTGTTCATTATCTGCTATATTGGGTTATAGTGACTGTACCTTTCTGTGCTTCTGCTATATTGGCTTCATCGACCTATTAATTACAAAGACTAGATAAGAAGAGTACTCCACTGATTATTGCATTGCACTCCTATAACATTGCCAGATGGACTATAAAAAAAAGAAAATCAGCAAAACCAGAGATATCTTTTTTATTCAATGCATTCTGCTACATCCTTTTATTTATCAGACTTAGCGCAGCTCTCTCTGCAGTCCCAAAATGCTTTGTACAACTTTATGTCACATGCAAAGTAGTACTCCCCAAGACCTGTAAACAAACTTTGATGTGTAAAATCTGTGGCGTTCCCCTTTAAAGGGAAACCAAAGCCCAAGGCTAATGGCACAGGTGCCATTTTTAGCCATGCTAGCAGTAGGAATGGAAATGTTACCATTCAGTCCACCATTATGGTCCAGGATGAAATATCTCAACAGCTATTAGAGAAGTATTTCCGTTTTGAAATGTTGTTGAACATTCAGGGTCCCCAGAGGATGAATACTAATATCTTTGGTGATTCCCTGATGTGTTTTTGTGCTAATGAAAAATATTAGCATGCATGTAAAACCAACCTGACCCAGGCAAATACCATACTACCCTGCTAAACATCAGCATGGAAAGGTTTCAATTGTGAGCATATTAGCATGCTGATGCTAGGTTAGGCTAACTGAATGGAGAAAGTCTTTAGGTCAACAATGTTTAAACTGACTTGAAAATAACTAAACTCATGAACTAGGTTCTTGAATCAAATGTCACCATAAAATGCTAATGACAGAAATTCATGTATTAGCAAGAATTACTTTTCTGAATTTCTTCCAAGAGGTTCTTCGAGTAACACCTCATCCACTTTTCATATTTTTACAGGCCACCTGCCCCATGACTGAAAATGACCTTTTTACAAATGCATTCATTTATTCAGCACAATCTCACTGAAATGCTAATGTATGCAATTGCTTTCTGCCTACACGTTTGCTGCTTAGCTTCCTGTGGACGAAGCTACAGTGAGTGAGCGCACGCATGACAAAACTATAACAAATGCTCTCTCGCTCACAGTCACACAGCGCCGGTGCAAAGCAGCCAATTAACTGCAGACAACACCAGTTCATCATTAACAGTGCGAGTCTCTCCGTGTGTGTGTGTGTGTGTGTCTGCGTGTAGACAGAGGGATCTCTAACCTTATGTAATCTGTGTATATCCTGTAGGCTTGTCATCTGTTAGTAAATTAATCATTAAGTCCTGCTGCTGCACTGAACCATCTCTGGCCTCTTTTTTTTTTTTTTCAAGCTGTCCTTCAAGCTGTTCCTTTATGTAATACTAAAGCCAGGGTTAGGTTAAACTGAGATATGGAAAATCGGCAAAAACAAAATACAAAATACTGACTAGCTCATACATAAGCAAGTCAGGATTATGTTGTTTTTTTTGTTGTTTTTTTTTTAAATCAAAGTTGTTAGTTGTAACAAGTTGAAACAGCATATTATATATTTTGTCTTGATGATTGTATCTTTACTAAGCACCCCTTGGTTTTGCATAAAAGCACTATCCAAACAATTACTTGTATTATTGACATGCCTCCTTTCTGTATTTTGCACTCACTGTGAGCCAAACAACATTTAAACACCTCTCAAGGAAATGAACCAAAATTAGACGTAAATCAAAGGGTGCAGGGGATTGAATAGCATTTGGGACAAAATTAAGAGCATATCCACAGGGGCATCTTCTGATGGCTTCAGTCCTCAGGGACTCATTGATCTCAGCGGCAGGTTTTTATCTCAATTCCTGTCTTCCTGCTGCTGCACGCAGATGGTTATGTTCCTTCAAACAGTTCCCTAAAAAGCACCTTTATCAGAGTGGAAGATTTGGGCTTTAGCAAAAATATATTTTTCATCAGCTCTTGTCCTTTCTCTCAGTGTAAATTATTTTTTTCTCCTTCTCTCTCATAACACACACACACACACACACACACACACACACACACACACACACACACACACTCCGTGGGAGCTGGCTGCCACAGTGGCTCAGTGTGTGTGGTGCCAAGGCAGCAGCCTGGTGCGGCAGTGACTGTGAGTCATAGCTCGCAAGAACACAGCAAGGAGCCATGGCACCCAGTCATTACAACACACACACACATGCACACACACACACACACACACACACACACCACAGGGGTCCAGACAGGGAAGAAACCAGGTGCAGTGCAAGTGCAGACGTTTCTCTGATTGAAGTTCGAATCAGTATGTTAATGAGCTTAAATTCTCCATCTTTTTGTCTCCGTCAGTTTGTATATTTCTCTCTCTTCTTTGTGTGTAATTATTTCTTCTTCAACAAGTTCCATGAGTTCAAACCCATAGAAACACCGTGCCTCAACAGCCAGTGAACAATCAGCCAAACAAATAACCTCGACAGAAGGCGGCATTAAGCCTCCTGGTGATCACTTTGTTTACATACTTGAGGCAGTGGGAATGTTGTGCTTGGGTGCAGAAATCTATGGTGGTGCGCCACATGCACAAATGTGTGCGTGCATGTTAGCGTCTGTGCGCCTGCATGCACACGGCAGCATTCATAGATCGCATTAAAAGCCCCTATTAATGATCTAAAGACGTGATAAAGCTGGAAAATCAATGATTGTTCCCTACTCTCCAGTACTCGGGCAACCTGTGAACGTCAGCTGAGGGGAGCACGGCTGGTTAGCACAGCACAGAATAGCTCTGGCTCCTCTCTGTTGGCTTGATGCCTCATTGGTCTCTAATGTAGCATGGTGAGCCGCAGCACTGATCAGGTAGAGGGAGCGGACTTATCTCAAATGAAGAACGTCTGCACAAAATCAGATCAGTCATCATCTGAAAATGGCATGGCCTGCTCCGATTACCCTTTAGATCCCTTTCCACATTAGTAGATACCACTTTAGATGCTGTAATGGTGAATCATACTGGATGTACTGTTCACATGCAGAGAAGGTGCAAACTCTCCTGTAACATAGAGGTCACAAGTTCACTCCAAACAGCCTTTCATTTGTTGCCATAAAGAGCAAAGTATTCACTCACAGTTACGGCTGTTCTGCTGTAAATCACTGTGATGAAAGTGTTTGCAGTATGCACGCACTACAAATGCAAACAATTTCAGATACCGACCGAGTGAAATGAAACGATCCGACAAGATGCAGAGTCATTATGACACCTATTTCGTGTTCCCCCGTGCCGCAGAGACGAGCTCGTAAACAACATATGGGTTCCCGAGGGTGGCATCTTTTACTTAAAGGTAATTTGTCGGGAGATGCTCTGTGGGACTGTGGATGACTGAGAGCAGCCTTCACTAAGAGTTCTCGCTCGATTTCTTGCACACACACACACACACACACACACACCAGAGCCCACCTGCGAGTGTGTTATTCTACCCCCAGCAGCAGCCCCAGGAGAGCTCAGGCAGGTGTAGCGTTACATCACTGACACACTTTACCATTAGCCACAGCTCATTAGAGTAAACTGGCGCCTCTCTACTCACTAATCACTGTTTGAGAAGTTGTGCGCTTAACTCTGCCGAGTTGTTATTACTTCACTGAAAGCTGAGCCATCAGTCTTATTGACTTGTGAAACTGTAGTATGTTGATGTGAGGTGTTTTCTGTTGAGCCAGCTGGAGAATAGGTGGTGTTAAATCTGCATGTTGTACGACATGTTGTAATTTTTAGCTGGACTATATGACAGAAATCCATAGATTGAGACAAGAGGAGACATGTATATTGGTATGGTGAGTTAAAATGTTGCACCATCATTGTTGATATGTAGGTTGTCCATTGTTTATAATACAGTGCAGTGGAAGATAAACCCTATATTATGAATTCACCCCACCTCCAGTA
Source organism: Seriola dumerili (assembly GCF_002260705.1). Taxonomy (NCBI): domain Eukaryota; kingdom Metazoa; phylum Chordata; class Actinopteri; order Carangiformes; family Carangidae; genus Seriola; species Seriola dumerili. Next base: position 10,379,894 of record NW_019174393.1, read on the forward strand.
TGCGTGCATGTAAACATCTTATCCCAGTTATGAGAAAACATGTATATACTACCGGGAGAAGAGAAACCAGGATCCTGTGTCACGTAAACATCTTATCCCGGTTTTTTGAACATTCTCTATTGGAACGGCTGAGATGACACAGACTGTACACAGACCATCAGATGCTGAACCAAATATGAGCAAAACCAGGATAAGACTCAAAACCCAGATAAAGTTATATAAAGTTCCCAGAGGGCAGTCACGTGGAATCATCACTGACTGCAGCTACACACTGCAACTATTTTTTGTATTTGCACATGACTGGATCATATGACTGTTCTGTAAAGTTATTAATTTATTCTTCATTCAAAGCTAGTAATGGTAGGGAACCCCCACAGGGTCTAAATACTGTTTTATTAGTTTATCTGCCCTGCCAACAGTTGGATTTTTTTTTGTGTGTGTGTAAAATTGGTGGAAAATATACAAAATGTCAATATTAAAAATGCCCTTTGTGTTCAAACACACTCTGCAAATTACAAAAAGATTATATGTAATTTAACTACATATTTAGCGGGTTAGGGTTAGCTCAGTGTACAATAAGTGACTACAATTTGCCCTTGTCCAAGTCAGTTGTGGAGACTAGCTTCTCTACAGCTGCAGAACGACAGTTTGAATTTTGAATGTGTATTTATAGAGATATATATAGCATTCTGTCTGTTATATATTTTGTACTATCCTGATGCCCCTCTGCCAAGCATTCCAGTGTTTGCTTGTTTTTACTCATTATTTGTTGATCTGCCTCTCCTTCGGTCTCTAAACCAAAACAAATCCTTGTTCATTTATTGCACTTGGCATATAGAGTGATTCAGAGTCTGATTATGAGAGTGTCCGGACTTGGCTCGGCCATGCTTTCAATACTTTCAAGAGATGGATGAGAGACGAGGCAACGAAAGGGGCGGGGGGTGTTAGAGACAGAATGATAGATGGGCCAGGCACTGAGGAGGCATACTCAGTGGATACAAGCCAAGATTTCTGTCGGAGGAGCAACAGGGAGAGCTTTCTCAGATCCTCCTCTGGAGAGTCCCGGCCCCTCCTCACAACTCTGTACGTCCCACCAGTATCTCCCCTATCCCTCATATTCCCCCTTCTTTCCTTCTCTTTTTATAGCTCTCCCCTCCCCTGATATTCCTCCATCTGTCTCCGCTCTTCCCTTTCCTTCTCGCCGCTCCTCTCCCTCTCTGCTCCACTCTTCACAGAGGTGATGACAGAACTTCCCGGGCACGTGTTGCACAGACGAACCTCCAGAGCCTCTGGACACACACCAACACACATGCTCACCCATACGCAGAACACATGTTGAATGGATTAATTCAACCCTACCGTACCCACCTGGGCTGGGGAGATTGTGATGGAATATATAGTGAAGACCAGAGCCAGTCAGCATGTCGTACAGAAAGATTCTTCAATGAGTTTTTGTGATGTCCATGTTGTCCCTGTGTGTGTGCTGATGCATTGTCTGACCTTACAGTAGAGTAGCCTTCTCTCCTGTAATCAGTGCCGGTAAGACTAATTCTTATTAAAGGAATAGTTCAACATTTTAGGAAATATACTTAATCACTCTTGCTGCATCTTTGTGCTAAGCTAAGCTAATCGCCCAATGGCATGCAGATATAAGAGTGGCATCTGTACATCTAATCTCAGCAAGAAAGCGAACTGACCTTGATGTCATGCAAATTTGGTTTTTCAGTCTGAAAACGATTCAAGTCTTGTCACCTCCGTTCATGAGGCTGCTAAATGAAACTTGTGCAATGCAGCCAAAATGTGAGGCTCTACAGAAGCAAACCCCACGGGCTCCACCACGGAGACCCTGTTCCGACCATGTGACCAAATACGTTCTTGGGTTACTCAATATAAGCCCCAGTTGTATTGATAACAGAGTGCGGTGTCAGTGACACACCTACCAAAGTTACAACTGCAGTTCACACTTGACATGATGTGCCTTAAGTGATCATCAGATCTACGCAGTTCGACGTTTGTGCCTTCATCTGCATTCAACTTGATACATTTTTCCAGAAGATTTGGAAATTCAACTGTACTGTAACGAAAAGCTGATCATTTAGGATTATCTTGTTCACACAACACTACAAATTTGGACAAATTGCATGGCTGATGACCTGCGATTGTGTCTTAAGTAAGTGGTTCATTGAATTTGGAAGATCAACACAAGGGGTCATGATCATTGATCGTTTTCTGTTCCAACTGGTTACAACCATTGATAAAAGGTTCACATGAACAGCCGTTTGTTTTAAGGAGTTACCAGCAAAAAAGGTTGAGAACTACTGTCTTTAGTGATCTAATCCCATTTTGCTTCTTAGGGTTCAAAGCTGTCCAGTTGTGACTTCATCATCCATTTTACTGCCAAGTGTAGACAGGGCCAAAGCTGTGTAGCTTTAAAGTTTCTGCAAGTCAAGTTTGAAGCAGCCATAATGAAGCCAGCTAATGCGGATACCTTCATCTGGTTTTGAGCTTATTTCCACCTTCTTGATTTCTTTATGATTAATGGAACTTGGAGAGTGGATGTCCCCCTTGTGTTAATATGATCATGCATATGAGAGAAATAGTATTCTTCGATTTTTTTCATCTTTATCTGGGTTGTGTCTTGTAACTGTGCCTTATCTGGCAGTTAATACAGAGCAATTCTGAGTATTATATTTGAAAATGTTTCTGCTAAACACTACACAGCCACTGGAAAGCCCTGGGCTTTTAATAAGTTTGCTGTCATCAAGCAACTGATATCGGATATGAAAATATTTTTTAAAAGATTTGGACCGGATGACAGTTTCTAGAGTAATTTAAACTGGTGAGCAACAGACATAATGCAGAAAAAAGATGCATCAAACTATCTCATTGAACTCCTGAAACCATACACATTAAATCAATATGATTTGGTGCAGGACTCCGTGAAATTGCCAGGCACATTTTCGTTGCCAAAAAGTGTTTTGTTTCTCCTCAAGGAAAATAATGACTGCATTATCTGGCCCAAATCTGCACTTGTTTTCTCTCTTGATCCTGTGGGAGCCTGGTTTTCTGCTGGACATGGCTGTGAGCGCTAGTTAAGGGCATACAGCGCACATTTCCCTGGGTGTAGGTTGATAGGAAGGCATAAAACACAGCATTGCATCATCACTTTATTTATCATAACCTGTATGTTAAGAGGGCTGGATCACTGATTACACCCTGTGTATATACTTTCTGCGCATATATCATCTGAAACAAAACACGGCTATGAGTTTCCGCAAGTGTGTGTGGGTTAGAGCACTCATTTGTACATTAGGGAGACTGTCTGTGTGTGTAACATGTGTTTCTCATTGGGATCCATTGAGTTTCATTTGCCAATCTGAGCCAGGTTCTCACCTCTAAAGCCGCTGGGTTTATGTGCAAATGGAGATATGAGACAAGTTTGAAAAATAGATTCCTCTAGTGTTACATGACCTTGTAGATGCAAAGAAGAGAAGCGTAATGCTTCTGACTGCAAGTATAACTGAATGAACAACAGCGAGCAGGGGTGCTGGAAGAGTACTTGACAGTTTTTGACCACCCACAGTAGCCTTCTTGACTTAAGAGAAATTATTCCCAGTAAATATAAAGTTTTCAATAAATATGAATATAAACTTTGAACATAAAGTAAATCTAAAGCTACTGTTAGCAGTGGGTTAGCTTAGCACAAAGTACATGAAAACAGCTAGGTGAAGGTAAATAAAATCTGCCCTCCAGCAACTCTAAAGCTCACAAATTAAAAAAGGTAAATGTGTAAATTTCCCAAAATGCCTAACTCTTTCTTTCATGTCAAGCGGGCCATTCCAAAAGAGAGCATCATCTCGTAAAGTCAGCAACTTGATGGGCAAAATGATGGTATTGTTTCCAAGTGGATACCAAACTGTTTTATACAGCCGTTTAAAATCGAACAATTCGTCTGCAAGAGAAAGACACAGAGTCTCCTGGGACACCTCAGTTAGGGAGCCTTCAAAGAGTTTTCAAATAAAGTATTTTCCTAATATTTTATCTGTCTTTGACATGCTGTGGTCTGGGGACTGTAGGGAGGGTTTGACGTATTTGGCGGCGGTTGTTACAACGGCAGGAAAATTCATTTCTGGACTGTCGAAGACATTTGTTCTATCTGGCCTCCCAAGGCGAGAGTGCAACCGAAGGTCTTTCTTCTCCTCTCTTTTCTTTTCCTTTCCTCTCCCTGATCCCTCATCCTCCTCTCCTTCCCCGCTTTCCCCCTCCCTCTGATCTCCAGTCTTGCTCTTGGCTAACATATCCCTTGGATTTTATGTGTGTGTGTGCGCGCGCTCGTACATAAGCGAGTGTGTATGTGTGAGGCAAATTCCTCAGTATGGTCCAGGAGCTACGTGCTGTCACACACTTCCTCCCTGAGGCCAAAACCCCTGAGGAGGGGGAGGAGGGAGGTTGGCTCACTGCTTGAAATACTTTCAAAGAATGCATAAAAAGATGCACAGGTACATAAAATCTTTAGTTGTGATTACAGAATACACAGAACGCACATAAAATTCAACAAGAACCTCCGGTACGCACGTATAGTTGATGTATGTGAAAGACTGGTGATTCGATGCGGGCTTCTTTCTTTATTAGACTGAAACATACCAGTGAGGCTCCCCACCCCTTGTCATTCTATCTGCATGTATGCATGTGTGTGTGTGTGTGTGTGTTTGTGTGTGTTTTCATCGTGCCTAAATGCCTGATGCTGTTTGCTTTTTAGCTCGCCTCAGTAAGCGCCAAGCCAAAAGGCTCATTTGTTTAACCCCCTTCACCAATACACTCTCAGACACACACACACACACAGTTCAGTTTGTATTCGGAGGAGCTCCTGCTCGGAAACCGTGTTTAACACAAATAAGTGACATAACTGTCACAGGAGTCAGTAAATAAGTTCAGTAAATAATTGTAACTTAACAAATGCAACACAAGGTGAATCTATCATCATTAATATTGTAGGTTGCAGCTTTCAAATACACCCAATGTTGAATCCATGTAAAATACACTCCTTTGTTTGACTGCCGTGGAGAGTTGATCATGTGTGGTGGTCTTTGGGTCAGCAAAGGCTTAAATATTAGACAGTGTCATATAGGAGAAGTTTAGCATTAACTCAAAGAGTGAGGTACTAACTTTAAAATCTATACACAGAGAAGTAGATGAGCAGTCATATGTATGGTCAAAGATTTGATCCAGGCATTAATGGCATTAATTATTAGGCATTAATAGTCCTAACAGTGTCCAGACTATAATGACAAAATTGCCATTAATATATCAAAAGATGGCGGGATAGTGGTGTATGCATAATCTTATCTGAAACAGCTGACACAATTGAGATTGGATAGCCTAACATAGATTTCTTGTCATTATTTGCATCTGTAGTAAAATATAATATAAGTTGTTAACACTTAGGAAACCTACTCTGATAATACATTTACTTTCTTATATTTAAAGTTATGTACATTCATTGACTCTTAGTATTTGGACATTGTTTACAAATGATGACAATAATGACTGTGTATAATATTTCACGCACTGTGTATCTGATTGGCCTGTCACCATTAAAGTTTACTGACACCGTTGACAAAGGTAAACCTCATTAGCAACAACTGAGAATTCCATCACGCACTGTGAAGGCCCAAACCCTAAATCTTGAGTTACAGGACGACCAACACTGATGCTGCTGAGTTTGGGATTTCACTGTCTTACAGTATTCAGCCCTGAGGGGGAAACTCCACTCCAGAGACACAGTAAGGTGTTACATTGCAGTTGTGCATGCAGATGAGGTCGGTCCGTCTAAAAATGACCCTCTTTGGATTAATACAGATGTTTGAGTTAAGGGTCTGGATTGTGGATCTTCTGGTACCCAATCAGTGGAATGGGCAGAAATGTGCACTATAGTAGTAAAACCGACAGTTTTGATGGAAAGGTTTCATCCCCATTATCAAACTTTCATGTCAAGGCGGTCTTATTCGTATTTCCCAAAATCACAAATTTGCCTCACAGGGCAAAAGGAAGTAATACACTAAGAATAAAAGCATCATCCAGATGTCTAAAATATGAAAGCAATTATAGGCACAACAGAATGCTTCTTGCTCATCAGTAATAAATGTTAACAATCCAGGTCTTTTTCTGTTCTACCAAACGATTTATCCAATGAAATACCAATCCAAAACCAGATGTTTTAATACCAAACTCAAAGGTTTAATTTATTTGCATTAAAACATTGCAGACTTTGCAATTCAGACATATTTGACACGCCCTTTTCGCAGCCTTTCTTAAGGGCTGCCATTAAATCCTTTATGTAAGTCGAGTATGGGTCCTTTGGCCAGACGGAGATTGACATGTCCAGTAATTGTGTTCAGGAGTGGGGACGCAGCAGGAAGCCACAAGCAGCGACGTGGCGACTTCCATCTACTTGACTTGAGCCTAATGACCACCTGACCTAATATGGTCAAACACTCAAGAGTTAAACAGCTAGGCTCTCAGGGGTTCAAGTGCCTGACAAAGTGCTCAGGTATGCCAGCTATGGTAGCTTAACTGCTGGAGGTCTTGCGCAGGTTGGAGGTAGCACGCCGGAAGTGAAGTGTGTCTTTAGCCTAATTAGGGCATTTTGAGAGGTATCACCATAGATGTTGTTTTGTGTGGAGGGACTTGAGCAACGAACAGCACATCCACTTAGTGGGATTAACATTTAACTAGTGCTCACTCGCTGTCACACACCTGTCTAAAAAAACACCACACCAGTGAGTCAGGAAGCTGTGTGTATCTGCATGTGTGTGTGCGTGTGAGTGTCCCTGTAGGGGGGCACCGACTGTTGATTTACTTCATTCAACAATTACCACTCAGAGGTGGCAGGAATTCCAGAAATGAGGAAAGACTGTGTTCCAGTCCATTCACTCAGAGCCTTTCCTCTCATAAAAATACCTGAATTAGTTTAATTAGTTGGCTAAGCCTCTCTTGTGTCATACCTCATCTCACCCTGCAAGGTCCACTTGTCATTCTCAGTTACATATTCCTCTTTAAAATGACTTATGTTGTGCATGCTAATAGTGATTAGTTGCTGACCTTAGTTACACTTGGATAGGACACTCGGCTAAAGAGTGATGAAGATGTTTTGTTTGTTAAAATGTTAGTTTATTTTTAGTTTAGTTTAAAAGACATTTTGTGAAATATGTTTTTCTTTTTCATTTGGCCAAGAGTTAGATGAGAAAATTGATTTTACTCTTATGTCAGTAAATATGAAGCAGCAGACAAGAGCTGATTAGCTCAGATTAGCATAAAAACTGGAAGCAAGGAGAAACAGCTAGCCTAATTCTGTTAATCACAAAATCCAACTACCAGCACCTCTGATGAACACTTTACAGCATGTTTAATCCATACAAAATCCATTGACACCTTTTATTCAGCATGTATAACCCCAACAAATACACCAGTGTGCAAATCTAAGCTAACAGGCAGCTGGCTGCAGCTTCATATTCAGCCAGTCCCAACTGTTACAGTAAGCTAGCTAGAAACACTTTAGCTAGCTACAACCCATGGCCTTGGAGCTCACAATAACTTAATTTCTCTCAGCTCTCTCTGTTATTGCTCTGCCCTCTCTCCTTTCTCCTCGTGTATCAAGAAGATTCGTAATGCCTCGGGATTCAAGTTTTCAGCTCTCACGGATGCATCTTCACATCACTTCACATCAATTGGTTTTCTTTGTTTTTTCCTAGTCTGTCGACATTTGTTTAAGTGACAATTGAATCCATGATTTATTGTGACTGTTGAAAAAAAAGTCATTTCTCCATTCCAGAAACAAAAACAAGTTTATGCATGTGGTTGCAACAGAATTTGAAAAATGGATGACTGTGTAGCTACTGGAGAGCCTTCCAGTAAGTAACCAAACTTTCCCTGACTCAAGTGAGCTGATGCATCTGATGACGGTGCAGTGGTAATAATGAACCCCACCCCCACCTCCCCAACCGCCCATTCGGCCTGTGGTAACGAGATGACACAGCTAGATAGACAAATGACAGGGGGAGAAAGACAACATAGATTACAGGTAGATAAATGTGATGAGTGACAGTGACTAACCAAACATGATTGTAGCTATTGTGAACGGGTTTTCCAAAAAACTATGGCAACGCAAAAAAAAAAGAAAAAAAGAAAGATGTATTACAAGGGAAAAAGAAGCTCTGCCCTGAGTTTATTTTTAGTGAGACAGTTCGAAGGGAGAGGCTGATTCAGTTCACTGTCTCCTCCAGATGATGTTTTGTGGACAACTCGGGCCATTACGAAACACAGCCCAGGCTCCCACAGCTTGATTGACAGTTTTCCTTTAGGCCAAATCTGGAACCACTTACCTCATTCTTACAGAGGGGGTTGGAGGTTTTGGAGCTGGGTTATACAAGGTCAAAGAAAGAAGGGGCCCGGTGGGTCACAACCAGGAGAGGAAGCAGACTTTTTCTGCATATTGCTTAATGATATCAAACTATTTTACCAGCTAGCTAAATTTTAGCCAGCATCCCAGGTATCTAGTGCCAGATATCTGGATTCACAGCACTTGGCTTATGGCTATTTGGAGGTTTCCAGCTGGTTGAGGCCCAGACACAACTCATCTCCTCTGTCTGACATAGTTTCACAGGGTTAAATGTCACTTAAATGCAGAAATTCATTAGTCACGTTAACGACACGGTGTGAGGTTATCCAGTGTTTTTAATGAGCAGATATCACCTTTCAGACCAGTCCTGAAATCATATGCCACATTTTTTAGTTTCACTCTCACTGCTGTCAGATATACTACCCTGGACCAAGTTAACATTTCCACATTAAACTTAATGACCAATCATGAGCAGAGAAGCTAAATCATTATTTCATTTTCCCAAATCCAATAAATATGACAAATATCTGGGATAACTAACCAGGCCACTGCAGGACAGATGAGCCTGGTATAGATCAGATGAGATGCCTTTCAAACAACCAAATACGCTGATAGGAAGATAACCTCTGCATGCAGTGGTTTGCTATTCATTGCTCATGACATCCAAGCTGTCGTCACAAAGCGCGTGGTCCCACATCAATCTGGATTGCTTTCAAAGCAGTGTTCCATAAAGAAAAGAGAAGAGAAGGAGAAAAGACAGAGATAAAAGACAGGATCAGAGATGTACAACGTGCTGCGCCCGGCTCTGACACTTTCATCAGCCGCGCTGTGTTTCCACGCAGCAGAAGGTGACAGGGGCAGGATTTACTGACCCAGAGGCCCCTTTTGTGCTCTCCACGCTGCGCTGATCCTCGCTTCCTCTCTGGCTGCATGTGTAGGCCTATAGGCTTACCTTTTATACCCCTCTCCCTCTTTCTGTGTCTGCTGTAAATAGGCTTAATGTTACAGATGTCTGTGTGCGAGCACAAAGAGCCGAGGCGAAGCACAGAGACCGGCTCTATTCTGCGTCGAGGCGAAGGGAACAGGTGGAAAGAGAGCAATTGGGACATAGAAGATGATCAGATTTCCCATTAAAAAAGTTCAGCAGCTATGTGTGGTTTTTCAGGTGTGTAGTTGCGTATGTGTGTGTGTGTGTGATGTGGCGCACAGCAGGTGAACTGAGTGGAGAGAATCGCTGCTCAGTTACAGAGCTGAGTCTTAAGCTGTTTTGCACATTTTCTACGCACAAATGAAATATTTGTTTACATCTGTTGCCATGGCTCTAGCAGCCATACCGCTGCTCACTTTCACTGTTTGGAGATCTATGAATTGAGGCTTATTCTACTGCTGACTTCCAGAGTGAGTGCCGCTGGATAAGAGCGAAGCTAAAAGACTAAAATGTTAAATGTAAGTTGTAAATCAAGCTGTCAGATGCTGTCAGAGCAGCAGCCAGCAGGGTGAACAAGGGCGTCCATGGGTCCCCACGCTGTGTGGGCTGACTGACTCGCTGGCAGAGACAATAAGCCATACTGTTTGACCTGCTCTCTCTGTCACACTGCCAGGTTCACGGACATTCAAGCGGCTCTCTTCGCTCCCCTGACTCCACAGCTGAGACTGAAAAATTCAATCCAAACACTCTGCTCCACAAATCAGACATCTGCTGCATTTTGAAAACATATATTTCTTGATTTTCTTCATCCCTGTGTCCAAAAGAGTTACACTTTTGACAGCCATGAACGAAATAATGGCACTTTTGTGATGCTTTTTTCATTAAACGATGACACCGACACTGGCCTTGTAATAGGTTATGAGCCTGCTTCTGACCATCTAACCACTGAGTTCTAGGTCAGTTAGTTAATACTTCAACTGATGCTCTTAGTGAATATGATGGATTTGCTGAGGATATAAATCAGTGTTTCTCAGCCTCTTCCTGTCATGCTCTTCTTTTGGAAGCAAACACTCTGGCACCAGCCCCCATGTAAAAAAAACAATCAATTTTTCAAAAACAAAAATTGCACTAACAGTGTGGAAATCAGCAACAAAACAAGCCAAACTGAGTGAAATGTTGTCAGAGCCACCATAGATTTCAGACATAAAAGACACAAAGCTTTCCAGCCGCATAGACAGTGAAACCAAGAACAAGACGGACAAGTTTTAAACTTTCCAACTGCTGGGAGGTCAGTGTTTCAGTAAGTCTGCGCCACAGGGTAAAACATGAAATTTCTTCTTGGGTTCACTGGTGAAGAAGTGAATCCTTTTTCAACAGAGTGGGACAAACCTATTTTAAAACCTCCATCTGTCCATAATGCAGCTACACAGCCCCACCTGAGCTGCCCAGGCTGATGATGATGAAGCTGTCGATGAAGATACAACTCTTGTCATTCACTCTCCAGGAAAACAGCAGGTGAGCATCTGACACTTGCTCCCTTGTATATTGACTAATGGCCCATTGGTGTCTGCAAGTAAATGAAGCCACTTTGGGTAATTGAAATACTTGACATATAGGCTATATGGTTTCATATACCAGACAGGGCCTGGAATAACACAGTGTACAGTAAATAACACCACACCACACATCATGACCTTGGGTCAGTTTTGAGTTTCAGGAGGTTACCGTGTGGCGCACGCATGGAGTAAGAGAATATACGGTATGTCATACATGCCATAGATAGGGTAAACCGGTATGTTCACCCGCCACCTCCATAACCGTCATAAATCAGATGAAATGGTCCTCGGAAAACGTAAATTGAGAAAGAGGTGAACCCAAAAGGACGTTTTATTACATAATTGCTGGTGTATTTTCTCTATGGTGGTGGATGATGAGTTTACAGTGACCTCATCATACTTCATGGTATTTTTAACACAAAGATTCTGACGAGCTCCTCCTATCTTATGGGGAAAAAAATATGCTCCAAGAACATATCAGTAAACAAATGGCATGGATGCAGGCTGTAGAGTATAATGTCCCGGAAAGTGAGAAGGAGAGGGAGGCCTGTGTGTGTGTGTGTGTGTGTGTGTGTGTGTGTGTGTGTGTGTGTGTGGAGGAGGGTGTGTGTGGGGGGGGGGGGGGGGGGATTCATGTTTAAGCCAATAGGCGCAGAGCAGAGCTAATGTCATTTCTCAACGCTTTAACCTGGTGCCAGAGCTGCGCAGCGCTCAGCCCTGGTGAGCGTCCCTCGATCTCTCTCTCTCTCTCTCTCTCTCTCTCTCGCTCTCTCTCTCTCTCCCTCTGTCCATGATCATGCACTGAAAGACTACATCCACTCAGCTGATTCAGGACTGGAAACCGTCACAGAGTTGCGTTCGCTGTGTTGCAGCCAGCCCGGATGCCTCCACAGTCGTGATTATATCTTGATAAACGGAATATTCAACCCGACCCCGGACAAAGTTGTTGCATCTGAGAGGTGAGTGTGAAGGCTTCGGGCTCAGATTCATTCAGTCGTCTAAATGTTGCAACCCTCTTGCTATTTAATTTACTTACAGAGAGCTGTGTGTATGAATGAAAGCAGGAGTTTGCATTAAATGTGTGATTATGAAAAAAAACAAAAAAACAACAACTGTAGGTCAAGTGTAGAGAGGCTTGTTCGCCTTGATCTTCATGCTTCGGCAAATATGGAAATGATTTGTCCCTCCATTACTTCATGGCCAGACACACGGGACGAGAAGAAAAGAGTTGAGTTGAGTCTGTGACACATTTTCCCTGAAGAAGGACTGAGAAAAAAAAAGTGAATCTGTGGCTGTGGGGGGGGCTCTGTGTGTGTGTGTGTGTGTGTGTGTGTGTGTGTGTGTGTGTGTGTGTGTGTGTGTGTGTGGGAGGGGGAGACTGAGGGGCTTGGAAAGTGTATGTGTGTGCGTAAAAGACGCACTTTAATGGAGGGGTTTGCGTTTTGGTTTCCAGATGTGTGGACTCAGCTGTTGCTTGTCACTCAGGTGGTCTCTCTCTCTCTCGCTCTCACTGTCCCCCTCTCTTTTCTCCTCGCTTTAACGAGCTCGCTCAGCTTCTTTTCTTGAACCCCTCGGAGTCGCATCAGTGTTGACAGACCACAGCCCATATCCGCAGAAACAGTGCGAAGTGAAGCCACATCTCTTCAGCCACACACACACACACACACACACACACACACACACACACACACACACACACACACACACAGGTTGACCAAGGACGGCGTTTCCCCAATGATCAGTCATGCCTCAGACTTTAAATCTACTTTTAAAACAGGTGTAAGAAAAAAAGTTTAACTTTAACTTTAAGTTTTAGTCTTTTTCAATACAAATATATAGTTTCAAGATTTCTTTGAGTGTTTTTCTTCATGTAGGTTCAGTCATATGATTATGAGTCCTATAATGACGTGTTAAGATGGACTTTCACAGTGCAGCCTGATCTGTATTGAAGCCAGTGGTGGCACCTAGTGGTTGGGGAGCTTGGTGAAGATGCTGCAGTGAGAGCTGCAGGCCTTTGGATCTGGCTGTTTTTGCATTTGTGTGAATGCTACACTCTAGTTTTTTTCCTTCTCATCTCTAAGCTCCATTTCATGTTTTTTTTGTTGTTGCTGTGATTGAACAAGCCGCCCATATGAGTGTTAGTGGAGTAAACCCAGTCTTAAAATTTGAATGAAACTTGTTTGCGACATTTCTGTAGCTTAAATTCAAAATCTTAATATTAGGGATGTTTTAGGAAGTTTTGAACTACACTATGCCGTGTAGGTTCGGCCACTGCAAGTGACTGCTGTGTAGTTAGCTGATCCAGGATCAGAGCAGCCAGGGATCAGGTGACTGAGGTGTATTCCACCTCTGTGGGGGGCCAATCAGCCAGACTATGCTACACTTTGCTGGGGGTTATACATGCTGCAATGCTAAGCCTTTGTTAATGAGTATGTATCTGTGTGTGTGTGTGTGTGTGTGTGTGTGTGTGTGTGTGTGTGTGTGTGTGTGTGTGAGTGTGTGTGTCCTTGCCTGTGTGTGGTACTGGGTGCAACTGCTTATAGATATCTGCATGTCTGTTACTTTGCTTGTTACATGCTCACACATGTGTTTTTATGTGTATCTGCATTTCTGACGGTGGTCATGTGTTCATGGATGTGTGTGTGTGTGTGTGTGTGTGTGTGTGTGTGTGTGTGTGTGTGTGTGTGTGTGTGTGTGAGAGAGAGAGAGAGAGAGAGAGAGAGAGAGAGAGAGATAGGTGTTTGGTCTCAGGAGTTAAGCTGCTGTTAATTGGTCAGCCATTTGGACCACATGGGAGAGTCAAATCAGCCAGTAGCAGAAATGATCGGCATGTTTGACTTCTATGGAACATAACACTGACTCTGTGCTGTTAATGGATGCTGAACAGCGTCTCGAATCTGTATAATTTATATAAGTAATGCTATCATCCAGAGTAACCTATGTGCAACAGAGGGATTCATTTAAAGAAATGTATCAGTTTTTTTTTTTTTTTCAATTTTATTTTGTTGTTGAAAGATAGTGAGAAAATTGAAACCAATCTTGTGTCTGTGCATTCGCATTAACTCTAGAGTTAGCAGCCGGTTAGCCTAGCTCAGCATGAATACTGGCATCAGGGGGGAAAAAAAAACAATTAGAGGTGTTTGTGTTCTTATAACAGTAAGGCTTGATGGTTTCTGCGAATAACAAAGGCAAGCCAAGGTGAAAAGGTTGATTTGTGTTTAAACATGTCAGAGCGAGGAGAAAAATACTTGAGCAGAGGAGGATGTGAATCAGAGGGGAGGATGTGAAGCAGGTCTTGAAGAGATGACCTTTCACAGGTGTCAGAGATAGACAGAGGATGACTGGACATGTGACGGACTGGAGTAGACGGATTATGAATGCATACTTGACTTTTTTTTTTTTTTTCTTTCATCTCGTTTTCTAAATTCCCCACTGACATTTTGTTTAGGGGACGATTTCTAAACTGACAGACTTATTTTTCAGCATCTTTAGATTAGAAACATGGGGCTTCGTCCCACAGCTCTTCGTTTTTCTCATGTGCAACCCAGATTCTCATTCTCCAGCGGGGTATGAGTGCCAGAGAGGAAATCCAGCCTGGAGATTGTTTTGATATTGTTGGACACTCTCCTGGAAAACCTTTTTTTGCTCAGCGACCGATGGTGTTCTGGATTTAGAGCCACTGGCTCCTTGGCTTAAACACCTCATCTGATCACAGCAGTAAAACCATTTGAAGACCGCAAAAAATGAGTTGTGTTTTACCTCTTTTTGTTTGAGAATTCAATTCCATAAAGGAGATTAACAGTATTCAAAACAACACGAGGATAAATTCTGCAACGTTTTAATGGAGAGCTTAAATCTTCGGTTATTTTAATTTAACAGCTTTTGCCCCCCCCCCAATGACGAATATATGGTGTTTTACAGCAGTTTCTCATATTTACAGTGCATAATTTTATAAGCACAAACTAATAGTGTATAGCCTGCACTTTGGATGGTTTGCTGCTGGCTGACTCTGGTACAGGGGGGATCGTGGAGAAGTATTCACAGATTTCTTGTGTCCCAGTGTTTGAGTTGGAGCACAGATTGACATTAGATTAAATAAATGGAACCAATAAGAAACATAAACATGAATGTGAAGTTTCTGTGTGTGTGTGTGTGTGTGTGTGTGTGTGTGTGTGTGTGTGTGTGTATGTGTGTGTGAGAGGGAGAGAGAGAGCTTCATCTATTAGTAAGTCAACACTGTTCTTTCTGTGCGTTTCTGTCAGCCTAATACCTCAGACCAACATGTGTACACACAGGCGAGGTTTGTGCTGTCATACTGGAATTAATCGAGTGTGGGGTTGTGTAAATTATTCCAAACCTCAGAAAACACACCCTCATACACACACACACATATATATATATATATATGTACACACACACATTTGCTTGCCAAGCAGCTATCCCCTGTAGTTGTGTGTGAAGGGCCGAACACTGAACAGCAGAAACAGAACAGTGAACAATGAAAAACAGACATTTCAAGGTAAATGCTCTGAATGTTAGAGAGGAACCACGCAGTTCTACCAGCTGACAGATGCATCTTCACTTCTGCAGTGGGAGATTATATGCAAATAGTGCTGGAACCAACCTTTATTAATCATACTTGTCTCTATTCCATGTAATTCTATATTTATTTTTTGGACGCAGTTTAACAAAACAAGACGTCTAAACAAAACTAAAGATGTCAGCTAGGATTCTGAGCAGCCGTGATGGGCCTTTTTTTCACATTTTAAAGAGTTTATAATTAATCAAGAGATTAATTCATGAGGAAAATAACAATCAGTTGAAGCCCTAAGTGCAAATGGTTTTTGCTTTTTCTCTACATGGCATGGAAAACTATATTCCGTGTCATGCCCTTCATGTTAGAAGGAAATATTGTACTGTAAATGGTGAAAGAGAAGCGTATGTGTAGGTTTACAGTCGCCACAAACCATTGCTACAGCGAGGAGGTGAAGGATGCAGTGTGTGAAAGCGTGCGCGGGGGTTGGGACGGCACTCCTTGATCTAGACGCTAATCGTGATCCTTGTGCTCATTGAGTGGTTTCAGACCAAACCCTGCAGGCCGCACTGGCTCCACAACCTGGTATTATGGTCAGCTTGTGGGGAAGAGTAAGTAATCCAGGGCTTATGACACTGAGTAATGGACTCTGCGAGGGAGTTACACTCTTTTCTGTGTTAAAACTTGCAGCTGAAATAAAGTTGCCCGCAGCGCCTGCGAAGCGACGCAAAAGCTTGAGATGTTGTTGGGAGTTCCTGACTCGTGCCTGCGAGTGAGAGTCGATTTGGCACCAACTTAATTACCTATACACACAGCTCTATTTGATGATGATTAAAGCCATTCACACACACAGATGTACATATACACACACACACACACACACCTGCCCAGACACTGTCAGTCGCCAGTCGCGGTGGTTATGGAGACATTAAAGGTGATGATTATTAGATGATAATAATTAAAAGGCTTTAAAGCTCAAGTAAAGGTAAACAGTATAGATAGCAGCACAGTCTCATATAGGAAGGCAGGATCGCTGCGCTACAACCACGTAATTATTCCCAGTCAAATGACCACCCTGAGGCAGAACACAAATGATAGCTTTCAGTTTTGTTTTTGATTGGGAAAAACATTAAAGGTCTCCATAACAGATTCTGGTTTGCTGGGTGCTACATCCCTCACACAGTATTGCTGTTGTGATGTGGAAAACCTCCCGGTCCCAGTCCGGGTGATCGTTTTTTCACCGTTTGATGTTTGGTGGTTTCAGGTTTTTACTTGAGTTTAAGGACCACCCGTCACCATGGTACCGAAAATTGATCTTTCTGTTGTTTGTGAAAAGCTGACAATTTTGGGAGGTACACAGTTTACACGCAGTGGTGAAATTGTGGAGCCCAGAAAGTGTGATCAAAACATAGTCTTTCGCATCAAAGCATATAAACTTGCAGATGTTTGCATCATTTTTTGGGCATGAATATAAAGCAGTGGTTCTCCAACTTTATCACACAAAGGACCCCTCAAACTGACATATAGTAGACCACCAACCCCAATTTGGTAAGATTTTTTCCCAGGGTCCTCCATCTGATAAGATTTTAGCTTTTAGAAAGTGTTACTTATGGATGAAATTATAATGAAAATTATCACCCTTTTTGCTGGGAACCCCCTCAAGGATCCCTTGGGTTCCCTGGACCCACTGATATAAAGTATATTATGGATAATAATTGCAGGAAGCCGTTATTGGGCCACCATTAGATTACAAAATAGCTAAATTTAAAGTGCAGAGCCATGTCAAAAACATCATAATCAGAATTGTTCCTAAATATTCCAAAATGGATGTACAGGGAAACTTTCTATCTGTGAGTCTGGGATCAGTGTTAGGGTGCGTACATCAGGAAAACATGACTGAACTTCAGCCTTCCCTTCTTAAATTGGTCTCATGTGGTCTAACATGTTGGACGGGGTGTTCCTGAGGCTAACATGAGCTCCTGAGCAGAACGTCTCAACTCAGGCCCTAATCAGGGACAGTCTGCTCCTTTCCTTTCCTTTGCTCACGTCCCCTCTCTTTCACCACTTCACCTCTGTTCCAATATGCATGAAGCCTCAGATGGCACGGGATGTTCGCACGAATCCGTGTGTCTCCGGTTTCTCCGCGGGCTAATCACCGACAGTCTGCTTCGAAAATAAATAAATAAATAAATAAAAACAGAAGCAGATGAGGTAGAGAGGAATTTTTAAGCTTTGCGACAAATGTAGGTTGCACAATCGCAGGAAGAAATCTCTATAAATTTCCATAAACCTTTGGCTGTTGGGTGGTCGTCTATCTCTTCAGAGGGTCTCTGGGGATGCGTCCTATCTGTCACTGTATCTGTGGGTAGCCTCACACCATCCCAGAGGAATACCAGTCTCTTAAGCCATCCAGAGGGGAAATTGCTGCATCCAATCTGATGCCACCCGGAGTCAGGAAATGGCCTGTTGTGATAAATACTTTATAAGTGTGGGTGGGGAAAATTACAGGATTTTCACCAAATTTGCCAAAAGCTGCACATTTGCTTTTACTTGAGCACTTTCAGGAGTCCTGCTTAAAGTACAAAATGCTCATTAAAGCTGCAATAATCAATATTTGTTAGGGTAACAATGGATCAAAAGACTGTATAATGTGAAAGGGGTCAGGCAGGGGTCTCCGAAGTTCTTTTTTTTAAATTAATTTTAGCGTCTTTTAGCTGGTTGTTTCGGTTGACTGTCACTGCTCTCATATTGTTTATCGCCACGGCAGGCAGAGGTTTTCAGCTACCTGCTCAGCGCCATACAGGAGACAATGTGAGACCCAAAACACAGCGTAAAGAAGAATGAGTGTTGAACTTATATTTGCCAGGTGGCTGAAATACACAACTCAAAATGAACGCTGATGTTGCTACGTATCTATTGGATGAGTAAATAGGTTGTTAATGTTCCAGATATCAGCTTAAAAAGGTGATAATATGTCAGTTTTGAGTTCACAGCTACTTTCTGCTGCTCCCCCCCCCCAAAAAAAAAAATCTGTTATTGCTTGTTATTGTTATTTGTTCATGCACAAACCATACCAGACATTTCTGGATGTCAAGTGCTCCTTAAAGTGAAAACTGCACTTTCTTACAAGTAGGTATACTGTCTTCTTATATAACCTCTCCCTCCTTAAACAAGTCCCTGACTGCCTTTGTGCTCTATGGCAAGCAATCAAGCAGCAGTGTATCCTTCAGCTAGGACAATTTCAGACTGTAACAGATATGCACCCGTAGTGGTTAGATGATGAAAGCTTGGGGCTTCCCAAGTGCTCTTTGCAAAACTAATACAAACAGTGATTTGACTGATGTCTGGGTTTCGGCGCTGTGAGACCCATCCGTTCCTCTTTTTTTTTTTTTTTGCCTGTGAAAGGGAGCTTAAATTGCCACTTGCATTAATGAGGTGGTAAATAAATGTCTTTTGTGTTTATACTAATGACCTCAAAAACCAGACAGTAAACTGGGGGCTAAGGCGTTCATTATCTCAAACCAGCCACCCGTGAAATCCAACATGTGCGGGCTTGTTTATGTGTGTGCGCGCGTACTGCGTATGTATCCGTGCACATATGCATATGTTTTTATTTATTCAATACTTCACATATGTCTGTTGGAGTGTGTGAATGAGTGTGTGTGTGTGTGTGTGTGTGTGTGTGTGTGTGTGTGTGTGTGTGTGTGTGTGTGTGTGTGTGTGTGTGTGTGTTCCCTTCAGAGAGGACTCTCAGGAATCCCCCTCCGGGACATTCAGACATCTGGTTGCGGATGGACAGCTTATATCTCCAAGTAATATGTCCAGTTAAGCCCCCGGGAGCCGCCGCTGTGCACATCATTACAACCCTCCTCCGGCTTTTCTTGGGACATCACTGAAACCCTATCGTTTGGTTCTGAGGGGTACAAATATGCTGTATTTCCTTTTATACTACTTCCTCCCCGGTCCGTCTCCCATCTGTTGCAGATTAGTCTTCAGTGTATGTTTAGAGAGCTGAGCCCGTCGCCAAGCAGGACTGATAGTAAACCCAGAAGGTTTTAGTCAGAACTGTCAGGTAGGTCTGACTTAACACAGAGGCCAACTGAGGATATGGCTGGCTGAGAAGAGAGACAAGGAGGGAGACAGGCAGCGAGAGGGTGAGACAGGCTCCAAAATTACACAGCCAGGCCACCAAACGGTTCGTCTGTTTACCCATGAACCTCAGGCCCGCTACTCGAGGGTCAGTGTGGAATGCCAACAGCGGCTGCCTGGCCAAATTCAACCGCAGTCCCTGGGAGAAGAGGCAAGGGGGGTGGGGTGGGGGTAGGGGGGCAAACACTCCGCAAAATGGCCAGTCACGCCACTTTCCCTGTGATAGTGAGTTTATTTAAGCACAGAGCTCAAGGCGACTTTCATATAACACATAGCCTCAATATCTGTCGCCCCCGTGGCATCCAAACCCGCCACCAAAATGTTAGCGTCGCCGTGCCGAGCTGAGCTGATATCACTCAGCTGTTCTGTTATCTGTCTCTTTTTTGAAATCTCCTTCGCTCTCAATCACTGGCTCAGTAACCCATATAAAGCTAAACAAAAAAAAAAAAAAGCGCCTTGGGAATGTGATGTGGAACTAAAGGCTATATGGTTTCACACACACACACCCTTCTTCGACACTGTGCTGCCTTGAGAACTATGCCAGCCCATGTAGGCCAAACTGTATCCAGAGTGTGACAAAGTGCCTGAGGCTACGAACTTGGTCAGACCCGCCGTTCCCAGCTCTTGTTGTGTTTCCAGTGCTAAATTATGGGAAAGTGAGGGTACTGGTTGTGTAATACACAGCCAGTTCATGTGTGTGTGTGAGTGTATGTGTGTATAAGCGTGTGTTTGTCTGTTCCGCTTGACTGATGCGACATCCCTCCAGGGTCCTGTTATTAAGCTTCTGTGTATACAACCCCAATCCCTGGCCTACATTTATCTCCTATACAATATTCATGGGGGATTTACACACACACACACACACACACACACACACACACACACACACAAACATTACTACAATAACATAACAGCTTTCCCATATTCAATGTGATGCAACGCTCCCACTTGTCTTGCGTGATATGTCATCATATTTAGCTGTTTTTACATTTGTCTCTCTCTCTCTCTCTCTCTCTCTCTCTCTGTTTACAACAGGAGATGCTTACTTCTAGTTTGAGCTCATTAAAAGTCTTTAATTTATCTGTTTCTTTTGGCTGAAACATGGCACGCTGTAAATCAGCCTCATGGATGCCTATTGTAGATTGATAGAGGGTCTTCACGGAGTGGCAGTAACAGTGCTGCTTCAGGCCAGTAAAAAAAAAAAAAAAACAACAACAACAAAAGAAAACATGTTTATTTCTAATGGAAGCAGCTGGAGTACATTGCTTTTATTTTTCTCTTCACAAGAACAAGAGAAACAAGTTTCTTATCTTTTAACATAGTCTTTTGGAACTACATGTGTGGCCAAGTAAGAGTGTATTTGCGACCTTTTCTTAAAAGAGCAGCTGGAATATTTCACCGTATGTCTTTTATTTCAGTTATTACAGATTGTGGGCCTTACAATCAGTGGCCTGATCATGACCCCCGTGCTTAGATCACTATTCAAGTGAAGCAAAACTGCAGTGATTCGTACATTGTGCCCGTCAACAAGAACAAGACAATCTGGTTCTTGACATTTTTTCATTTTTTTTTTTCCATCACTCCCCTCTGTTCCAGCCCTCCAGTTATAAATATCTGCCTGTTCTTTATCTTCTCTCAAAGATCATTTTGAACCTCACTTTATATGTGAGTGAGTGTGATCGCAGCAGCCTGGGATTTTATTAAGACACTTCAAACACAAACACACACACACACACACACACACACACACACACACACTCCTTTCACAGTGGCGGTTGCAGTGACCTCTGGTTTTTATTAAAGAAGGAATGCATCACTTAACAATATCAAATTAGTGTTGGATGGGATGCACAAGACTCCCTTTTCTCTCCCTTCTCTCTCTCTCTCTCTCTCACGCACACACACACACACACACACACACACACACACACACACACACACACACACACAGTACTGACAATAGGATTCTATTGTTTCCAAGTATGTATTACAGTTTTGTGGTGGTGTTTCTCACTTATATTCCAGTTCCTTGCTGAAGTGTTAAGACGATGTGAAAGTACAGTCCTATCTCATGCAAATTCCTGGTATTATAAAGCTCCTTCACACTGTGGTGGGCTGGAGAGGGAGTCGGTTTACTGTAGCTGCCAGTTTAGCTCATCGGTGAGAGCAAGACTGTGTAGGCTCACTTGTGCCTGGCAAAACGTAACCAAAAACAAAAATCAAATCCTTGAATGTGCTGTGCAAAAATATAAACAGTGGGAAGAACACTATGCACACTGGATGTTGCTCACAGCGTCTGTTGTTTATTCTCAACACCACATTGCAGAGGAATTCTGGCCTGAAGAAGAGTGTGTGCCTTGAAATCTCACCTGTTGCAGTATTAATAATAAATAAATACAAAATCTACACCTGAGGAGCACTGCAGCTTCTAATCCTACCAAATTAATTTGTTTTGGTGACACTCAGACAGGGGATAATGATCGATTAATTAAAGAATTACAAGAGTTTGCCTTTTTGTTGGAGATACATGCCAACAAATATTGTAATAATGCAAGGATACATGTCTCCAGCATAACTGAAGTTGTTTTTCCACAGAGGCTAATAGTCTGATGAAAGAGTTTGTATCCACCCGGATACTTTGGCTTGGCAAGGCATTTTAGCCTTCAGGGACCTCTGAGACTTTTACGTCAGACTCAGGTAATGACAAGTATTAAGCAGTTTAAATGAGGTTGACTCTGCCAAATCATGCAAAATAATGATAATAATGAATAACGTACCTCTACACATGTGGGACGGAAGGTTCAGTACTGTTTTTGACAACTATTTAGCCCTGAAACAGCATAATTCCTCAACAGACTCTAATCAGCCTGTGAGTAGTGAATGGATTTACAGAAAATCCACTTGAATGTCAGAATAATTGGCTACATATGCAGGGATATAGGCTGGACAAAACGCATGATAAAGATTGACAGATACACATGCAAGGCTGAACAGTAGCTGCATTGAAGTAGCAATTATAGTCATTTTGCAATGATTTATCCAAAATGAGATACCTACTATTTTGGAAAAGAATGAATAGAGAATTTAATAGCAACTGTTGGATGTAAGCTGATGACTGGAGTCTAGCTCTAGTTTCCAAACTCAAACCCAGACAGCTTTCTTGATCTTGTGAGAACGAGGATACAGGCTCCATCTATCCACATTAAATCCCAGGTAAAGTTCATCAAGTTTGCGGTAACGTTTTACCTTGCGTTTCGATAAAGAAGATAAAACGACAAGACTAAGAGTCTACAGCCAGGCTAGCAGCTATGTGAGGTTTTATGTTGGCACAGCAGTGCTTTGAGCTAATAGCTAACATCAGCATGCTAGCATACTCACAATAAAAACGTTAACATGCTAATATGTTGCAGGCATTCCTATGTTCACCTTGTTACTCTAACATGTTAGCATGCTAACAGTTGCTAATTAGTGCTAAATGTACAGCTTGATGAATGTTAGTCATCTTGCAGGCACTGCACTTTCCAATTCATTTAGTAGATGATGAGATATTTCACCAGAAAAAAGAACATTTTCACCTGATGGTGGCGCTAGATGAAAAGGCAGAAGATCACAAAGACCACAAAGTCAGTAGGAATCATCTCCACCAATCCATCCAATAGTTGTCAAGATATTTTAGTCTGGACCAAAGTGATGGACAGACCGACCAACATTGCCATTCCCAAAACTCAACATCAAAAATGCCCTCTCCACATTTTCCTTCAAAATGGTAAAAGTAGAGTTCTGAGTTTCTCCACCCAGTCTCTACCAAAGCTCCCATCCCAGTTACTTGACAATTTCCTGCATTTTATAGCACTTTTATTGCTGCTCCTATTGTCCCAAAGGTGTGTAGGTAACACCCTGCAGTGGTTAACAGATCTCAGCTGAGGATTTTATGACTAGGAACTTAAATCACACTCTCGCCTGGGAGTGTCAGGGAATATTAACACTGAACTGGTGAGACCACAGAGCAACACTTCCACAGATCTGATAGAGCAGCAGCGAGTCGAGCTGGCCGGCCTTGTTGGTGATGGCTAAAGATCCATTTCCTGGTGTGAAAGGCTGCTGAGAGGCGTCTGTCAGTATGAATGGGGCTGAATGGTGGAATCATAATGGATGTGAATTGAGACGTGGAACTGGGGTCTTTTTGTGAAGCAAATATGTGTGTCAGCTGGTTTGTCACCCACTGTGCATATGGCCTATGTAAGTGGGACATTGCTTATTAAAAGCAGAGACAGATACAATCAGGCTACAGATATGCCCTTATTTGTGGATTGGATTTGTCTTGTGGGTGTTGGTGTTGTTATATTAACAACAAATTAGCTCACATGACACAGGGTCATACAGAAGACTAAAAATTCAAAATAATCTTAGATGTAGTCACGGAGGGCAATCTTCAGTAGAAAATCAAGTTTCACTTTCAGAGTTTAAAATGCCCCCATGGTGATTTATTTGTCTGGGCTTGTCAGCTTTGGCAACAGTGTAACTTGTTGTGTTAAGAACGTTTTCAGGATTTTTTCTTGTAGCTATCACTGTTTTCAATCAGTGAGTAGAATGTAGTTGAATTTCTTGCTTAAGGCATCAGTGTACTTCAAACGAAGCGCTCAACAGATAGTCATACAGTGTATGACCCCCAAAATTGGTTTATACATCTGATGATTTTTGCTTCTTTCAAAAAGCAACAGCCTGACGAGTGCAGCCACTTCATGCAGTGATTGGCCAGATGTTATTCATTATTTATTCAACTTATTCTGTCACATTTCTTGCGTACAAACGAGTACAAAACTGTGAATGCCCTTGGGGAAAGACTGTCCAAAAGTGTGCACCCTCATTACCCCTATTTGTAGGATTCATCATGTCTCCTCCTTCTCAGCAAATGCAGACTATGGGATTTGACACAGTGGTGGAAGAAGGAGGCAAAAATGTTCACCTGGTGCTTTGTTGTATTGTGGTTGCCAGTCAGATGCAATGCAGTGGTGCAACAGTGAACTTGTAGCAAAAAAACATCCAACACTAGGCCCCTGACTGTGGGGCTCTAGCTCCTGTTGCCCTGCAGGGCCCAAGCTGCACTCTCGAGAGGACTGCCTCTACCCTGGCTTTATACCAGAAGCCCCTCCTATGAGACAAACCACAGGTAATTGTAATCAATCAACCAATATACAGAACATTTACATCTAAATACATTTCTGTGCACATCTCTCAACCTATCCTAATACATTAATATCATGACTGCTTACTCATAGATTTACTTTGGCCCTAAAAGAGCATTTCTGAATTACTTAACAAAACAACCACTCAGCACTAGTTTAGAGATGGTACATTCCGGTTCCCCACCCTCTACTAAAGCCCTTGGATCCTGCCACTTCCTGTTTGACATTTGGACCAGGGAGCTCTGCATGCACCTGGTAACAGATGGGTGAACACAGACAAACCCCTTGGTGTAACCCAAGACTATTTCAATAAATGACTGTAGAGTTAAAGTATGTGTTTCTTGTTGGTACATCTTCAACTGGTTGTGACGCCTATCCATCTCTATAACCTGGCAAGATAAAATGACTTAACTGTTACCACTAGCTTACTATGTTAAAGCTAATGCTAATGCTAATGTACATGTACTTGTAGACTGGCAATGACATATTAAACACTGGTGAAAGTAGTGCAACATTGATGCTAGCCTAACACAACACACACAGCAACAGTCCTATGTGCCGGCCAGATGGAATTGCAGCTTTTTTTAACCCTCTTATTATGAAGCATGGGGTAACCCTGCAACACAGACATTTTGCTCTGCCTTCAAGTGTTGCCATTAGGAAACCTAAGCATTGCCATTAGACGTGGTCAGATGATTTTCCGTGCATACTTGTTTGTTTCGAGCATACCCCAGCCTTTAAAGGTGGTGAGACAGGGAACATGGCTGTTGATGGTGATATCACAGAATAACATCTTCACTGTGTCACTGTATGCCATCCCATTTGTAGTAATTTCAGTCTACACCCATGTTTCCTACAAATTATGTTTGAGTGCTGATCATTTTCACACACCCTTACCTTTCGCGGAATAACACGAACATGGATCAACACTGAAAGTCACCATTGAAGGATAGTAACTGTACTGAAAATATGTCAACTTCTTTAGGAGTAGGAGATTTATTTGCACAATTTTGCATATTTCATCATCAATTTGCACTTTATGCTACTTTAGCATCAGGAATTTGTCTCCATGCTCTGTTTGAGTTTGGCTTTTTATGACAAACTGTCCTGCAACAAGTCGAGACATGTCAGTGTCCTTGTTGATTTCTGTTTTGAACAACCAGAGGGATGTTTCCCCTGATATTTGCATTCTAAGGGATCAGTTAAACCCCTTCTTGCCCCCTGGGGATGAAACGCATGCAGGGCTGGTCGTCGAGTCCAGGTGTGAATGACTGTTAGAAATGAAAATGAAGCACAACGCTGCTGGAGAAGAGAGCATGTCAGCTCAGCACAATAGAGGTTAAGCAAAGGACAAATTACAAGTTGAGTTCTGTTCCAAAAGATAGGTGAAATGTGCAGCCAGAAATTAGTAAGTGTGCCGTGTGTGTGTGTGAGAGGGAGAGAGAGAAAGAGAGAGTGTGTGTGTGTGTTCAGGCAGCGTGTAGTCTAGACTTGGTCTTGGATTTCAAGTACAGAAAAGGCCACTAGATCTTGTCTGAACCCCAGTCCAAAGCTTCTGCCATGGAAAGAAAACTCTGCTGAAAAAGTCCTTTGAGAGACTTGATCCAAAGGTTTCAGTCCAATTTACTTCTGAAATCACTGAGTTTAGGGTTAGACCAATATTTCTGGGCTGTATATTGTCCTTTCATTTAATACTGGATCCATGAAATCAGATTCATGCTTCATTTCAAGGCAGGGTGTTTTCTTGTCCTGGATCAGTAGTGGGTGGATCAATCAGTCTCATACAGCTGCTGTGAAATGTGAAGCTGCCAGTGAAGTGACAGAAGTTTGGATAACACGGAGTACTTCCCATTTTTCCAACATTAAAAACGTCATATTTAAAGCAGCTCCAGCTGTTGGGGAAACTGTGCATTTGTTCACATGCGCTGTGTGTGTAGAGGACTAGGGTTAAAGGTCACTGCATAAACCCTCCATTACTTAGTTGGTGCTCATCAGCCTCAGACATGTGAATGAGACCAGAGCATCATCCATTCAGCACATGTCCAGTGGCTTGGCAGTGCTGATACATGATGTCTTTGCCTTATAATGGTGAAGATCCATTAATAACCCTTGCTTATATTGTGAAAGGAGGAAGCTGCAGGATAATCTCATCACATCCTGATGTTATCTTGAAGGCAATCTGGAGGTTCTTTCCCATGTTGTGACAGAAACTTCTGGTCTTCTTAGAAGTAAAAAAAAACCCTTTTCCATTATGTTCTTTTGCTCTGAAAGATAAACAAACGGACACCTTCAACACTAAAAAGACTTTCAGAAGTTTTTTGCTCCGTCACACCCTCTGTTTTTTACTGAGAGGAAGCCGAGGAGACAGCAAGGTCATCCGTCCTCTTGTGTTTTTTTTCAAAAGAACCATGGGTCCTTGGCGACAAGCCCAGGCCCAGTCTGAAGGGCCAATATCTGCCTATTGTCTGGGGTAAAGCCACTCATCCTCGGACGTGTCCTCCATTCCTCGCCCACTCATTGTCTGTTTTTGTTATTTGAATTAAGTACTTGTCTGTCACAGACATCCCTCTACCTGAAATAAGATTTCCAGAGCTTTCGAAATGTGTATCCAGATAAATATCAGGAAACTCAATGCACATCTTTTGGAGGGTTAAACACTTGCAGAGCGGTGCCAAGGCTGCTGGAAAACTTGAGAGCTTTTCTGAAAGGTTTACCCTCCGACTGGACTGCCAAGCTTCCCTCCCTCTCCTCTGTCTCAATTTCAAATATGTGTCAGCATGCCAGGAAAGAAGGAAAGCACATAGACTATCTCATCTCTATGCACAAGAGAGCATCTCTCCGTCTATCTCACTCTTCTGCGCTACTTAGCTCGCGGAGTCGTTTCTCATTTGTAACAGGTAATTTGGCATGTGACAAACAGCTCTGTTGCCCTCTGTGCAAGTCACTTTGTGGGGTTGTCAGGGGAGAGAGCGTCTTTGTCTGTGGGACAATTGAGCAAACTCATTTGTCATTTTTGACTCTTTAAATGAAGCCATTGCGGCTTTTCAGGCTTTCACAAAGACTGACGATGCACAACTTGTCCAAATAAATCACATCAGACTTCCACTAAAGTATCAAGTGGATTTTCACTATTTCGTCCACTGTTTTGTCTGCAGATTCTTTTTCTGCACAGGTTTCCTGCACTTTTTTTTTCATGAACAATAAATGCAACTTTTCACATTTTGTAATTAATAATACAGGCGTCAGCTTTTTCACAAGGTCCACGTCTCATTATGGAACAAAACTCTTCATTTTTAGCTCTACTGGATTGTCATGAGTTTCCTGAAGTGGAGTGCTCACAATACACGCATGACAATAACGTCTTTGTCACTGGCTAAAGTGAGAGATGAGGGCAGGGGACCCCTCTCCTCGCACTCATTCAGATCTCC
The DNA here is from genome assembly GCF_002260705.1 of Seriola dumerili. NCBI lineage: Eukaryota > Metazoa > Chordata > Actinopteri > Carangiformes > Carangidae > Seriola > Seriola dumerili. The sequence goes on from NW_019174393.1 coordinate 10,408,073, forward strand.
AAAATAGGAAGGGGGGTGGGGGGGGTGGCGGCAGCATCAGTGACGGGGTGAGCAAACAGGTCCCCTGCGTGAGAATTTCCTGAGATGGATGAGGTTGACTCAGGAGGAAGCATAGTCAATATTTAACCAGAAGAACACCAACAAGACATGGGGAGTCGGATTTTGGAAAGAAAAATGATTTGCTGCTTTGAAATGATCCATTGCCTCCGGCATCGGGAATCCAGTTTGTTCAAGTTTTAATATGTTGGCAAACAAAGACTTAAACCTGCACAGTATTTTTATATTAACAATGGATCACATGACTACTTGTATGTGAAAACGATCGCTCACAGTAATGAACCCACAGAGAATTATCAACCTAGCTCAACTTTATAGAAGCTTTTTAGCATCTTTTAGCTCATTGTTTTGGTTTTCTGACCTGTAACTATTGTTTTGGGTCTCAGTAGCATAATTTTCAGCTGCAGCACGCAGCTGTTCTCAGAGAAAACCACCAGCAAACAGCAGACAGACAAAGTTAGTAACAAGCTGGTGAATATAGCCAAGCTTCCCCAGGAGGTGGTGGAGAGCAAAACAGAGCTAAAAGGAGAGTAAAGGTGAACACGAACATGACAAATAGCTCACAGTATCAGCTCAAAGTGATAATACTGTATGCCAGTGTTGTGTTTATAGCTGCTTTCTGCCCCAAAGTGCCTAAAAAAAGCTGTTGTCACAAGTTTGAGTAAGCTAATGTCCTTTATAAAAAAAAAAGGGAGAAGTCACTCTGGTTGCTCAGCAATGACTCATCAGTCGTTTTGTAAAATGAGGTTTCATTTTCATCAAATAGCACTTATGATTAAACCCCTTAAGTGCTCTGATTTTTTTCCCAAAATGTGTGCACAAATGATCAGTGTTGTTGAGATAATGAAGCAGCTGGGCAAGAACATTTGCGTTTAACCGCCACGGAACCTAATTAACAGCCGAGTACAAATTATTGTGACATTAGTAGAGCAAATGACACGAGATGCAGCAGACTGGATGACCTCAGGAACCATTTAATGACAGGGAGAGTGAGAATGTTTAGTTGCTTGTATTATAAATAGACATTTTGTCTTGGTGGGAGATAAAGAGGAGTGGAGTTGATCAGAATTAAACTGGGAATAAAAATAATGACAAATTAATGTATGCTTTTTAAAAAAAAAAAATTTTTTTTTTACACTGCTTCAGAAAAGAATGCTGACAAAAAATCTTGAGGAAGGAAGAATAAGACATAAAAAAGAGAGACAAAGAGAGTGTGAGAGTTGAGTGGACATGTCATCTGGCTCTCAGGAATCCTGCGGCCAGGTCGGGGGACGGAGTGGAGGGCTTGATGTCACTCTGGTGGAGGGAGGGGTAAGATAGGGATAGAGATGGGGGGTGTGTGTGTGTGTGTGTGAGATTGAAGTGCAGGGTGATTTGCTCTGGAGGGGAGGAATGAGGGAGGGGCCGACAAGGCTTGGCTGCCCCCAAGAGAACACTCACACACAGACACTCATCCACTCACTCCCACTCACTCAGAGGGATCACAGACACTCCAGATAGAGACGTCACCTCTCTTGCCCTCCCTCCTTGCTCTTTGGACCTTGGAAATTTTGGATGGCCAAGTGAGTTGCTCCCCAGCTGCGCAGTGAGTGAGAGTCGCGTCTCTCAGACTCCCCTCACCGCGAGTGACTTTCAAAAGGCTGACTTGTCAGGGGGTGGGGGGGAATACATCTCGACTGAGTGGGATCTGGATCTGATTTAGAACGTGGATCCGTTGAGCTCGACGCCGCAGACATGTAGCTGGAGCGCTGCGTGGCCGGGGCATTGTGGAAGTGAATGAGAGCTTTATGTGGAGGTGGAAAGAGAGATGCTTTTCCTGGAGGTAAGAGGAACATGGATGAGTAAACCTGTACATGCAGAAAGACTTTGTTGAATGAGGAGCACTTTTGCAGCTCCACTTTGGAAAATGCTTGCACCTAAGTTCCGCCATTACTTAGATGTGTTGATGAAGAGGTATTGCAGTGGAATTGTGGGAGATTTCCTTGGTTGAAAGCATTGGAAAAGAGTTGAAGAGAATGAATGGCTGAGCTGAGCAGACTGTCTGAGAGGTGATCCTGCATTTGTGTATTGCCCTATTCGTGATGTATATCCAGGTCTTGCATCTTGTGTTCGTGTGCGTAGACAGCAGTGAAGTGAGTGTGTGTGTGTTGTGTGTGTGTGTGTGCAGGTGGTCTCACGCCAGCTGTGTTAAGTCTCCTGTGCACCCCCTGAAACCCATTTGGCCTTAAAATAACACTCTTCAGCAGTCAAAGAGCAATGACCTCGGCCTTTGAACTCCACAATTTAATGGTTTTTCTAAAGTAAATCCCATCATGTTCAAGAAAAATAGACTTTTTAACTGTGTTGTTGGTTCCAATAAGTACTTAATATCTCTAAATCTGCCCCCCTAAATTTGCAGCAGGTAATTAAAGCTGCAACTAATGCACCAGTTTTTAATAAATATCTACTCACTGAGACATATTATACACTTTGGCTCAAACTGTAAAAATCATACTTCTCCATAAAACAGGAAGTATTCCTTCAGTTTACCCTGGGGTTGTATTCATTTGAATTTAACACGTGTTTGACTTGCTAAATCCTCAGTGAAGGAGAGCCTCTTTAAGAAGTGTCAGTTAAGCAGTGGAGGAGCACGCATTTAATCGTTAGCTGGCTGCATCTGGCCGTCTTAACACAGACCCTATGTCTTTGGAAAAAAAAAAAAGAAAAAAAGAAAAGTTTCTTTTTTAACTCCCTGAGCCTCAATCTGTCACATCTCCACTGTGGCTGAAGTTTGGAGGAGGGATAGGTGGACATTTTGTTTTTGACAAAGAAAGCCATTGTGTTATTGCCAAGAGGTGACATGGTGAAATGTGAGTTGCTGTGTATGTTGGCTCAGGAATCTGCAGTCACCTTTTCCCCATAAGCTGTGGGATGAGAGTCCAGAGAGCTGAAGGGCAGAGGAAGACAGCAGTCCTTAAAGGATACCAAACCGGAGCTGGATCGATTAGCCAATTAATCAATCAGTTGACTGAGTATTTGGACAATTGAATAATGATTTTTGTAATTTTTCAAGCAAAAAAGCCAAACATTTCAGCTTCTTTTAAGGGAGGATCTGCTGCTTCACTTTGTCACACAGTAAACTGAGTACCTTTGTGATTTCGAACTATTGGTTGGACAAAACAAGTCCATTAGAATTTGTATCGTCTGAGAAGTTATGAAGGTGACGTTTTTCACTTATTTCGTGGACAAATTGATCATTACAGCTGCAATAACTTGCCCAGATTTGATTTTATTTAGGCACATGCCTTTTTAAACATGTTAAATGGGACATAGTGATGAGGCCCGATGCTGTGGATGTCACACACTGAGCCCACATCTGTCTATTAACAGATGTCATGTATAAATTTAGCTGCAAACCAAACCTGTACCCACGTTATCAGACAAAAAGGAACATTACTACTCCTAAACCGTAAGCTGCACAAAAATGTCTTTGATATGGGTGAACAAAATAATCTCTGAGGAAAAAAAATAGAAACTGGGTTCATCTAATTGCACAGCTTACGGGTCTTAACAAGGTTAGGTGAGATAAAGCAGAACAGGTAAAGAGAAGCTAGTGAGTGATAACATTATCTGTCCTACCATAAAACCTGATAGATTAGTCACTGAAGAACAAAGCAACAGTCAAATACCCTTTTGTCCCGTGATAAGAGCTTTGGTTTGACTTTTAACAGCATTTCTAATCTGTATATTCAGTGTTTTGAGGCCCTGGGCTTCATTCAACTGTATGCTAATCAGAATGCTAATATTTCCCCTCGCTTGTTTCTGGGGGTTGACTACGTGGTGAGGTGTGGGAAGCCTGGAGGGTCAGCTGAGCAGACGGTTGACATTTCTACGAGCGTTTGGATTGTGGGTTTAGTTGCGGCTGACCTTTGACCTCTGGAGGGGGCACAAGCAAGAAAATCATTACTTTAGGGCATCAGTACATTATCGCATTTTCTTATGGCACTAATTTATGACTTAAAAGCGGTGTCAAAGTGCTACTATAAACTTCACCACAGACATAACAAGGATATCAGTTTTTCATTTACAGCTTATTTTATCTGATAAGTGACTGTACAACAATAATTAGGGGGACGGTGGGGTGGGAAAAGAGGGAAGATTATGTATATTTTGTGTCAGATGTTTGGAAGACATTTTATTTAAACCTTTTTCTTGCAAAATTTACTGTATAAAATAATCACATGAAAAACGTGTGTATCTGTTGCGTATTCATCGACAGTGCTAACGGTTTATTTAGTAGCTCTTGGTTCAAAAGTAGAGACTCTAGAGTGCTCGGTAAACAGGCAGCACCATTTGTTATGTTTACCATCATGCTGGAAATTGCTCCTTGCAGTTCTAGTGTGCAATTTGGGTCCCCCACTCCAGTCATGTTCATACAGACCCTCAGTAACTGGCTATCATCTGGAACAAGCATGATTTGAAATGAAAATGCTCTGGATTCAGGTAACAGGCATAATGATTGGTCAATAGAAGCCATTAATGCCTTAATGTCCCTGATAGTGCTGCTTTTCAGACCTGCTTACAGTTTTTTTTAAAAAAAAAAAGGGGGCCTGTGTGAAGTTTCTGACTGTTTTCACCCAAACAAGTTCTATTCTGGTCCAGATTTGCATGTCAAAGAGGCAGAGCTGAGCAGGGCAAATCACAAGTGGCTTTTTCAACACCTTGAGACTAAAGCACTGTTATCAGGCTGAGAAGGCTCTGAAGAACATGGCTGCTGAGATAAGAGGGCTACTGCTGAAGGCGGAAGGCACACAACCACGAGACTGATTAATCCCTATTCATGTAACAGTCCAACTGTTATCATCCTGTAAAGAGGAAGGGGGGAAATAAGCTTGTTTTTAAATGCTGATGAAAGTAGATTCACGCTGCAGACTGAGACAACGAATGCACTAAATCATTTGTAAGATTTTTGTAAGTATTGTCACCGCTTTTTTTTTTTTTTGCATTTTCAAGATCACAGTTGAACATTTATGCAATGGCGACTTCCTGGACGTAGCTGCAAATCTCTGTCCCGGTTACATGTGTTTCACAACGTTCAGTACTTTGCAGCGCAAGGGGATAAGAGCAACAGATGTTTGGTCGGGGAACAGCTGGAAATTCCTGTTGTATCATGTTATGTCAAAGCCTTACAGTCTCAGTTTAAAAGAACTGTCTAAATGTATTTGATGAGGCATTAAATACACAAATCTGTACACTACTCCAAATAATGGGGTCTAAGTAGAAATACATCTTTCAAGCTCCTGTACCCAACAATGTTCTATTCTGTTTCCTAAAATGTGAGATATACCCAATAAGGCAAGAGTCTGGTTGAATGAGTGCACCGTACTGGAAAAAGCCTTGTATAATTTTCCATTATGTATCATCCTAAATTTGTCTGACGTCCCCTTTGAAGGTGGACAAACACTGTTTCGGGCACCTTATCAAGAATGACTTTGTAATGGATAAACAAAGGAAGTATGACATAGAGCCTTAATGGGATGGAAAATAACATAAACATTCTTGAATGTGACTCAAGAGGTTTGAATTGTGAAAGGATGGCAGTGGTATGGAGAGGTTGTCTCTTTCTCCCCCTTTTCCTCTTTTTAAAAGGAACAGTCTGCTCCTCCTATTTTTTTTTTTTTTTCAAGCTGATTTGTAGAACTGCTAAGTCACTGCTGGGATAAAAACAATTATCTTGTTGAGAAATAGAGGATTTAAAAGTAAGTGCAGAGGTATTTACAAAAATCCTAGATCAGCAGTATCCCAGCCAATCAGTGACAAGAAGTGCAGAAGGTAAAAACCAGAGCTTTGGGTATAATTAAGAAAACATATTAAGCAAAAAGCAAAAAAAAAGAAAGGTAGACTTCTGTAAATGTGATTCCTAAATCCTCCCATTTTGTTTACAGCGCTCGTGTGTGATGAATCTGGAGCGCAGCGAGAGAGGGGAGCGTCCTTCACCTCGAGGTGCGGACATGGAAGCTCGTACTGGGGGAAAGATGGGGAAGATATCCGTGGGCTTTCAGAGGAGCTCCACCTCAGATGACGACTCTGGATGTGCACTGGAGGAGTATGCGTGGGTGCCACCGGGACTGAGGCCTGAGCAGGTAGGACCTCAACGCTTTTTCTTTTCTGTATGAGAAGGAAAGGAAAAATTTAAAGTTGTAGGCAGGGTAGAAATGTAAAAACCCAGCACAAAATAACACATTCATTGCACATTACAGTTTGGTGTATCCGGAGGTGGAATTTTCCTTCACAGGATGACACTATAAACCTGTATGCTAACAGCATTAGGGCTTTAGTTCAAATAAGGTTATGCGTGCAGACATTCTCTTGTCTATGCCATTCTAGCGGATTAGCAGTACCACATGCCGAAGCTCAACATCTGGCTATGGATTTGTTTTTCACATTCATTAGCGTTTATTTAAGATACACATGTTCAGATCATCTCAGTTGCAAATGAATGTTGTTTTTTTTTCCACACATTTTTTCATGGGCTGACAAACTGAATGTCTCCTTTCCGTTTCTCCTGTCTGGGGGAATTAGCCTAGGCAAACATTAACATTTCCAGTCCCAGGTCTGGTCCCAGACTCAGGCGCCTGTGACTGGATGGAGATTGACATGTTTCCCCCCACAGTGTCACAAAATAAGAACACACATGGCAGCAGTCCCTCTTGACTGATATCCGTGCTTTCTCTCCTCTCCTCTGGACTTTCCCCTTCCTCCCCTCCTCCCTTCCCCTCAAGCAGACTGATAACACTGTTGACCTCGTGGCTGCAAATGTCTCACTCATTTATGTGGTCTAAAGGAACATACAAGAAAAACTAAATCACAATAAAGAGTCATATTAAACTAAGTTGTAAAATGCTACATCATGAGAATCGGGCCATTTATCCAATACCTGTTTCTTCCTCCATCCACACTGTAAGAAATGTCTTCTTAAGCATTAAATTCAAATTGTGCTTGAAGCAAGTGAACGAAACTACTAGTAGGTTGACAAGATTTCACTGCTCTCTGTCTGCTGAAGTTCATTCATGCGTCTCCATCTGCAGGTCCAGATGTATTTCTCCTGTCTACCAGAGGACAGGGTGCCGTACGTCAACAGCCCCGGAGAAAAGCACAGGATTCGACAGCTCCTCTACCAGCTGCCGCCGCATGACAACGAGGTAGAGATAATGAGATGACAGGGTGTGTGAGAACGGGCGAAAGGGAAGGTCTGCAGCAAAGAGTGACGCAGGAGTTGCTGCTTTTGATCCACATGTGAAAAAAAAAAAAAAAAGACGTCAACACCAACGATATTAGCAACTTACAATCTTTACATAACCACAAAAAGAGCATTAAACAACAAACAAGTGACAATTACAGAATGATACTTAAATGTTAAAACTTTACGTAACAGTAGCACAAGTAAAGTCAAGCCATAAAGTCAGTGAACTGACTACTTATTATCCGTTGTATAGCAACGGCTAGCTAGAGTTAGCTAACATTAGCTAAGTAATGCTGCAGCAGCACAACCCCTGAGTGCTTTGCATTGAGCAATGAATACCACTTTTAATTGTAAGAACAATGTTTTACTTCTTTTTTCATAAGGGACATAGTCCTGCTTATAACAAAGTAAACTCGACTTAGAATCAAACTGAAATGTTTCCGTAGCACAAAGTATAAAACTATACTGAAAGTTGTGGCTCCTGTGGGGGGAAAAACAGGTAATTGGAGAAGTTCTTGTAGTGCTGCTTCTATTTAAAAACATATAACATTAAATTTAATGTATTTGTTAAATGAAAAGCAAGTTTTAAAAAAAGGGCCATATAGTTTTGGTATTTGATATTAGTGTTGGATTCTAATGGCAAGAATGACTTTTAAATGATACCCACCCCCAACAAAACTAAAGCCAGCAGCTGAGTAAAGCTGAGACAATCATGCCAGGTTTTATAGTAAAACTAAAACAATGGACACATTCTCTCAACCGTTTGACAAAAAAAAAAAAGAAAAACCTCCTGTGACAATAAAGCACATGCCAGCGTCTTCTGTATACTAGCTTTATGGTGTGTAAACCAGCACTCCTTTCACATCTGTGTTAATAGAGTTTACATTAGGAGATATGGTGGAGGGGTTATCACCCGAGAGGAGGGACAGGGGGGCTACTGTCTGACGGAGGTGGTCTCTGTATGCACACATGGAAGGTACAATAGGTACACTCGACACACATACAAACACACACACACACACACACACACACAGTGTTTGATAGAGCAGTTTTATGATGTTTGTCGGCAGACCTGGTGGTTGAAGAAACAAACTGCCGGCAGATTCCTTGCGTAACAGTGGTTAGGAGGGATAAGCATTCTCTCTCTCTCTCTCTGTGTGTGTATGTGTGTGTGAAAAGGAGAGACGGCAAGTGTGTGTGTGTGTGTGTAGAGAGTGCTCACACGCCGGCATCGTTTACTGTTGTTTAGAGAACAACTGAGCTGGTTGTTAGGATAGTCTTGGTCTTTTATCTGGGGCCTTCATCACCATCTCTAAACACAGAGGAAGGGTTTGTGTATCACTCACGCCATCCTTTCAACGCAGCCTTGAGGGGAATTGACTTTAATTAAACCCTTTTCCAGCCATATATGGACTTCATGTGATACACTTCCCCAGTGTTGCATGCAAAAGATGAAAGCAGTAATGACTGGATGTTTTTAAGTGCTATTTTGCTTTCTCCTCTTAACTGGCTTCCCCCTTTTAGCCTTACATTGACCCCCCTTGTTCTTTTATTCTGTCAACTCATCTGTCTTTTTTTTTTTTTTTTTTTTAAAACAGGTGCGTTACTGCCACACTCTGACTGAGGAGGAAAAGAGGGAGCTCCACATGTTCAGTGCCCAGAGGAAGAGGGAGGCACTGGGGAGAGGAACACCCAAGATCCTGCCCCGAGCTCTGCAACACACCCGCTGTGAAAACGTAGGTGTCACACATGGATACCCAGGAGCGAACACACACACACACACACACACACACACACATAGACTAAAACCACTTGCGTCATTTAGTGCTCATTCTGCCATAAGGTAAGCTAGGAAACCAACTGGTGGGTCTGAAGTTATTTATATCACAAACAGCTAACACCCACTGTCCAATCTCAACACATGGTACCCCGAGGCACACTCCTGATTGGCTAATGCAATGGTTTTAATCACGGACATAAACGTCCTCATTAAGGCGAGAGAGGAAGCGGGGAAATTGAGGAGGCTCATGCTCAAGCCGAGCAGAGAAGCCAGTTCCTCATGAGGAATCCGGCCAATTTCCTGCCACCAATCTATGGCTCAGCATGACAGACTTCAAAAACTTGCAGGGGTTAATAAGTAATTCTTGTGTAGAGTCTTAAAATTCTACTTTTTCCAAACAAGCCACAGTATGTTGCAGATCATTCCTCATCTATTGGTATAATTACATGCAGGTACATGCTGGTTTGAAGACTTTCTTGAAGGGAGTAAGCAAGTTTCTGTGGACAGGGCAACATGTTTTTGGAGATGTGTGCTATTTTTTCAAACTCATTTTGGGCTTCTTGGAAAAGAGAGACACCTGGACTCCATTTTGACATTCTGCTTTAAGTCATAGTGAGTAATGCACAAACGCAACATGGGAAAGAATCCTAAAATCTGACCTACTTTTGATTTGGTGATGGCGTTTTAAACAAAACGTGCAGTGCCATCCAAGCTGACCTTGATCATATTTCTGAAAAACTTCCTTTAGATGCAACAAAAATAAATATTAGTGTTATATGGCTTCTGGCAAATTCACCCCTGACCAGTGAGTAAACCACATCCTCTTCCAGGCATCCGGTGAAAGCGGGCCGGGCATGTTAATTCCCCCAGACAGGCAGATGAAGCCTGTCACCACTCAAACACAGATGCTAACACAGGGATACAAGGTCACACACCAATGGACACGCACACACATTCTGAAACCACACACTCGCTCATACATACACACGCACACACCTACAAACATGTGCACATTCATACACTCGCGCAAACATTCCACACATACTCATGTTGTCAAAAAGATATATTGTGAAGACATTTACACACGTTCACACACACTTTGTCAGACTCTGGTTTCCTGGTGCCGTAACTCCCAGGGACACACAACACCTTCATATCCAAGGCCCTTGTCTGTCCACCCTGGTAATAATGGTTAACAGCTGGGCATGCTATCCCCTAGCTGCCTGTGGGTGTCTCATAGCTGCGCTGGGTTATATAAAGACTCGTGATTGCACGTTGAGACACGCTTTGATCGCACAATCTCTGTAGAGTCATACGATATTTCGACTCAGGACCAAGGCCAGTGTATTCAGTTGAAGCGTCAAGGACAAAAATGCTGGCCATTTCCTTAGCCACACGAAATTAATAACTGATGACTGTTATACCAAAGTGAAACAGCCACCGATGGAATCAGAGAGAGAAAATTAAGTATTTTTAATTTAGATTGGCGTTTGGCCCATAATCTTTTTTGGTAACATAGTTATGCTGTGTTTTTGAATTTATCCATTCACTTTAAAATTGTTATTGTGCATCTATCCCCATGTTAATATAAAGAGTTCTACTCAGGAAAAGAGTGGGTGGGGTCATCACAAGTGAAATCAAACTGTTTTTGTTGCAGTGAAAAGATAAAATGGCATTGTGCCTGTGTCATCAACTGCGTTTCTGTGATTGTCATCACTGTAGGGTTCACTGATGTGTTTTGAAAGGATCATATTCCTTTTGGCGCATATTTTGAATAGTTATCTCCATAATATCTCTTTGGTTTATGTTGCATTCCTCATGTGTCACAGGCATCAACTGTGTGACATCTATTTTGAAATGTCACTCCCAAATGCGTTTGTCTCAAGGTAGCATACTTATCACCAGATTTAGATTACATACTCGATGATGAATGTGCTCTACCCATTTGAATCCCCACTCTTCATTGTAGCCCATTGCAATTGGTGCAACAAGATACCTGAAATATAAATCTCACAGATCATCTGTTGTTTGTGTCTGATTGTCAGTGTGGCGGAGGCATCAACGGAGGGGAGATGGCAATTTTTGCCTCCAGAGCAGGTCCGAGCCCCTGCTGGCACCCAGCATGCTTCGTGTGTGCCACGTGTCAAGAACTGCTGGTGGATCTGATATATTTCTACCAAAATGGCAAGATCCTCTGTGGAAGACACCACGCTGAGCTTCTCAAACCACGGTGCTCTTCTTGTGACGAGGTAAGTGGCAGTAAGTAGTAGTAGTAATGGCAATGGCAAAGTGTTCATAGCTCAACAGAACTAACAGCAGAATGTATGTTTTCCCTCAGATCATCTTTGCGGATGAGTGCACCGAGGCCGAGGGTCGTCACTGGCATATGAAGCACTTCGCTTGTTTCGAGTGCGAGATAATGCTAGGTGGGCAGCGCTACATCATGAAAGATGGCCGGCCCTACTGCTGTGGCTGCTTCGAGTCACTGTATGCAGAGTACTGCGAGGCCTGTGGTGAAAACATTGGTGAGTTATATTTGTGAGGTGCAAGAAGGACTAAACTTTTAATAGCCAAGATTGAGCACAGGATTCTGCTGATGTGTGAAAGTGCTATACCTAAGGCTATTCCCCTCTTCATCTCATGATCTTTTAGGTGTTGACCATGCCCAAATGACCTACGAAGGTGTACACTGGCATGCCACAGACCAGTGCTTCTGCTGTGCCCAGTGCAAGACCTCCTTGCTGGGCTGCCCCTTCCTTCCAAAGCAGGGTCGCATCTATTGCTCAAAGGCCTGTAGCCAGGGAGAGGATATCCATGCCTCCGACTCATCTGATTCTGCCTTCCAGTCTGCCCGCTCAAGGGAATCACGACGCAGTGTCCGCATGGGCAAAAGCAGCAAGCCTGCCGAACAGTGGAGACAGTCACAACTGTTTAATCCTCCTGCCACCGTCCCCTCATTTGAGTACAGCGAGGGTGATGGAGATGCTGATGGTGACATTGATATCGTAGGGCGGAAGCTGGCCCGTCTTGGCATGGAGGAGGAGAGGTTCTGGAGGGAGCGGGAGGAGCAGGATGCCTGTGCAGAGGAGGATCCAGAAGAGTGGGCCCAGCATGAAGACTATATGACTCAGCTCCTGCTCAAGTTTGGTGACCGCGGGATGTTACATCAACTTCAGCAGCCATCCCTAAAATCTCCCAGCCCCAGCAGTGATAGAAATGGGCTCATAAGTGTCTCTGATCCCTGGCTTAAGCCTGATACTATATCCATGGGGGTTACCGCCTCCTCTCCCACCCCTGCCAGCCCCACCCAAAGCCAGGCTTCCAATCAGTCCCGAACCAACAGCCTTAGCCCTGGACTGATGAGCAAGAAGCACCTGCCTGAAATGTATTGGGCCCAGTCCCAGGATGGGTTGGGAGACTCTGCTTATGGGAGTCATCCAGGTCCTGCCAGTGCCCGAAAGATCCAAGAGCTGGAATTGGATCAGGATCAGGACCAATCTGGCACAGGAAGACAGGCCTTTTGGCCAGACACAAGGCAGTGGTATGAAGACTCCCTTGAGTGTATCGCTGATGAGCTGAGGAAGGTCGAGCAGGGTGTTGGAGACTCCATGGACTCCCTGGCACTCTCAAACATCACTGGTAAGGAGACTACTCTTTAGATGGATTCGGTAAAACTTGTGCAGTCTTTTTATGTCGAACATCTTTTCAAAATGTTTCTTTCCTTCTCACTCTTTCTAGGCGCGTCAGTGGATGGAGATGGCAGGGATAGACCTATAGTCTACACCCTTGCTATGCAGGATCCCTCGGTGGCAGATGACTGTGAGAAGATGAGTAACATGGGGACCTTTAATTCATCTCATCATCACCAGAGTACCAACTCACTGAACCTTAATATGGAGAAGGGAGACGCGGAGGCGGAGGAGGTAGCATTGGCAATGAGGGGAGGCACACCAGGAGGACTTCTCTCATTGTCCCCGCATTCTGAAGGCCTCCCTCCCTCCTTTGTCCATGCCCCAGCTCTGAGGAGAAGCAAGTCCCAATCCAGGCCTCCTCAGATGGTCAAGTTCTCCGACGACACTGTGGACAATGGATATAATGATGGGTTTGATGTCAGTATAAGAAAGCACCCCATGAGTGAGAAGCCACAGCGGAGGGCGTACTGCCCAGATGAGATGGGCCGAGAAAGAAGCCGCCCAACAAGCCACCATGGGCGCAGCAGGCAGCATCACCACCGGCAAGGCCGACACCACAGGAGTCGTAAAACCCGCTCAGACAACGCCCTTCACATGGTGCCCTTGGAGAAAGCACAGAGGCCATATGAGCCACAGCAGCAGGGTCTGGTAAACCCTTCATGTGGTGGCATGCTCTTACAGCATCCCTCACGCAGGCTGCCCCTGGCCTACTCCCAAACTCGATCTGACTATATGCTTCAGGGCTCAACACAAGGAGACCCACGGGTTGAGAATTTCATGGGTCTCTACAGAGATGAGGATGACTGGTGCTCTACTTGCTCTTCCTCATCATCAGACTCCGAGGAGGAGGGCTATTTCCTGGGGCAGCCGATCCCTCAGCCTCGAGCTGCTGGGCGCTACTACGCTGAGGACTACCCAACAAGGGTTACCGCCCTGTCTTCCCAGATTCATGGTTCACAGACTGGTCGCAGAAAGAGCCACCGCTCCAAAAACTGCATCATCTCTTAACAGTTCAAAGTGTATTTACATTATAATCTGCACTACACTAAGCAATACAGTCAGATTTTCTGATGGTTTACACAGATCAAGGCAATTTAAAACAAACGCATGTGCACAAACTGTTTATTATGTGCTAATAGAAGGTGCATGGCCATATGTCAAGATGCATATCATTTTAGGTCAAAATCTACTGAAAGGAGAAATATTTAAGTATAACTGTTCAGCAAAGGAAAGACCAGATCTGTGCAACATAGTCAGAAAATCAATTTTGCAAATTTGGCCTACATACTGGGTCTATTTGAATTTTAGCACTAGTATGACACAGACTGGTAAATTTGGAAGCCTTTTTTTCGACAGAAATTAAGCAGTTTGGCAGAGTCGAGACATCAAACTTTTTCTTTCATTTCAGCATTTGCCATTAAGTTGTTGTTTTTAAATGTTCACTTAAAAGTTTGCAGCAATATCTTTGTGTGCATTAAAATGGCAACACTATTGTACACAGAGATTGAAAAAGTAGAAAACAGAAACTAACCAAATAATTATTTAATGCATAATAGTACAAATGATAATGTATATACTAAGTTAAGATTTTAATACCGGTATTTTTATATCCTCGGTTTAAAGAATTGTTTCTTTTGAAGTGTATGATATAAAAAATAGCAGTTGTAATGGTAAACAAACAGACCTCCTTAATATTTCATGACAAACAAAGAACGTGGCACTTCATAAAGTGCGTTCTTCACAGTAAAGTGCCATGTTACTCAGTAACAATGTCTATTTTAACATATATTTCACAATGCTCACTATTGGTGTACAAAATATAAAGAGAATGGCAGTTAACACCCGCATTTTCCATACTCAGCCCAACTGTTCACTACCCTTGCTCAGACATAACCAGCTAAATGCTTTGTGATGTAAAGGTGCTTGTAATAAATATTTTTTTTGCCAAAGTTTCAAGAGTGATTGTTTTGTTTGCTGGAATTTTGAAATTTCATTTACAAATTACATTTTGTTACCTTCAGATTGTACGTGTGTGTTTTTCTAAATAAATGTCTCATTGATATATGCAATGCCAGTAACTTAGGTCTGTGATGCCAATATTTTAAAATATGCAACTTGTGTTAATAGATCACAATGACTTTCACGTTAACAGAAATCATGTTTACTACAACCTTCAGAGACATTTCAGTTTGTGCAAAGCTTTGTCTCCATTTAATCAAAATAACCAAGCTTTGTGCAGCTTTTTATGAGCGTTATAAAGTTTGAAAAGCAAAATATGATAACACAATGAAAACTGAAATGGCATTTCTAGACAGTACAAATTTATACAATATTGAACTGTTATAAATTTAGCAGCACCAAGTCATCTGACTGCTACAAAATACAAATTTACATGAAAATACTACAAAACAAACCACCGTCTCACGCGGTATTTCTTTCATGCCGACTGTCAACTTTTTTTTTTTTTTTTTTATCAAAAAAGGTTAAACAAACAATGACAACCATTTTCCATGTGATGTGAGAGTAGTAGCTTTTTAAATAGACAAAATGTATTTTTTGCCAACATTTTACAGAAAAACAACTGTCAATAATATTTTACAATTAACAACTTTCAACACGTAACTCGAAAGTAAAAATTCTTTTTTTCAAAACTAACACTGTTCATCCCTACATACACATGTGCAACACGGCATCCCTCTCTTCATGCCAAGTTGTTCTTCAGGTTGATGTGCTGTAGAGTAGCTTCATTCCGGCAATCCACAATGTATCCAAGATATTCATCACGTTCAGCAGTCATTCCTCCCATGATCAGACTCACAATCTAATGAAGCAGATGAGGCCAATGTGTCAGTAAGATGAGCTGTGATTCACTGCCGTCTTTGAAAGTTTATGACCCTCCCCTGCCCCCCACCCACCCACCCATCAGGGATGTAGATGGAGCGGTTGAGTCACAGACGGAGGGGTTATGGCTGCCGGATCGCCTCATCCAGCTCGCTGATGAAGTGTTTCAGGTCCTCCAGGCAACGCTCGCGGATCTCCCCCAGGTTCTCCCTGAGAGGAACCTGCAGCTGCTTCTCCAGGTTGGGGTCTTTGGCCACCAGCATCTTCACAACCATGCCAAACGTCTCGCAGTCCTGACGGTACACCTGGGCATAGACAGGAAAATGAGTTTAAATAAAAAAAAAATTTCTGCTTTATGCACACAAACAGTGTGAAAACTTTCCCAGAGACACATTTACACCCAACTGTATGTAGATTTAGGTTTACAAAGTGTAGACAGGCAGAGGGTTATGAGCTATGAGAGAAAAGGTCTCAATTAGGAGATGAAAAGTTGCTTCCTTCCTGTTCTACCTGTCGCCTAGGTGTAAATACTCCAGTGTCACTGAGCCTGAGCTGATCACTCTAGTGTTAACCCACATCATGTAGTGTCAAAAGATAAACACTTATCCTCTCAAGTTTAATGAGCGCTCTTTATATAGGACAGGGTAGCCCAAGATGCAATAAAACCCCCACTTTAATAGAGGCTCAGAGGCATTTAATAGGTGTTAGAGGGACAATGAGGAAGAGGTGCTGGAGTCTTGTTAGGAAGCTGCTATTTCACACCGAGCCTCAAATGTCTCATAAAACAATGGAGGGAGCTCGCTGCTTCCTCACAAAGTGGTTCGATTTGCAAAATACCGAAAACAGGTTAGTTTTAAACTCATGATCCCACACGTGAGCTGACAATGACATTTCCGAGGGGAAAAGTCAAAATCATCTGGTAATGCTCCAGACATGCTGTGGATAGACGACCGTACACAAGAAACTGAAACAGATCCTGTGCCTAAATCCCCGTTAAATACTTGTTCCCCTCAGGGCTTTAAAAATGAAGTAACAGTAGTAGCAAAGTAATCGTAAAGCAGCACTTCATGGGGGATTATCAGGAATATAAAATACCCCTGAGCGATGACAAAGCAATTCAGAAAAGTAGGACTGCAGCTAATGATTGTTTTCATTATCAGTTAATCTGCCAATTATTTTCTTTATTAATCTTTTGGTCTTAAAAAATGCCAGGCATTAGTCCTGAATACAAAGATATGCAATTATTTAATAACAGAAAGCCATAAATTCCATGGTTCCAGCCTCTCAAATGTGAATAGCTTGTTTTCTATGAATTATCGATGAAAACTGTTGCCACTAAATATTTTGTCAACTGACCACGGAAAAAAAAATAGGTTTTCTGGGTAGACCCAGGACACACTGGAGAGATTATCTCTCATCTGGTCTCGGGATCTCCCAGGAGGAGCTGGAAAACGATGCTGAGGAGAGGGACATCTGGACTAACTTGCCTCGCCTGCTGCCGGAACCCAGATAAGTGGCAGAAAATGGTCGGATGGGGAAAAAAAAAAAAAAAATATGGAAATTGTATGATCCTAAAAAGATCCCAGAGGCTATGAAATTTACACAACTGTGAAAATAGACATCTTTACAGTGCACCTGTGGCTTATGGGTTAAGACTTCAACCATGAACTGCAACATCAGTTGTAACCCAGCCGGGAACTGTTGTTTCATCTCTCACCCTCATTTCCTGTTATTTTCCCACTATTGAATAAAAGGCATAAAATGCTCCACATATAAATAACTACAAATGCATGACAGCTGAGGACCTTTTCTAAATGGACAGCGTGAGGCTCCATTTCTCTATAGAAATGCCCGAGTCCACACTGATAAACTTCAGGGACAGTTACAACTGTTTTTCTAAAAAGGGATGCCACTCCATTTTTTCTCCGTCTGTCCCTCCACTATTTCTTGACACATTTTTTTTCTTTTTTTTTTTTTTATCTGTTGTCAGACTCTCTTTACCTCACACTGTCACACAACTTCCACCTTTTATTCAACTCTTCCCTGACTCAGTGGAAGTGGGTTGAGCGACCAACACCGCTGCTTATGACGCCAAGCATCACGTCTAGACGCCGCAGGCAGACACACAAGGGCACTTCCAATGACAAGGGCTGTGCGCGGATGGGTGTGTTTATGCATGAGCCCGTGCACTTGCATGTGTGTGTGTGTGTGTATATATAAAATTAGGCCAGGCAAGGGTGAGTTTCAGTCATTCACCGGATACCAACAGTGGCTCCAGCGCTGCAGGGCGTTCTAACTCGCTGGCTTATTTATAGCTCGTCACAATGTTCCTAGAGCGGAAAGCATGGTCAAAGCAGAGGAGAGATCTCAAATAAAGATCTGCTGTCAAACAGAGTTAATGTACTTGTAACAACAGATGGCAGCTTTCCAAAATCTGCATTAAACAAAAAAGAACATTTCCTCATGATATTGCTAAACATGAGAATTTACTGAAGAGGAGTCCCGGTGAAGGACTGAGACCAGCTTTTCTGACCGTAATAAGGCTTCTTAATTGTCTTCTTCTTGACTTACAGCAAACACCAACAGAATTCTGCGACAAGTGTTTTTGTTTAGGAACATAACAATTTCAGGAAACAATGCTGACGGCATCTCCTCTGGGTGCTCCTATACATTCCCCGTGTACAGTAAATGATCAAGTGGATGATGTTACACAACAGCGTCAGACCAGCCAATCAGTACGAACACATCATGTACTTATGGCTGCCAGTCTCTTCACTGTGCTGAATGGAGTAACGAAGCAGTGTCCTTTTTTTAAATCTTCTTTTCATGTATTATTATACATTAAACATTATCTTATTCAACAGCTGACAGTGAATTTAATTATCAGCTGAGGAAGTATCCAATCAAGTGCGCTGACAACAACTTCTATGAATACAGGGAAAGTTGTTCCTAGATAACAATGTGCTTAAAATGTACATCCTGTATTCAAACGCACTTCCTGAAATCCCTCCCTTGTTATCCAATGAGGAAGGAAAGGACCGGTTCTTGACTCTTGGGTGGTTGGGTGGTTGGGTGGGTGGGTGGGTGGGTGGTTCGCCCGTGAACTGTCCCGTTTCTAAAAATGTATTCTTCTTTAAACTAAAGGCTGTTAAAACTGCACGCTGATAGTGGCTGAGAAGTATTACTTTATACTGGAAGGTTAGGAGTGAGTGTGTGTGCCGGCCTGGCTTCAGAAATGAGGGAAACAGAAGAATGAAGGAGTCCAGGTTCTGTCATCGTTGTACATTAAGGAAACCTACAGTGAGGCTGGAACTGTCTCACTTGTCTGTCTTGCAGCCAAATATATTCATATTCCTCAACAAATGAAATAAAACTCCCTTTGTATCACAGCCTGGGCTACAAGGAGTAAAACATAATACCCTTTATTGCTTCTCATGCCCTGTCACTCACTATAAGCAGTTAGTCTGTACTGCAGCCAAAGTCAACTCTGACAATGAGAAGGGGTTCAGGTTGAATTTCAGCAGACCAACTTCGCTTAGCTACACAAACACAAACACACACACACACACACACACACCCCCCCAGGCGCCGGTATAACGTGGCCCAGCACGATGTCTGGTCGACGATGGAAACCTCAGCTCAGCTTGTGATCTGTGAAAATTTTTAGAGACAGTTGGTGGGATTTTTGAGGAGCTACTGGACTGGAGCACATTTGTGCCCATGTGTGCCCGTGTGTGCCTGTGTGTGTGTGTGTGTGTAGAGGAGATGGCTAGACCAGATTGGGTGCAGGGAGCCAAAACATCTGGCC
The DNA here is from genome assembly GCF_002260705.1 of Seriola dumerili. Classification (NCBI taxonomy): domain Eukaryota; kingdom Metazoa; phylum Chordata; class Actinopteri; order Carangiformes; family Carangidae; genus Seriola; species Seriola dumerili. The sequence continues at coordinate 10,427,473 of NW_019174393.1, forward strand.
GACACTTGACAAGTGGCTGAACACGAGTGCCCACTGCAACAGAAAGACACTGCTGTGACTCTGCAGAGCACGTGTGAAAGTGATGCTGCAGGCTGAAAAAAGAAAGTCGGACTTCGGAGTGATTAGCTGTGTGTTCTGGGCATGATGGGGGGGATTAATACCAGCCACCAGACAAGTGCTTGTAAAATTTCCAGGCTCTGTTTTGTGAGCCACTTTGGCAGGTGACCAACCATGATGAGAAGGCAAGTCTCTCAGCTTTTGATGGGTGTTCACAAAAGGTCTGTAGGGGTTTAATGTTTAACAACAAACAAGATATTTTTCCCCTCTAGAACTGTGAAGAGAATAAGCAGACGCCGGGCAAAATTAGATTTTTCTGATCTTCTTTTGGCTAAATTTCTCACTCAAAACACATGACTGAACAATCCAGCCTTTCATGACAGACAGAGTGAGGACTGCCAAGTCACAAGCAGTCTTGATGCGAGTTTCCTGAATCTCACAAAACCAAACCAAACCAAACCAAACCAGAGAAAGGGGAAGAGGAGGAGGAAAAAGCGCTTGTCAGGGGAAATGGATGGTTATCTAAGATTGAGAAATCCTGGAAAGAAAACACGAAACTTCATATCCATGTGAAAATGGAATATGCTGTTCCTGCTCGTTTATCATTTTAAACTGTGATACTCTTTCCAGACTTGAAGATTATAACAGGAGGATATGAGCTGGAAGACAACGTCGTTGGAAATGACAACATTTAAACTTTTCATAATACCTGAAAATGAAATAAAGCTCACACCACAGAGCTTAAATGTTGTATAGTTTGTATTATAAATAGAACAAGAGGAGACACAGATGGAGGAGAAATAGACAGGCCATAAAACAGGCCAGAAGCTGCAGCGTCAGCATCAGTGTTATAACAGCCTGTAGGCTCTGTGGCGCGGCTCAATGTGAGAGCGCAGTGTGTGCTCCGGGGCAGAGCTGGCTCAGGTTTAATGGTCCCAGTAAAGCAGCGGTAGCGCGCACTGGTGCAGGAATGGCCTTCATTAGATAACTGCGCAGAGCTGGAGCCTCAAGCCTCGGGTGGTTTTAGCTCTGTTAAATGGTCGACCTCCCAATTTAGTGTGCGCACAAACCTATATCCCGTCTAAGCTGCGCTTGTGTTTCTGCTTTCGTTTATATGTTCATATATGTATGTTTCCAAATCCCTGCGTGCGGGTCTAAGTGTGTGTGTGCGTTTGTTAAGTATAATGAGCGGTTGTTGCAGTCAGGGGAGTCAGGATGAGAGACTAACAAGAGCCACCAGGAAAATGCTGGTGATTTTGGCAAGCAACTACTAATTACCCATCACTGAAATACTGTGCTAAAGCTAATATCTGGCTGGTAATGGCAAATTTTAGGATGTACCCACCAGTGCGACTGGTGGACAGAAAAGTTAATTTCCTGCCTTGTTAGGGATATAATAGGTGACTGTTCCAGTAATGCCTATCCAGTAAAATAACCCATGTGTGAGTCAGAAAACCCAAGGCCACCATATGTACGGCAACATGTGCCAGAGGTACACTGTGTCCCACGCATACACTGTGATGTTGACATTTATAGAGAAGTCTTACAAATTACCAACTTGAAAAGAGAGGATTGTAAACGCAGTGACTTTTCCAAAAAGGGAAAACCGAGAGCGGCTTACACACAATATGGATTTAGACTTTTTTTTTTTTTTCTTTACGCTACGTGAATACCAATATAGAATCTTAGCTACTAGAGATACTTTTCAGCTTTTCCCCAGTTAGAGGGTGTCAGTAAAACATAAGTTTAACATGTCCAAGTGATGGAAAAGTACCTTCTCTATCTCCTGGGCTTTAGCTGCGATGGCCAGGGCTCGCCGCTCTTGAAAGTTCTCTGTAGGCTTTTGGCTCTCCTCCACGACAGGAGCTACAGGTGGTTCCTCTTTTTCTACTTCTGGCGGATGGTTGTCCTCCTGAAAAAGGAAGGAGGAAAGAGTGAGCTATCATTCTGAGGAGCACTATCAAAAGCGGGTGCTTTTTGGACAGCATCAAAAATATGCTGTGAAGTGGAAAAAAATTAATTAGGGCAAATGTTAAGAGAAAAAAATCTGTTTTCTAGATAAACCTACAAAATCTTTTGATAACATAATTCCCTCTGTAGGATGGCTTGACTGATTATTGACTCCTTCCGTTCATGTTGCTGATTGAAGCCAAATCGGAACCATTTACTAAACAAAATCAATACACCAAGATGACAGAAATGACACAGGGCAGAGAACGGGAAATTCCAAGGAATGAAGGTCAGCGACTTACGGTCCAATCACAGATAGTGAATGAAATGCTACAACCTGACATACTGATTCTTTATCTTTACAGGAAAGACGTGGTTGATGAGGCGTATCTAAGGATAAAGCCGAGCAACATAGCTGGAAAGCCAGAGTACGCTCTATGGACGTTGGCTGCTCTGGATTTGTAGTTGCATCTATAAACTACTCAAAGAATTAGGGATTTATAGAGATTACAGCTCTGAGATAGGAGATAGGACTAAGATATAAGCTGTACATCATATGACATGACCTTCATTATTGTGCACTGTTACTTAACATTATGACAAGAACCTGGTTTAACATCAAGCTCATTTTTCTACGTAAATCGTAGAAACTGACATTTCAGCTGTTTTTATATCTTAAGAGAATAGGAGGTCTGACCAGACAGGCCGTGATGAGCCATGACAGGCAATGATGAGCTATCTAATGGGTAGACTGGAAACTCTAGTGCCCATAAGTATCACTGTGAAAGCCAAAAGAAAGAGCGAAGGGGAGAAATGAGGCCAACTTGGATCACCGCTCAATTTCTTTTGCTCATTTCCTGATACTATTACTATTTGAAGGCCAGGGAGCAGAACTGCCCAGCCATGACTTCAGTCCACTCATACATTCAGGGAAACAGGCCACAGACTTAATCATATTACATCTCTAAGATGACTGAGGAGAGAAATTACAGGAGATGGTACATCGCGAAGCTGAGTGTGGTCTAAAATAAAGAAGCACGACTCATAAAGCATCAGCCAATTATTCTTACTTCCAACTCCCTCCCTGAAGCTATACTTGGGAGAAGTCCAGCGTGTACACTCGCGCATGTAAGTAAAAATCGCGTTTGTCAGTCTTCAGCCTCTTTGGCCTCTGTGGAAAAATACCCCTGTCTGTGTCTTTCACTTCAGCTGGCCAGGCACAGCGCAACCTGGAAGGGATGTTTTAGTTTGAATACAAAGCTTGGCAGACACACGGTATACTAGACAAAAACAATATATCATCAGTAGGAAGGTATGGGTCATTTATTCTCAATGTAAAACTGAACTGAATTAGTCTTGCAGACTGCTGCTGCCTGCTTGGGTTTGCTGAGCCATGAAGTAACCTTTACATTCATGAGTTTGGTGGGTTTTTTTTTTATGTTTTACATTTTCTTAACTCATACTGTTACTCATTGTAAAAACTTAACAATTGAAACAATATTCTTCTTATTCCCAATGATAATTTGCCAAACACGTTCAGGGAAAGATTCAAGTTTGAGGGTTATTCCCTGCACTGATGCTCAAAACCATAGCTACATGAAAAAAGTCGAGGGGATTATCTAATCCATTTGGATTTATTGTCTTGGAACTATAAATGTCTCTGCTAAATTTTAAGTCAGGTCATCTAATAGATACTGGTGGCACTAGAAGGAAAGTCCTGGTTGGTAAAATGTTATCACACGTTAACCGACAGGAATTTGTTGCTTTCTATTGGGATGAAACCTTCTGGTGACCTTTTCCAGTTCCAGGACATGCTCTCCACCCACCAGACCACCCTGACTCACAGCCAGAGTCGGAGCTGCTCTTTAGGTCCCCTCCTTTAGTCTCTTCTGTCTGGGGGTGGCTCCAGAAAGCCTGCCTGCGTATTTGTTGAATCCCCGCAGCAGGCAGTGGCCGGGGCCATTAGTGCGCCCTTTACTGGGGGCACAGCACAGGCCTTTCATCTTGGCCAAGGTTATGGGTTTGTGCCCCCAAGAACAGAGAACAACAATGCACCACCACAGGCTAGATCAAACACGGCGGCAGAAGCAGCAGTGTGTATGTATGTGTGTGGAAGGGTGGAGTGCTTGGTAAAAAAACTTTCATCACAGCGGTTGACGGGGTGGCGGTGGGTGGTTCTTACAAAAAATGCACATTAGGAGAGGAAAGGACCTTGTTTCTATGTTGCATCTTGTAATTTCTGATATATAAAGCATGTGCATGGGTTTACAAAGAGATCCAAGAGCCCAGTACGCCAATTAAAAGAATGATCCATTAAAAACAAAGAATGGCAACATTCAAATGACCTCCAGCATGTTCTTATAAAGATCTGAGGGCTGCTAATGAGATAAATAATGAGACTTCAGGGGCATTAAAGCAACAGTTAAAGATACAGTTTTATAGGCTTTTTCATCAAAGTGACTTCATCAGGAGAATGTTAGGTGGTTGTCCTGCGTCCTCTTTCATTTTAAGCATTTAGAGCCACAAGTACGAAAGCAGTGCAGTTAAGAAAAAAAGGTTTAAAAGTTCAGACTAGCTGTTAAACTGCACCTTCATTTTATGCTTTTTAAACTTTAGTTGATTAAAGTGCCTATTTGTAGTTTAGGACTAAAAGTAGCCATGGCCATCTCACCAGCTGGGGTTAGCTATCACTTGCTATAGCGCTCTAGTTTCACTGACCGTGAACGTCTCATGCCGGTCCATCGTTCAGTGTAATTAAGCCCAAATTTAATGGGTCTATTGCAAGTTTGTCAATGCCCAGTGCTGTAAACCCTGACACAATCAACTCTGTAATTATACAACCTTAAGTTGTCAGATGATGTGAACGCTCACATGTCATTGACAATGGAGTCTTTCCCCTCTCTGCCATCCATCCTGCATGATGTGAATGTGGCGTAAGGCATGCTGGCTGTTGATGCATACATCGAGACCTTTCCCAAGACAGTCACAGCTACCAAACCTATTCAGTCATACTCCACGGAAAAAGGAAACTTTTGTTCATTGTAAAATGGTCTAAACAAATCCCAGTGTGTTCTACAGGGACTTCTCCTGGATTTGAAGCTCAGATCCTGTGATAAAGTTATGACTCGGGCTACTGAGTTAGCCTCTTCACTTTCTGGGTGGCCACAGCCAGACGCACTGCGCCTAATCACATCTGATTCTATTTACACTCCCCTGAGTAGTTATCGGCAAAACAAGCTATTATTTTCAAAACAGGCAGGAGATATCTACATTCAGCTCTCACTCAAAACAGTAAAAGTATTTTCTTTTTAAAACAAGAGGAACGACCCATACTTTCGTCGACACTCGAGCCCCCTTTTCCCTACACCATTACAAGTTCTTGTGATTGAGGTCTGCTTACACCACAGGTAAACAAAGCGCGGGCCTGATGGCTTTCATGCTCCGCGTGAGTGCCACTTTAAAACCCATTAACACACTTCAATAGGACTAAACGCTTATTAGAAGGATGGAATTTAAGAAGTTCCAGATGCATCCTGCTGTACAGTGACAAAGGCGGTATACAATAAATAGGAGAGTGAATTGCTGCATTTATAATTTTCAGGCTCAAATGCATGAAAAAAAAAAAAAAGAAAGCAAGAGAAGACGTGTTCTTGCTTGTTCAAGTCAACTTGATATAAAATTTAAGCACAAAAACACCAAATCTGCAATCTGACTTAAAAGATAATGATCTCATTTGCTTGAGCTCACCTTGTTTGACGTTGCACTGTGTGGAGAGCCTTCTCTTGACAAGCCAGGAATTTTGTCTGGAGAAATGAGAAAAAAAAAAGTTTGACAAGGTGAAACTTAAGTGAGGGACACACTCACGTAGAGAAAAAGATACTAGAGAAGGATTGTAACAGCAGGAAGCAGGAATTCAATGGGAAAAAGTGGATGATTAGTGTGTCTGGAGAGTAAGTGGGTGAGTATGTCAGGACTTTTAGTAGTCAGGGTTCTGTAAAAAGGTGTCGAGGTTTGGTTTCAGGATCCAGGTACATGGGCTACAACATCTGAAACAATCAAGACACAGATGGTTTGCTATCGTGCTCCAAACTCCAGCGGGTGGATAACACTGTAACCCACTCACTGTGGACGCCACCTCCTCTCCGGTCACTCACTTTCCACCGACTGAAACCCGCCATTTTTATAGTCAAGTCCTACCAACAAATATGAATTCTAAAGCACATAGCAATGAAACAAAAAAACACCCCAGAGTGGAAACGTCGGCTTCAGGAATATCCATCAGACACCCTATACGCTTTCCCTCTTCATCCACACACGACCTGGTGGCATCTTTATGAGGCCTGACAAAGTGGTAGACAGAGCGGGGAGGAAGGCTGGCTGCTGGACGCATTAGAAACGCTCTCTGTCTCTCTCGGGTTACGCAGACTGGGGATAGGTTTAAGTTTAACGATTGTAACCTTTGTATATTTCAGAAACAAATCCTCTGCATGTCATATCATTTTGTTTTCATTTATTTCAATTGGAAAGCGTTCAATGACAGACACGGTGCAGAGACTATACCAGGTATGGTATGGTATGGTATGGTATGGTATAGGAGTAGTGTTTAAATTTCCTCAGGGTGATGTAAAATGTTTTAAACCACTGCCAGACTGCATGTGATGCAACTTCTCTAGCCTGGACGACAACAACTATACTGAACTATACTTACCAGCCATCTTGCTCTGAGAATAAGTCTCTTCATACCCTGCAGGAAGACCAAACCGTAAGGTCACTGGCTGTGTATATAATCACTGCACTACAGCAAACTAGCAAGCACACTAACTGCCCTGATGCTCCACTAAAAGTACGATAAATGGCGTTATGCTCTACTTTCAAGAATTTGCGGTCATGCATTTCAAACTTTTTAAAACCATTCAGCAACCATTTGTAATTTGGCCACACTAGCATGATGATGTCCCGTGGTCCACTAACCTCGGTTCACAAGTAAAATGCACCAAACAAATGGAAACTTAAAAAAGGAGAAAATGACAGAGCGCTAAAGATGGTAGCACATCTAAATGAAACTACTTGTAGAAACAGGGACGTTGGAAGGTTTACAGCTGCAGAGCCTGCAAACATGCAGTGAACAAAGAAATACTTTAGCACTTAGGTATTTTACTGTCCAATGTAGTGTTAGCTTGGTAGGAAAGTAGTTTTGTGGACCCATACAGTTGCTGTCCAGTGTCAGCAATATTAATAAAAATGTATATAATATAGATCTGACATGGATTAAAATTGCTAGTTAGCAATTTGCCTAAATGCTATTTGTCATATAGCTTTGACATGGACGGTAAAATCCACAGTTCCTACACATCATCCTTTATTTTCAGAGCAGACAAAGTGGATAAATAAAATTGTTTTAATTCAGTGTGATACACACTGAATCACATATCAACTGAGAATAATATGGGGCTAAATAAGTTTATGTTGCTCGTTTGGTCTGTACAAGAACATTTACTGTAAATCGTCACGTTGCTCCAGACCAAAAGAATTTAAATGTCATACATTAACAGATCAGTGTAGGAACCATGGAAAGTGCTAATGTACCTCCACAACAGGGAGCAGAAATGGTTTATGTAAAAAAATAAATAAATAAAAATAAAAAACCAGCAAAGTCAAACTTAAACAAAAGTCATGATGCAACTTGCTTCAGACCTGGGTGAAAGAATTTCAATGTCAAAAAGATATAAAATTGCATTTTATAGATGATGATAAAGCGTATATATTATATTCTATAGGGTTATCAAGAATTTAGTTAATCATTTTAAGTATCAACAGGCCTTTTATTTATTTATTCTCTGTCCTCTATCCTTGCATTCCTCTCAAGGCTCAGTGGCAGACATCTCTGAGGTGTAGGACATGACAAGGATGGAAAGACACGTGAGGAACAATAGATGAGCTTATCACCCAGGTCCAAGCTCGTTCACATGGCGCCATGTACAGACCCAGAGTGTCATGTCCGCTCTGTTGAGGAAAGAGTCCTCCCCAAACGTGCTCAGAAACACCCACGTGACCCTCCGGGGCGTCCACACCTGAAAAGCCAGTCAGCCAGATTATCAGTTATGGATGGACAGTGAAGTATTAAGACAGATGTGGAACAAACACAAAAGAGCTCTGTTCCTAAACAATGAATAGACGCTTTTGTGGGTGGTTGTCCTGAAACTGAAAAAGCTCTCCACACTCCATCAGGGGAGGGGAAACTATGGATTCTACATACTCTTGCCTTGCTGTGAGGGAAATGGCAGGCTCTTGGCTCTGTCTGGCGAGTAGCCTCTGCTGCTGACGCTGGAACCGGAGCGACTGTGGGGGGAGCGGGCCACCTCACGGCGCACAGGAGAACGTTCTCTGAGGGGAGGGAACGGGGCTGCCTTTCTCCTGTAGTGGTCTCTGTCCTCCCTGGAAAAGCACAGGGAATGTTTCTCAAGTGTTCAACTCGAAGCGTTGCAGCTAATGACAAATTACCTCTTTATAATCATTTGACAAAAAGAAATCTCCAGTTCTAAACCACCATCTGCCACAACTGGTATTGTTCCGTTTCAGAGAATGTCAACTGAAAATCAGTCTTTTTCCTTTTCCTGTGCTGACAAAGCACAATGCTGCCCTCTAGCTTCTTTTAAGGTCACTGCACAGAATGCATACTTCATACATCAATGACAGCTGCTTTAAAAACCTATAGTATGTCACAGCTACAGTGACAAACAGCCATAATCACTGTTAAAAGATGAGTGCAAGAGGACAGAAGAAAATAAGAGCAACAAACAAGAGAGAGCAGTCCATCTTATTTAACCAGACGCACTTGATTTGCATCATTGACACTGTTTATTCCAGTATATGGGCTTAAACAATGTAACTAATGAGTCCCAAACACAGGCAGATTTTCATTCTCTCCAAAGACTGTATTTATCATTTTCACTAATTACACACATTGGCTGCAATGAATAAGCTGCATGCACTTAGACGATGGCACATGGAAGCCCTAAGCAGTGATTAAGTGTGTATTCACTCGTACCCTCTGTCCAGGTTGAGGATGGCCTGCACTAGCGTGTCTTCCCCGCTCTCTGGCAGGGACCTGGGCGCCGGGTAGATGCCCTGGTTTCGTACGCTATGAGGAGGTGGTGCTCGGGCGCTAAGGGGATAAAAACACACATGTGGTTCAGCTATAAGTAAATACAGAAGCAAATACTGTACAACATGAAAACACACGCCATCGGGTCCTTGATTTTGTTCATAGACCTTTACACATCATCATTTGAGTGTACACACAGTCCTCTAGAAAACTGGTTGCATGCTTTTACAGTTTTGGCTTGTGCATCTTTCTCAATATGTAAAAAATGTCTCAGCTAAAAAAAAAAAAAACTATAGAGGCCAAATATGGTTACCACTTAATACAATATATTTCCACATAAAAGGTGGAACTCATCCTGTATCCAGATGATGTTTAAATATGCAGACAAAGGCGCTTCCATCTCTTTTATCTGTCAGGGTTTAGCTTGACGTGAAACATTTATCCAGGCTGAACAGACGCAACCAGTCTGACTAAGATAAAGAAGATCTTTTTTTACTAAATGTCATTCAAGATAATGAATGAGAGCAGATATAATAAAAAGGTTGCACTTCAACCATCCGAGGGTCAAAATATGCATGAGAAGCGTTAAATGATATATACTGTCATTTTCATTTTGTGTACCGATGGTTCAGTTTTATGTGATAATGCCAGTTGTGTGGTAACCAGGTTTACATTATGCTTGACAATGACAAAACATGCAAAATGTAAACATGGAACACACATATGTGCAAAATCATTTTTCCCTATATCACTTGAGACTCCCCATGCACTGCTCTCAATTTTGCCACTGTATAAAACTGCTTTTAAAATGGGCACCGACTAAAGGTAGGTGTTATAACACAAAGCTTATTGGTCTTTGTAGTTCAGCGTTAGCAAGGTGAACAGCCTTAATCCCTTTAAATCCCCCTTGACACTCAAAATTAGTCAGAGAGTGGTGAGAATTCAGTGTCATGATGAGTTGTGTCACCTTATCTCACCTCTTTGATTTTTCCAGCTAACTGCAAAGTCAAATGTCATCAATCAATCGGGTAATATGAACTCATATTTTATTTTGGCACCATCAAACAGCACAGTGCGACCTGAAAACCCTGCTCAATGTTGTAAATAGCAAAGAAGGAAGACTGTTGTTTTATAATACTCCAGCACACAGATGCTCACTAATATACAAACCATATATAATGACTTTTGGAAATTAGGGATTTATGCCGTTTTTTGCTGCCATTCGTAGTTCACCAACATTACAAGCATAATAATGATTGCCCTTGTTAATTTCATCTGTGGTCACTTCAGTTCACTGTTGCTTTGCCCATGAAGAAACTATAATACTTTTACTGTAAACCTGATGACTAAAATATGTAGCCTAAATTTCTACAGTGTTCAGCTAACACTGCTAGTCTGAACAGTTATCAAACAGTGTGGAGCCAGGCAAGACTTGAAGCTGCAAGAAATATGAATAAGGTGAGACAGGCCAATATGGGCCAGAGCAGACCATGATTTATGATTGCTGCTATGTAAATACATTTTTAAAATAGGGATACTGAAGACGGAGGCCTGCAGAGATCTTGAATTAAACACAGAGGGTTCTGTGGCGAGCCCTAGAGGAGGAGAAGTTTACCCAAACTCCAGTGGTCGTCCTGCGTGAGGGTCCTCTCTGGGTACTCTGTAAGGATAGTCCTCCTGTGACACACAGTTGAGAAAATGTAAAAACAAAAAGTGAGAGTGATCCTCAACACCGTTTTTTTTCTGCATTATTTGGTTGTGTCCTAAAGTTAAGATGTTCTGGAATTTAGCTGTAAATAGTCTGTTTGAAACAACAAATGTGTGTTTAACTTCCATCCATCTGAAATACCTCCCCTACAGTTTATGTAATTGTATCTCTTGGACTCATGAGGGCAAAACTGACTGAAAAATACAATAATTAAGGTACCACGCAACAACGGAAGCCAAATAGAGTTTAAAAAAAAAAAACAAGTCTAAATGACCTGACACTGTTAATAGCTACAATGTAGCTCACACTGTGTTAAAGAAAAAAGGTTTAACATATTTCAAGTTGATCCTTTAACTCTAGCACCCTCAGCTGGCCAGTAACGTGTGTGCATGTTTAACCAACAATATCACATTATCTGCAACTACAATTTATCTGCAATTAGAGAAAATGGCATGAATGTATAGTGATAGTTTCAGTACTGGTCAAAATAAAATAAAATAAAAAAATAAAAAAAAAAAAAGGGGAAATGCATAATAGTTATTGGCACCCTTCGCTAATATTAGTCCCTTTTGCAGTGGCAGATTTTAGTTCTCAAAAAGTTTTCAATGGCATTTCAGGTTTAAAAACAGTCCATCTTTTCTTACACTGGGTGACACACTCTGCTCTAAAATGCCTTGTCAATCTTCTGATTTCATCATTTGTTTGTTACATTCACTGCCTCCAGTACCAGAGGCAGAAAAGGTGTGTTAGTCTTTTCCTTACGGGCTTCATTTTGTTGCTTATAAACAGACTGATGCACTGCATTATCAAAGCCCTCTACTTTGGTTTCATCTGTCCATAGAACATTATCCCTGAAAGACTATGGCTTATCTATGAACGTTTTTGCAAACATTAGTCTTTTTTTTGCCTTTCAAAAGTGGTGTCCTCTTTGGTTTTCTCCTACTTTGTTTAGTGTGCAGCATATGATACAGGCTGAAACCAACACTCAACATTGCACCATGGCAGCTTGAAGCTTTTGCAAGGTGGGTTTTCCACAATGTGCACCTAGCTTTGTAGATCCTTTCATTGAGTTTCCTTTAAGCACCACATCCTGGAAGAATCTCAACAGCTTTATGACTGTGAAACTTCTTAATAAAAGAGCAAGGGGCGTCCCTCTCTCTTTGAGAATCTTTTGATGACTCATCTCTTCCGAGAGCACCTATTCTCCTAACACCTCAAACACTGTAACATGTCTAACTTTCACTTACCATGCCCTTCTTTACATGATCTATCACGTCATCTTACTGAACAGATTTAGTACTTAGTGCTTACTCCAAGGTGTCCTACTGTACTGAAGCTTTAGTGGCACCCCTCACTTGTAAGTTATTATGGATTAAACAAGTAATGAGTAAATGTTTTACAAACTATTGAAAGGGGATTTAAAGATCTTTGGCGATTGCCTTGAAGCCTTCGGAATTATGTTTTTTTGATAATAGCATTTCTGATGCTCTCTTATCTTGGCCACTGGATACAATCACCCCCCATTTATGCGGTAAAACCATAATTCATTTGTCAATCCAGGTCATGTGAACACTGAAAATTAAGCAAAGGTGCGGATATTCATCAAAAAGTGTGCCAATAATTGTGTATGGGGGACATTGTATGTTTGTATTAATTATGCAAGTTTCAAGTAACTTGAAATAATTTGCATTTGGACTAGAATGAAGATGGACAGAAATTTCTGATGTCTTTAAAAAGTCACTTTTTAGCTCCCATATGCAGTTATTGAGCATTTTATTCTGCAGCTGAACATGTGTTTTAATTTCTTTCTGATTTAGTTTGTTAAATAATGAAATTGTATCTGTAGAAGCAGCCTTAGCCACTTCTTGTTTTATCTCGTCTTTACATCTTTTTATCCTAATCCATTTATCTAATTAGTTTTTATGCATACAATAAAATAAGCTATGCAGTAATGTGTGACATATGGCTCTCACCCTCCTTGAAGGTGGTACTGCTCTGCGTTCAGCAGGGAAATGAAGACCGTCTCCGTGGTAGCCCCTCTGATCTTCATGGTAACTTCGGGGGGCACCGCCATTTGGGAAAAAGCGGGGACCTCCTTCGTAATCGTACACGCCCCGGCCATAGTCATCCTCTGGCCTGCCAAAGGGGCCCCTCCTTTCAACCGCTCCTCCTGCTCGTGGGTACGGACCCTACGAGGATGAGTACATTTCATGGATTTGACATATACCATTAACAATGGTTTTTAAAAATTGTTGTTGCATGAACTTTATTTTGTTAAACTTTGTTGCAGCTTATGGCAACCTGTTGGCTAAAAACTTCTTCAGCTGAGATAAAAAAAAATCTCTGAAGAGATTCTTCTCAGTTTAGACAAGCTGTGTTATTCTTTTTCTATACTGTTCACTAAATGACTGTGACAACAACAAACACCACTGAAATATATATATAATATAATATTTTGGTTTGGCATATTTTAGCCCTCCTTCCCTCAATGATCTATACTGGCTGCTTGGAAGACAAACAGTATTCTTACTTGTGCTTATATGTGCACAGTTTTGAATGTGATAGAAGAAGTTCAAAAGTGGTATAAAGAAAGGAAAATAGACCCTGAAGCTACTTGGTTCACACTCACCGGTCTCTCTGTTAAAAAGCGTTCATCATACACCTCTCGTATGCTCCTGTCTCTCCTGTATGTCACTGCAAAAGGCAAAAACATTTCACCAAGCAAGGGTGTTGATGTTCAGCCAACTTCTTTGAGCAGCAGTGTTCCAGTAAAACATAGCATTATTAAAAATGCACAAACATAGTATTGAAGTTAATATTTAATTTGATGAATTTGGTTTGGGCAACAGAAAAATCACCTATGCTTAAATATTCTTTACAATATAATGTTGTCTGAATCCATTTACGTGCCACTTGAAAGATTCTCTGATAAATGATCATGTTTTGTTTCAGATGTACCCTTGCAGAAGAAGCATTTTGTTTGTTTGTCTGACCCTAACCCAAAACCAATGTTAAACTGTTGCACTGTAAAGGAGTTGGTTAAGAACTTACTTTTTGACTTAAGGACTTCTGTGTAGTATATAAGATCTTCACCACAATCTGTAAAACGATTAAAAAAAAAAAAAAAGTGTTAACACTATACATTTGGAATACGTTATCATGCCTATATTTTAGGAGTCTTCATAAATGTACTTAGGTGGAAAACATAGCTATTTTGCCATAAGTACAATAAAGCGTGACATGAGATAAGATAGGGACCAGTGTTTGACTATGAGATGTGATCCTGCAACTGAGACGGATGAGGTTACTTTCTGCAGACTATAAATGTCTATTTGACCAACGACACCCTCATACAACAGGACAGCACCAAACCGACAGGTTACAAAAATCATCACAACATTCTCTGTGTTACTGAATTTACTGTTAACTACAGTTGTTCCATGTAGAATGGGAAGCTAGCATTGCTAATTAGCTAGCCTCCATATATGTTGCAAACATCCGCACGTTTTATTTCATCTGGGGGTGCAAGTTAGCTTTACGTTACTGCGACATAAAAATCACAAATAAATGATTAAGACGAATTATGGGTCCCAGTAGATAAATGCAAGTTAAATAACCTAAACTAAAAGGTAATTTATTGCACGCAAAATAGCAAAAACAATCTCACCTCTCTCTGATGGTTAGTTAGCCTAGCCTCTCCCGGTTGGTCAACGGCTTTTTTTATTGGACGAGGAATACTTGTACGTCATCAAATTGCGACGTACAGATATGACGTTTGTTTTTGTCTGTTAGGCACTAGCTAGCTACATACAAAAACAAAAAATACAGCTATTTTATACAAATTTAGACATTATTCTAATGGTGGAGGCTGCATTGGTGAGTCGTTTGATTAAGATAATTTGTATAAAATTGGTACTTAGCTGGTTGAAGTAAAGTTAAAACGTTTAACGCTACATTTAATTAATGGTGGACGTATAAAGGCTAGCTGAGTAGCTGGCTGTTTGAATGTTTTATGATCATTTGACTGTCTTTTTTTGTCTTGCAGTGTCGTATGCGTCCAGTATGAGCGGGGGTTTGGCACCAAGCAAAAGCACTGTGTATGTGTCTAACCTGCCTTTCTCTCTGACCAACAATGACCTGCACAAGGTAATTTTTTATTATGAAACAATGTTAACAATGCCTCTGTTGAACAAGACCACAAATAAGATTAAAACAGATCACTTTGCCTCATTTCAGCTATTCACCAAATATGGAAAAGTTGTAAAGTAAGTATGACTCTGTCGTAATTTATTTTTTATTAATCATATTTTTACAGCAATGTGTAAACACTGAACAGTAGCTGGAGCACATAACTCACAACAATCAGTTAAAGGCTCTGAATATTTCTCTCTGCCGTTTTAAAATAAGCATTGATAGTTATTCAAACCATTTTCAGGGTTACAATTGTAAAGGACAAAGAGACTCGCCAGAGTAAAGGGGTGGCATTTGTTCTCTTCCTGGATAGAGAATCAGCACATAACTGTGCAAGAGCAATAAACAACAAACAGGTGAGTTTATTTCACATCAACACCAGTAGTTTTCACATGTTGTGGTGCTTCGAAGGATATTCATTTGTCGGAGTAACAAATGCATTTGTCTCCCAGGTGTTTGGCAGAACGGTGAAAGCAAGCATTGCAGTAGACAATGGACGAGCAACTGAGTTTATTAGAAGGCGGAACTACACAGACAAGTCTAAATGTTATGAATGTGGGGTCAGTGACAATTTTGTTTGTCCCGTGAGATCAAATTTGATTGAATCACAGTTGCAAGTATAATTTGTTTTCTGTCCTCTCTGAATTGAAAAATAAGATGGGATGTGTAGAGAATTATTCCAGTTGTCTGAGTTGTTGTTGATGTCTGATTTTAATTTTATTTGTGTTATTTTTTAATGAAAATCACAGGATACAGGTCATCTGAGCTATGCGTGCCCCAAAAATGTGCTGGGAGAGAGGGAACCTCCGAAGAAGAAAGAAAAGAAAAAGAAGAAAAAGGCTCAACAACCTGAGCATGTGTAAGAGTTCAACAACCAATATGATGAGATATTGTATAATAGACTGTTGTTTTTGTAATTTCTACATCTTTTCCCTTGTAGTGAAGAGGAAGAAGAAGAAAGTGAAGAAGAGGGAGAGGACCCAGCCTTAGATAGTCTGAGCCAAGCTATAGCTTTTCAGGTAAGTGTACATATATACACTGTAGAAAACAGTTAAATCACTTGTCTACAGTGACTTCTTTAAGGTTTTGCATATAATTCATTGAATAATATTAGGGAACATATGTATCCTTTTGAGTTTCCTTGTGACCTAAACAACACTTGTAACATCTCTACTGAAATAAAACATACTACCTCAAAAAAACAAACATAGGAGAGCAAGGAGGTAATATAAATAACTGAGATTGAAGCTATTGGAGTTGGAAAAACCTGTCTACTAAAATTTACTGATTTGTTCTTCCTTTCTCATGTCCTTCCAGCAAGCCCGTATTGAGGAAGAGGAGGAGAAAAAGAGGAAGCAGGCAATTTTGTCTCAAGAGGCTGATGCACACGCTTCAACATCCTCGGATTCTAAAAAACCAAGGATCAAAAAGAGCACATACTTCAGTGACGAAGAGGAGCTCAGTGACTAATAATAATAATTATAATAATAATAATAATAATGGATTTAGCTTTGTAAGGTGTTTTGTGTTACAGTGGGGTGCTTCCATTTTTTCCCTCTTGTATATAGAGCTGAGACATCTTTATGTTTCTAAAAATACTGTGTAATTGTTCTTGGGTTGACTGATGATTGTGTGTGAAACTTTTTTATACCATTGAATAAAGCCTTCTTTCTTAATGATAAACTCAATTACTTGTTAGTTATTTCAGCGTTAATGCAAAATCAGATAGAGAATGCTGAGGACTAAAACGAGGTTATTGACTATTTCTAGTTCAATGAAATGAATGGCAATAGGGTAGTTAACAAAGGCCAGTCAATTTCAATATTCAATTTTTATATTTGAATCATTTTGTCTATAAAATGTCTATAAGAAATATGTCATGAGCATAAGGTTGTGTACTTGTCAACCACAAAATTGAAGTCAATTGAAATTTAATATAAAACAAAGTAGTTGTTTTTTCTTGATACATTCCTAACAATTAGAAAACGATTATCAAAACTGGAATGAGCACTTCTAAACCAATTGATGTCTAATCAGAATCCTAAATTTTGCATTAGCTAAATTGCTGCAATTGAGGTTTCTCTGCGGGAAAACTCCATCGGCAGAAGATAATGGAGACCCACTTAGTTATCCTTGATATGAAACGGTTTGGGAACCCCTGGCTCCCTCAGTCTGTTCGCTTGGGATTGTGGTCTTTGGAGCTCTCCTGCGTCAGCACGCAAACAAAGCGAGGGATTCCCCGATGTTTTACGCGTCTGTGGTCTAAACTGCTGCCGCATGTCTGCAGTCTGCGACGCTAACGCGAAGATGGAGGGATATTAAATCATAGTGAGCGGATATGAGTGGGACCGTGTTAACACATTGCCGTAGACGCAACATTAGCTACTGTGTCTTTTGTTGCATTCGAGTGCTGTCGGAAATGAAAATGCTGTAGGGCTCATGACAAGGAGAAAGAGGTAACTGCTGTATGCGACGTCTAGTAGTCACTGTGTAATCATTATATGTAAAACTACATATTAATGTAGGCTTTGTTTTGTGTGCTGTGCTTTCATATCCCTGAGATCTGTTTTACACTTCAATTTTTGAACGCTGCTCTGTAGTTGTAACCGAAGTGAATCAATTATGTGACAAGGATATTTAAACCAAGTACTGCACGAGAAGGTGGTTTTTGCTCAGTATTTCCTCCTGTTTTAATATGTGCAAGTATGTGAAATCGGCTACAGTGTTAGATTAGAACCGAAAGCAAACCGTACATACGGTTGTTTATTACATTTAGGTGAAGAACAGCGTGTTTCTGGGCCACGTTTGTCATAATAATCAAATAATATATTTATCACCCTTGGTATACAGAAGTCCGCGCTTTCAGTGGGTACGTGAAGGTATCATAGATTCATCAAGAGGAATGTCAGCCTCGGGAAGTAACCCAGCCTCTGATTGGCCGAGGCGAGTCACGTGACCATTTCCCAAGCGGAGTTTCCACGACAGCTGGAAGCCGAGCGGCACAGGCGCATCGCTTCTTTTGCTAAAATTGTTGGAAATAACAAGACTTCTGCTCGTCTCAGCACCTCCAGAGAAACCCTGGTCTGGCATGGGCGACAAGAGGAGTCCCACAAGGTAAACGGCCGAGTTGGTGCGTCCTAGATATTCAAGCTAGGAGAGGGGAGCGGACATCGGCGAGCGCACGGAAAAAATGGGTTTTCTCCACGGTCTCTCTCTCTCTCTCCCTCGCTCTCTCTCACTCTCTCGCGCCGCATGTGTGTGTGCGCGCGTGCGAGGTGTGCGCGCGCGGGTGTTAAAACCTCATCGCCAATTACAGTGTCGGATCACAGCGCGCTCGCAGATGATTTCCTAAATCCTATAGGCTTACCCAGATGTTTGCTATCGATAGCCTCCGTGGATGCGAGCTGAACTCACTCTTCTTGTCTCCTCTCACCCCCTTTCCTCTCCTCTCTTACCATCTCCTTTATTTATTATTGTTAATTTTTGATTTTTCTTTTTCACATTTATTGTTTTAAAGGCCGAAGCGTCAACCGAAGCCCTCCTCCGACGAGGGGTTTTGGGACTGCAGCGTGTGCACGTACAAGAACACGGCCGAGGCTTTCAAGTGCATGATGTGTGATGTGAGGAAGGGGACATCAACAAGGTAAGGCGATGGACATACATTACGTTTGTTGGCTTTTCCATTAGCGGGTCCCAATGTGTGTGTGTGTGTGTGTGTGTGTGTGTGTGTGTGTGTGTGTGTGTGTGTGAGAGAGAGAGAGAGAGAGAGCGAGAGAGAGAGAGAGAGAGAGAGAGAGTGTGTGTGTGTGTGTGTGTGTGTGTGGGGGGGGGGGTCTTTTGGGACTGAGGGGCTAGCCCCCCACAGGAAAATAAGGACCAGTTTAATCTCACTGCCATCCCCTCCCTCTAAGCAATTTTTGTACTTGTACCATGAGAAGATGGTTTAATATAATTGTACATTTATATATTAGGTATTTAACCCTTCCCACTGTTGCCATTCTCTATGCTGTTCAGACAGTAAACATAAACATGGTGGTTATTTTTCTGTAGTTTTCTAGGCATAATAGCATTTATTCTGTCTCTCTATACTCTTATCAATTTAATCCACAAACTCAACATGTAAATTTGTTAGTTCTGTCTTTTCACATCTCCTCTAAGCAGCACATTAATCTCATTAGTCTCCATTTTCTTGCCCGGGTGCTGACACTGACCTCAGTGAAATGAGGGACAGGCATGGCGCTCTCTTTAAGCACACACATCAATCTAGTTGCCCCGGTGATATTTGTAACAGACCCAGGGGCTAGACAGGTACTCAAGCATACAAATACACACGCACACACACACACACACACACACACACACACACACAGAGCCGGTGCCCTCTGCGCCTGTGGATGATATTTCTCCTGACATCAGTGATTTGAAGCAGGAAATGACTTATTCCTTAGTGAGCAGTCATTATCAGGATGAAAACACAACAAAAAGGGTGAAGGAGGAGGAAGTGTGGCTGTTATCCTCTTCCGCATTAGCACAACTTTCTCAGTGATTTCACTGAGAGCAACAGCACATCAGTGCAGTTGTCAGTTCTGATGCCTTTTCAGAATTGTGGCATTTCTTGTGTTGGTGCACGCAATTACACAATATATGCCTGTGTGTATCGTTTTTTTTTTTTTTTTTTAGTGTGCATCTCACTTGTGTATGTGTGTGTGGGAGGGCTAGTTGTGGAAAGAGGTTGTCAGAGCAGCTGCCAGACAGACAGCCATAGCTCATTACTATGCAACAGCTTAATCAGCCTGCTGTCATCAGAGACACACACACACACACTGATGTACAGATGCACTCAACATGCAAATTTTACACATGACTGCATACATATTCGTACACAAATGCACGTTCTTGATGCGCACACTCCTAAACACTCACTCAAGCGCAGTTGCTGCTCACACAAACAAAGAGATTGAGCAGCAGACATGCTGTTGTCGTAGAGTCCAGCTTATTGCAATTGAGCGTTGATTGTTGAGGACACTTCAGCGACTCTGGTGTGTTGCCGTAACAAACAAGCGGCCTGCAGCTGTGCAAAGAACCTGCCTGGATCTTTACCAAAAGCTTTGACACTCTTTGTCCTCCCCATCTGGGCTTTTTTTTTGTTTGTTTTTTTTTTGGAGAAGGTCTCAAGGACACGAGGGTCCAGAATTCTTTGCCACACCCATGACACTTATAGCGACAAATTTAATAAATGTCAATAAGAAGGTCTCATTTAATGTTAATAACCCCATGTCTTCCCAACTGCAGTGCTGCAGAAGTGTTGTAGTAGTAGTGTTGTCATGCTCTGACACAAGGCCACACATAAACACTCAAACGCGGGCTAACACTGCAGCAAAATGGCCACACAGGTGGTCGCAGCTGTTAATGACCGAACACAACAGACAAGTGGGTTTCTCAGCGAGCAAGCCGAAGGTGCTAAAAGGGCAAACGACATGCAGAATATAAATGTAGGACACGGCAAATTCCCTCGCTGGTTACTAAACAAGCATGACTGAGCTATTACTGTGAAGTAATGAATTCATGCTTGGCCCGGGCGAGCATGGAGTGTCCAGTGGCTGGAGGAAGTGTCCCATAGCCTGAAGGTCACCGGTTTGACAGCCAGGGTGGGCTCTGTGGAAGTGGCTTAAATCATCTTATCACTTATCAGAGGTCTAACTCAACACATTGAATTTCACTTTTGCTGACGGGATCTGTGTCTTTTCAGCCAGTGCTAAAGGTTACGGAAGCTTAAAAAAAAAAAAAAAAAAAAAAGGGAAAATTTTAGGACAAGGTAGAGCAATATTTTAGGAGAAAGAGTTTGCGTCTAGATAGCCGTCAGGAGATGAAGATGAATGTTTTATGAAGTCGAGGTTTAGCAGATCTTGCCGCCTTGATCCGACTGATGTGGAGAGATGATCTACTGCAGGGGCCCCAAGCCGGCGGGCTGATTGAGCACACGCTGTTGAGGCTGGGAGTTTGACTGGAGACAGGGATACATCAGCGAGATTGGACTCGCTTATCGTCAGAGGTGGAGGGAAATGGAAGAGAGAGATGGATTGACAATGAGGGAACTGGCCGACGTTCTGCTAATTCTGCGAGTGGCTTGGAAAAGTTCTGCAGCTAGGAAGTCAAATGTGAAGAAACACAAGTGGATCAAGGCATAAAACAGAAATGCGTGTTTAAATATTCTCTCTACACCTAGTCATTTGTGCAAATTAATGTGAAAAAATATGGTGCTCTTCTACGGCGAGCTGCAACCATAGAGTATTTAATTAAAGCTATCTTAGAGGAGCTTTTGGATCACAACACAGGCTCATTACCTTAAGACTTTTCTGAGAAAAAGTGGCCATTCTATCTTCCTGTGACTCTTTGGCCTCAGTCCCAGCCTTTGAAAACCAGCGTGATGGATGAAAGTCATGGTACAGTGGGGGGGGTACTTAGAAAAGAGGCTGTTTGATAAGTGCAAGGTCACAGGTTTGATTCCTTCATCAGCTGGAATACCCAGGCAGAGCGTCCTTGAGCAAGACACCAAAGGCCTCCCAGTGCACCCATCAAAATTTGTCCTGGATTAGAGTGTCACCCTAATGTTTAAAATATAAGATGAAGGATCAGACATGTTTCAGAGTTAATGCACCTGTCAGGTGTTTGGACTGAAAGCTGAAAATGTCATGCGAAGTGGTGCCGACAGACAGCTATTAAACCCAAACCTAAACACCATCCTTAGGCAAATACTGCTGGGTGTAATAGAGTGGTGTGTGTGTGTGTGTGTTTGTGTGTGTGTGTGTGTGTGTGTGTGTGTGTGTGTGTGTGTGTGTGTGTGACCTTCTCTGGTGTCTCGCCTCCACTATCTGCATCTGTTCACTGAGCTGAGCTCTGACAAGTCAGGCCCACCAGGGAAACACTCAGTGTGTGCATGCTCTGCTTTCAAGAGCATGTTTGGCAGCATTATATTTCTGCAGGTCAGGACAGTGAGCTTGATCATGTTCCTATTAGTTCTCTTTCTCTTGTTTGCGTTTGCTCCCTCTCCCTACCTTTATCTCTTCTTCCTCTCAGCGATCTTTTCTGTCTCTCCCTCCCTCTCTTTCTCTCTCTCCAGGAGTTGAACTTAACCTAGGGCGTCTCTCGGTGACAGGTTGACTGATGTGCAGGTTTCACCGGCTCCACCTAAACAAGCACAAGCTTTTCTGGCTGGCTGGGAACTTGTCAGCATTTGGCTGTTTAGATGTTGTTTTATCATCCTCCACACAAGCTCGCCCTCACAGTTCATGTGCAATGCTCACACTCAAAATTGGTCTAACTGCAGTTAGTTTAGTCACTGTAAAAAAAAAAAAAAAAAAAATTTAGCTTTCAGTATGATACAGTCTGAATTATCAGAAGCACAAATGCAGCATAACTGTTGAGTTTATTGATACATATGAATAAAAAAACCTGAGGAAGAACAGTGGGCAAGTATCTATAAAACCAGTACCTATGAGTAGGGCTCTAACTTAATCATTTATTAATCTGTAGATTATTTTCTGGATTTACGGTTTAGTCCAAAAATTGTCTACCAGTCTCCCAAAGTCCAAGCAGACATCATCAAACGTGTTGTTTAGTCTTACCAATCCTGAGTTTTGGCCTGGCCAGTCAATTGTGAGCATTTTTTTTGCTTGAGACATGGTGGAAAAGATCAATGGATTATCAAAATATTTGCACAATAATTCTCTGCCCATCATCTAATCCTTTCAGCGCTACCAAAAAAGGAGAGTGATCAGTCGCATGTAAACAAGATGAGTGAAACAAAAGCTCTCACAAATCCCAAAGTTCAGATGCAGATGTTGACAATATACAATTTTACATATATAGTTGCCATTTGTTGTTGCCATTTCAAAGCTTTTGCATGAAGCCAGCCAGTGATTGGTTTCAGTAGATATCCATTATAAATATGAGATAACGATCAGCCTGCTGGAGCTGTCTGTTTATGTGCAAT
Organism: Seriola dumerili; assembly: GCF_002260705.1. Taxonomy (NCBI): domain Eukaryota; kingdom Metazoa; phylum Chordata; class Actinopteri; order Carangiformes; family Carangidae; genus Seriola; species Seriola dumerili. The sequence continues at coordinate 10,450,477 of NW_019174393.1, forward strand.
TGAGCTGTGGCAGAGAGCTGGTTCTAAAATTTGGGGTGAGAATAACTTCAAATGCAAAAAAGGAACAGGATTAATTATCTCTTTTTTTCTATTCTCTCAAAATAGCTGCATTGGTAAAAAATAAGTGCAACTGCTGTAGAATAGTAATATACAATACAACGCTGTATATGCATACATTAAATGCTGCCTGGAGAAAAATGTATCATTGAAATTCATAGTGTAACATGTGAAATAGCTGTATTTGCGTACTGTTCCACTGCCTGTGTTCGCAGTTATACTTACAAGACATGAATGCATGACTGAAGATGTTCTTTTTGGCAATAAAACCAGTTGCTCTATGCTTACATGTCTATTAGGTGTATTATTAGCTTCTTAGTAAGGTTTTCCCTCCTCCATTCACTTTGCAGCGAAAAAAAACAGGTTATTTCTCTGATATGTAATCTGTAAAAAGCTGTAAAGGTGTGTGGGTGAAAGCTAATTTACTAGACACAACAAAAACGAACCCCTATTTGGCTGCTGTGTTAATGCCAGTGTTAATTTCCCACTCTGATTACACAAAACGCGCTACTAGCAGAGAGCAACACATTTGACTCTCACCTTAGAGTCGGTGTGTTTTCATTCACTTTAAGTGCCGATAATGAAAACGCAGGGTTTGTTTTTAATGTTCCACAACAGCTTTGGTGCTTAACGTTGAGTCAAGTCTCCTCGGGAAAAGTATTATGAAATACATCCAGGTATTTTCAGCCATTCTTGCTTGTGTGCGCTCTTTGATTTTGAAATAGTACTCAGATCACGAGTGATTATGTCAAATGAGATCATTAGAACAGGCAACAGCAGATACTGATAAACAAGTTTTATGAGCTGGGTCAAATCTGCAGTAGAGTAAAGCAGGGATTATTATTGCAACCAATTTAAAAAAGGAAGTAAAATGACTGATGTAAATTGCATCTATAAACATGATGCATGTAAAACAAACCAATCAGTGTTTTATAATCCCATCTAAAATATTACATCGTCTAATAAGTCACACAGTGGGCTCAGTCGTGTGGGTTACTGGTGTTAGTGTTCACACAGCCTACAACCACTGAGTGTACACCGGGGACAATGAAGCTGGCTGTTATCACGTCACTGTGGCTGAAGATTATGGCTACATGATAAGCCTGTAATTACTACAGTGACACTGATGCATGACATACTGCTCTGTGTGCGTGTGCGTGTGTGTGTGTGTGTGTGTGCGGGCGGGCCTTTGTGTGTGAGAGGAGAATGTGGTAGAGTATGGCTAGCAGGCTGTAGAAGGTGTCATAAACCACAGGACGTGGAGAGCCATCTGTCTCTCTCTCTCTCTCTCTCTCTCTTCCACACACACACACACACACACACACACACGGTGGTAGCATGTACAGGCAGGGAGAGACATTAATCATCGGGTTGGAGGAGCTCCCAGGAGCAGCCTACAACCTGCTGATAGAAAACCTGACACACACACAGACACACACCTACACCTGAACTGAGGGTTGTTCAATAGGGCATACAAAAAAAAAAAACACTATTTCACAATGATCTTACAATCATCACAGAACAGTGAGATGAGATTTGTTTATAGCTGCACACACAATACAGTGCTTATTTGCAGTCCATCAGCTGTCCTGTGGGCTGTTTGCTCATCACACAACGTCCTGGACAAATGTTAGCGAGCAGTCCAAACATCTGCAGAACCCTGTGCCGCCGCCGCTGCCTTTTGGATGCAACACATGACTTCTTCAACATTTTAAACTGCCTGGAATAATGGGCCAGAGCTGTCGTGTCAAGACTAGAGACACCTTTTTGACCTTTAAAAAAATGTTTTAAAATTTAAAAAAAAAAAAAAAAAAACAGTCGCAGAGCTATGACATCTTTCTCCAAAAGACTGCCTTGACTTTCAAAGCAAGACACTTGATTTTTACATCTGACATCAGTGCACCACATTTGTAGACCTTCATGTCCTTGTATAGACATTTCATCTCCTGAGTTACTGCCTGCAGTGAAGTTTATGGATTTATTATGGTACCAGTGTTGAGTTTTATTGGGATCTGTCCACCCAAAAATATAAGGAAACTCAATAAAACAGTTGCTAGTTGTACTTTGCGAAGTGGTTTATTATAAATTCTGTTGATACCATATTTGTCTATAACAGAAATTCTGGCTCAAACACACGACCACACCATCTGTTTTAACTGCTGAGTCACATCAAGCAGTAGTGTTGACCTGTTTGTCCACTGTGGCAGAAACATAACAGTCTCATAATTTTGACCGCCTACTGAATCTGCCACGTAGAAACACTTAATTCCAAACTGTGACCCGATCAGGACCAGAGGAGTTAATTTTCTAGTAGTGTGCCGGTTCATCGAGTGCTTTATTTACTTATTTTCCTCTGTTTTTTGAGCACAGGCCAGAGGTGGAAGAGTGTGAGGTCAGTGGGTGCACCAGAAGGAGGGAGAAGAGTGCAAAAGGGTAGAGGAGTGAGATAGCGATAGATGTGTGTGTGTGTGTGTGTGTGTGTGCGCATATGTGTGCGTGACATACTTGGGAAGGGGTCAGCCAGAGTTCCCCTGTCCGTGAAGCAGTGAGGGATCAGTGACAGCATTTGTACTTTCCGGCGTTTCTAGCTTGCAGGACTAGACGAGTTTGTCTTAAAGCTGTAAAAGATCGTGAGCTGGAACGGTTCAGAGAGAGAGAGAGAGAGAGAGAGAGAGAGAGAGAGAGAGTTATGCTTGTTTTGTGCTTTGCACTTGTGCTTTAGAAAATTAGGGATGTTCTTACTGAGAAGAAAACCGGTGGAACTGATAGCAAGGAACATGTCTGTATAGTCTCCCTATTGTCCTCTTAGATAGACTACATGTTTTCCCGATCACATTCTGTGAATTAAATGCCAGAAATCAAAGAGATTGTAACTAACATCCATTGTTGTCTTTACTCTCCCCCTTTTCAAGGAAATACAATTCGGTGTGTTTAAGCCCTCCTCGTAACATCCTAATTTCCCAGTGTGGGACTCCATTAGCTGCTGTAGAATAGATGGCATGAGTGGAGCAAATATCGATTGGAACAACAGTTCCAACACGCAGTATTAATGTCAGAAAGAATAGGCCGTTACATTAGGCACAGAAATTCCTGTTGGAATCAATAGACACACACACACACACACCCTCTCAGCTTCTGAGGCCAGCAGCGAAGGCCTAAGTGCTAAGATAATAACCATTTGATTGGGTTAACAGAGGCAGCTCTGTTTAGGCTTGCTGCTTTGCCTCACTGTAATATTAGGTTGTCTCCTCTTTCACCTCCAGGTTATTGAGCTGGCTCTATTAGAGAGAATCTACTTCATTGTAATGCATGAGGAAGATGGGATGTACAAAATATGTTTATAGTTGGCCCTCATTACTCTCAGGCACAGCGAGTCCTTTCGTTTTAAATAGAAAAGACCATTATTAGGCTCAGCTGACTTTTTTTTTTTTTTTGTCCTTGATCGCACATTAAGCAAAAACATACCGTGCTCATTTGCTGCTTTAATGAGACAGCAGTAATTCATCTGCTCATTACGTACAGTAAATCACAGCAAAACCACATCTTGAACTGAATTCATCACTCAAACACAAACCAAAAGGAGGGTATGAATGAGGCAGCCTGTAGTCTTGTTTTTATTTTTGGAAGCTGCTAACATTTGTCCTGAGGGCAGGACGGTCGATTCTGTTGTGACAGTCGCTGCTTTGTGTGTGAGCTCCAGTAAATTCAGAACACCAGACACTGCTTTGTTGCTGTAGGAGGAGTGCTGTGGTAAAGGATGTCAAGGAGAGCTGCAAATTGCTTGAGCTGGGGAACAGAGGACTTTGAGAGGCCTCTGCCTTTATTTAAAAGTGTCAGCAGTTCTGCAGCATCGTGCTGACAAGACAGACATATTAGAGGATCTCTACATCTCCTTCCTATCAGACAGTTATGTAGGCCAAGAGACCCATTTGCATTTCACTCTAGCCTCACTAGCATCACTGCATGTTCTGTGAAGGCAGTGATAACTCGGGGAAAAAAAAAAAAAAAAACTGACTCTCGGAGAGACTCTTTTGAAGCTGGGCCCCAATTTAGGTCATCCCAGAACTGTTAAACAACAACTTTGCCCTTAGAACAAGAAAGCAGACCAGCAGACTCGCCTCATACACAGTATTTCCTCCTAGAAAATGAGATTGAAACCTCTAAATTAAAAACTAAATAGGCCACCAAGGCTCCTTTTTGGCAAAAATGTGGCACACAGCACCGCAACTCTTGGCCAGGTGCTCAGACTAATTTTGTGGATGGATTCTGTTTAGTCCAGCAGATTTGTACGCGCTGTCCTTGTGCTGCATTACACCCTTATAATTACATTAGGCAAGTACAGAAGGACATTTTTCATGAAGCACCTGGAAGCCAATGTTTTGTAATTGCAAAACTTTTCAAAAAGGGTTCATACACAGGTTAGTGCACTCGAGTGAAGCTGTTGTATAGTGTTACCAACAGGGCTTTAGGAATTAGAAAAGAGCATTAATACTTGTAAATTCTATGGTAGATATTTTATGTTTTCTGAGCAGTAGGTTAAATGTCATACGTCAACAAGGCGAGGTGAGGGAAATATCTTTCAAAACCTGTAAAACTCGCTCATGAAAGATGAAATTGGTTTTAACAGCTCTGATTACAAGTACAAGTGCTCACAACAGGGCTCAGAAAACACACACACACTGTGCTCTTCTGCTGTCCTCACCATGCCCTCATGCTTCATCCGCTCACTGCTGTCTGTGTGTGTGTGTATGTGTGTGTGTGTGTGTGTGTGTGTGTGTGTGTACGTATTCATGTGTGCAGTCATGTGCCTTAGTGTACATGTCATCTGGATTGCAAACGTTTTCATGTGTGCCCATTTGGCTGTCGGTGCAGTGTCTGCATGCCGTGATGTGCATAGGTGCCTTCATACATGTAACTGACTATTTGTATGCGTGTGTATGCAGAATTAGGCCCAAGATGTGTGTGTCGACTCTCAACAGATGGCCTTTTCAACACTCTCGCCTTTCAGCTAGGGCTCTTGCCAGCCCCAAAACACACACACACACACACACACACACACACACACACACACACACACACACACAGAGAGAGAGAAATACGATCGCAGTCCTCATGCATGCAAACTGTTGCCAGACCAATTGCATAATGCATCATTTTTGAGACAGTAGACACTCATGGAGGGTGGAAATGTGACTGTGAGGAGGAACATTTAGTGAAGCATGTTCCACTGTGTTATTATTTGATATCAGATGTACGTTTAGCATTGTGTTGAACCCGTGTATGAAGGTACAAGCATTGCCATTATTAACAAACCTGGACTAAATGAATGTTGATGCAAGTCCTGAAACATCCAAGGCTCCAAACATATTAATGTGTGTTGTATATTATCTGTAACCAAAATCTTTAATAATAAATAAAAATCAGGAAAAGCATAATTATTCTCGGACAGAAGCCGCTTGCACAACACACGGTGATCACAGATAGGAAGCTGGTGAGGGATTGCTGCCTTGTTGCTGGAGTACGCTTGCATACATGTTATGCATTCTGAAATCTGTGTATTTTGCAGACTTACAATTCCTATCACACCTTTGTTTTCAGCAAAACAAATCTCATCTTGTCAATGTGTATCCCTGTGAGTGCTAAAAACAAGCCGGTGCAGGTATTCTACATATCTCACAGATGGCTGAATCCTAGGTTTTATTCTGAATGCACTCGGTGTGTGTTGCCACTTGCTGCCAGTGTTAAGAACACTTCAGCAGCGCCATCCTAACCAACACTGGCAGTGATTATTGGCTCTTGATTATGGTGGTACGCTAGCATGAAGCCATGTGTTCACTGTGATTTTCCCTCTCATTAATCTGCCACACTCTGTCTCTCCCCCCTTTCTCTCTCCCTCTTTATGTCTCTCTCTTTACCCACTGTTCCTCCCTCCCCTTCCCCCACTTCCTCCTCCTGGATCAGGAAGCCTCGTCCCGTCTCCCAGCTCGTCTCGCAGCAGCAGGTAACGCAGCAGTTTGTGTTGCCCTCGCAGCCCAAAAAGGAAAAGAAGGAGAGGGTAGAGAGGGAGAAGAGCGACAGAGAGCCTGCGCTCAAGAAAAACAGTCACAAGAAGATGAGGTAAACAAACTGACACCAGGTTGGGGGATCAACAGGAATCAGATATTACAGGGATGCATGAATAAACACCAGACTCTATAGATGCTGTTTATGTTGCTACCTGAAGCTAGGTCATGCAGGATTTCAAACAAATATTCTTAAATACAGTGTTTTTTTTTGTCACTTTCCCCAACGTTTCTCCCACCCATCAGGCCGAGATTAAAAAACATCGACCGTAGCAGCGCCCAGCACCTGGAGGTGACAGTTGGGGACCTGACGGTCATCATAACGGACTTTAAGGAGAAGGCCAAGCCCTCGTCCACCTCGGCCACGTCCTCCAGCGCAGCATCGTCGGTGGTCGACCACCACAGCCAGAATGGCTCCAGCTCAGAAAACACAGAGAAGGGGCTTTCCCGCTCCTCCTCACCGCGGGGAGAGGCGAGCTCAGTCAACGGAGAGTCTCACTGAGTCACGCCCCCATCCACCTCCAACCACATCTCATCTGCAAGTCCACAGGTCACTGGAGGGGAACCCTACTTCTACTTTAGAGCTGCACAAAAACAGTTTTTTGCTTACTTTCCTCTGGAATTGTGACCTATTTATCAAAGAACGAGATGCCGAGCCTTCAGATTTGGCATGTTTAATCATTTGAAATATTCTCCTCAGCACTGGAATTCTGCATTTAGAAAGCAATATGAATTAACTTTTACTCCATCTTGGAAGTTGCTGTCATCTACATTACAAATAAATGTTTGGACAGTGTGCTGAACGCTATCAGTTTTTTTTAAATCCTCTATGGTTTCCTTCAGATGCACCTACCTATCAAGATTTTTCTGTCTTCGATATTTTTATTAAGCGAAATGTGCAGCCCCACCCTTGGTATCATCTTGAGTGGCCGGCAGAGTGACCTCTTCTTCCTCCATGTGGAATTCTCAGCCACTATCTGGATTCTTTACCTACATGTTATAAACCTGAATAATCTAGTACACGGTTTCTCAGTGTCCTTACACTGAACCTTCAATCTGACAATGAACCTTTGCTCCTGATCTCCTGATACTCCAAGCTTTTACTTCTGGACTGCCTCTGCTGAAGAGTGACTTTTTTGACACAGCATAGTGGCTATACTTGTTCTGTCACCATTTGGTGATTTCCATAATGTTTGGAGCAGGTTGTCTAGTTCAGGTATGCTTAATTATGTCCGTACAATGGCACTTGGAAGAAAAGTACAGCATGTAATTTTAAAAGGTTGATACTGGTGTAATTGTTTTTTTTTTTTTTTTCAAGTTTGTGCCACAGTCAGCTAAGTTGGACTTAAGTTATTTATCTATCTTGGCTGCCATTCATTTTGTTCACCATATAACCACAATCATAAACCTGCATTAAGTGATATTTTTGATACAAAACATAAAATCTAATTACTTTGGGTAATGTAAAAAGCTGAACTTTTTCGTTTTCTGACCCTCACAGACCAGACCAACCATAGATCCTCCACGTTCAGCAAACCAGTTCAGACAAGTTACTGTTACACTGCCTGGCTAACATGCAACAGCAGAAGCTTGATATTGGCTAGTAGCTGGTAGACAAACTAACTAGCTACTGGAAAAGTTGTTCAATGACAATGTATTGTTATGCTACCTGGGTAGCATGAAATAGCAGGTTTTAAGTTACGTAGTAGCTTGATAATAACAGTCTTAACCAGTACTAACTAGCTACTAGCTTAGTGCAGACCAAACCAGAGCTACCACAGTCAGGTGAATATTGGACTGTTGAAAACACCAGAAACATCCATCAATAGTTACACTAATGTTGGTATGCGTCTGCTAGGTATGGAAAAAAAATTGTTAGTAAATTGCTAATTGCTAATATATTAGCTTTAACAGCTAAAATCGATATCTCAGGGCCGTGTTTCATAAAGTTGATATTGTCTTTTCTGCCCTCTAGTTGTCAAAAAAATAACTTAATGCAGTTTTAAAAATTTTCCAAGCTTTTTAACTCATCACAGTCGGCGTGAAACTTTCTGGACTCTTTCTGTCAATCATTGTAAATACATGATGTAGACAAAACTTGACATTCTTCGCGATAATGTTATACCATGGTTACTGTCAATCGAAAAGAGATATCTAGTCAAATTAGACAACAATTCTTGTAGCCTTGCAAATGCACATTATATTTTCACTTTTATTTTCTTAAAACAAGACCCAATTTCAAGGTTTATCTTAGTAAAGTTTGTTTTAGAGACGGAAAAAGGAACGTTGATTGCATGTTGATTGAGCGATCGTCAACCAACTGTAGAAGATGACAACGGTGCCGTAGCTGTAAATGACACCGGTATTCTCCTTTTAATCTCTGCTGCACAAACAGGGCAGTACCTACTCGGTGTCCAAGTGGAAAACCAGGGGATGTTCATACTGCTCTGCTGCCACAAGAGGACCCAGTTTGGATACAGCATGGTGCTTGTACAATGGAAAAAGAGTTCTGACTTTTGGACACATTTATGAGCTGTACAGGGGATATCCTGCAGTGTGATGGACTTCAGAGACTGTTTTAATTCCTCCATTTTGACAAAACAAAGTGGAGGCGCTTTAGAGTATACTAAACTCCCAGCAGAACAACTATAGATCAACCTAACTACACAATAACTTATAAAACCTGTAGAATAACTACACAGATAATTGATATTTCTAAAATATTGTACTACAATGTCTTGATGTGGCTGTATTATCCATCATACCAGTGTTATTGTCGAGATTTTTACTTTAACATTTTAGCACACATCCTGAGAACTGTCACGGCATGATAATATTGCGGTCTCGGTATATTGTGGGACAGGCTATGTCTCTTAGTTAGTATTGTTTAATGTGTCAGAGATGTACTCTCATAGGTTCACTACACTAGCTGGGACTAGGTGTGTGGACTCGTGAGAACTGTTCGGACAGACATTTGTTATTTGGTTGTGGCAAAAATGGAAGACACTTAAAATGTGTTAGTGTCACTTGTTGATACTTTATTGTTTGTTTTGCTTTGCCATGCTCAATTGTTTTAAAAATGTGTGAACTTGTTTATTACATGTCTGAATAAGAAAATAACAAATTTCAAAACAAAAATGTCCTTTTCTTATGCACACAAATTTTAATTTTTGTCAGTCTCTTTTACGCACAGATTCATACACGCACACATTTTTGTATTTTGATTTGTTTATAGCCTTCTATGCAGAGTATGTTTTATTGTGTCTTTTAAGTCCATCTGTTGAATGACTCGATAACTTATCTTCAACAATGCATGCAGTTTCATTGTTTACTTAACAGATCAGGCCCATCATGCAAAACTCTGCATACCCACCTTTTCATTTGAAAACTGTGTTTAGCCACACAATATTTAAGGCAAAAAAAAAGAAAAATCAAAATGGCATAAATATATTAGGCATGCAGCAGTTGAGCATAAGGTATGGTTTACATGCTAATTAATTAGCTACTACATCAGTGAATAACCTCATTTTCCCCCACACTAAATGAAAATGCAATTGACGTTCAGGTCTGTTTGTCTAATGCAGCCACCTCAATAAAGACGACTAGTCACTTAAAGCCAGGCTGAATGGGTCTTTTCAGAGGTGAAATCAATTCAAAGTTGCAGCAGACAGAGCCTGAGGGGGGAGGGAGAGGGAGGAATCAACTTTGCTTATCGCTCCCACCCTTCCCCCATGTAAGGGGGTCTCGACCTCCTGCTTCTGTTGCATGAAGCTCATCAAGTGAAACTAATAGAACAAAGAGAGCAGCCGGAAGCGTGTTCTTGCTTTCAAAATAAAAGAGTGAAGAATGGTGTAAAGGGAAAAAGTGGGTGCACAGAGATAGAAAAAGCAATTTCGATCAAAGTAAGCATAAAAAGACCACAGAAAATTAATCAGAAAACGATTATCATGGTAGAGTTAAGATGTTAGGTATGCAACTTAAAACTCGTCTTTCAGAAGCTGTTGCTAGTCTGTCTCATTATTATGGTAGGGCTAAACACTAAGGAAAACCAACATGGCTATACATGCAGAGATAAAGTAAAACTGTCATATCCCTTAGCCATGCTTCCCAGTCATTTTCATGAAATCAAATGAGACCTTGATCATTGACTGTTCCTCATCTGTTAAAAAACGACTGACCATCTACTCATAGCAAGGTGAAGAATTAACCTTTGGCTTTTAAGCTAATATGACAGGGTCCTCAGTAAACATATTACTGTTCTGTGAAATCTGAGCTAATCCATCTGCTAGGGAAGATGGTGCAATACAATCAAAAGGACAGGAATGGCTACTAAATGGACCATGTCAGTTTTGTTTATAAACTGTTAAGTATGAAGTTCCAATGTTGAGTTTAATCATATTTTAATATTGAGCAAAGGCTCCAATTAGGTTGTGCATCAATGAAAACTTGGGTCTCACAGCGACGAATAAATTGTAGAGTCTGATGTGAGTGCCATGGCCACAGAGTAGCCACAGTGCGTTGTTACATTTTCTTCTCTCAGACTGTTAAATTGATACATTCGACTTCTTACATTGTATTGTAACCTTGCAACATGCCATGCTACAGATAAAGGGAAGAAACACATACAGATAAATTAAGCTACTAGAGCATTTTCCCCAAAGCTCGATAAATAAATGTGGGTGGAAAGGCTTGCAGCGCCACGATACGGTCGCCAGAGGGCGTAGTTGCTACGCCTTCTAAACCCAAGTAAGAGTTTTATTTTCTAAACTTTGGCCGGAAGTGCGTTAACATTGCGTGTGGCGTCACATTATTATTGTATGCCAGTTTTTGTGTCATGACTTTAGCTCCGAGTTGCGTTTACACACTCCATAATGCGGCGTTACATACGTGCACTGATGCTGTGCATGGTGTTTGCCGTGTTCTCGGGACTGTATGTTTACAGTAAGCTGTTTTACTCGGACGCACCGGTCGGTGGGAACGGACCAAAGAGGAGTTTCATCCCACCCAGAGTGGCCGGAGCCAGCCGAGGGGCCGTGGACAAAACTGGGCCCCAAAACACACACTGGTACAATAGGTAGGACTGGATATTCACGTCTTTACTGCTGTAACCGGGCTCAACTGGAAATGGTTACATTTCACTTGTTAAACGTGGACAGTTGTAGATTTCTACTCTGTACTGTACTAGTGATGTATAGGAATGTGACTGAACGGCCCCGTGCTGACGAAGTACACTTCATTCAGTCGTAACTTTCTGTAGTTGAAGACAGTAATGACGTGAGACCTGTCCAAACAGGTGTGTGACTTAACTTGCAGCCCTCCTGTTGGTTTATTTATTCATTCATTCATTAATACGTCACTAAAGTATACAGGTATGAGAAAAATGGCCTACAACTGTATGTCTGACATAGGCCAAACTAGCCCTACATTTTGGCAAATTTTCATTGTAAATTTGATAGACTATCATAAGTACATTTCATCATGTATGATATCATTAAATGTTTAATGTATGTGTAATATATGTGTAATGTAGTTGCGAATCCACCTTTGTTTTTCACACCTGACTGTTTATGTCTCTGCCAAATGTAAGGATTTGAGGAGAAGGGTAAATGGGAGGAGTAGCAAATAAAGTTCAAAAGGAAGAGACACAGGTTACTGTTAGTGTGGATGTAGGCCAGGCTGGGTCCATTGAGGAAAGACAAAATCCATAGGGTAGACTACCTCTAAATAATATGTGTAGCGGCTCTGCATGAATTGTTCAGTTTATGGAAAGGCCAGGAAAAAAAATCCCTGAAGTAATATTTTCAAATTACTATTGTTTGACCGAAAGTCCAGATCATAAAACAGCGTTTACTATGACATCAGACAAAGGAAATCATCAATTTGTCACATGTGAGAAGCTGGAACCTGGAGTATGATGGTATTTTTTTGCATAAAAATCGACCAGTTTAAACCAGGTCAAAGACAGTCAGTCACACAGCCAATCTCTAATCTGAGGAAAAGTCATTTAAGACTGAAGAAAATGTACTTAAAAGTAAACACACGTAAAAAGTTCTAGGTGTTGGAAGGTTGAACAGTATGACCAGTTTCTGGGACAGATTCAAGGATATGTCACATATGTCACACACACTGAATGGCATGATGCTGATGTCAAAACATCCTCTGGTAGGCTGACATTTTGTTAATCTCTTTTACAAGTGTGTGTTTTTATGCAATAAAAGCTTCCTTTTTTTTTTACATTTTGAAATCATGTTTCCTTTGGTTTCAAGGGTCATAATAAAGAAGTGTATCATTATACTCAGAACTGAGAGGGCCATGGGATGCTTTAAATTTAAAAATATCTTTGTATGCTCCCTACGGGTGGAAAAAGCACCTCAGAGCATGACTCAGAAAATTTGATAACATCACTTATTATACGATCTATCCGGCTCTCCATCCTCTCACTCAGGTACATTATGCGTCAGCGGGGTCAGCTGGAGGCGGGTGGTGGCGGCATTCAGAGCAGACCCGAGCCTCCCATGCACCTGGCCGTAGTGGCCTGTGGGGAGAGACTGGAGGAGACTCTCACCATGATCAAGTCCGCTGTACTTTTCAGCATCAAACGCCTCTGCCTGCACATCTTCGCTGAAGATCAACTACACACTAGCTTCATGGAAGCTGTGAGTATTAAAGTCTCAAAACTGTTCTGCATTGCTTCCTGTTGACTGAAGGACTGAGAGAGTGTGTCTACCATATCCTGTGTTGTAAATCTCTGGTTGCAATTAATGTGTTGACTTTGCTGCAGCTGGAGTCGTGGCCTGGCTTTATTCGCTCCAGATTCAACTACACAGTCTACTCCATCAGCTTCCCCAGTGACAACGCAGCCGAGTGGAAGAAACTCTTCAAACCCTGCGCTTCTCAAAGGCTTTTTTTACCTGTGAGTTTCAAATAGACTAGAATACATATCTGACGTGATTTAGGTCTTTTCAATTATTTATTTTCCCTTAGTCACTTTGTAAAACCTTAGCAGAACATACCAATAGCATACTCTATTCAAAACACAGAGCATCCACATTATTTCCACATCCCAAGTGGCAAATGTCTGTGTGTCTCTTTGAATCTATGCAGCTGATCCTGAAGGACATTGACTCGATAGTGTACGTCGACTCAGACATCCTCTTCCTGCAGCCCGTGGACCAGCTGTGGGCATTCTTGTCTCGCTTCAATTCCTCTCAGCTGGCGGCCATGGCCCCAGAGCACGAGGAGCCCCGCATCGCCTGGTACAGCCGCTTCGCCCGCCACCCCTTCTACGGCACGGCGGGCATCAACTCAGGGGTCATGCTCATGAATATGACGAAGATGAGGAACACGTTCTTCAAGGTAGGCCTGAACAGTGAAGACACATTTCCAGCTGATATTTGGTTTAGTGTATTAGTGTACCACCTTTATTGGCCACAAGATGTCCTCCTCCTGCTGCAGTTGCTGTGCACCAAGGCTCCTGTTGCAAACTGAAGCTCCCAACACTTAAACACTAAAATTTGTGCACACTGTAAAGAAAGTCTTAGACTATGGTTAATACTTATTTGTGTATTGACAGAATGACATGACGTCTGTGGGACTGCGTTGGGAGGAACTGTTGATGCCACTACTCCAGAAATACAAACTCAACATAACCTGGGGGGACCAGGACCTTCTCAACATAATTTTCCATCACAACCCCGGTAAGGAGCACAAACACTTAGCCGCAGATTGGAAAATTAAAAGGGGAATTACCATCGATTGTTCAGACGGACGCTTTAACATGTCAGATGTCGGCATATCAGACCTGTAAAAAAAATCTACCGGACGCCTGCTGTGTTGCACTGATTTATTAACTTAAAGCATTTGTGTGCATTTCCACTCCCAGAGATGTTGCTGGAGTTTCCGTGCCAGTGGAACTATCGTCCGGATCATTGCATCTATGGCAGTAACTGTGCTTCGGCCGAGGAGGATGGCGTCTACATAATGCATGGAAACAGAGGGGTTTACCACGACCACAAGCAGCCCGCCTTCAGAGCTGTTTACGAGGCCATACGAAAGGTGGGCAACACCTTGGGGTGGTTAGTGAATCATCAGTACACTATTCCATATTTAGCCCCTGTGTTTTCAATATGCGTTATGCTCTTTTTATTTTCTTCTGCACATTCTTCCATGTTCAGCCAGGTTATGGATTGTACACAGCAGGATTTAAACACTGTTCAGACTGGAAAAGGTAGCGTTAAAATACAGAAGTCTCTACATGAAAGAGGGGAGCAAAAAAAAACATTAGATTTATTTGCTTTAATGTTATTTAATGTTGCCCTCAGTGAATAAAACTAACTGCACTTCCATTAATAACGTTTTATAGTTCATTATAGCCACCTTTTGAAAAGCGTGTGGGGAAAAAAAAAAAAAAAGAAGCTTTTGATGTTCTGGCATTTCTTGGCAGCTCAATGATCATTTTTTGTTATTATTGAGACCAAGTGAAAATAAGGCATGTGCAATGAAATTTAATAACCAAAAATGTCAATAATCTAAAATATTAAGTGGAAAAAAAGTCAGTTTTTAGTGTCTGCCCCTGTGAATTTAAGTCTTCAAAAGGCTCTCTTCTCAACTTTTATGTTTTAACAACCCACAGCAGTTTAACAGGTATAAATTGATGGTAGAAGTGGAGCAGCAAAGGAAGTTTAATATCACCGCTCATCATGAGAATGGAACTCTTTTTTTTTTTTTTTTTTTTTTTTTTGACTGGAAACACCCGCTTTGTTGTTACGACCCACTTTATTGCATCATCAATTTTCCTTTCCTTACAAGTGAGATTGGTAAGTTTCCTTCATGTTTTTCCTGTAACCGCCCTCTTTCTAAAACAGTGACTCAAAGAATCGATTGCACCCGGTTAATGTCTCTCGGGTACATGAAGGTTAAACAAAGTATGTTGAGCCTTTTCAAAGTGTTGAAGGTGTAATATAGTGCAACATCTGATGGGAGACAACCTTTTATAACCCCAGTCACACACCTGCTCTCCCTCCACTGCCCCATTTCTTTACCCTCCTAGATGAGATTTTGGATTGGTGCTGACCCCAAAGAACTTGAGCGTTGGTGACATTAGATTGTCTCCACTGAGAGACACTAATCTCCACCACGGACAGAATGTTGGAGTGAGCGCTAATTTCCCCCATGAGGATCTTTATGTGTTGTTTACCAGCAGTGTAATGGTATTGATGGCAGGAGTGGCATTTGCTTAATGAAGCCATGAATGCTCACTGTCTCATTGCTTTCCTATTAAACATAGATCAGGGCAATGGCTGATCCATACCTTTTTTCTATAGCCTGCAGTTAAGACTGTGGCTTTATACGACAGGATCAATGGTGGCGGTCGACACATGTACCTGCACTGAATATGCTGAGCCTGAAACCCCAACACAATGGCCACAGCATGCATGAAAACACACATTTCCCCCCCTCAATACCTTATGTAGGTATTGATACTTTAATAGATATGTGATTAAGTCTGGTTTGCCAAGAGGATGGGCGAGTATAGATTGATCCTGTGAGTGTTTAATCTTACTGGACAGACAGTTTCATCTGTTTCAGCTTGTTCATCTGCAGCAGAACCTCAGGCTATCTGTGCAGTGTTATGAAAGTGAATAACAAAGAGGACAGTACAACACTGGCCGCTCAGTAAAAAACGTGACGGTTCAGAAAACTGGCACAAGAAAGAGGCCTCAAATGCAGACTCACAAGGCAAAAGTAGAAGAGCAAAGAAGTCTATCTTTTATGCAGTTTTCTTAAACTGTTCCTCATCTAATATGAAAGTTTGCATAAGTGCAACGCTGCCACAGAAAGCAGACAAAATGAACAGAATGAAAGCTGAGGCAACAGTGACAATCTGGCAAAATGGTGACTACTGCTTAGAGATCCCATATATACTGGGGTGTGATTACTAATTTGGAGCAGGTGTGTAGTCAGGTGACCAGTCAGGTGAGGGGTTTGAGGCGGGAAACACACTGAGGATGTGGAGAGCACAGGTGAGGAGTGACGAGCTGAAAGCCTAAGCCCTGAACCCTGTCAGACTAAATTGACGGCACCTGGTGAGTGATTGAGCACGAGAGGCTGGGACGGGACTTTTGTGACGTATCATGTGACTCTGATGATATGTTCATGTTGGGACTTTTGATTTTACAACAGGGACATCAAAGCCCTGTTATCAGCCCTGTTAGCCCTGTATTAGTTCTGCTTGCTGCCATTTTATGTGGTCAGTCCAGCACTCATCCCTGATCCTGAAGCATTGTGACCAAAGCCCAACTACATTAAACAAATCACTGGAGATTCTTTTTGAACAAGTTGTCTTCCACATATTGATAGTTTAATTTTACATGATTGCTGAGCTTGCTGCTCACCAAATTCACGTACCCACCCACTGCAAATGGTAAAAATGTTAAGACAAAGGCGCATAAACATGTTACTGATGTTGGGCTGCAAGAAATGTTTTTATTTTGGTGATTCTTCAATTCTTTGATTAAATTACATAAAAGACATCTGAAAATAGGAGAATAGCTATTTGAGTGATGTTTTCAGATTGCTTGAAAGCAGCAATTCCGCACATGAGAAACTGGAACCAGCAAAAATCATTTATCAAGCAATTAATCAGATAATTTTCTTTTCCTAGCTTTCTCTGTGCCACACTTATATATTCTTAATGTTAAACAAATGATAACTGCAGCTTTAAAGTTAGTCTATTTTTCTTGCGCAGACTATCCTTAAAGTGGCGACCAATGTAGATTAGTGTCAGTGCCCTGTATCCTTATACAAAGAAAGTGGAATAGGAACAGCAGAGCTCCTCCCTGTCTGTCTGCCTGTCTCTGTCTCAAGCAGACCACAGCAGTCTGTCCATTATAAAGCATCTCCTCCCTCCCTCCACTGCAAAAAAGCTGAGCCCAGGAAGCAGCAGTAAAATTTTACAGCCGATGGTACATTTAGAGTTAGAGTGTGCACACCAACAGCGCCCCATCAGCCACACAAAATCAATACACCAACTGTAAATGCAACTTTATGACCAGTGTGTGTGTGTGTGTGTGTGTGTGTGCACGCACGCGTGTGCAAGTACGCGCTCATAAAAACACCATTCTCTTTGTGACCCAATATCAGGGACCCAACCACAAGCAAATGAGCTGGCATAAAAAAATGGTAATTCCCCTTTGATTTCCTCAGAGCATTGTAAAGGCTCCTTCATTATTGGGAAGACATGAAATTTCTTCTGTAATCCCCGGTTATCACTGGACGGTAAGCCTATAGCATAAAACTGGTTCCAACAACAACGTGGACTGCTTTTATGTTTTGCCCGACTGACCGATCAGATTAGATTTAGAGCCCCGTCTGAATTCAGCATGCCTCGCGGATTTAGTTTTTAATTTATCCAGGGAACGATATCTTCCAAGCCCAAATGCTGCCCAGAGCACCACTTTGCTTACTCACTGAGGGAATCTGATCAATTCCTCTGAAACAGTAGGGGGTTGAGAGCCGTCCTGAGGGGAGTTTTGACACTAGTTTGGGATTTGATCTGCTCATTTTAAGTTTTCAGGCATACGCCTACCACCTTTAGGCTACCACCACTCACATTTTCCAGCTTTCCTAACAAACAGGGAGCGATTGAAGAGTACAAATCATCTTACTTGGAGTCCAGATGGATACACAAAGTCTCCCTCATACTGTATGAATACCTATAGTCAGTACAACTCCTTGTTATAGGATATAAAAATGTGTAGTTTTTCGTCAAAAAAGATCTTTATTATCAGAATGCTTCATTATATCAGATCTTTACATTTAAATTTAGTATCTTTTTTATCGTTTTTTAAAATCTTTTTTTAGTTTACTCGATAACCCATAATGACAAAGTGAAAACAACTTTTGCAAATGTATTAAAACAACAACTGAAATCTCTTATTAACAAAAGAAATCAGTTCTTTTTTTGTGGCACTACAAATTCTGATCAGGTGCATCCTGTTTCCTTTAATTAAAGCAATTTCAACTTATTGGACATAGTCTGGGAAGGCACACACCTGTGTCTAAAAGTTCCCACAATTCACGCCGCATGTCAGGACAAAAATTATGTCATGAAGCCCAAGGAACTAGTATATAATTGTGGTGAGGCATAGATCACGGAAAGGGTATAAAACTGTTTTAAAAGCTGTGATTGTTCCCAGGAGCACAGTGACTTCAGTAAATGTGAAATGGAAGATTCTCTGGTCTGATAAGACAAAAGAGTAACCCTCTAGGCAAAGCTCCAAACACTCTGGCCCTGTTCTGACCTGGCATCATTTGGCTGAAGAGCAAATGCTTGCTGCTGAGCTCACCAAGGCTGAGCAGGCTGTGGAGGCTGTGGAAATTACTGAGACTCTTTTTTTTTTAAAGAAACTTGATGACATGCAGAGGGTCTCAGAGCAGCATTGAGCTGAACCCAAATCTGAGAAAAGAAAGCAGCTAAACTGAAGGCTGTTCAAACAAGTGAGGCAGTTTTGGAGGTCACAGAGAAGCTGAAAAAGGAGGAAAAGAAACAGAAAAGCTCTTGTTCGAGTCACCATGGAACTCAATGAAAGAAATGGTTTGAGAGTCCATACAGGGAGTTACCAACTGGAGGCCATTTAGATTGTGGAGGCTGTCCAAAGCAGTAGATATAATTGGAACTACAGTTAACACCTAGTAAAGCAGAGACAGACTGTTGTAGACAAAATGCAGCTGCTGTGTTTCATCCACAGTGTTTTTAATACTTTATAATATAAATGTATTTGTGCTTTCACCATCTTGATGCTTTAGACCAGCTGCATCCACATTTTGAAAACAAGTCATCACATTAAACCTAACCAACAAATTGTTTTTGTCGTTCCAGTACTCATTTGGCGCAGACCCAGTGACTTCTTTGTTGGATCCTCTAGAAGAGGAACTGTTGAAGACAACACATACTTATTGTGGTAAATCCCACGCACTCTTCACCAAGAAACTGGCACACAGCCTGGCAAATGCCAACAGGAAGGCTCCACGTGGACGGTGACAAAAATGTAAGCTGGGATAGAGGCCAATAGGATTTTTACAAGCTCGGCTACCAAGATAAGGAACAGTGCTTATTGGAGCTAACCATTCGTACTTGCTGGCCTTGAGCAAGACATTGAACTCCTAACTTCTGATCCTACAAGCTGACTGCAGCTTGTCTGCTTTGAACAGCAGGGTTTTTTGACTGAGATACAAAAAAATGACACTGTGGAATGAGTGCAGTTTTTTTTTTTTGACTACTTTGGTGAACAGTTGCTTAATGCTCACTGGTTAGATTTCCATCCGAACATTTCAATTATTTATTTTTATTTTTTTACTGGATTCTGAGAAAATCAGCAAAAGAAAATGAGAATTTCTGCATGTTTCCATCCATTACCATTATGCATCTATGAGGAGTTGGTTCGTCGATTTTTATAAATAGGTGGTGGCACTAATTCTCCAGTCATTTGTGTCATGCATTAATTTGAGGAACGTTACAGTCTCTCATCAGTCCACACAGATTTGATGTTCATGTCCACCGCCATCTTTTTGTCTCTTAAATGCAGCAGAAACTTTAGTGAATCTTAAAGCCACATGCTTCATGTATGTCATGATTCGTTTGTTTGCATTGCACTTTGTCACATTGTAACAACTTTTCTCCTTAAGTCCAGCATTCTTTTTTTTTTGCAACATTTTTCGAATTTTCTGTGTTTCCTCTCAGGGTTTTTCATGTGCTCCTTATAATTATAATTATAATTTATATGTGCATACAAACTGAAAGGGAACTCAGTTGGAGTTGTGCAAAACTGAGACCAGTAACTGTTTATCTCTTGTGAGTTGCTCTGATTATAAGTGTGAATATTTTTTTTTTTTTTTTTGGTGGTTTTTATTACAACATTTTTTGTATTTCACTGACAACCAAAAAGCATCTAGTGTCTTCCTCATAGTAATTTGCTTCTTTCAGAGCCTCTGGCTACTGACTGAAGGTGCTAGAGATCTGTAAAAGTTTGGAAGAGAAGCTCTTGTCTTTCCATATTGGAGAATTTATGAACTTGTGAAACACTCTTATTAAAAAGAGACAAACCATATCAGAACTGGACAAAAGGCTTTCTGCATGGCCTGTTTTTGAGAGATGTATGTGCGGGGCCGTTTTTTTCAGCCTTTAGAAACCACTCAGCAACATGGAAGAACAGTCATTTAAGAGAATGACAGTGAAGTGATATTTTATTATTTCAGTGCAAAGTGATTCTGCAAATTAATGCTGGGCTTTATTTCTACAGTGGCATGGGTGGAGCATATGAAACCTCCATCAGTACTGTTTCCCTGTGTAAACATTTGGTCTTTTCGTTGCTATGTTACAGGTTACCTTGACCTAAGCGGCAAAAAAAGAGAAGGTCATTTTTAATGTGGTACAATGTCGGTTTTGCAGTCTCTGTTTTTGTGATGACATGTTACATGTTTTGCTTCTTTGTTTTGTGAAATGAACCGATACATCTCCTTATGATGTTTCAGACATTGCTGAATAATACGATACTATCTACTCCTTTTTAAAAGGATGTGTTGCGTCAATCTAGACACAGATATGATAAAAATTCTCTTAATCTAAAATTCACAGCATAGCTGACATACATTAGCCTAGACAATGCAGAAAAATGCTACTATGCTATTGAACATGTGAATAAGCTACAAGTTCTCTCCCGATGCCAAAGTATTTGTTTTATTACTTTAATTATGGGTTTTGCACCAGTGAATGTATTTTGAACACTAAGGGTTGAAATGTTGTAAGTAAATGTCAGTGTTTACATTATGTTGGTATGGGAAAGGATGGTATAAGTAAGGATATCCTTTGTGACATTACTGTGTTTACTTGTTTATATGTCACTGTCAAGAAATGAAATTGCAGTGTTCTTTTTTTTACATTAAAGATCATATCAGTTTTGTAAAATTTGTACAGCATTGTGTTATATTTAACCACCAGAGGGTAGCATTTTTTCATATGTCCACTAGTGCTTTTTTGAATTAAATGTGAGTATTTGTTTTGAGGAAGGGAAAGTATAATTTATCATGGACAGAATCGAAGGGAAAAGTCATTCAGATAATCTTAAAACAATTTATGAATTTGGAATTAATATTATTTACTTTTGAGACTTGTAACAGGGGACTTACATGGGTTTGGAGCAGACAAATACAAATACAAATCTTGTTTTTTTTGTTGTTTTGTTTTGTTTTTTCTCTTTTTACCAATATAAGGCATCTTTGCCAGTTTATTCTAGAAGGATCTAAGTTGAAGAAGATTGATGCTGTGTTTCTAACACCTCTTCGGGCTGATCAATGGACTTGCCAATAATCTATGACCAGGCCACCTGAGATGCAGCACCATCTCTGCCTCAGCTTGGTGCTCATAAAGTGTAAGTGATGGACCAATAACGCGGCCACGTAGATGCCTGCCTGTGACGCTGTATGGCACTGACTATAGGGAATGAGTTTATGCTTATTCCCATTAGGTGGGGGATACAACCATCTGTTTATTGTTCTGGAGCTAGTTTGATTTACTGGACCAGAAACATCCTTCATTCATCACTATATATCGTTATGAGAGCTTATCAATTACCTTTATTGACCTGTGTGCTTAAATGCAACATGTAACAGACCAGGTCCCCAGGGAGAGAGAGACAATGGCTTGAATTGAGCACCATGGTGAAAAATTCAATATCGTCCATCCTCCATGGTTTCATTTTCCTGAAACTACATGTTTTATGTTGTAATAAATAACTCTGATTTTATTTTTTTTTTGTGCCATCCCGGCTGGAAAGGGAAACTATTTAAAATAAATATGTGACCTCCAGCGTTTAGAGTGGGTCAGAGTGGAAGACGAGGAGAAAATGGAGCCATCACAGATTAATTAAATGTACATCCGTGTGAGTGTCTGTTTTTTTTTTGATGGACAAAAGAGAAATAAATAAATAAAAATCCCAATAAGGTTGGCTATTTTCTCCCCATTGTAACAGGACAAAATGTTGAAGAGGAGAGGTGAGCACATAGTGGGAGGACAGAGAAAAGGCTGATGGAGTGTGTTGGTGATGAAAGAAAAGAACAAGGCTGCCACAGCCAATATAGCAATTAGAGCACTTTGCTGCTTCAGAGCTCTATCTTTTGGATATTGCTTGCCTGAAAACAGAGTTGGCCCTCAACATTGTGTCACCGAAAGAAAACAGAAACAGATTTCTAAAGAAAGAAACATATTCCAGGCATGTGCACAATTTGGTGGAAGTACAGTGTAGAAGTGAATGAATAGTGGGCTAATTAAGAACTGTGTTCATTAATCAAATAGAGTAAACAAGCACTAATATAAAGAAAAGTGTGACAGTCACTGCGCTATGGAAAAGCTTTAGAAGAACCTCAAGAGGTGAAGTGTAACATGAGAAATCACCACTCGTCAAGGGAGAACCTTACCTGCTACTCTAACGTTGGCTACACTGATGCTGTGAGTCTAAAAACACAGAGACACTTAGTTTGATGCCCTGTCTCACTCTGATGTTATATCTATTATACCTGCCAATACATGACCAACATACCCTAGATTCTGGCTGATTTTATGCCCGTGTCACTTTCACTTTCTAATAAGACATTGTAAACTAATGGATTTATTAAAAGTTCCATCTTTTGTCTTCCTTCCTGTCAAAACCTGATGTCTACATTACCAACAATGCACCGCCATGACAGATGACAGTTCATTCAAGGATTCTGGCGTGTTATGGATGTAATGTTGCCTTGAGCTGCTATCCTCAAGCAGGGATGAGGAGCGGGATAAATTCATCAGGTTTTGCGCAGCTCCGTCTGGAGCCATAATAAGCTTTATACTAGCCAAGGGTCCAATAGGGTCAGGGTGACGTGAATTTCATCATCAGAGGGTGTATGGTAGGCTGAGTGCAGACGTCCTTGTACCAGTCTACAATGGCACCGCTGACAGTCCAAGTGGACTAGAAACTAGTATAATAAGAACAACTATGCGTCCTTGGTGTCCATGTGCACATCCATAAGGGAGTATAATTGAGGCTGTACTCTCCAAGACCTGTAAGGAGACCATGATGTGTAAAATCAGTGGAGGAAGACAACCTACAGTAGAGTTGTGGGCCATAAAACCAAAACAATGAGCTTAAAGGTGCTAAAACTATCCATAGAGCTGAGTGAAAGGTGCAGAACAGGGTAATAATTCTGCATGGGTTCATCACATTATGCAATCTTTCATATAAATATAATGATTAGGGCAGCTTTAAAAAAAAAAAAAAATAGACTGTGCTCCAGATGCTCTGTGGCTCTCAAACCGTCGATTGGAGCCTTAATGAGATTGTTATTAATGACTTGCTGCTGGTCTATAAAGCATTAATAAACCGTTATATTAACCATTAATAAAGCATTAGTAAAATAAAAAAAACCCTTAAAAGTTTATAAGTAGGAAGTGGTGACTATTTCAACATGGGCTTTGTGAACTTTGGCTGTGCTTGTGTATATTTGTCATTAATACTGAGCACACTTTGATCTAAAGTTCCGCTTATTCATAAGGTTTGCCTTCCAGAGACAAGACAGCACCTAATGTTGACAGCTTGAATCTGACACACAAACACACACGCACAGAGTATATGGATGCATTATGCACACATGTTCAAACACATATATCCACTGCGAGCAAGAATTAGGTGGAGCAGCACCACACATATATATCTATATATGACTTCTGCTCCGCACATTTGAGCATGTATGTCATATCGTACTCCTAGATTGCACAGCAGGGGGTCATTTACATGTTGTAATAGGGTCTACATATCACTGCTGTAGGAGATGAGAAAGAGAGAGAGAGAGAGTCACACAGGCCTGAATGTTCCCCACAAACAGAATGTCATGTTCTGCGCTTCTTATTTACATGTGTGCGACTCCGGGGTACGTTTGATGCCCAGTGAGATGGAATATGACATCTTTGCTCACGCTGACACCGAATTTGCTTCAGTGATTCACTCGTACATCATATAAAGAGAGACAGAGTGATGATATTACATATATATTTTAACAGATTGGTTTGTTTATTTCACAGTTTATTTTCTGCGAGTGTGTTTGTCAGATTCGACACGGCGTAAAGCCACAAAGCCAAGCCAAAGGATGCCTGCCCAGCTCTCTGTGTAAATCTTGCTGCTTTCAAGGGAGCCAGCACTCAGGAATCTCCCACCCTTATCAGGCTGTCTGCCAAATGTGGTCCTCATCCTTGTTTTTGTCCTCATCACTTTGTAAGCATGTTTATTTTCTTACTTCCTATTCATTTTTGATTTTCTTCCTGTGTTTCTAAAATCCTACCTCTTCACATTATTTCTACAAGAATCCACCTTTTGAAATCCACCTCAGTGTCTGACCCAGTTTCTCATGCCTTATTTCTTTTTCTCCTGCACCCATCAGAGGGCATACAAACTTCCAAAGACAAACCACACAGTGAATACAAAAATACCCAATGTGCTCATCAAACATGCTCATTTTTTTTTTTTTTTGGCTGTTCGAGAAATGGTAACACAATGTTTTCAAAGACAGATTGTGTTGCAGAAGTTCTCACCTCCAAACATTTAAAGAACGTCAGAGTCTGTGTAATGCTAGCCTCGGGGATATGAGCTCCTTCCCTTTGTACTAGACCTCAGGCGCACATGAGAGCCAAAACAAGGCTGTTACAGTAAGACAAACGCTTCCAAGGACAATAAGTAGACGTTATTGTCTTTTCAATCCATGTCAGGTCGTTGAGCTGCTGCTTGCAACAAAAAGGGATGTTCAGTGGCGGTTAGAAGTGGTTTGAGTCTCTGGATTTGCTAAAAATATAAAAGCTAGCAAGAGCTCCACGATTCCCCAGGGTATTAGCTACTCACTTCTGTTTCAAAGGAAAAGTTTGACATTTTGGGACATGTTAATTCACCTCATTACTGGGAGTTTGATGAATACCACTGTCATGTGTATGGCAAGCTACTGCTAGCAGCTGGCTAACTTGGCTTAACTGTCATTTTTACACTTTTTGGGTTTTGTTCAAATAAAAATTGTATTAATTGGTGAGGTAATCACTGTTTTAGAGGTGGTGGTAGGTATTTTTTCTTACTTGTGGACTGTGCCTGTCAAGGTTAAGGTATACAGGTAACGTATCGACAGGCTGGAAACCAGGAGCAGGAGCCTGCTGGGCTGCCGACTGGAGATCAGGGCAGGTGTCGGAACAAACCGCCAACTGGGAATGAGGAGCAGGTGTTGGCCGGACCGCCGACTTGGGAACAGATGATGTCGAATGGGACCCCCGACACTGGAATAGGTGATGCAGCTGGGCAGCTGAGAGCATATAATCCTTTCAGGAGCAATCCATGGCAGTGCCAGGCTAACCGTTTCTAGCTAGCTGAGAAGATCTATTTGTTAAATACAAAGCTGTAGCCAGCAGCCTGTTAGTTTAAAAACACAACACAACTTTTTAGATAGAAATGTTTGATAGATGACATATAGTGTTCATTCATGAGCTTAAGAAGTGCTGCAAGGTAAATGTTGTCACCTTTGGTCAGAGCTGCAGCAAAGGCAGAATTATTCATAATAAAAATTTTTCTAGTACATTTTCTTCAGAGAATATTCGCCGGATTGAAACTCAAAGCTATGTGCATTCACATAGGAAATGCACGCACACACATCACACTCACACATGGACCCTATCTGCTCTCCCTTGTATACAGATCCCATGTAAAACTTATAGCTCAAGCATAGGGGACTGACATCTGAAATGAGAGTGACCCTGCCGCTTTTATATCCCAACGTACTCTGACCTTCCTCCTCTTTTCTGCGCCGCATCCTCAACGTGCCACAATAGATTTCCCATTACTGCTCCCTCATTCACTCCATCCCTCAATCACCGCTCGAGAATATTTACCGCCAGAATGATCTGATTCAGAAAATAAAAAAACCTTAGCGTGAGCTTCTCTCTGTGCCTGGTCCTACACGTGGTTATGTGAATATTTGTGTGTGGGTCCAAAAACTTCTATGGAAGCATATACGTGTGTGTGTGTGTATGAATGTGTGTGTATGTACAGTGTGTGTGTGTGGTGTTTAGTGTATAGCTTTATTATGTTCCAAAAGCCCAGAGCTTATCTTTTCCTTTCTCTGCATTCTACCCTACACTCCACACTCTCTCACTCACACACTCTTTCCCCTGTGAGCTTTTCAATTAGGTAATTACAATGGCAGTGAATAGAGCCTGCCTGGACACTGGCGCTCTATTGTAGAAGCACCTGTCCCCCCACAGACAGCAATTACCTGCCAGGCTGGAGGGGAGTTTCAGGCTATTGTCTGAATGCATATATTTGTGTGCGTGTATGAATCTGTGACTGTGTCTGTATGTGTCTTCACTGTATGTGCGTCTACACAGGTGTGTTTGTGTGCACACCCGTTTCGGCTCTAAAGAGTTCATTGTGTGTGTGTGTGTGTGTCAAAGCGGACATCATGCAAGAAGAGGTTGCACTTAATAATATTCAGTGGCAGTGATGGAGGGAGTTTTGTAAAAAAATCTATTTTTACTTGAATTCATGCTTACCATTATAATATCAACCAGTTTTTCTTTGTCAATACGTGGGTTGTATATATTTTATGCCAGTGAGACCATGGGTGGTGTGTGAGCAGCGTGAGTGGGAGCACATCATCATCATTTTGCCTGGAGGGCATAGAGGCTCAGATACTACTGCTGCCGCTGCCGCCACCGCCATCGCCGCCGCCTACGAGCAGCACGTTCTCCACGTTGTTAAGCACTTTGTTAACATTTTAGGTCCTGCTTTGGTTTTGTCTCAGCGTGAGCAAGAGGCGGAAGCAGAAAACAGCGACGAGAAAAACTTAGGAGTGATTTACAGAATGCTCTTGAGCAGGGCACAGAAATAGTTGCGACTGAAATTTGCTCTTGTATATCTGTGCTCTGCAAAAATGTGACGTTAAGATTGATAAAGGAGGTTTAATCAACTTGACGCATCATCACACACAATTTAGGAAATGGCTAGTAATGTGCAGTTTAAGGAACACTGTGGAGTTTTGTTTATTTTCATGATTCATAAAACATTTGCACAACCATTCTTATGATGTTCCCTGCTTTTTGCTGGTGCATTGCTTCATTTCAAATGTGTTTTCAAGTAAGACAAGCTGCTGGTAACATTCTACTGCTAATGGGAAACATGGCATCTGCCCTCAGATAATACCCTAAAACAACAAGTTTTATAAATCTCCTGTTCTTGAGAGAAAGACATACTGACAACATGTAGGCATCTCCATTGTAGCTGTAAAAGTATGTTGCCCCCCGTTGAGCAATTCTGAAAAAAAAATTGCACAACACAACAAAGATGGTAGCGTTGTTCTTGAATATGTGACAACCTGCTTTCCATTTCCTTTCCATTAATTGGAAGACATGACAGCTTGTGAAATGTGACCCTTCTGTTATTCCGTCGATGACGTCAGTGCATCGAAATACAAATGTGGAGTGAAATGTATCACTTTTACTGCGTTGGCCTTGTTTTGAACGCACCTCCTTTCATGAACACTCACAGAGGAGATTTCAGACATTTTATCTAAAGCAGTTAATAACAAGTGGAAGTGAAGCGTGGATGACAAGGCATTAGATTACCATAATTACATTTATCCAATAGCACGGAGAAGCAGCGTCGCAGTGCTCTGGAAAATATACTATGTATTAAATATTTTGACAACCAATGAATAGCTCTGTTTTTATGTATAATAGATCAATGCAAAGAAAGCTGTGCCAGGAAAAGAGGAGAAGTTTTTGCTCTTTTGCAGACACTCACTTGTGAGGTTGAATATAGTAAACAATAATTATGCAGCGTTCTGCACATCACATTAAAAAGGCTCACTTCCTGTCTTTAATATGAAAATAGAACAACACTACCAACAACTTGTTGGTACCAGGCGGGAGGAGTGTATTTGTCCAAATTACACCCTGGTGGATCTTGTGCTGGTGTCTTGTTCTGGCTGCTCCCTGGTGTGTTAATTTACGCCTGCGCCCATTTTATAGTGAGCACCTATTGATCTGCTTGGACACACATGTAAGGCTTTAAAGCTCTGTTAAGACGAGGCAAAATGTCTGCTGTGTGTGTGTGTGTGTGTGTTCGTGTGTGTGTTTGTGTGTGTGTTCGTGTGTGTGTTCGTGTTCATTTCACACCATATAATTCTCCAACCTCTCAAGGTGGCAAAACACGTCAGTAACACCCTATCACATCTGTTCCCATGACGATAAGGATCCACTCTGTTAATTAAAGCCCTTTTACTTCCCGGTTATGTTATGTGATGGACAGGTTAGAGTGTGAATGCTGCCATTAGGGCTTACACATGCACGGAAAACAAACACAAATGCCACGAGTCAGTAATGTGACTAAAGTGAAAGACTCTAAATGCTTCATTGTCTCTCAGTCTGTTTACAGCTATATTATTTCCCCAGGTAAAAGCTGTGACGCATGAAGATGATCCACCGTCGTACACGCTCCATCACTGACTGCCCTGTGGCTCCTTAATGATGTCAGTGAGTAAAATACATAGCGACTAATGGGTAGCCATCTTGGCAGCGTTCCATGTCTCCTTAATCAAATGCATTCAGAGTTTATCAGTGATGTTTATCAGACTTAGTTCTCTTGATGATCCGGGCGGAGGATGTGAGACAGGATATGAGGCTGATGGTTGTGATCAATCACTGATAGCATCACACGGGACTAACGAGGTGTCCTAACAGAGGAACACGGTGAAAGGATATAATTGGGGAAACTCATGATTATCTACCTCAGAGATGGATTCATACTGTCTGGGGAGACGTGGGAAGGGAGGGGGGGGGGGGGGGGGCGTGAAATGAAGGGTCAGTACCAAAACAGTACAAGGTAATGAAGTGTTTAGGAGTTACAGCTTCAGTTTGTCTATCAACAGTCATGTCTCCTGTCAATGACTGCTTGAGAGCCAAATTAAATCCCACCAGCTTTCTGTTATAGGATGGCATGACGCTGAATTAGAAGTAACTTTGTTGTGATTTACATAGGAAAATAGATATGAATATAGCTTAAATATATATATATATATATATATATATATATGCAGGGCCAAGATTTTAGAAAAACTGAGGTCATGTGTCCAAAGTCCTCTAACACAACCCCACCCCATCAAAAATTATTTGATTCTTATTTATATCTATCTTATTTTGTTTCTTATGCTTCCATGCCGGCAATGGCCAGAGGCATATTGTTTTTTGTGTCGTCCGTCCCGTTTTTTGTGAATGCCATATCTGAGTAACGCAATGAAAATTTCTTCAAATTACGTACACACATTCATTTATTTCATAGAACTGATTAGATTTTTGTGGTAAAAGTTCAAAGGTCAAGATCGCGTTGACCTCACAAGAATAGTTTTGGCTTTGTGAACGCCGTATCTCAGTAATGCCTTTTAGGGATTTATTTCAAATTTGGCACAAATATCCGTTTGGACTCACGGATGAACTGATTACATTTTGGTGGTCAATGGTCAAGGTCACTATAACCTCACAAAACACATTTTTGACCATAACTCAAATTCATACACAAATTATGACACAATTTAACTCAAATGTCTAGAAGGATAAAATGAAGTTATAAGATTTCATAATCAAATGGTCAAAGGTCAACCTTCAATGTGACATCATAACGTTCTGCAAAAACAATTCTGGCCATCATTTAACACTTTAACTCAGGAAGGGGATATTTTGACCATATCTCCTGCAACTTGGCAGCTAGTTTTCTTTGTATTTCATCATGTCATACATTCATGGTCAGTTTTGCAATGTAAATTCCTCCTCAGGTTCCCAGAGACAGAACGTGTCGTTGCTGTCCTCAGTGGTAGCAGTGGCTCTGATGGTAAAATAGAATAAGATACAATAATAATAATAATAAAAAAGAGGTGCAAGATACATGTGATTATGCAAGGCATATGGAGGAAAGTGCAGGATGCTGGTAACTTCATGCTTTCATTAGGTGGTTATTTTAGTTCTTCCTCATGGTCTTGAATCTGTCCCTTTTGAGACTTGTTTTTCCCCCCTAAGTCACGAATCGGCAGCAGTGAGACAGTCAGACAGAACCAGTCTATGGATCCTCCTGCTGAGACGAACATATTAAGGGCACTTCAGCTGCTCAGACAGGCCTCACTTTGATCTGGGAATACACAGGGTCCTCAGAACTGACAGCTTATGTAAGCAACAGAACCCAGCCTGTCGCTCAGATCACCGCCACTTTGGGGAAAGAAGCGGCTCGAGCTTTCGAGAGTGCAGATGTGGAGACACGCTGGGGGGAAAGGCAGGGGTAGCAAAGCAAAATAAAAAGACACTGACACATGCGGGTTTTGAAAGTGGAACATTTCAATTGAAGAGGCATGTTGGAGAGGTCTGGGGCATTTCAAATTTAACACAACAGTCACACCGCAGTCAAGGTCAAGCAACAGCACGATGACTTCCGAATATTGGCATGCCCGCTGATCGGATGGTGAAATAAAAGTGAAATCGATGCCATGAATACCCTAACTGTCCGGTGGAATGATTCCACTTTCTTCATTAAGAGGTTAATGACACGAAATGTGAAATTAATTTAATGTCCAAAGGAACATTCCCTGCGAGTGTGTGTGTTAAGAGGGATGGACTGCGCTCAGCCATCAGCCTAATGTTCTTCAAAGTCAAGATGAATGGACCCCTCCCTTCTTCAGTGAACTCCATTACCAATCATAGATATGAGCTGTTGCTTTTTTCACAGCCAGATTCAATTTATGGTTTAATTAACATTTTGGTGCCAAAAAGATAGTCATGTCTTCAATAGCACAGCTGGTCTGAGAAGTATTGATGGATATCGTGCATTGAAAATGAAAAAGCCCAGAGACTTTGACCTAGACATTATTATATTATTTGACTACGCCACATGTATATGAGCTCACATTTGACAGCTGGTGGAAGACTTACTTACTGTCACTGTACTGCGAACTAAAAAAAAAAAAAAAACACCCCTCCATTTCTTTGTTCACAGGGGAGTAATAAAAACAGATGGCAACTAAAATGATCCATGTATGCAGTGCGATGACAATTTCTAGTCATAATTTACCCCGAGCTCATCGCAGTAATGTTGTGTTTGCAAAGTGGTTAATTCCTTTTTGATTCAGTGCCATCATAAAAAGACACACTCTTTGTGGAAGTGAACAGTATTTCACTTGTCAGGCCAGCTACAGCCTTATTTTCAGCGTTATATTGGCCGGTGGTGATTAAAGCTTTAAATTTTGATCAGTGATGATTCAGGCTCTCATTACTGGTCAGCAGTGATTAAGCTGTCACAGCAGGGCAAGGTCATTTCCGCTTCCTGGTAATGATACAGACTGCTCTTCGTTCGCTGACGTCCTTTCAGTATGTAACAGCAATCACACTGGCAAATGAAAGAAACGAACTTGAGCCAATGTATTCATTAATATTTGGTACATTTGTTGTATTTTACAGATGTTGAGTCCCCTCATCTATGTGCATGTGCCATGTGAGGCACTTGAACCCTTTCCTGAATGTTGTCCCTGTGTAATTTGTCCATGATCCAAAGGAGGTGAAATGCCAAGAATATAATATCAAAATATGTGGAAAATCAATAAGAACTCTTTTTTATCTGGATTTTCCAGTGTTTCACACAATGAAGAGTATGTGGCTGTGTCCAAAATCACTCACTACTCCCTTTATAGTCACCTATATAGTGAGTTTGCCATTTTGTAGCGCTGTCAGAATATATAGTGAGAATTATTATACCCTATATAGTGGACAATGCATCATAAAAATTGGTCTACAATGAATCGTCACTAACCAAGCAATGTAGACCATCATGCATTGTGCTTTCCCTGAAAAAAAAAAAAAGAAAAACGGTGCATAGAAGATGACCCGAGCAGCGTCTGAAATTTTGCTCATGGGCTCACTGTATAGTCCTCTACATAAAACTCCCTAGATAGTGAGTGGGGAGTAGTGAATGAGTGAGTGATTTCAGATCATAGACTGCAAATAATGGATGTAGCCTCCGTGACATCTCCCATAGGTTTCTTAAGAGTGGTTTTGAATCTCGGAGAGGGCTGCTCCGCCGTTGCCATCTTGACAGTGCCTGACTCCGCCGGACCCCCAGCCAAAGAGGAGGGGCGCCTATGGAGCTGAGACTTCGCTACATACCGTTTTGAGGCAAGGATACACTCACCCACCTGTCACTCAAAGCGGCACGTCCTCAATTATGTATAACTTTAAGCCTAAAATTTAAACAGGTGAGTTTCACTTTTGGAGCCATTCGGAGAACTGCAGTTTTTGGTACTTCCGTGTTGGCTTCATTTTTCAGCCTCGGAGGTTGCTGCTTGTTTCGGACACAACCATGCTAGTGCCATGGCTCTAGGGATGACAGTGTCAATCTATCAGTCTGTCAATCTGTCTGTCCACCACTTTGGGGAAAGAATTGTCATTTAGTAGTTGAAACATTAGGGCATTTTGTTACAGTCATGTCCACATCAAAATTTAATTTGAACAGGAGCAGTCATTACTTTTTCATAGTCTTTAATCAGTCCCTCTTGAGACTTTAATCCCCCTGTTCTGGGGCTGTCACTCATATCCCATGGTCTTCATCAGCAGTTGAGTTTACTCAGTTGAATTAATGGATTTGTATGAGACAATAGTCAAACTAAAATCGAGGCAAAAATCGACCAGTTCACTGTCAGTATGCATGGTGGCATGTTTGTAATTGCGATCTACATGCCCAAAACACTGTACAGTATGGAACTGACACACATGCTTCAAGCTTATTGAAGACAGAGAACAGATATAGATTGTTTAGATTTATGGCTCTGCAGAGGAATAATTGCATCTTCTAATTGTGCCAAGTCTGAGCTCTCGAGGGAGCAACACTGCTCCAAAACAAAGAAAAATTAATAATGAAATGATGAGACATGGACTATATCAAAGGATGATGCACTGGGAGGGGAAGCTATGATTTAAAGATCTGGACAAGCCAAGACTTAATCACTTTATCTGATTGGTATTTGAAGCCATGAATCACAATTAGCAAGCATTAGGATCTTGGTAGTTATGTGGAGTCCATTTCCATGATTGGATGCTGCCTGCATGTCAGCCAGAGTTAATTTACCGAAGTGATGGGAATATTTTTGAAAATCACCAGAGAACTGTCTCAGCATTGCATTTAACATGGCATTTCAATTTCACTTCAGGAAGACGTTTAGCAGTGATTGCTAACAGCAAGGTTTACCCTCATAAAAAAAAAAATCTGTTGATCTACAGGCTTTGGATTGAATTTATACTAAACAAAGTGTTTTTTCTTAGCTGCTGCCTCTTTATCTTATAATTAATGATTTCCTATCTTTGCTGCATTGTCTATATCCATTTGTCTGTCCATGGTAGCCACTGTGTACTGTATCCTCTGCTCTTTGTCTGCCTTAATTATGGCTGAATAGGAGACAATGGGCCTTTTAATTGATAGGCCTTTCTCTCAGTTTACAGGTTCTCTATCATTCCCCGCCACAGGTTCTCAAAATGGCTGCCTTTGTACCTGCTTACTCCATGCCTCAAGTATTAACAAACCAAACGGTCGCCGTGGTTACCTGCAGATAAGCAGCTAGGCTAATTCAGTTAGCTTGTTATCTCATCAGTGGGACGGTAAAATGAAAGACGCTGGGAAATCACCTAATTACCCACATTGATGTATTGTCCCTTTGTAAGTATACGATCAGCAGAAAGATTAGCCTTCTGCTGGTTACTTTGCTGCTGAAATTCAGGATTAACAATATGCTTTTGATTTTTTTTTTCCCTGCATCTTTGTAATCTTTTTTTATTTTGAATTATTCACATTCTGATCTCCTATTTTTGCTCTCTAGGTGCACAAAAAATTCAAGCACCCTTTCCACGGAGCCTCTTTAGCATCACCTGGGGTAATTTTGAAGGAATGCTCATCGAAGATTCAGTTTGATAATATGTATATGAAATATTCACACTTCTCTCCCTCTCTCCCTCTTTCTCTCTCTCTCTCTGTCTCTGCGTTGATTTCTGCATCCTACAGTAAGCTGCAAGCTGCCTCTTTGTGGAAGCATGTGTCTGATATTGGCAGAGGCTCTCTGGGAGATGTATGTGTGTGTGCATGACATCCGGGAATCACTCAGACGAGTATCCTACTTGACAGTTGCTCGCTGCCATCCGATGCCTCTCACCTGAGGCAGAGGCAGCGACGTCCTTCAAAACCATCTGCCTGTCTTTCACTGCTAATTGATTTGTCCTTGGAATGGAGGTGTCTGGGAATGCTTCGGGGAGAATATGTATTTTGACAGATGCTCTGCATGAGAATGTGTACCATACACTAAAAAGGGCGGGGCCTTGAGCAGGAGACGCTTTCGGCGCCTCCAGGCAAATTAGTCGCCTTTGTGATGCGTCGAGTTGTTTAAACAAAGCGGCGGGGAGCTTAATGGTGAAGCGTCTCAGCAATTTTACGGCAGCAATCTGGTTTGTTTTTCTTATGCTTCAAAGTACATTAAACTCTCTCTCTCTCTCTCTCTCTCTCTCTCTGTTTCTATGTAGCGGTACTCTCTTGCCCTCTGGTAGCTCCTTAACTAAGCCAGCACTTTTCACAGTCTTTAGGGATTCATGCCAAAATGCAAGAAAACAGTATCGCAGGAGGAAGCTGCCTCCCTGCCTTTCTGATACGGCCTGAAACAGCTCTGAAAACACTTTCCTATCAACAGCAGTCCAATGCCCAAAGCATTGAAATCAATAAATTGTAGGATTTTTTTATGTTATTTTTTTTTTCTTGACACAATAGCATTATGATTTTTTTTTCCAGTAAGATCACGATGGAAATAATTAATGCAGGAAGTGGGGAATTATTCAAAAAGAAAAGGCTGCAAGCCACAGGGTGAATGCTGTAGCCTTTACTTTGAGTTTAGTGCTCTCAAGGGATCGCTCCAGAGTTGATTTTTTTTTTCCTGCATAATTGCACATTAAACCAATTGCCCCTCCTCCAAAAGAACACATCACCACCCTTAGACTAGCCGAAAATGATCTGTAAAAATGTAGGTTATCATCGGCATCATGTGCACTTAACAAACTTAACTTTATAGGCTAAGTCTGCTGAAGGATATGCAGAAGATATCTGAGATATTCACAATCCCTTCTCTCAAGGGATTTCAGTGAGAGGAAACAGAATTATTCAGTTATTCCCTCTTGTCACAGTCCAGGGTAAAGCACAATGTATGACCCATCATATAGACAAAACATCTAAAATGTTGGGGGTATAAAATATTAATCAGTGTTGGAATCTTCACGCTTCAGTCCAGTGTAATAGAAAGTACTTTTAACGAGCATCAAGTGGAGGGTGTTTGGGGTTACACATGAAGAAACATTTACTTTTAATATCAGATTGTGTCTTGATATGAAACCCACAAAAAGCAGCTTGTGCTGTAGCATTCTGCCCTCATAATTACCATGTAAGCTCCAGTATGCGGGACTCACTCTCCTCTCGCTTCTCTCCCCTCAGCGTGGAAGCGAGCGCAGACTTAAACTACCCACCTATAATTGCTCGGGCTCCGAGGATCTATTCCCTAGTGCTTATACTGAACAAGGAGACCGGCTAATGCATTGGTGTCAGGCGACGTTAAATACCCACACTGGCATTAAAATGTAATTAACCTTTTCTCCCAACATAAAAACAAATATTTATACCTTCTTAAATATACATTCTTGACTATTCTACACCCCACTTCCACCTTATATAATGCTGTAGTTATAGAGACATAAAACTGCAAAATGACAAACACAAAATATCTGTAGACAGCGGTATGTAATAGGCTTTTAAAATGGTACTTGCATCCCTTGTTGGAGTCATGGTTTACACAGAAATGCAGTAAAAATGTCCCTTGGCAATTTGGAGGCAAGGCGCAGCAATGGAGGCTTTTAAAAATGCAGGTTTAATTATTTGATCGTACCTGTGATCGCTTCCCTACTAACCTAATAATGGCATGAATGTCAGTTGGGGCTGTGCGTTGATTCCTGGGAGGCTGTGGGCTACAGAAGAGAGGATTAACCATTTGCATTTAGATTGTGTGTTGACACACAATATAGACATATGGCCCTGTGAATCAGACATAGGAAGGGGAAAAGCAGAGGCAGACAGAGAGGACCCGCGAGATAGAAGTTGTCTATGGAGGCCCTTAGTATGTTTGTGTGTGTGTGTGTGTGTATGCACATATGGATGTTTGTACGTGCTCATGGTTGACGTGGTCCAGTGTTAATAACCACGTCTATCTCTCTCCCCCACAGCTTTCCTCAGGTCTTTCCCCTATCAGCGATGAAGGATTGGAGGATTCATAGCATTAGCTCCACTGTAGCTTATTGCTCATTAGGAGGCCTCAACACCCCGAGGAGAACATGGAGGTAAATATAAGGAGAATTTAAGGAGGTTCCATCTAGTGAATGGGTGGATTACATGATTATGAAGAGCCCTGTAGGGGGGCTTCGGTGTTAGTAGAGGCAACCAGCAGGGGAAAGGAAAAACATGAAAATACAGAAAGCAGAGGAAGGAAGACGGAACACCTTCAGTGTGCACTGATGTGAAAGAAACTTTTAAGAGAGTAAGAGTCAGTGTTGCTGCACTGGTACTATGTTGGTGCAGCAACCTTTCACATGGTCAATTGATCCATTGTTAATATAAAACAAAAGATTACTGCAGCTTGAAGATTTTAAAACACCACATTTAAACGGCTTTATGCGAATCACATTGTAAATATCCAGTAGATATTGCAGAGCTTCTCTCCGGTTTAGCTCTGTGATCTTGCAGTACATCGCAGTGGACCTTCAGGCCATGAGTTAGCAAGCGGACATACAGTTGTAGGGTATGAGGCTTGGCTTTTCTTGCACCAGAAGACAGTAGAATCCCTGAACCGTCATAATTACGTCACTTACCCCAAAATCAAGTGTCGTCCTGAATATTGCAATAAACCATTTACTCAAGAGAGCCGTTTTGACTCAAGTGTATAAGTGTTATGACATTAAGAGTGCCTGATGTTTCCAAGCACAAGGAGAGCATCTTATTGCCTGGAAATACATAACATGCATTTCTAACCCGTGTTTGCTACAGTGTCTCGCCCACAGCCATTTCTGGAGCTCATGCGCATCTTTTTCCCCCCACTCAGTCGCACTTTGTCAAATGGCAATTACTTATGCGACATCTACTCCATCAGATCACGAGAGGGGCCTGTAACTGAAATGTGTCGATGCAGCCGAGTGGTGATGACTCGTGTGACAAATTTTCTCATAAAAACACTAAATCGATCAGCGCACGAAGCAAATGTAAGTTAGTTAAGTCAGCGGGGGAGACAAACGCAAGATGCAGAGTGTAGTGTTTGTCTTTATTAACTGTTTTTTTTTTTTTCCAGTTGATATTTACAGAGCTCTGCTGTGTGAAACAGTTAATTAGTGTAATCGATCCCAAGGCATCCACTTCTCTGTCATGCTGTCAAATAAGCCACTTTGGTGTTAAGCTGTTTTTATAGATATCCCTCGATGTTTCTTCTGTTTTCTTTTCTTTAGTTTTTTTTTTTTTTTTCCACACCAACTTACTTTCCTCGCTCAGATGAATCTTTTATTGATTTCAACCCTCAAAACACTATCTTCCCTTTGCTGTGGAAGTCTAGAGGTGTACTTTATATGTTTTGAAAAGTTAGAGCCTGTTTTCAACCTTTATAACTAAATAAGTCATATACACTCAGAAGACAGAAGCAGCAACATACAGCAACTTTGTCAGTATGTAACATCTTTTTTAGAGGATCTACGGTACATACCCTTTAAGTCTTTCATTTTTTTTTTTTCAGATTTGCTGAGGGCACTTTGATAGAGGAGAGATGGGAAACATTTCTGAAATCCTCTTGGATGACTTCATAAATGAATAATTAAATGGATGAATGATGGAAAGGAACAATGGAAAATGAAATTTTCCGCTCTCATCAAATGAGAGAGAGCTGTGTGCTGTGGAGCTCCATGGATTCTCTCTTTCAGTTTGACTTCAAAAAGTTTTTGCATCTGATTATATTTTTTAAAGTGACCGTGACCGTTTGCTAAACACGACTCTACAGATTGTCTAATCTGGTAGCTGTACTTACGTCAAGCTGTAAAGTTTTGGATTTTTCCACAGTGATGCTTGATATGAAAGAGTCTGGAGGGTGATGAATTTTTTAGCCCACAGAAAACCAAAAACTAAAGTAAAAGCATAAGAAATTGATTGAACTGTG
The DNA here is from genome assembly GCF_002260705.1 of Seriola dumerili. Classification (NCBI taxonomy): domain Eukaryota; kingdom Metazoa; phylum Chordata; class Actinopteri; order Carangiformes; family Carangidae; genus Seriola; species Seriola dumerili. The sequence continues at coordinate 10,488,951 of NW_019174393.1, forward strand.
AGTTTATGTGTTAGCTGCAAACACCCAACTAACTAGTTCAGTACTGACAGTAGTAAAACCATTATTTCCAAAGGCAACAAGCTTGAGAAAGAAAATCATTTCAGCCAACAAAGTTCATGGTTTTGGGAAATTGAAGACCAAATGTTTCAAAAATTACTTTAGATTTCAAATAGTAAATCTGCAGATTGCAAACAGCACATACAATGTCCGAACGGGTCCTGACAGAGGTAACAACAGTAACTACAGTTGGTGGGGCTGAGAAAATGGTCAGTTGTTTTTCAATTTTACTTTTATGTGTTCTTTATTTTGATGGTGTTTATTTTAATCTTTATGAAAATACATTTTTCTCATTTGAAAAAGTAATTTTATCACAAATAAACGGCCAGCTCATATTGAGCACCGTTTATTGCTCTAATTTTAATTTGCCATACTTAAGACAGATTTGTATAGTGCAGCTTTAAGTAGCCTAATTATTCTCAGCATGATTGGGCCACTGCCCCCACAGTGACTGAACTGACACATCACAGTGCAGCTTCTCATAAAGCCAGATCAATTGCTCCGAGTGGGACCTGATTTTTGTCTCATTTCCTGTGTTCATTTTTCACAGCTTCACAGGGACTGTATAAGCGGGGAGCACCATCTGCGCACCTTTGCCCAAACAATAAAAAGAAAACATGTCCTCTCCGTGTTTAAGATAATCTCATGGAGGCACTTGTTCTTTTGGAAATCCTCTTGCCACTGAAATCAATTTGCTTTCATCAGGCGTAATGACACTTGGTTAGGGCTTCCATTTCCAAGTAGGATATTCAGGGAGCTATTCATGGAGGATGGAGCAACTTGGTGAAAACACTTCAATATCCAGTGATCCGTATGGTCAACAGCCTTTGCTAAAAGGATTAAAAGAAGAGCACACACTAATTATATCTCTTAAAATGTGAAAATTATATACCTTTTATATAAAGTGCATATTTATTTATCCACTAATGCTTTTTTCTCATTTATTTGACTGTTTTGTGGTCATTTATGGTCCAAAAACCCATTTGTGTATTCTCTAAAATATAGCTGACAATTTTTCACCTAAAAAAACTAATCAGAGATTCAATCAACTGCATTGATAATATATTTGTAAGAATACAATAACAATACAAAGGACTGTGGGGCAATCAAGTGTTAGCGTTAGAGTCTGCAGTCAAGCTATAGCGTAGTCGTACAGTCAGTTAGCTAAATGTCGGCAGGCGAACACGCTGATGTTTATGCCGCATTCATGTCATATATCGGAATTACCTTAGCAACCAGTTTGCTACGGTGGCTGAGAGAGTTCAGCGCACTGTAACTTTAGAAAACACATGGAAATAGATGAAACACAAGAAAATAAAAAAATAAATAAAAACATTTTCATCAGGTTGACAACAGATTCCCCACAACACAACCAAACAACATGGTTTCCAGGACACACACACAAAAAAAAGATAAACCTGGCTTGGACACGCTTGTTGTTCAATGTTCCTTCATTAGAATATTTGAGAAAACTAGTTTGTGGAAAAGCTGTTTTCCTAAGTTTTCTACTCGAGGGAGCTTTGGACCCCCCCAAAGCAGGGGGGAGATGGTATTCCCAGCACAACACTCTAAACCACTGAGCCCACCAGGATGCCTGCAGTAAACCAGTAATAACTGAGCAAGATAAGGAGCAGTCAGCCAGATCAATAGTTGAGCACATCACTAGCTAATCAAAGCCTTCGCCCCACAGGAGACACTGAAACAGAATATGTTTGTCTCTCAGGATAAACCAGGTGTCAGATTGGCTGGATTATGAAACCAGCTGCAACCACCATCTCTATTGTCACTGCTGCTGAAGCATTATGCTGATATTACATGGCTTGTACATAAGGTGGCCACAAAAACAAACAAAACATATATATATACAGTATATACTGTATATATATATATATATATATATTTTATAAATCGTCATTTTGTTTTGTTTTGTTTTTTTTCTCACATCTTGGAACTTTTGAGGCAAAACTCTTAAAACATAAAGAACAACTGCACTACAATGCTTCAGAATGTGATTTAATTCATCATTTTGTCAGGTTTTCAAGATTTAAGAAAAAGCAGCTTGTTTTTTTTTTTTTTTCCATTTTTTCCCATTCAATCCTGTTGCGGGTTTTTAGAGGTTCATCAACCTGCCATTGAGGAACATGTAATAACTCAGGTGAAATTACAAGAACCAAAAGGGAACCATGAGTTGTGCAATATTCTCCAAAACACACACCTACTGTGCCACACTCAACAGAATCCTAGATGACTGTTGGCACCCCTCATTCATATAACATCATCTCCCTCCACCGTCCCACAGAGGAACAGTTACAGCCTTTTTCTTCCCCACTACCTCTTCTCTACGTATCCGCTTCCAATTATCTCAAGTGTTAAATCTGCATTGGGGCCGGGGCTTTGAATATTTCATCTCGCTCATTACGCACGAGTTGAGCCATCGTTAGTGTTGCTGTTACAGCTCAGCATGAGTTTTCAATCTAAAATATCATCTCTTTATGCTGCGTGGTCTTTGAAGGCAGATGTTTAACAGACACTTTGCTAAAGGTAGACTCAAACTAACTACTGATCTACACTGAAAGAAATATGAGGTTTAGTGAAGCAGAAAATTTGCATAAACGGAGGTTTTCTTGTCTTCAGTGAACATGTGGTTGCATACAATATAACTTATTTTGGTATTTCAGAATGGCATGCTTCATTTTTGGGTGTTTAATATCATCTGCATGTAGTGATAGTGAATTTCTGAGTTTGAAAGTGACTGACATTCCACAGCACTATAGTTAATTGTCCTTTAAGGGGAAAAGACATTGAAAAAAATATCCATTTTGCTAAATAGAAGTCTCAATGAGCCATTTGCATATAATTGAGGCCATAAATAGAAATTTAATGAATGGAAAATTATCAGTCATTACCAAAACCTTAATCAGTCATTTATTCCATAATAAGTCTCGATGGTGCTAAATATGTGACAGACTTAGCTGTTGTTGGCACGACAACTTCACTGATTGATCAAATCAACATCTGCAGGACACTCATACTACAATACACACAACACATGGAGTATGATGGAAAGAGAGTTTGTATTGGAGACTCTTATTTCCCACCTAATTTTGCGTCTTTTCGGTAGTCCCCCTCCTCAAATTAATTTAGTGAAACACATTCATACCTGGGAGCAACCCAGTATAACCACAGGCTTACGCTGTTTACCACTTACCAACTTCACTGGAGCAATTGGGGGTTAATTGCCATGCTCAAGGGCGCTTGAGTGGTAGCAGCTAGAGGTAGGAGGGGCTATTACTCATTTAGCATTGAGGTTTTCCCGCAAGGTGTGGAGATTCAAACCGGCAGATTTTTACACAGAGGCACCCTTTACCAACCTTTAGGCTAGATTCACTACTACAGAATGTATCAATTAAAAACATGCAATACCTCACTCATACCCTTATTTAAAGACAAATGAAGCAAGATTAGAAGATTATGTAGTACATAGAAGTTACTGATCATCAACTGACCATTTGCTAAAACCCTCCCACTAACACTGATTGTTCAATGACAGCTTATTTTGAGGTCTTTTTTTATTGTATCTTTTTTCTTATCACTTTCCAAAAATCAACACAACAACACCTTGTAAAACTATAAAGAATGCATTAAATGATGCATTTAATTTAGTTCTAACATAGGCTGCTCTGATTAGCATGCCCACCAAGCTAGCTAACCCCCCTCTAACTAAAGCCAAAGAGTGTCATTAGCTAATGAAATATGTTGGGTTAAAGGTTACGTTAAAAAGTCCCTACTCAGGACTGACACATCCACTGAGTGGGAGCCAGTACTTGATGCTATTATATTAGAGTTGAGTCTAACATTGGCAGCTGTGGCCAGCTCAGTACTGAATTTGGGCAAGTACACTTACAACCCCCGCCAAATTCATTACCTTACATTACAAAACAGCAAAAGAATGGAACCGCATTATAAACCGTAGTATTCCGTTGTATAAGTATCCACACAGGGCGCAACACTGAGAATCCATAAAAAAATAAAAAAAAATAAAAAATATAGGCCTACTATAGTATCATGAGTGACTCTTTTTTTTTTTGCTTTAATGCAATAGAAAAACATAGCTGCTCTTTTATTTGTTTCTATGTATTGTACATGATCATCAGCTGGTGAGGATAATGTCTTTTTGCCCTGGACATGTAGCTTCAGGCCCTGACCTGGGACGACATTAACATCATTTAGCTAGCTACCACAACTAAAACAAAATCTGCCAGCCGCAGTTCCAAGATGGCAAAATACATCCAGCCTATACTTGTGCCACGTGCTTGTGTGTTGTGTGGTTCAATATGCGCCCAGGTCCATGGCCCCAGTCTGGCCCATATACAGCATGACTGTCAGATGCTACATCCACATCTGGACCAATTCTGGCACACACAGAGAAAATCTTCCGGCTGTCAGCCAAAACCAGAGGATAACAGCCGGAGTCTGCCCAGATATGGAAGTATATGGGCCAGACTCAGACCGAGGACCAAGGCATTTGTTGGGCCAGAAGTTTCATTTTGCTATCTGCGATTGTCATTGCAACTGGCAAAATCAACCGACGCTGGCTAGAAATCAGAAGCCTGCTTTTGTAAACCCCTATGTAAAATCCCTGACCCAAATTGTTTCAGAGATTACAATACTGAGAGGTAAATCTGCCTCTGTTATCGTAAACTGCCTATGCACCATGCTAGAACAGAAAGCTTGATAGGTCAGGACAGGACAAGTCTTTATACATATTTAAAGAGATTGTTATTATCTATGAGCAAAGCACTATAAATAATGTGGTGTGACACTGACAAAGTAATAAATTCTATTTCTGAAATAAGCCAAGATAAAATCTTTTTAATCAATTAAGTATCAGCTGAGGATCTCCAAAGTGTTGTTTTTTTTCCCCGACACTATATATTCACACACAAGGACACACATAGTCAACATCCCCACACACAGACAGTGTCACGCACTTGCCATCACAGCATCTAAACCAGCGTCTCGGTAAAGAACACCTGACTTTGTTCTAGTCCCGCTCACTTTCTGCAGCTTCAAAAGGCATCATTAGATTAAAGAGAGCCAGGATACCTTTGCTTTTTCATCACTGCAGTGCCAGGCCTGCTCTGCTCACATCAGCTGTTGGAATTTGAATGAGACAGATCTAGATGAGAAGAATGGTTGAAGGGGGAGTCAGAATATATGGAATTCACATATTCATGTTTATGTTTTTGTTTGGGGCACATCCTGCTGTGTGGATAGATCCAGATTTGAGGGAATAAACATCTGTAAAGTTTTCCCCCCAGATGTCTTTGCACTATGTACTATTTTTTTGTCGTGCGTTTCCTGGATTGAACTTATTTTTTGTTCGTAATATTTTTTCATCCTTCCATCATATTAATACAGGAATATCCATCAGAGCAATAGTGAGTAATAGTAAACATTTTGGGAAATACACTTATTACTTTCTTCTCTATTAAGTACAAAGCTACAGCTGCAGGCAGTTAGCTTAGCACAAATACCAAAAACAATGTTTAGTCTTACAGTTTTCTATATTATACTAACAAGAATTAATCAGTGACACTTTCTTTTGTTTTTTTGTACAGAGCAAGTCTAGTGGTACCCCTGTTTCTAGTATTTATGCCAATCTAAGCTAACAGGCTGCTGACTTAAGCTTCGTATTTATCAGACGATAATGAGACTGGAATCAACCTTCTCACCTAACTCTCAAATAACTGCAGTGACTGTATCTATCCAGCATGTATTGGTAGGGAATTTAATTTATAATGCCATATCTCTTGATCTAAAGTAAAGTATTTTAAAACTTTGAAAATGTTTTCCCTCTTGCAAGAGAGAGGAGTGGATTTTTTGTGTTCACTGTACCACTATGAAACACAGAAGCCAAGGCAGTGCTCTTTTGAACAAGCTTATTTCATATTCTGTAGAGTTATGGTGCTATGCTCTTTTTATATCATGTCTTGCAAGCTTGTAGCTTGAAAACAACTTAAGCCTTAGCTTTAAGCTATATATTTTGGTCATGCCACTGTGGTTCATACATGTATGGAAATCCAAGCCTATTCCAGGTTAGTCTACCACACGATACCACTGGTGTGTAACAGATCAACATTTAAAATACATTCAATTATCTTTGCTATGCACATTGGGATTAATCATTTATAATACTGGGTTGACTGCAACAAATTATACCTCAGTTCCTGTGCCACTTCTGTCACACAGAAAAAACTGTTTGGATATCATACAGGGAGATGAGTTGCTTTGAGAAAAGTGGGTGCAGTGCTTACCTGATTTAATATTATGCATAAAAGCCCTGGCAATGGAGATGCCAGGCTGATGTCTCTCATTAATTCTTCAGTTCAGTGGGCTGTGGACAGACACAGAAGATTGACAGGGGATGAGGAGACTTCACCAGCATCTCCTCAATGCTTTGAAATGGGAGTATAGTTTAGCTTTGATGCAGCCTATCGCTAAATGGACATGCGCCCCCTTCCATACACACACACAGCACTGCACTGGTATCCCACCCCCCACACATACTGTCAGTCAATTGTCCCAGTGTGAATACATGAATACTGTAAACTGTAGCAACAGGGTAAATTACTATGTGTGCTTTCAAGCCACAAAACATCAAAATGCTTTATGACTTCCTGTGAGCATGGAGATCTGGAGGCATTGGTTTGGTGCAGCCTGGAGGCAGGTGTAGTAGTTTTCCAGGTGCAGCAATCATTGTAGTTTCCATTTAATTCTCCCATGTGTTCAATTAGCAATCATGTTCTGTAGTCATAGCTGATTGCACAGTATTGATCAGTAGCAGCACTTACCACAAAGATTTTCCCACATTATGTATCTTACAGCCTAGCTGCGCCTCATGTATTCCATGCCTGATACCACACAAACACACACAAGTACACAAGATCTTCTCGGCAGGAAACAATACTTTTTCCTCATGTGGAGTGCAATTTTATTTGATATCAGGGAGACGCAGGTGTTGCTCTTGTACTTCTTAAACTCACCATTTTAGTGTCAGCAGAATGATATTCGCCAATTGAACACAAAGTACAGCTGAAGCTGATGGGAATGCAATTAGTTTTGCAGGTATTTGGTAAGTGTGAGCTCATGATGGTCATTACCACCATTAACTTTTTGCAGTTCATCCTGAGAGGGGCATTGTTTTGTCATTCAATAGCTGTTGTGATATTTTAGTCCAGGACCAGAGGGGTGGAACAAACAATCAACTGTTACCAGGTGTCCATCCAAATTTTAACCAAATTTCAAGAAAATCAGCAAGTTGAGTTGGTTTGGAAAGATAAATAGTTGGTGGCGCTAATTCTCCAGTCGGGTGCAATTAAGCTATTGCCAAAGAAGAGGGCGCAAAGGGATGATGCAATTAAAACTGAAAAACTGAAAAACAATGTAGAAAACATAATGAAAATTTGGCATTTGTGTTTGTTTTATGTATTAGTACCAACTTTTCCATTTCAGCCAAGCCTAAACCCTTTTGCAATATTTTGAGATTTTTTTAGAATGTCTTTCCACTCTGATTTTTTTTATGCACAAATTGAAAATTCACACAATTCTCATGTGGCTGGAAACCCACTTAATGAGGCAGTTGGAGTTGTCTGAGACTGAGACTAACAGCTGTTTGATCCTTATAAGTCACTCTGGATGAATTGCTCTGAAATCTACTGCAAATGTAGTGTAGGTGTTGCTGCAAAATTGCACTTTGTTACAAATGGGTACAATACACTCAGAACTACACTGCTGCTAACGATGCTAAAAATCGTCAGTGCAAAGATTAATATGCTGACATGTGAAGGTAAACACATTCTAGTCACTAATGACAAAGGACAAAGGGTTTATCGGGTAATTACAGACTAAAAGAGAAATCTTACTTAATCTTTTTTATTTTTTTATTTTTTATTACAAATTTCACCATCAACAAATACTGAAGTCAAGGCCTCTTCAATGAGCTTTACAGTGAAAAGCAGCAGGTTTGGGTTGAAAGGCTGCAATATGATACATTTTCTTGACAGCGCCTTGAGAAGGGTGTTGGCCTTTCAAGGCTAGCCACTTAATGCGAAACATTTATCAGATGGAGCATAAAAATTAATTTACAATAAATAGAAATAACAGTAAACAATATAAATATGAATATATTTAACATTTTCAACATAATTCACATACATAGTAAGGGCTGAAGGTTGACTCAAGAGTTCCCTAAGTCATTGATTCAGTTACCCATGTATTCAAAAACACTTGATACATCAGACTTTTGACTGCAAGTTGAGGTAAATCCGTTTGATAAAGTCCTCCAAGCCCATGACTAATACAAGCCTTTGAGTGCTTTAAATTGAGTGCTATAATTTTTTTCAGACAACTCTAACCCATGTGACATTATCAACACAATGAAAGAAGTGTTTTAAGACGGGGAGTTCTTCACAGAGTTCACAAAGTTTCTCATTTCTGTCCGTGTTGGACTGGCGAACAATGTGAGCTACAGTACAATCAAATAGCGTCAACTCTGACCTTGATGGTTTGGAGATACAAACATAAATAACAATAAAATGTTTACAGTACAATGACATTCAGTGTAAAAAATTCCTTACAAAAAGTTACTGAGTTTACAAAGTGTGAAAAATATTGTATTTTCCCCCATTATAAAAAAATGCCACCTTGAACGAGGCAAGTGATGTCGCTTCATATGCAATGAAACAGAAGAACGGAGAGTATGAAGACACAATACATAGTATACATGAAGTTAATGTGTTGGTTCCTTTAATGTGTGAATCTGTTTGAACCAACGTGCTACCAAATTCATGTGCTATCAGAAGCCAGTGCATCAAAAAAGTCAGTGTAAAAACAGAACAGTTCAAAGTTTTGAGTGGCTGGCATCTTGTCATGATAGCACTGCAGAACTGTTCAAACATTCTTATGGTGGTAGATACAAAGTTGCTTCGGGAATGCTACAGAAGTCCTCAGCAGTGATGTTTTCTTTTTTCCAAACAAAGCAGTAGTTCTTGAACTGCAGGCTACCTGATATTAAAGTGTACAGTACTTCATAAGCAGTACTGTATGTGTCCGTTAGACAGTTGTGACAGACAGGAAGGCGTTGTGTACTTTAGACCCCTCTGGGACTCTGGCCCCATGGCTCATCAGCTCCTGGATGGTCATCCAGTTGTCAAGGATCTTTTTGTTGCGTTTCTTCATCATCTTTTTGTGACTCAGCTCTAAGATATTGATCTCCTTCCTGCCCTCGGCTCCGCTGGCTGGTCCCTCCTTTAAACACTCGAGACGGCTCTTTTGCATGAACTCCCTCCTCTTCCTCTGCTCCCTGGCTCGTGCCAAATGCTGCTTCCTCTCCTCTTTGCTCCAATAGCGGCCCATCTTCATCTCACTCATGGCGTCATCGTCTGTGGTCATGCCTCCGCTCCTCTCCTCTCGGATCCTCAGCGCCCTCTCCCTCAGGATGCGGTCACGAGCAGGCCTCCGGGCCACGTACCGCGTGCCGTCAGCGCGGACTTTGACTTTCCACTCTAGACGGGGTTCCCCAGGGCGTCCGTTTCGGCTCACAGGATCTCGACAGACGCTGAGCAGACTCAGCTGGCTCTGGGAATACTCCAGGGATGAGTGCTGTTGTAGCAGCTGCATGTAGCTCTGCAACACAAAGAACACTGTTAGAAGAACTGTCTTCAGAAGAGCCTTACTCAAGGGCAAATCAATGTTTGGTTGACACGACTCTTCTTGATAATACATACCTGCAGTTGCCTTGATCCTCCTTGGCCTTGATAGGGGGTTGTTTGATATGAACACCCATAGGGAAGCCCTCTCCTGGACTCTCTTGTCCTCCCTTTCTTCTCACACCTCTCATCGTCTGCGGGCAGGGCGGGGTCTGACTCAGACCTGGAAGGGTTGCTCTGGTCTGGGCTGCTGGAGATAACGGGGCCTGGGTCTGCTGGTCTGCTACGACTGGGTGTACCCTGGGGCTTGGGGATAGGGATGGGGCTGGAGGGTGTGGAAGACACCAGTCTGAGGTTTTTCTGGTTGGTGATGCTGATATGTCTCTGCAGAGAGTGGTCAGGAGATCTCTCCATACCCAGCGGTGTTGACCGCGCGCTGTCCGCTGTGTTGTAGGCACTGGAGCTGTCCTTCTCTCTGATCTTATCGCTGTCCGACCTCTCCGGGTGTTCGTGGATGTCGGCCAGCCTGCCGTGCCGCTTGCGTCCGTCTTTGGGGCTCCGTCCTGGTGAGCAGGGTGCGGGATGTGAGGGGTCCAGCTGGTGGCTCTGGCGGAGCTGGTGTGCCTGCATGATGCTCTGACACTCCAGCTCAATGCTGCGCAGTTCCTCATTTAGCATCCTCAACTCCTGCTCCACCCCTCCCCCTTCTCCCACACTTTCCACACAATCTTCATCCCCTCCTCCCTGCTCAGTGAGGCTACACTCTATACTGTGTCGGATGGAGTACACCCCGCACTCGCCTCCATTCCGGATTTGACACTTGAGCTCCAGAAGTTGCTGGAAGCGATTCTCTAAACCGAGGACCCCACCTCCACTATTGCGAATACTGACTACCCCCTCATGACCTTGGCCTTTGGACACTGTCCTCGGACTCTGAGTGTCCTGTGGCACTGCAGTCCCTCGTCTTGTGTGCGGATGCTCTGCCCGCCATCGCTCCCTCAGGCAATGGGCCGGGCTCCTCCTGTGAAGTCTGGCCAGCAGGGGTTGGTGCTCCGGACTGTCTGTACTGCGTCCAAACCCGCTGTCTTGATTATTGGAGGAGCAGGTAGCTGTGTCGGTTGTGATCTCGTCTTCAGCTTGATTCTGGCGTGTGAAGAAAAGATAAAAACTGATTTATTCACTCGCAAGAGCTTCTTTTGTTTGTAGCTGCTCATCATTTGGTTACTCAGTGCATTGTGGAAGGTCAACATTACACCCATGTCGGACAATTCTGCACCTCACAATTCACACCCAATGCCAATGGAGGAAGTAGTGTGCCCAGTATGTGGTGAGATGGAAAGTGAGGGTATGGAGGTCAGGGTGTGGGCCTGCAGGAAACCATAGTTTGCGCCCCATCGTAGACTTGCACTTTTACCATGATCTGTAACCTTAAGCAAGTGCTTTGTTTGCCTAACCTGAACCATACCTTTGCCAAACCCATGATCTTTTCCCAACTTAACCATACCATAGTTTTTTATTCGAGAAAGCTAGAACATTTGAAACACTGTCACTGAAATTTGCAGAATCATCCAGTATCAACATTCTTATAAAAAAGTTTGAAGGTTAGTCTCTCCCTCCTTCTTCCCCCAACACCTTTCCTCCTGTCTTGCCTATCCCAGATACCTTTCTGTCTCTTTTTGATTCATTTCTCTTACTTGACGCTCTCACCTCATCTCCCCTGTCAAAGTTACGTTCTTTCTGCTTCCTCCTCTCCTCCAGGATCTCCATCTTCAGCTCCTCCACAAGCTCCTGTTGCTCGTCATCCAGCCATACCTCCTCCTCCAGCTGAAATCACAACAACATCTTGTCAGAAACCTGTCTCTCTCTGCCTGTGAGTGTTTTGTGTGTGCGGAAGCTTCAGACAATCATGCCGGCAGTTGGAAGGAAAGCAACAGGCACTCAGCAGGCGGCTGCTGTTATTTGACATGACATAGGTTGTCAAGTGAGGGCAGGGAGCCTGTGTATGCGTGTGTGCATGTTTACCTGGATTTCTGGTCTTGTCACCAGTAGTATGATGCTCCTTGCTTCTTCACTTGACAACAAGGCAACAGCTTTCTCTCTGTCTTGCACCTCACATCCATTTATCTGCACATCAAACATCAAAGACGAAGTAAAGAAGGTCATGTTAAGAAGAAGGAACTTGCAGAAAGTCAGGACTACATACCAATGAACGGACAGTTTGTGATTTGATCACACGTGTAACAGACATGAACGAAAGGATAGGTGTAAATATGGGTGTTTTTTTCTTGCAAGGCACCTTTTGTCGCTGTTTATTTCTAAAAATGTTCTCCCTCCCCTCCATTAGTTTCTTTTTCAACCTCTCCCTGTCTCTCTCTCCTCCTTTCTGCCATTACTTCTTCCTGCTCCATGCATCCGTAGGAGAGGGACGGGTAAAGGCTGCGCGCTCGGTAAGGGGACTCAACTGCGTGTGCGTACAGCCCGACCTCACGAGAGTCTGCTCTCACCGCACATCCAGACACACAATTAACTGTTCTTTGACAGGTGGCGTTCATCTTTTCCTCACTAGAGTAATGGGGCTGTCAGAAGAAGATAATAGGGCCAGGAGTACAGCGGGCCCTGCTCCCTACAATCATTCATACTGCAGGGAAACAGAAACACTACAGTGAGAGAATGGAGATACTCAAAGTGCTATATACAATAAATATGGAGGAGAAGTAATGCTGGTGCACTGCTGCTCAGACTGGAGGCAAGTTGAGGTGTCGCGATGTTTTTTTTTGTTTTTTTTTAATCATGATGCTTACATTTCAAAAATAATCAATATCTTGAATAATGTAATTTAAATAAGCTATCAAGGATAAATAAGAAGTGAAGAACTTTGTGAGAATGCCATTGCTCAGGACTACACTCTATTGCTACTAGGCGGTGCTCCAGTGACCTATATTGTTTATTGTGGACAATGAGTATCTTGAACCAGTATGCTTCACTGCATGATCAAGTTAAATTTCTTTCAATTCACTTCATCTTAGTTTGTGATGATCAAATTAATTTTTTTAACCCTTCTGTTTCCATAGAAATTCAAATGTTCCATTCATCTTCACAGGGGCAGCACACATTTTGGACGCTTGCATAATGATTTTATATGATATAGTGACAAACATGCCACTGTTATCCAAAACTGACATTATGTTCGTTTTCCAGCTTGACAAATGGTCAAAAATGATAAATCCGTTGTAGGTGTATAAGTAAAGTCAAGTGCCTTAAAGTAAAGTGCATGTAGAGATATGTAGAGTTATTTAGCTCCACTGTATCAGGATGCTATGTCATGCCGCAACTACAATAGTTTTCACTTTGGATTAATCTGGAGATTGTGCTCTCGAATCAATCGTTTGTTTCAAACGTCTGGTTCTCTGACCGACAGTCCAAAACCCAAAAACCACAATCATGCAGAAAAAAAAATAAAAGCCTGTATACTAACAAAGATCCGAGAAACCCCCTCTGATGCAAATAGGACTGTGAACACAACTTACAGACTGTGTGGCTCTAGAGGCTTAAATGGGCTTTCAGGCAAACAGCACCAGCCAATCAGGAACAAGGCAGTAAGAGGCACAAGGTGTTTTGGGTGAACTCATTAACTAGGAGTGAGTGAGTGCAGGTTTGCACGGGTATTAATAAGTATATAGACCAATAGCTGTGTATACATGCACAAATGTTTCCATATATGTAAATATCCTTCTGCTTATACACATGGACATGTAAAAAACATATAAGAAACATATAAATCAGAAACAAAAAAACGACTCCCACAAGGTTGAGAGTTATATTCACATGTGCCCCTGTGTAGAAGATACTAAAACCAAGTAACAGACAATTCCTCATTAAGTCTTAACGAGGGAGTGTTCCCCTTGGCTACACACAGCTGGTGGCATGTATTGGTAAGCCTGGAGTCAGGCACACAAACTTTTCCACTTTGTTAATCCTGTGTTGCAGTGGGAAAACAATGTGCACTGAGACTATGTTGTACAATATCTGTAGTAGACTGACTAAAGATACAATCCGATGTTAAAACAAAAAACAAAAAGAAGCTGTTTCAGAAAGTGTGTAGTAGTGCAGTAGTGGTACCGTGCAGCCAGTTCACTGATCTCTAGATTCTGAGCGGTGTTGTAGCTAAAGCATCCTAAAGAAGGACGTCAGATAGAAAGACCCCATTGGTGTTTTTGCATAATGAGACAGAGCAAGACTGAGACAGAGAGCAGTGCTACAGATGATGTAGTGTCTCGTGTAACTGCGACAAAGAACTTTAATTTTCCTGGTAAAACGAGGTGATTAAATATACATATGCTTGCCCAGACTGGAGCACCAGCCAGCAGCTTGGATATTCTCTAAAAAAGCAGATTGGAGGATCTACATGGGCATGTTTTTTCCACACACAAAATAAGGATTTTTTTTCTTTTTCTTTTGTAAAAAACAAGGTTGCTATCAAAGATAACATCCTGCCAGTGATGTGAAGAACACCAAAGGGTTCCGACTAGACAGAGAGAAGGAAGACATGTTGGAATCAGTGTGAGTTAATAATATAACCTAGTGTGAATGAACTCCGCTGAAACGACACTACACACCTGTAGAATACGATCTCCTTCCTTGATGCGGCCATCTCTCGCTGCTATACTGTTTGGCTCCACCTGCACAAAAAGAACATGGAAATCAATGCTGACAGCTGGTCATTGAGTAGCTCCGTATTCTCCAAAAAAACACCACTGATGCAACACTCTCACACTACTGCTCTCTCATTTCTGCTGTCAAGAAGGAAAAAAAAAGCCTCTTCATTTTTACAAAGAGAAGATACTTATTTTCTCACTGACAACATTGTATTTTTCATTTTTTTTCCTGGTGCTAGAATGTATCTCATTCATCCTGAGAAGCCCTGACTGCTGGTGACTGACACTGACTGAGGTAACATGTAAGTCCTTGACATTATCTGAGGGAGCATGGGTGTCTGATAGAGGAAGCATGAGTGGAAAAAAATAGAGACAGTAGGAAAAAAAAGTAACAAAATAAAAAAAGTGTTTATGGTGCAGACATGATTCTGTTCTAGACCTCATACGTCTGAAAATGCGTCCCACTGGAAATGCATATAACAACACAACAATCCCTCAACAATCCTTTGATAAACTTTGTTATTGTTGTGTCGAGGATCAAGAGAGATACCAACATGTGGAGAAAAAAAAAAATGGAGACAAAACAAAATCACACACATAGTCGCACCAATACTATCCATGCATACATTTTAATGAGGGAAATTAGCATTTTTATCCTTTTTATCAAACATACAAAAATAGACCTGTTCTGTTGGTGGGAGACTTGCTTTCACAGTCTGTTGCGGTTCAGAAGGTGCTGGTGTTGGTGTTGTTGTTGAAGAACAGGTGAAAAAACCAGAGGAATAGCTGGCAGAGTTCACAGATTTATATACAAGTCATTTTTTATAAAGGCTGAAAGCAGCTAAATATACTGCATGTCTTTTGTAATTCTGCCATTTATATCCTTATGGCTGTGTTTCTAATCCTCGTAGCAGCTCTTGCTTTTCACACCCTCGCCTTTGTGTTTGGAAGGGGATTGGAACTGCACCTGGAGCCACACTAAACATTTTTCTAATTCATTTTGTAATGTTTAAAGCCCTCGTAATATTACCATTCACCCAGGTTCATCTCAAAAAGTGAAATAATTTGTTTTCCTTTTGTTAACAATTTCGCAGGAGGAATTGTTTTTCTCCGAGTCACAAATCCTTTAGAATTTTAAAAAGTCTCTCTGCAGCGTGTTTCCTCTTTTGTTTTGTGTGTTTGGTATTCAGAGGGGGTACACTAAATGGGAGAACATGTCATTTGACGTACTGTGGTGGAGGGGAAAGAGAAGGTTGTTGCTCAGACCTAATTAAAACCTTCAATTAAAACACGTTAAAGGAGGAGGGATGAGAATGGCAGGACGGGAATCACATTTCAAACCTGACTTCCTCTTTGGCCATGCGTGGCTCATTCTCAGTTGATATTTGACTGGCAAACATTTTTCTCCCCATCCTCCCTAATTCACTTCCACTTGCTCTCCGCTTCAGTGTGTAAAGATGGGAATTCAAATGGGATTTCATGCCATCTTTTAATAAATACCTGCTCCAAAGAAAACTGATTGTGGGGCCCTGAGTTCCATCAGACTTCGTCGGGGGAGAGCTTCAGGGCTTCTCGGGGCCGTGGCATTTTATTTTACAGAACAAAGATTGTGTGGCAGGAGGAACCAATTACCACCAAGTCCTTAAAAGAAAACGGTTAAATGTGCTAACAAGGAGTAACTATTTTCTCTGGGCTCACCTGGCTGACATAGATGCCGGTGTCCTCCTCATCGTCGGTCCTGTAGCACAGCGTCAGGCCGAGCTTCTCCTGGCTGTTCTGTCTGCACAGCTCCACCTCCTGTCACACACACAAAGAGGCCAATGATATTTTAAACCAATAATGTTACGCCTGTTATGAGCCATTGTTTTTTTTTCCCCAGTGAATTGGATGGATTCCAAAACCATATCATTTGAAGCGTGGAATTCATTCCTGTATTGAAGATGAAATGATACCACCCATGAGCGACCGGGTCCAAGTTGATTTTTATGCTCTACATTACCGTTTCTAATCACTTTGGGTATGTTTTGTTGTCCCATGGTCATGAGTAAGTGAAATTGCTTTAGGCAAAAAGGATCTGTTATTTTTCTACTCATGCACGATATCCAGGCGACCTCAAATGCCTCAAAATTTACATGTTCACACATGTTTGTAATTATATACTTATGAGGACTGTTGCCAAATGTGGTCCCAAGCTCAGACTCAGTATTCACTGCTTACACTCGGCATTAACATGCATCTTGAGCGATCCGATCACAAGTGGACAGCTCGAAGTACGTCAGTTCGCACCTTGCATTAGAATGTGTCTCCACAAAGTGTCTTGGCTGACCGCTTGTGATCGGATTTCACTTCCTGTGCTGTGCCTAATCTGCTAGGAATTAAAAGAAGAAGAAGAAATTAAACAATGTAGACTTGATCTATTCCTTATGGTGTGTTCCAGGCAAACCAAATCAAGTTTATGTGATTTGACAACCACCTGAATGAGTACAAGTGAGTAGGTACTTCTGCTTAGGCAAAGGACATCAGTTTAGTGGGCCGTCCTTTAATGTGGCCCAGGTCACATTCGAGAACGCACTGCAAAAAGAATGTGGCCGTATGTGGCCCACACCACCTCAGGTCATTTTAAGCTATCAATGTGATCTAAGCAGATCTCAGATGTGTCCTCAATACGTCCTGGGTGCATTCAGACCTCTAGTTAGGGCGGCCTACTACCCAAGAATACATGTTAAGGCCAGGTCTGAACAGGGCCTTTGAGTAATTGTTAACATTTCTTGTTCAAATGACTACAAAGACATACAAAACGATCACTAAAGGGACACAAAACTACCACACAGACGTCTTTTTTTTAATCTGTGGCTCTTGCTCTTATGTAACAGGGGTGAAGAGGCCTTTTACATGGCTGTGCTTTTTCTGCTGTCTTGGCTTGATAAGAGCAGCTAGACTGAACCTAAAGAGTGAAACAGTAAAAACCAAAACAATTAGCTCGAAGAAGCTAATGTTCCCTAGAGCTGATGGGAAATGCAAAGTGAACAACATCTTTTTTCCATTACACACAGTCATTGTTAATATAAAACCACTCATTTGTGCCGCTTTTAAGGATGACTAAAAGATGGATTTGGAAACTCTATCTTAGGTAACTTAGCTGCTACTCAAAGCTGCCATGTGGAACTTATACACATCCACTGAGGACACATTCATGTCCAGATCCCTTCAAGTCTTGGCCCACTTCTTCACACTCTGCTGCTTCATCTCCACCCAGATTGAGACTTAGAGCCACAGCAGTCGCCATGCAACACAACTCAACCCAGCAGAATGAATGTGCACCTGCAGAATGGAGGTCCATACAGCACAATGTAAACTAAATGATCTAGAGAGCGCGCTCTTTACTGGATTTTATAACCTGCGGTGTAACAGTGCACTGCAGTGTTAATGTAAATAAAATATAACACACAAACACACACACTAGCATGTGCTCTGTACATCAATGAAATAAAAGCCTGTCAGTATCACACTGAACCCAGCAAGCGGCAACATACAGGGCAGGTCTTTGATGGCTATAGTGATGGTATTTCACCAGCTGGTCCCCTCCCACAGGAAAATTTCTCGAAATTTAACCCGATTTGCAATTGGCTCCTTTTGATCTCTGCTGTGTATAAAGGTACTCACATAAAGATAACTGCGGGGGTAATCTTTATTAACCCCATGCTGCCAAATTCATTTCAGCGCTGTGAAGTTGTGAAAGGTGGGGTGTGGGATATAGCATGGGGTAAAAAAAAAAAAAAGGGGGGGAGGGTGGGTGGAGGGGGCGAGAATTAAGCCCCAACCCCCTTTTTTTCTGTCATGGGAAACCACGATAGCAGAGATTGACAGGGGAAGTAATTAATTTCTGTGGCATTTAACCCCCTGTGCAGACAGGCCTGACCTTCAAAGGCTGGGGGTGTGTTAGGAGTTTATAATGTTGTAACACAGTGCACTGGTCTTGACTATACCCACACTCCTCACCAGTTTAGTGCACTGGTTGATTTGAACAAACCCTGACAGTGAAAACACAGCACCACACAGCGAGATCAGGCAGCGCTAACGCCTTAATGTCAGCACGCATCGGGTGGTACACTGGGTTTTAGTGGATTACCGGAGTCAGTTATCGCGGTGTGGAGCTCACTACTGAATGGTCTCCAGATGCGCGAAGCTGTGGGTGCTGAAACTGTAGAAAGGCTCGATTAGCAATGATTGGATCATAATCTGTGCCACTGTGGAGTTTAGATTATGGCGCAGCAGTGACGTCTAAACTAATTTCATGTAGCTTACAATCACATGCGTCGTGACGATTCTTAATTTACAGTATGTGGTAAGTAATCTTAAATTGAAAAGACCACATTTACCACATGCTACTAACATATATGAGATAAAGACATATTGACAATAGGTGACATCCTGTCTGTTAGAGTCACATCAAACATCTGTCGGTAACATTTCAGTCTAATATGCACTTAACAGTTTGGCCTACCTCATGTTTCATTCACAAGAAAATGACTGCCGAGCCTAATGGTCATTAGCTCATTGTTTCCACATTGCAGATAATGACATCCACAGTATTTAAAGCGCAGTCAATCGGGTTTGAAAATTATTTATAATGACAGGTTTACCGTTGATACTGTGCTTTTTTCTTTCAGCCTTTTTTTTTTCTTCCAGTAATTTTTTTTTCATCTGCCATGGTCCAGCGTGGCCCTTGATCACCTCACCACAAACCATTTACTACTGGCATGGTGGTAGACTTTTAAAGAGTGACAGTATAACCCTGATGATGTCATTTGGATGAGGTCATTTTGTATTAGGTTTAGGACTTCAGATTTTTCAGCAGAGAACCTGCGTTACAAACCAGAGGTGTGTCTTTTGAAAGATTTTTTAAACATTTATCAGGCAGAGAAGGTCAGGCTATAGTTATAGTTATGTTATGGTTCTAATATACCATGGACATTTTAGGACCCACGACTATGGCTGCTCATTAGAGAGTAAAACCCTGGTTATCATGGCCTTTGCTGCATTGATTTCTGTCTCTTTCTAGTTCCCCAATGTTATGGAAGTGAGTACCTCTTTAATGGTAGAGACACTTGTAGTAAGACTCTTTGTTCTTGTACAATCTTTTTCTTTTTTTTTTCTTTTTGGCTTTTAGGGATTAAGAAAATGCAGCATTTGAAGCTTGGCAACCATTAATAATCCATCATTAAGTCTTATTTATTTTGACTAATTTGGCAAACAGCTAACTGGCTGCTCTCTTGCAGACTGCTGCCACTTCATTAACTGTACTGCATAACCTGGTGACTAAATAGAGCTTTTATTAAAATCCAACATAATTTAACACTGTATTGCCTGGGAAGTAGATACAAATATCCAGAAGGGGTGGAAATTATTATTTACTTATTTCATAACAGTATTTTTAGTAACTCTTTGGAATTGCGATTGTAATTGGAATGGCTTTCTAGTCCATTGTGAACCTATATAAAACTGGCTGGCCTGAAACTTAGTTTCAACACGTACTGTCTGCTACTTGGTGATATTATAGTACGGTAGATTTGGCAGAAGTATTATGACAGCAAGAGTACCCATGTGGACAATCATTTTTGAAGTGAAGCTAAACCTGTCAGTCAGACGTAATGTTCCTGGGAATGGCAGCCCTATTTTGTTTCATCCAAGAGGAAAGCCATTCATGTTTCAGTTAGATACACATGGATGGACAGAGGTAAGTGAGGATGGCCAATTTATGTCTGGCAGGTGGGGATGTTTTTTTTTTTTGTTTTTTTTTAAACTCTGTGTGTGTGTTTGTGTTGTAAAACCAACCTTGTTCTGATACCACTACTATTACCACCCCCCCTCCCACTCCCACCCCCAACCGACACAGGAGACTCCAGATGACGCTGTGAGGTAAGGCCACAGCTGGCAGCAGAAGAATCCTAATGACCCACAATGCAGTTCACTGAACCAGGGAGTGCCTATTAAACCAGGTCGGACAACTGAGAGTAGCAAACGTCACCCATCACTGTCACCTAGCATGACCTGGAGATCCACTGTCTGACCTGTGTGATGCATGTGCTACGATGGAGACACTTGTGGGTGCAAATGGTTGACTGTAAGCCCCCCCCCCCAGGGCGTAGCAGGGCGGATTTTGTCATGTTTTATATGAACTCAACGGCATTTCCTGATATCATCATCATCATTACCATCATCATTATCATCATCATCATCATTATCATCTGCTATTTTTAATTGGTTTTTCCACTGATATAGCGAGTGCTTGCTTTTTCACTATTTCTGTTCAGCTTGAAGCGGCTGTCAAAGGAGCATAAGTATTTCTGAAGGAGAGTTTATGAGGAAAGAGCCACTAACCGCCTGTGAGTGAAGCACACCGGTAATACAACAGAGAGGCCTTTTCTTTTGGTACCATTATGTGAAGACTGGCCTTACCTCTTAAACCCAGGGACGGTGCTATGCTACACAAAACACTCTGAAGAGAGCATGATGCTTTGACAAAAGGCAGCCAATTTCCTTGTATTATTGTAGAAGGCAATTTTTCTTGTATTATTATGGGACTTGTGAGCATCATACAGCAAGGGCTAGCCTTGGATTATTTCCTGGGATTTTGTATTACTGACACAATGGTGGCCTCATATTCCACTGCATTGGAGGAAAAAAATTAAGGATTTTCAGTAACTTGGAAAGTCACATAAAGGCTAATGAGTATTTCTATTGCACAAAAAGTTTAATTTTACATTTATGAAAGACTACATGAAGTCTATTTTGTGTCCACGGATTCCAGTATTTTTTCACCTATATTTAAATTTAACTACTTTTAGGGCCAGTATGAGTGCAGTAGAATATACTTCTGAAGCAAAAAGTGAGAGTCATGCGAAACTGTACCTCATACTCATACTCTTCAGTCCTCTCCACCTCTGCTGGGGTGTTGGACAGATACTCTGGACATTCATAAAACTCATGCTCCATGGTGTGGATGGAATGACAGCTAGAGAGAAAACAGAAGAAAAGCCAGTTGTGTTAAAGATCGTTACTGTATATTCTCATCCGCACACGTCCAGTGGGTGAAATACCCTTTAATATCCAGGGGGTCCAGTGCAATGCAAAACAGAGTAGGGTTACATCACATTCCCAGCAGCCGAACAACATCACACAGTTAACATCCTACTGAATATACAGAGAATAGTTTGTATATTCATTTAGAAAACATCCAGGTCTTTTTTTTTTATTGTTTGCTCGGGCAATACACGGCTTGTTTGACAACTTTTCACTTTTTGAGTTGGATAAATAAGGGCTGATATTTCGCATATGGATTAGTTTTTTGTTATTGGACTTGAAAGACATAAATGAAGCTTTCAAGTCTATTCCAACAGCTGCATCACTAATAAACAGTCCGTTTGTGTTTTTATACTACTGATAAAAAGAAAATAATTTGCTTAATTTTTGAGACACCCAAATCTGAATGAGGTTTTTAGGGGGTCTTAATTGTTAATAAAGGTGCCTTAGATCCCCCGGTGTATTTTGCATGTGAGTGTGATGTATTTATTAATAATGCTCATCTAATTCCGCAACAAAACTCTGAACAAGCAATGTAGACATCAACCATTCCTGCTATAAAAGTCATGACCTCTGTAAATTGTCACCATGATAACTGCCTCTCCATAATCATTGACCAACACTGGCAGATTTGTAGTTTTATAGGACAAATTGATTTCATTTGCTTCCCAGCAAAGCCCTATAAATAGCCGCAGAATGGATGTAGCACCAGAATGCCAGCTCTATCAGACCATTGGCTTTTAATCGCCCAGCAAAAGCTCCCATTAAAGAAAATGGATGTAGCACAAAGAAGCGATTACTTCATGCGCGTTTGGTTCTGCATAATGATATCACAGGCCCAGCTCTGCAGGGAGTTTCCACACCATGATACACCTGCTTAAAAACTACCATGAAATGAAAGAGAACAACATCCAAACCTGTCTGTGTCATCTCAGTGTGTGCCATTATCAACTGTGCATTGGCTACAATTGTACATAATGTGTTCGCCCTCACCTGTCAGACAAAAGGAAGGGACAGATGTCAGGGACGGGTGGGGTAGCAGGCCGAAGCTTGGCCAGTGCCATGATGTGCTCAAAAGTGATGTCTGTTTGCGTGCAAACGTCGACAACGCACACATCCTGTGGCGTGCCACCGTGGTTATGTGCAACAGCCTGCGTGGCTCTGGTGGGGGTTCGCCGGAGAACCTGGACAACGATGGGGTCTCGCCTGATGGCCTCCACCACTGCCTCGTCATGTTCGACCTTGGAGAAGTCGCGCCCGTTCACCTGGGGAAATGGAGAGCAAAGAGTCACTTGACTGAGAGCTTCTTTGGGAAATTACCTCACTAATCATAACAACACCCCGTCCTCTCTGTTTGATGTTGTAAGTTACAGCAATGGCAATGATTATAAAATATTTTGTCTCTGAAAAGGAGCAACAAGTCAGGGGAAAGATGTGCACACTTTTTGTGCCTTTTTCGTAACCTTCATATATCCAGGGACACTCTGTCAGTCAGACATACGTGCTCCTTTCAGAAACAGCCTGTTTCACATTTGCACCTGGGATCCTCATAGTACCTTTCTTTACACGTCTCTTAGCTGCTGAATACCTCCTAGTAAAGCAGCTACAGATTTAGTGGGGTACTCCTTCCCAGCAGGTTCAGACATTTTACTGCTGTGCAGCTATTCACAAATGCATTTTTATAACCTTTCGGCTTCTGCCAAGTTTACAGAGGCTGTATAATGTATTACGTTTTCTGAAGGAGGAAAAACTCCCAAAGTCATGCTTTGGAACCTAAATTAATCTCATTCAGTTTTGCTCCAATATTTTTTTTCAAATCAGTCTAACCCAGATGCATTATTTACATTGCGTTCTAACCATTAAGCCCATTAGACATAGAATAATAACACTGATTTAGGCAAATGAGCTGCAAAGTGGGGGAGAATAGCGGGAGGTAGACCTTGTTCCACTGGGAACACCAGTTTTAGCAAGCAGCACCTACTTAATTTGCAAGTTTAGAAAAGGTTGTGCCGCAAGGGAATCGATGGAGAATAGGTGTGAAAGATGTCATACTGACAGCTGTCAACCTGAAAACACACTCATACACCTGTGCATTTACTCCAGCACTGACACCTTGTCACTTTGTTTGACCCAATTACAAGCCCTCCATGAGCCTACACCTTTGTTCAAGTTCATTTTCAACCTGTCATATGCTAAAATTGATTAACTGCATTGACTTTGGATGTCTGAGAGTGTCAAGAGTGTTAGTAAAGAGCTTAAAACAGGCAAGATAATGCCTAATATCAGCATCATTATTTGGAGAATACACATTAGAAATATGGAGAGCTAGGTATTGGATACTTCACATTACCAGTAATTGTTTAGAAAAGTTTAGAAAGTGTTGCAAGAACTTTGGCTGCCCATCAGTACACACCTTATACTGCCATCTGCAGCTATGATGGAAATTAATGGATGACTGCATTGGATCTGTGACCTCTCGTGTTGTCACGTTTCTGCCATAGTTTCATGACAGCTCTCCCCTGCACACATTATCCTAATTTAACTATCCCATTTGTGCATCTTTGAAAAAGTGTAGAGAAAGTTCCACGACATGTATAAGTTGGAATGAGGTCCAGATGGACACATTAATCTCCAATCAGAGGGAATGTTCTGGAAAGCAGGAAGTGATTGTGGGGGTAAACCTGCCAGTGTCTTTACCTGCTGTTGTTCCTCCATTCAATCTGCCTGTTGATGAGCTAACTGGGGGCTGATTAATGGCCAGCAGATGTGACAAAGACCGTGGATAATGGCTCAGAACGTGCAGCTTTTATGTGTTTGTGTGCATCACACATTTCGTACATCGTATACACTGAATTTACAAAGCATTAGGGGTATAATAAAACCACAAATGAGGGGATTAAGAGAAGCAGTCAAGTTAGAGAAGATGAGACAATTGAGCTGTTGATTGTACAGAAAGGTTCAGAATCATTTATTTCTTAGTCATTCTATTTTCTGTTTTTATCACACAGTCTGCATTAAACCTTAAGTGACACAGATCCATAATCTAACAATATCTACACATTAAAATATCCTTATTTTTTTGTTCTGTTTATTTTTTATTTCCTATTTTTGTTATATTATTGTTTATTCTTGCAAAGTCTGCTCCCCCATAGGGATTGTAGTTTAATCTAGCTGAATGTGTGTGTATGTGGGTAAGCATGCATAGGATCTATACATGCAAGTTGGATCTGTGCTGACACGTGTAGGTGAGCGGATTCCCTCAATATGGAACAGTAATTCCATTTTTATTAGTAGTTCCCTTTCTCATCACTCAACTGCAAGCGTGTGACCAAGCTGATGGAGAGACAATATCAACTCATTACATCATCCGACATAACCCGTGAAAGCTCTAAGAGCGCGCTAAAAATAGTCTGATAGTCTGAGGTCAGGCCGGTCCATAGGGACTGCTGTAATGAACCAACAATCTTGCGCAGCCTTCATATACCTCTCAAGTTAAAGGTTACTATTGCCAATAAAAATGGTTCCCAGTAGCCCTAAACCAAAGCAAGTCTGTCCAAACACTCCTTCCTAAAGGTCAAGGTTCAAAGTTGCATGTTATATAGTTTGGGAGGACTGATACTGTAGCTTATGAGTGTGTTTGGTGAAAGCAGTGTGTGCATGTCATTGATCTACAGCCTTTTGTGAAAATGTCACTTACTTGTTATCAGCCCACTTTGTATGTTTGCTTTTACTCCTTAAGGTATGTGTTGCAGTCTTTTTGTCTATGTATACTGGTCTACAAGGGCATAAAGCAGTGACTGCAGAAATTTTATGGATATCAAAGAAATATTAAACATTACATACTGTATCTTAAGTTTCAAGGGAAAATGCAGTATCTACAAAGAAAATAAATTAAACTAAGCTTAACCACATCAAATTACATGAGTTACTCTAGAATCAGAATGGCAGTTGCTTCTAACGTTACTCTGCTAATTCACGCATTCTAGCCGTCGTTTAGCTGCAGGACGAGTTTAGCAAGTTCTTTCTTGATCATGTTTAGATTTGGCTACTGCCTAATTTATGACACTTTATCACTAACATGTTGGACAATCAAAATTAAACTGTGTGACTATGTGACTTATAAGAAACTGCTAGGAAAAGGTAGGTTAATCTAGCTATGATGAGCTGAAACTTTCTCATCAGTTAGCTTAACTTTACATAGCTTTCTTAGCTTAGTGTTAATGTTTTGCTTGGTTTTTACCTCTATTTTGAAGTTACAGAAAATTAAATTTTTTATATTTTCTCAGAAATAACACATTTGTTTAGCATAACATATTTATGGTAGACATATGGTAAAGCAAATGTTGAAACGTCAGATTCTGGATTCAGTTTGATCAAATAGTTACATTTTGGCTTTGTATAGTAGAATTATGTTGTGGAAGACAACATCACTTAATCATATGTCTCCTCTATTCACTTGGACCCATGTGCTCGAAGAAGTCCAGTGGATGGTTGAATATGCCTTGATGTTTCACTTCCTGACATGACTCTACACAGGCTTTTAAGGTCACGCATATAAGAAATGGCAAGTCTCAGCTATCAGCTATTAATACAACATTTTACTCCCTCTGATGCACCAATTACACACATCACTGACTATGAGGGGTTACTAGCGGACCATGGTGTGGAAATGGCTGTTACATGTGTTGAGACGGGGGTTGAAAGTAGCACAGTGAAAGCCAATCAGTCACCAGCACTGAAGCTTTCAATATGCTCAATAGAAAGCTCATGTCAACCTTTAAATGTGTTGCAGGGTTTTTATCAGTTGGCCACTAAGATGGTTAAATGTTGTTTCTACTTTTGAATACAAACGGATAAGGAAAGCCTAGAGATTAGAGTGAGTGTTTGTTTGTGTGTGTGTATTTGTGTGAGTGTGTGTGTGTGTGTATGGTCGTACATTTGAATGGGTGTGTTTGCTGCTCAGAGATAAGAGCATGATGGAAACCACTCAACCTCACAGCTAAATCTGTCAGATATGGTGTCATTGTGAGCAAATAGGGGCAAACACATGCACACACACACGCACACACACACACACACACACACAAAGCTTAAACATTACATCAGCTCCCGACAGACTTAAAACAGCTCTATGAGGTTGTTTCCATTAACCATGTTTGGCTGAATAATGCAGTATCTCACATTGAATAGGCTCGTATAGGCCACGAAACAATAAGCTGCCCAGGAGAGAGAACCCCTGCCTATTCAACACCGACCTCATCTGCCCCTGAGGAGACATGTCGCTCAACACCACCAGCAAGCTGTCTTCCACAATCGCCCAGATCATGATTTTTCTGAACTTCAGCTCAATACAAGAAAGATTGTTTTTTTACATTCATGGAAATTGGCATATTGTGATGAGTGAGGAAGCGCAGGTGGCATGCTCCAATAATCTGCCAGATCTCATTTCTCTTCCTCCTTTAGCTGTATCGAGATGATTCAGGAGGCCACTCTCATGCGGCGAGGGCTTACTGTCATAAATGTCTCATTTCAATAATAAAAGTCTCTGACATGCAATATCACCCTAGCGCTGCGGAGGCAAAGGAGATGATAGTTTCATAAATTTGAGTGGCAGGCTGTGCAACTGGTGCCATGCTCGGTCAGCTGAATCACATTGACCCTTGCCTTGTGCAGGATGAGAATACCATGATGCTATTGATGCATGTGTGACAAGCAACCAGGGAAAACTAGCAAAACAGAATAGAGATGGTTGAAATTAACCTTTTTTTTTTTCTTTTTTTTTTTTTAACATTCTTTGTTTTCTTTGTCTGCCTTATACGACATTATCAGTTAAAGTTCAACATTATGTAATATCACTTAACTGATTTGAAAATGGCCAGTTAAAGGTTAAGAGGAAAATTAATGCAGCTAGTCTGCTCCACAAGTTGACTCATGAGTATTTCTCTGTGGTTAGCCACAGTCACCAATGCAGGTTTCTGTATTCACTTTTGGTTGGACTCAGCATCAAGTCTATTTGGAAAGCTTAAGGAGGCTTGCACTGCTTGCTCTGATGCGTTGTCCTGCTGGGGTTTGCATTTCCCAACCCTGCTCAACACAGGTGGCAAGTGCAAACATCGGCATCTCCCGCTGTTAGCTAACTTCTCCCTGTAATATAACGAATGCGAACGTAACACATCTTTTTGTGGATCAATACTTAAACGTTTCGTTTACTCATGGCTTTTCTAAATGCCAAGTGCTCTGAGGTTGTTTCGAAAAAAAAAAAAAATCTCACTACCTCACTTACTGTACAATTACAACATCTGTCATTTCAAAAGAGCTAGAGGATTCAGATGTGGCGGAGAGTGGCTACAATATATAATTTACTATAATAATAGTCAATTTCAAACTTGAGTATGATGACTGTCTGGAGTAAGTAACTGTTGTTTTGTTGTGATATGATTCATTTTAACCTATATTTAGTCCAAGATGATTTGCTGAGCATGTGAGTCCTATCTTGGCCATGCAGATTTCAGCGCTCTTGTTTCCGACAAGAACAACCACATCTTGTAGTGGTGTTCACCAGTTGCGGGGTGAGCTCAAGGGCATCTTTGCATGCTTACGGACGCTTTAGTAGCTGTTTGCGGAGGGGAAAGTGTGCATTGGTCCAGCACTGAAACCACACTACAATTCATTCCCCTAACTGTGTCTTTTTATTCGGATTTCTTTTAAAACATTACCTCAGGATTAAAAAAAAAAAAAAAAAACCCTGACTCAACTTAAAAAGTGCACAAGGAGTTGGTGAGATTTCACCTCTGTTTTGTATTTTTTTTTTTTTTTAGCCAGGCTGGTTCGTCTTTTCCAATCAGCAACCGTTCACTATGCATTGTAATGCTCTGCTGTTTTACATTTCTGTATCGCGCCAATTAATCAAAGTGACAAGGTATTTAATGAGAGGCAATTAGAGTGTTAACCAAAATGCAAATCAGAGAGATCAGGGGGAGACTGTGGGAGAGAGGGAGAGTGCAAGATGTGTGTTTTGTGTTCATAGTGGTGGCGGGGGCTCGGGGTGTTGCGTATGTGTGTGTGTTTATGAGTGAGTGTGTGTGTGTGTGTGTGTGTGTGTGTGTGTGTGTGTGTGTGTGTGTCTGTTTGTACCATGGCAACGGGTTCAAGGAGACCCCGCTCAGTGCTCTTATTAGGGCCCTTATTCACCGAATTGAGTTCAGCTCTTCCTCTCTGTGTTTATGTGCTCATCTGCACCTGTGATTGCATCTATGGCCATGCTTGCGAGTGTGAGTACAAGTTGTAATGAGTGTCCTTCACAGTTTTTCACAGACATGGGCTCCTGCACAACAGGCGAAAACAACCAATTAGTTCTGCATGAGGAAGACCACATGACAACATGAAATGTGGATTAAATAGCTGCTGTCGGGACGGATGTTAAGTAGCCCGCTCAGGTCAATCCCTTCCAGATCACACAGCATCTGTCTGTTGTAGATTAGACTGCGTTTCCTCTAGGAATGGCTCTTTACAGCGCTGGCTTGTTTTAGCTGTTAGATCTTTGCTTCAGACGAAGCATTAAAAGTAAAAAAAATGTATGAACCTTTAGCTAAAATGTAAAGCGCTTCAAATAATCTTGCAACAATGGCAGCGGCCCGTGCTTCCCACGTTTCCCTGTTCAGTAGGACCTGCAAAAAGTGACAGTCTGGTGTACTGTCCTTCAGCTGGTTTTCCTGCATTCAAGCCCCTCATCATGAAGCATCTGAAAAGCTGAAGTGTCCTTCAACAAGATCGACTGCGCCGCTCTGCAGCCCGTCATTCACTGTTGTCTCCCTGTGGACTAAAATAAAAGATTATCTATTACATTTTCCAGAATCCATTCAGACAATCTTCATAATATGCAAATATTTTAGTGTGTCTCTACCAATTAGACGCATAATGTCCTATTTATAGGCCCAGTGCATTTTGGTGTGTTGATGTTACCACAGTATTGCAGG
Organism: Seriola dumerili; assembly: GCF_002260705.1. Classification (NCBI taxonomy): domain Eukaryota; kingdom Metazoa; phylum Chordata; class Actinopteri; order Carangiformes; family Carangidae; genus Seriola; species Seriola dumerili. The sequence goes on from NW_019174393.1 coordinate 10,518,432, forward strand.
GTTGAGCACCAATTTGCACCACTGTGTCAGTGACCGTCACTACAACCCCTCTGTGCCCAGTTACCCCCATGAAATCAAGCAGGTAGGATCAATGTTTATTTTGTGTGTTAGCTAAACTCCGTATTGTTTTGATATTTAAAAAGCTAGCGAGGATTGCTTGTGTGATGAGTCTTCCAATCAATAAACACGCCTTTGCCTGCGCACGTTGTTTTCTTTTGATCAGATCTTATTAGTACTTTTATTTCTTTCATTCTCCTCTTTGTCTTGTTGTCTAGGTGTGTTTTTTTTCTCCTTTTGTCTGTCATTGTCACTGTAAATCAGCCCATTTCATTTCAATTCAGAGGGTAAAAAAGAAAAAAAAACTCTATATTGCCAGAGCACTTTAAAAACAGACACTACATCACTTTCTGTTTCTACCCATCTGTTTTTTTGTGTGTGTCTCAAGGGTTTTCTCCCTTCTCGCTCTTCACATGTCTATCTTTTCCCCACCCGAGCTTAACACCACCAGCAGTGGAAACACGCATGCAGACATCAGAGACTGTTGACTTGTGACTGTCATTCCAAGCAGCCATTTCTGATGTAAGTGGGGGGAAATCAAAGGTTATCATCTGTCAGTGAACGCATTAAGAACCATCTCATTTCCTGCTCTTTGTACCACTTCTATATGCAAGGCGGGCTTCCTTTCAATTAGGCTTCATGAATACAGATCCTTCCCAGTGGTAAAGCTTTGGAATGAAACATGATTTGTCTTGTATTCGGCTTTTTTTTTTGGAATTACAATATGAGTATTTTCTTTTATTCATAACACAACCCCAACAGCATATGTGCTAGTGAAACAACCTCCTACTGTATTATCACTGAGGTAATCCAGTGATGATAAAACTCCAATTAAAACATTCTTCCCTCCAGTTTACACCCCAGTAAGCTGTTAGATAAAAAAGACAAGAAAAAACCCCATGGCAAAAGTCAAGAGGTATGCTGTGCACTACCTAGTTTAATCCACAATCTCATCCAGCATCGACGGTAGCCTGGCAGTTTCCTTCATTTTCTCTCATAAAATGACTAATACCTTCCTCCTGGTGGGCTCATACATCACAGCAGGGCCAATGTCTCTGTGTTTAACTAATAGGCTCTGTGTTCTCAAGCAGCCGAGGATGGCACGGGTTATGACAAACTGCATCAACAAGACATTCATTACCCTCAACATCCTAGCAACCAAATCACAATTACCGCGATCCACGAGTGAGCATCCAGCCCAGCCCCGCTGCCACACTCTTACTCCTCGCACACCACGTCGCCAATGCATAAATTAGCCTTCTTTTGTCACATTGGGGGGTTTGGCGGGTTGAGAATTAGCTCCGTTTGTTTTGCTCGTGATGAGACAGGGTGCGCTGTTGCCGGATGACTGCGAAAACTTTTACTGACAAATCAATAGAAGTCACTTTCATTTTCATTCTGTGTGTTTGTGCATCTTGGGATTAACTGAATGTTTTTGTGTGTACATTTTTACGTGTATACTTGTGTGTGTGTGTGTGTGTGTGTGTGTGTGTGTATCCATGCAGATAGTTGTCTTGACTGACTAATGTACTTGGCCTGCGCTGTATCAGGACTCTATTGTTGCACTGTGTCCTCCCCACAGTCATTAGATCACCATTAATCTCTCATCTGCCATTAAAACAACAGCCACTGAGCTGGGCTGAACAATAGTGTGGCCCTTCCTCCAGCCCCTCGACACACACTAGCAATGAGTTTGAATTAGGCTCTCGGGGGTCACCGATTAGACCCACATAATTCATCCAGACGGCTGAGTTCACTAAGAGGTTATGTTGCTCCTCTGTATGGGAAAGCTGAACGACATACTTTCTCCATCCAAGCGTGTCAGCTATTCTTGTACTTATCTAGCATATAGAAGAAGACTGGTGATATTCTTTATTTCTCCTACGTCCTGCAAATCCTATTAAAAGACCAAAAACCAACAACGGATTAATACGATTTACATGGTATGTGTGTGGCTAAAGCCATACGCACCTCCACTGTTGGCCAAAAACTATACGAACACATAATTGAGCTATGGTCCCTTCTTTATCATGAATGTGAGCACCGTAGTCTATTCAAAATTAATTTGGTTCTGCTTCACCAAATGTGTATTAATCCACACCTGAAAATAGTCGCCAACAAATGCACTACTTTCTCCTATTTGAGTAACGTTTGTTTAATCCCAGAGCCAAGTTGTTTGAGGAAGTTATTAGGCCTTTTTATGAAAATAATAATAATTTGTGACCCATTTAAAAAGATTTCCTTTGCTAGTAATCAATAGGCTTTGAGGGTAGAGGGTGTCCAGTGTGGCGAAAGTATCTGGAGTCCGGCTTGGTTTGGTTTTATCTTTTCATGGGGTTTGTTGACAATATGGAAAATACAGAGTAATACAAGCCTTAATCTTTCAAAATAAATGTTTTTAAAAAAAAAAAAAAAAAACTGGACAAAGAACTTGTTCTAAATTACTGCATACAGCATTTTATTAGCACTGAACAATCTGTAATTTATGATTTATTATCATTATTTTTAGAGGTTGGTGTGGCAGTAGTGGTAATAGCATTTGACTGATAGTTTGATTTATAAACAAGTGTTGCTGACTGAATACATCAGTAGGAAATTAGCATAGCTTCTAACTGCTTGCAGCACTTTGTATACTCATAATGGAACAGACAAACATCACCGAGTTCATAATGTTTTCTTTAGGAATCGAGAGTGGAAAAATGATTTTGAACGTTGCTGGACCCTAAATAATTAAGGAATGAGTTATTATACAGTAGTTTCACCATAAAACTCAGTCAGTCTTGCTGTGAATATTTGTTATTCACATGAGTGCAGATTTTGGTTGAAGGCAAAAAGAACCGGCTCCGGATGCAGGGGCATAATTAGCAAAACATGCTAAAGCTTGGAAAGTGAAAACATTTTTCTGGGGCGAGCACAAAAATCAAAGATTTATGTGCTGCTTTTTGCATAAAATTACATCTCAAGTGTGAACTTAAATTTTTCTATGTCCTCCAACCAAACCTTTGCTTTTTTTTTTCATTTTAAGTGATATGTTTATGCTCACTAGAAGCACCTGAGTCATTAGCATTATTCATAACATGAATCTTCGTCTGAGTCTTCCCTTTGGTGGAGAAGAAAAACGACTTCACACTCCACTAACTGTGAGCAGGAGAGAAGGGCTCTTCCTGCGATGAAAAATACCTTCATCCAGAAGCATGGTTGGTTAGTTAAGTGAGAGACACTGTGCTGCAATTTCCCCCTCATTCAACCCGTCTCAATCAAGACCTCAGCTGTATTCTTGATCTAAGGCACATGTGTGTAAGTCTACAGTAACCGAGTGAATGGCTAATCACATTCGCCACCAACGTATTATCAGCCGGGTGATGATGAGTGACTGCGTTTGTGTAATTTTCAGACTGTATCACAGATTGACGCATTAAATCAGACCATTGTTTCTTAAAATGGGTCACAGGCCTAATTCGTGTGAGTTTCCACGTAACAAGGCCCTGAAACATGATGTAATGATGATGACGAGGACCTGTTGTGCAAAGGGCTGCAGAGCCTCTTCAGGGGGAAGTGGAGATGGATGGTTGGGTCAGGAAAATGTTTGACTCTGACACTGAGACTACGGTTTGTATCCCATTTCCTACCAACAGTTAACGCTGGTTTTTTCTCACCAATACCACAACAATTCCCTAATCCAACCCAAGCAGTGCAGTTTATCCAGATTTTGGAAACAGCTGTCGATAAAACAGGCTCCTCTTAAGGTCTGCTTAATTGCTTTTACGTTTCTGTCTTTCAAACCCAAGGGACGGGAAGTCCTATAAGTACTCAGAATAATGGAAAGTTGGAACAGTTCCATGACAATGACTAAATGTTTTCAACTGATGAAGACCAAGTCATATGGTTGAAAGCAGAAAAAAAACAAGTAAGTGGGCCTTGAGTGTACATTTTTGCATATGTTTTTTTTTTTTTTTTTTTTTAAGACTGGTGTTGGACTATGATGAGAGGATGAGCAAAAGATATCGCTTCACAAATATTTCTCATTTATTGATTAACCATACCAATTATCCTATTTAGGGTTGCAGTGGAAAAGCTGGAGCCAATCACAGCTGACATTGGGCAAGGGCGGGGTTTACCCTGGACAGGTCGCCAGACTATCACAGGAATGACATATAGAGGCATGTATTTCTTGGATTCATTTTACATGCATCTGTGAGGTAAGAAAATTTTCAAAAAAATAATTAGACAATTAGACACTAAGTAGCAATTTTGTTCATAGTTCAGAGGAAGACTGTGTTGTATCAGTTTGAACCACCTGTCCGCACATGCTGTGTTTTCTGCATCTACAGCGATCATTCATAAAAAACATGATTTAATGAAACTGTACCACAGAGGAGACAATCTAATACATTTCCTTATAACTAACAACAACAAAGACCCATCCACAGCGCTTTGGCCACTCACCATCCTGAGGGCATTTCCCATATCAACATGAGGCTCATGGTTACACCCTGCACTAAATGTAATCCCCCCCCCCCACTATGCAGATGGTTTAGTGTTATTCTATCTGTAACTGGACTCGAAGCCAGGCTCTGAGTGGGCCTAATGACTCCTAAACCCAAGTTGGTTAAGTGGGAATCCAACACCATCGCCCCGCTGTAACCTAATCTCCCTTTAGACCACCTGGACCCAGGATCCACCCCGTGTGTTCAAAACACACTTGGCAATGGCGCAGAAACAGTCCATTTGCATTTTTAAGCATTTAGCTAACAGCCTCCATCAAGACCTTTTAATATACAGCCTGTACTGCTCTGGCAATATGAGACCAATATGAGATATGTCAGACAAAAACATCATCACTGAATTACAAGAGCTGTTTGAAAATAGTACTAACAAATAACCCCTGTCTCCCTCCGATGATTATCCATGATGAACAAATTCTTGGCAGAGAGAAAAAGGATGGGGGGGGGGGCAGAGGAGGTTTTCTTTTAATAGTATAACTGACATTTGGTCTCAGATGAGAATTGCACCTTTGCTGCCAAAGAACTCATCCAAAGATCTGACTGAGAGAACTTTTATGCTAATGTGAAGGGAGTTGGAGGTTTTTTATGTCTCAGAAGATATGTTTTAGCGCCCCCCCACCCCCCACCCCCCCTACAAGGGGTAAATAACTTTGTGCATATCTTGTGTGCATTTTTGCAGCGCCATGTAGCAGCAATAGCCTGCAACATATACATAACAGCTCCAGATGGTTTGTCGTAACATCTGTCTTACCTGACAAAACATAGCCTGCAGCATGTGGCCATAAGGTGTATTATTGGGTTATTCTTGCACAAGGTTGGCTTCAAACCATATAACAGTCACCGGCTTGACAGCGCACACACTGGGACTAGACAAAATTAGTGTCTCTCTCTGCCACACATGAATGACAGACTGTCTCCGTGTCTTCCATCACTATCTTTTTAGTTCCAGGGTCCTTCCAACGCAGAGAGAAAATCTGTGGCACCTCTGGCGGCTGGGTTATGCCAAAGTGTATTAATGAGTGGGATACCCAGACAGTGACAAACAGGCAGCAAGACAGACAGGGGCAGTGGAGCGGAACGGACTTGAAACAGTGTCTGGCGACTGATAAGTGATGGTGGTAGGAGGAGGAGGAGGAGCAGGGCCGAGACTTTGTGTTTCAGAGAGGGCGAGGTTAAGAAGGGGGGAAAAAAAAAAGAATCAAGGGAAAATGTGGAAATTTAAGTGTTTTTGATGGCACACCACTCATTTCCTCTCGCTGCGGTTCTCTCCCCTCTTTCTTTAACTCACTGTACTCACTGTCATTTCTTTCTCTCTCACACCTTATTTTTCCTTGCTTTTACCTTTCCATTTCACCTCATCCAGCTCCACCCCCACCTTTCTCTTTTTCTCTTCTTCTCCTGCCTCCTATCATCTTGGCCAGGCCACTTGGCTGATCGGTGAGTATGGTAATCAGCGAGAGGCTGATAACAACTGATAAGTCCTCTTGTCGGATGCTAAGAGCTTGAATGACATTTTTACACAGTCGTAAAAATGGAAAAACACGCCGTAAAAGCTGATGAATGGATGGACCCTGTGTGATTTCCCCTCTCTGGGTGTTACATGAATGTACACAGTGTTTGCAAACAGGCATATCTACCTCTTAACATTGCCTTGTAGTTGTGTGTACATGCATCATGTGTGCATCCTTCGCCTTGTTTGGAGGGGAGACAGGAGGGTGGGGGTGAGGAGTGTCACAGAAAGGGCTTTCATCCTGGGCTTATCAGAGCCAAAGCAGGGGGAGATCGTTGGCTGCTGGAGCGAAACGGCGACTGTTGCTGCCCCCCCACCACCACCGTCCACACCGGACCTGTCTTCCCCTGTCTTTGTGATTCCCACCTTCACACACACACACACACACACACACACACACACACACACACACACACCTACCTACACACAAGCCAGAAAGTGTTGTGTATGTATCTTTGCTTACAACCAAGCAGACAGATACACAAAGAAAGACAGACATAGACATCAACTTACAGACTGACAAGCTTTCTGTCATCATCTATCACTCTCCGTGTCATTCCTTCCACTGCAGAGGAACACACACACGCACACACACACACACACACACAAACAAAAACTATCACTAGGATGTTGTTTTCTGCATTAACCTGGCCTTAACCAAACGCTGAATAATCACCCATTTCCTGTTTCCTTTTTTTTTTTTTGGCCGACGACTAGGAGACGTGCTACCCCACAGCGTCGGTGACGAGGCCATATGCACCTCTAAATCATGAGGCATTATCACCATGCTGTGCTCCAACGAGCAACTATAACCATGATGGAAGACACCAGATGATCAGTGTTCAACAGCAGAGTTCATCTCCATAATGCTAGATTAACATTTTTAGAATGTTAATCATTACCTAAGTTAATTATTCAGCACCTCTAAGCACTGAATGTGTTGTCGGTTTATTATCTAGTGATCACTTAAACACTTTTTTTTTTTTTGTGGAGGAAAAGAACCGTAGCTTTCACATTTTGGAATGAAAATTATAGTAAAAAGTTTTGATTAATTCACAATGTGATTAGCCACTCAGCAAGTGAGTGTGTCTGTGTGTGTTTGTGCATGAGAGAGAGAGAGAGATAGAGAGACTTGTCAAGTGGAATTACACTGACAGGTGAAAAGGTCAAACTCACTGACCCACACGGACAGGCAAACAACTTCTTAGGCCTAAAAAATGCAAGAAAAAAAAAAAAATGGAAAGGTCACTTCATTCAATACTTCCTGCAAAGCTCCAAATCCCATCACAGAGAAAGACACAAAGAAAAGAAAACAGTGAGTTCAGGAACCAGTGTTGCGCTTCTCTGATAAATGGACAGCTGATGAGTCGGGCGATATCACCTCCCTTCATCCCCTGCTGGTCATCTGCAGCACATTTTACAGCCCTAACACGTCATTCAGTGGAGAGATATGGGAGCAGAAGATTATATTCATCATCATTCCCTGAACCTCTGACTTCTCTTTCATGCTCACTCATGGATCACAGGAATAATTTGCTGTTGTTGCATGATAACTCCAGCAAGGTGATTTTTCCATTTCCCTTTCATTTTCTGCTTCACACGTCTGTCCGCTGGTTGAGAAAAAGCCCCAGACCTCTGAGGCCGATGGAGCCGATAGCACCGGCATATTTCACATCCCTATCTGGAATGAAGTCATGGTGCAGGGTCTGTGGTGGCCATATGGAGGTGACGGCTGCGTGGGACTGACCACAGCTTCCCCTGCCCTGTGTGCCACTCTCTGGACACCATAGGTGGCGGCGAGAAGAAGGGGTGTCTGTCTAGCCCCTTCCATGCTGTTTAACAGGCTGGACATGTGGCACAGCATCTGTCTCCGGAGGACAGACCCACACCACCGATTGGCCTGGTTCACAACCGTACACACACACACTCAGAAACACACATATGTACAAAGGAACAAAAGGTACAAATAAAGGATATGTTACTAATATTAAAAGGTAATATCACACTGACGGTACAAAAACAAGGTAGTAAATAATATAGACGTATCATATACTGCTTTCTTCCATTGTTAATCAGCCTGCACCAGTAACAATGAAAACTATTTCATCCGTAGAGAACAAACACTGTTATTTAGCACTAAGCAAAAGAAGACAGCACACAGGGTAAGTAAGTGGCTGTTACATAGGCTGCTGTTTCGTGTCTCTTCGTGTCATACAGTAGTGCTGACTTCGAACCAGCCCAAAAGACAAAACACATGGGTCCTATGAGGCCCTGGAGGCCAGAGGCTGTGGGACAATTTAACACAGCCACAAGCAAAATATGGAATGGCAATTGCTACAATTGCTCTGGATGGAGCCCTGAGGTCATACACATGGGCAAGTGTTCAGAGATATATACACACACACACACACACACACACACACAATCACAAATGAAACATTCAATGTAAATGGTCTGACGAGAGTCATAAATCTCTGGGTGGCCGCTGGGCAGCTGAGGTCAGGCAGCCAGCAGTCCTGTCAGAGCAGTGCAGCTGCGTGAACAGAGATAGCCTCCGTGGTAGAGGCGACACCGGGACAGGTCTGCAGGCAGAAAACTGGAATTGGTCTGTGTTACTTTTTCAAAATGAAAGGTGCAGAACAGGTCTGGTCCCAACATAATATATCTATTTTCGGGGGGGGGGGGGTAGAATACCATGGAATTCCAAAGCAGATGAAATCCATTTCGTAGATGGGTCATTGTTTCATCATCTTTTAAAAAAGAAAATCACCACCCCCCCCCCCCCCCCCCAGGCCTGGATACAGCAGAAAGTGACACAGTGAATATAATCTGGTGATGTAGTGACTCCATGTAGGGCTAGTTGTTGTACCACTGTAGCTGTGAGCTAAGTGCTAACACACTAGTCAACTGGCGCTTGTCAGTCACAATGACTCCCTAGCTTCTTTCCATTTTCTCTGCCCTGAACCATTAGTGGACATCATTTCATTCAGTGATGAGTGTTATTGGAGAGGGACTGTCAGTTAGCTAGCTTGTTAGCTTGGATGGTAATGGGGCAATAAATTCAGTTTATTCCAGAGACATTTTTACTATCTACTCCTATGGCATAACTACAGTAACCTGCAAGCCATCTCTTTGACAGTTGAGGTTGAGTAAAACTGGATGATGGAACACGGCTAATAAGCTCCAATAGCCTCTTCCATTTTGGGCTCTCTATTCCCCTAATAGCCAAAGCTGTTGAGGTAGCTCAGGGTCAGCAGCACAAATTTAAAGTTCACCTAAGTTAAACTTCAAGTGAAACAGCGTTTTTTTTTTATTGGAATGAATAGATTTTGCAGTGAAAACAGAATATACAAGATTTTGGACAGTAAAGTATCAACAAATGCTGACCGCGGTCGTGGATGTCAAAACATTGAGATTTGAACTCATTCACAAGCTGGATGAGTCAACAGATTATTATTTTGATCATCAGAAAAAACAAATTCAAACTGAAAGTCTGTCTGGCAACGGCACTCACCGGCCCACACACAGGAGTGAGAGACACGCAACTAAAATACAGCACCAGAGCATCTAGGGACAAATGAGAGAGTTTCACTTCTTCCAAAGCTCCTTCTCTGCCCTGCGTTAACTATGGTACAGTATCAGCATCCTTTAGTTTTGCACTGGTGTAATGAGCAGGTGGTGTCCTATTGTGTAGCTCTGTTGGAAGTACAACAGAACAAAAACACATTTAGAATCTGTAGTGTTGTGTGTGTTAGAAAAGGTAAAATTAGGGAGAGGATGAACCCAATTCTAGGTTGACAGAGGTAAAGCAGGACTAATGAGGATTATAGAGAAGGAGAAAGTATGAAAAAAGGAAGGAGAAGAAATGAGTCTGGAATGATAAAAGGGGAAAGAGACAGAGGGATTGTTGAGGAGTCTCTCTGGATTTGCAGAATCCCCTCACCCTCTAGTTTTGGGACAAAGTCACACTGACACACTTACTGCCTGGTGAGCTCTCTCTTTCTCTCTCTCGCTCTCTTTCTCTCTTTCTTTTGCACTGGTAATGAGAGCTGTAGGTGTCCGCCGACTGTCACATACACACCGCCGAGCGTTTAATAGTAAGCGGGTGCTCACTCGCTCACATACTCGCACGCAGTATTCCTGGATGTATGCCAGAGTGAAAGGACACCTACAGTGAGATGTGGAAATAGGAGGAAACCATAAGGCTCTTTTTTATTTTTTGTTATCAGCCAATTGATTTATGATACAATACATCTACTGCTCTGTCAGGCCAAATAAAAATAGCCTGAGCTTTAACCATAGATACTGTACTCATGCCTTTGTTTTTGGTCTGTATATTCAGTTCGCCTCAACAATACAAAAGGAGCAGTGACCTCCTAGGGTTTCCTTTAATTGACATGGTTAATTTTCATGCACTCCACCCAGGCAGACAACACAGACATCCACTATCTCATTAGAGCATGGGGGCATTTAGTCTGAAAGCTTAATTAGCTTAAGACTGCAGCACAGTGGAAAAAAAAAAAAAAAACGTTCATAAAAGCAGCGTCTAGCAGCGATGGAAGGTTAGAGGAGTGATAATGTATTTCTCACATTTTAGAGCCCGACAACAAAAACAAGCACTCATTGTCACCAACATTATTATCACCACTTCAAACAACCGGCAGCAGCCGTATTGTCATAAAACAAATCACATCATATCTCTCTTTTAGCTTACTGGACACATAAAAGTTTGTTCCTATCAGTGCTAGAAAGGTATATATTTCTGATTTGAAAAGACATTTTGAGCGATACTAAACTGACAAGAAGTATTCAGCAGTCCTGCTCAGTCTCATTACGCCGTATCCAGTTTCCCTGCCGTCTGTAACCATGTAGGATACTAAATGATGAATGAATCCTCGCTGCTGCTGCTGCTGCTGCTGCTGCTGCTGGGCTGGCATTCGCCCGTACTGTACTCAGGCAGCAGAGAGAACCCAGGGCACGTGTTTCCAGCTCCACAAACAATAACCATAATCGCTGCTGTAAAAACAATGTCACTGCACTTTACACGCACATGTTCATCTTTCTTTAAATTTAAAGTTGACATAAACACCTGATAAACCTGATAAAATGCCACAGGAAGTGGCCAAAGAGAAAAGAAACAACATCATTTTCTCCTGTTTCTAAAAGGGTGATACTTTGGAGATGGGTGTTTTTTTTTTTCTCAGTAGATTCACACTTGTGAACACTTCCTATCTAATCTACACATTTCAGCCAAGCCCAGTACAAGATGACAAGTTATACATTTACAGTGTTTTACTGCTCACAATGACGGTATGATTATTTGTGGGGGCATTGTCAATCCACACATGTATCTATTACTGCACATATATTTTGGAAATTCTAAAAAGGGTCAAAGGTCAATGAACTCATGCAGCACATCAGCAGAGACCTAAACTTTCAATGAAAGCATCAAAATCCCAGAAGCAGAATGAGATCTTTACGTGACATTGGCAATATGAAAGCTGTCACATCAGGTCAAGAAGAAGAAAAAAACGTCCACTTCTGACAAACAGAGGGGGAAAAAACAGCAGACCACATTTGCTGGTTGTTCTTTGAACTGTTTCTGCTTCTAGACAGTCACAGGCTGGGGAGATGTGATGAATTATTCCCCTGGAGCCAGCGCGGGAAGAAAAGCTGAACTTGTTCTCACATCTCCTGCTACTGAGGAGAAATAACTAGCTCCACTCACTTTGATGGAAAGGAATACACACACACACACACACACACACACACATAGGCTCTCTATCTGGCTGCTTGGAAGTAACTCATTTTTCTACATTTCTCACATGTACCTCTCCCATTTTATTCTGCTGGTTCCCCGCTCAACCTGTCTGCTGTCTTACTCCTTCCTGCAGGTACTCTTGACTTTGCTCACCCTTGCCTTCCTTGCTCACTGTAGGGAAATCCACTTGTTTTCAGACACCAAATCACTCCTGCCATTATCACCATCATTGCCTCTGCTGTCATTAAGTTCATCACGGCGATGATGCCTTTCAGCGACCCCACCGAACCTCTTTCTGGTCTCACTTACCTGTGCAATCTCATACAGCAGTTTGTAGTGTTCCTCCCGTTTCTGCAAGGTGCACAAATTGCAGCCCATTCTAGTTGTCAGGGAAACAGTGCTGGGTGCCCGCTGGAGTGTGTGTGCTGTCTGCGGCGTGTGTGAGCTCCCCCTGGGGCGAAACACACTCGGGCTCCTCTTCCTTGGCTCCCCCACACCTCTTTCTCATCCGTGTATCCTCAGAGATCCCCTCTGTCGCTCCGAGCACGCCACGCACACATGTGGTTCAGTTCACTGCTCTAGTGGAGGTTGTGGGTGTAGTTCCTTCAGTGTGTGTGTGTGTGTGTGTGTTAGTGAGGAGTGTGTCAGTGGTAAGATGAGTAGAAGCACCTGGATTCTCTTTCCCTCTTGCCTGTCACTCCTTCCCTTGATTCTCACTTGCATGCCTACATACACTCCACTCCACTGTCTTTTCTCCACCACCTCCTCTCTCAGTGTGAGCACACACTCCTACTCACACACACTTTTGGCTCATGAAGACACACCTCCTCCTGTGGCAGGCTGTCTACACATGCCTGCTCCTACTCCGGCTCATGAATAGACAGCATCCTCATTGGCTGTTTAAGGGAAGGGGCTGGGAGAAAAGGGAGGGGACTGCTCTTATCTCGGGCAGATTCAGTATCTGAACGTCAGTGTTGTTGCATGCAGGCAGAGTGAAGGACATGCTGCATGTGTTTTTGTGTGTGTGTGTGTGTGTGTGTGTGTGTGTGTGTGTGTGTGTGTGTGTGTGTGTGTGTGTGTGTGTGTGTATGTGTGTGTGTGAGAGAGAGTCAGAGTGCACTAGTGGCTGCATCTGTATTTGTATGCTCAACAGTGCATCTGTTTGTTGTCAGTGTGTACACATTCCACCAAAAAATCCCAAATCCCTACATTTCACTGCAAAAAAAAAAAAAAAAATCAATACAAAAATCTAACAGGAGTTAAAATGCCATCCACACAGTTAATCAAGTTACTGAGGGGGCTATTTGTCAGTGCACACATTTGACAACTGGATTTGGCATGGAAATCAATCTCATTTGGATTCAATCTGATAGCCTGTTGCCCTCGGTACAATGGTTGGAGGAGTGGAGTTTAGCGGCTGCCATAGATTTACAGTCAGAGAGTGATAGTCACCAAACAGATGCTTCCCTCTCTCTGCGAGCAGTTAGACAAGGGCACTGGGCATTGTCTGACTGGGCTGACACACAGGAAGAAACACAGACAAGTATTGATTGGCTTCAAATTAGCTTCCAGCCCAACTGGCCCCTCTCTGCGGGGGAGCGGGGCAGTGGGGGAGTGGAGGAAAGAGAGGGTGATGGAAAAAGGAGGAGAAAAGTAGATGGAAGACCCAGAGATGCCGCTAAGATAAATTGAAAAAGCAGCGATATTACAACCCTGTCACGCTAGGAATTATGCTAATTTGCCACAGCAAATATGTTTTGACAGAAACATAATGAAGTCCAGATTACATTTTTTATCAGCATAATGAGGAAAAGTTGTCAATGAACATTTTTATGGTTCTGTATAGGCACTAACAGAACTTGGTAAATGTTAGGGAAAGATCAAGGTCTTGATTTCATATTTAAAAACAAAGAGACTTGATGAACGATAGGATGTTTTTACACAATTAACATTTAGATTCAAACTGAAATTAAAATTTTCCACACTTTTTGTGTGAAGAGATATAAACTGATACTGCAGCTAATCTGCATTTTCCATTTTTTTTTTTAACTCATACTTGAAGAACGCCCGACAGTTTACCCTTTTTTTCAACAGTCCAACAAATATTTATGATGTACTGCTTTCTGAGAAAAACAGATTAATTCTGACTTTTATCAAGACTCTAATCAAAGTGATTTGTTCGCTCAATGTAACCACACACACAACTAACCACACTGTCTTCGGTGTCAAAGTCCTGTTCTCTGTACGTATGCCATCCATCTTACCACCTCCATACAACTTGTGAACCGTACAGAAAGGTAGCAGTTATGTTTCCTCTTATTAAATTGTAATTTCTATAAGACTGTATTAATGTACTTATACAGCATAAAAGGGACATATAATGCTTTTCTCCTCTGGATATGCCTACAGACATCTTGTTTGTGTTGTCAGAGAAAAACACATCAAGATTATGCTGCCAGTAGGATCATTGAAAAACAACAAATGACATTGTCCTGGAGAAAACTGTTTGGAAGAACAGCCTTCAGCATAACAATATGCAGCATGGAAGTCACTCAGTGCTTAACAATGTATTGTATTGCATGTTTTATAAACTCAAATGTTAGTGCTTCCAGTGTCGGTCTGGGTCATTCTTTTCTTTACAGAAGGGCGGCACAGTTCATACTGTAGCACATTTTATTTTACAATGAAATGTGTCAGCGTAAAATCTGTCGTGGCAAACTGAGAACTCCCAGTCAGAAGGCAGATACACCCCGTGTTCATGACGAATAGCCGTCACTGCTAAGACTATGAGCAGAGAGCACAGATGCGTCATCCTCCTTATCACCAGTCATGCAGGTACAAGGACCACAGTGGTTCAGTCAAGGGCGTCGGAGCAGATCCAGATACAGCCCCCCAGATAACACTTAACCCTTTCTGCCCGAGCACTTTTGTCCCACTCTGATGAGGTCACCACTGTCTGCGATGACCTCTAAAGGTGACTTCTCGCGCTGACATCACCAACTAATGAACTTTAGGGTTCTTCTCTTTCTTTAATCATTTTCTTGCTCTTCTTATTTTCCTTCTCCTCTTTCAGTGTCTCTCAACTCTCACTCCAGTGCTGATGTTTGCAGTCTGGGATTGAGTGTTGAGTTGAGTGCGGGATTAGCAATATTACCAGACTCTGGTTAAACTGTCACTGTGATCCTACATAAGCTCAGATTTGCTGACGGACACAAAAACACAGCTAAATGTGTGTGTCCACAACACACTTCAGTCACACACACATATACTTTACACGGTTCTGGAAAGCTTGAAATATCCACCGTATTCCTCCGCTTTTCACTGAAAATAAAGTAAATCTGAGATGAATGGTGTCCTTACAGAAGGTGACATCATCATCATGTTCATTTATGACCTATCACCATCCTTTTCATTGTTCATGTCACCCACTTTCCATCATCTCTACAATTTCTCTAACCTACCATTTCATCATCCCGTATTATTGCCCTTATATGTGCATGAGACACTGGACAGATGTCTAGCTCATGTTCTCATATAAAATTGAAGAGAGTCATATAACTTTAAGAGAGGTGGGATTTGAAACCTAGAGATGAGAAATTATACAGGGAATATTGCAGATTTGCACAAACAAAACGTGCGTCTTCGTCTTTGATGTCTGAGAACCGCACTGGCAATACAGCAGCAGAATGGTGTCATACATGTAAGGTTGCATGTTCAATAAAGAGTAGTTAACTTTAGGGTGAGGAGGGCTGAGGTGGGTTCAAACAGCTGTACTGGTCATTTCATATTTTATGGTAAAATCCGTCAGTGTGATCTGCCAGTCAGTCAAAGGTTAACCAAAAATAGCTTGCTGCAGGGGGAAAGTGTTGCACTTCAAAGGAAACCTGAAACGCCACATTAGCATAATGTCCAGTGTGGCTGTGATTGAAGGAAAATGGGCCACTTCGCACGTTCCCCTCTGAAAATAGAAACACGTTAGGCAAGCTTTGAACCATTTCAGTGTTGAATATACAGTAAATCTGAAGGTAAACTTTCATAAAGAAACTTCTCGGACAAAGAGTTTTCGGGAATAGCTCGAGCTGGTAATTACAGCCATGTGAATCCCTCGCTGATATGTTCAAAAACCACAGTATCCTTGCCAACAGACGGAGCAGTGCGTCATCAGTAGAGGGCCGATCTAATCAGGAACGATGATCACGCATTTGGTCTGTGCTAAAAGGCCTGCCCTGCAGAATACTAACAAACTGCTGTTAAATAAGTTACCAGCGCAAACTTTTCTCTCCCTTTTCTCCCACAAAGCTGCCTCAAAGCATATCAGTGTAGACACATCCTGAACACAACAGAGTGGCATGTCTTTAATGTTAGCGCAGGCAGGTAGACTGAAAACACCTCCAGGACTCATAAATCTTGGTTTTATGATGATCTGAGAGTGTCCTTCGTGCAATGTCATTTAGGAGTCTTTAGGATGAGAGTTTTGATGTTTAAAACGGCATCGGATTTTGTTTCTGAGAAGTCGGAAACAGCCCTGATGCTAATGAAAATATGCTAATAGATTCTGATGTCGGTCATCAGATGCTGACCCATGAATGACAGCCTTTCTCTTGTGTAGTACGTTGGTTATTTGCTTATACAAAATGGCTTTCATTTAAAGATTTAACCAATTTTCAATCACCTGTGGTGATAAATTAGATTTTTAGGTGTCAGGGCATGTATAGAAAGATGAATACCAAACAGTGGCATTTCTGCTAGTGCAGATAGCGGGTGCGCCTCAAACCCGACGGCGTGAGAAGAGCCTGAGGGCGACCCACACACGGCTCTCAATAGCCATAATCCATACATTATTTAACACTCTGAACCATTCATCTAGGTAAAAACATGATTAGAGTGTTACTTACAGCATGGAGCTACAGACCGAGGGGAAATAATGGTACATAATGGTAATTGAAAAGCGGCGTCCTTTTCTGTTTTTTGTTCTAGTAATTACATTGTAACTATTCATTACTGTCTAATTACTTTGCAAGAGGCCAACATTCAGATCCAATCCTCATAATGACTATCTCTCCTCCACTCATTGTCTCGCGATCCCGATTGTTGAAGCAAAATAACTGACTGTGTAAAAAATAGCCCGAGTGATTGCAGCCATTTAATTATCAAATTATGAACAGAGTTATAAGAGGAACAAAAGGCGGTCAGGCCACAAAAGTAAGGAAAAGACAAAACAACTAAACTGGGATCCATTCAAGCACACACAGAGGGACCTTTTGTTCATAATTTGCAGAGTGCCAGTTGGGCGAAAATCATTCATTAGTGAGTTGTTGGAGAAACAATGTGTTTTAATGTCCAATTTTCGTTATGTCCCCTTTGAGCAGCCAGGCAAAGCAAGGACGTCGCTTACACACAAATTCACACATATACACAAATGGTGTAAGTGAAAGTGTGTCATAATGTAGCCATTCAGAGCTCGGCACGAGACAAACTGAGGCAACCATTAAAACAAGTCAAATCGCTGTCGAATCAGTCGCCAACACTTTCTTTTTTCTTTTTTTTTGCTGCTCCATTGAACAAGGCTTTTCAGAAAGCAAATGGCAGCATTCTCAGCATCCTTTCTGAACTACTGCGACCAGACGCCCAGGGGCTGTGTTACCCTCTCCTTGGTTAAGTTCACTATTCAATATACACAGCAACTTAACCACCACAGAGCAGCATGACCAGGGGGAATATGAGACCGTGACAGCCTCTTTACTCGATAAGCCAGCAGCCAACCTGGCGTCTGACCAGCTGACCTCGCACCACCGCGTTGGCCATGCGGGGTCAAGTAGCCCATAAGGGTGGAGTTGTCCTCAGGCACTGGGACACAGGTTCAGATTTCCCTCAGCGGCTTTACTTTGACTACTGAGCAGCTTGAATAAACGAGACAGAACTGATTCTAAATCGGCGTGCAAAAACTTTCTCTGACAAAAAGAGATCTTGTTCTGATTGTAGTCTAAGTTTAAGTCAGGTTGTACCTTCAGTGGCTTTTAGGCACACGGCACGGCTCCAGAGATGACATTTTCTACAGAAACCCATGAATCCTACCGACTTTGGTGTAGACACAGTGTTGCTGCTGTAGCCTTTCATTCATTCATACTATAGTTGTTATCATTTCCAACAAAACCAATATACCACAGCGTTGTTATCCCATGCAGTTATTTGATCACAGCATCTAAACCAACTGGAGCTCATCTGCCACACAGCTGAGTCTCAGGTTTGCATGTGTGTGTCCGTGTGTGTGTGCATAAAAGAGACAGAGAGGTAGACAGACATTAATATCTGTGCTATAGCCTTAGGGTGTAAACATACACAAAAAACCCCCTGTCCACACACACACACACACACACACACACACATGCATTTACACTGGAGTGCCGCTGGGCTCTGGGCCTGACCCTGTTGTGTTAACCCAATAGCATAGCACCAATAAAACTGATTAGAGAAGTCTTCCCCTGCTGCTCCCAGGCCCTGCTGCTGGACTAATGGCACAAGTGGGCCTCTTAAACTTTCCACAACATCTGTGCCAGTATTGAACCATGAGGATGGATGAAGCACCAGGGCCAAGAGAACGCCACCGGAGGCCCAAGACAGGGAGGGAAGGATAAGCCATATAGATAAATAGAGACATAGATGAACGCGGATGATAGATAGAAACATAGATCAATAGATACTTGGATTTGTCCCTATTTTTCTATTTTTACTTCTCCATCTGAATGCAGTGCACATCATCCTCTCCTCCACTCCATGCTGCAGAGTGCAGGAAGGCCAGGCCAGCTGTTCTTCCATTGTCCAGGTGCTTAACAGGATTACAGAGGGGCACAAGGCCAGCCTCTTCCATCCTCACACACACACACACACACACACACACACACACACACACACACACACACACACACACACACACACACACACACACACTATCATACAAAGACTTAACCTTAAACTTCAAAGGCGGACTGAGAAGCAGGACACATCATCCCTTAGTTTTACAGATAATAAGAGGAGCCACACTTGACAGAGCATGCAGATACTGTTATTGGGTTTCTCAATATTGCAAATTAACAGAAAAAAATACCACGAGGAGACATATACATTGTATTCAGTTGTGAAAACATTTATTGTTTTTTTGGACAGTGAAAAAGGGCTGATTTTAAGGTTTTATTATTCACTTTGACATTTCTTGCTTTTGATATTTCACTCTACCAACTACAAAGGTGCGGGCATTTGATTCAACAGGAATTACTTTCATACAATAATTGTGTAAACTGAACTGAGGTGGTATTAAACCAGACATATACTGGAAAAATGAGATGTCAGGACAAAATAAACCACTAAAAACAGGAGTAACTTTGTGTAATTGCAGTAAAAATATCTTAGCAGTATTAAAGATATCGTACTTCAAAATGGTGATCTAATCCACAATGCCAGCTATAATCTAGAAACTCAAAATGCATTCATTTCCCATGACTTGAAGGTGCTACATTTCCCCTTTGAAAAATATTTCACAAAGTCTTTCTGCCTTTCACATGCATATCCTCCCTTGGTGGAGCACAGCCCTTTCGATTTTTATCAGTGCACCAGCTGGGTTTCAAAGGGCTCTCCTGTTGTGAATTAATGTGGCCTTAATCTGGCCCCCCGCAACACAGTGATAAAGCAGTGTTAGAGACAGATCACGTTCGGTCAGAGGACATAAGATTAGTCATACGCTGCTGAACCCGCGACGTCGTGTGCCGACTCACTTCCTGCTTCCAGCTGCTGGTTTCCCCTTTTCCTGTCTAATCCCGACTGCAGGACAAGCAACTGCCTGTCAGGAAGATAAGGAAGTTTCCATTGTATCCCTGATCCTCCTTATGTCTGTATATTACAGTGCGTCTTATGTCAGCGTGCCAACCTGCGGTGCGGTCAGAGCAGAAAGACACCAGGAACAATGGCTCCATCTGGAAAGAAAAGGTACAAAAAGGACACATGTTGAGGGTGTCATCCTGCAAAGTAGCTTGAGTTTCTTTTCTCTTTTTTTTTTTTTTTTCTTGTGATAGACCTTTTCTTGGTTTCTGACCATGAGCCAGAAGGGGAGCAAAATCTGTCACGTGCTCATTCATAGACACGCAAAAGTTTTGTTGACATCAATTCCATTACATGGCAGGAGAAGCCTACATTGAGTTTACATCTGAATGCTTTCTGTGCACTACATTGCGTCCATAACAACAGGGGCCTGAACCCATGTAGTGAACAAGCGTGCAGTATTGATTTGGGGCCCTCTGTGGCTAAGGGTGTGGCTGCCTAACTGGCAGCGGTTGGCCTTACAGTCAATATGCTCAATAAAGTGCAGATTGCAGAACATACAGTAATTTGGCAAACACCAAAGAGCACAGATCCATATTGGGTCTAAAATCTATACAGCAGGTCAGCGGGGGATTTCTATTACACAAACGTAAATGTCTATTTTAACAAGTCATTTAATTGTTGGTGGAGTTCTTTAATCACAGTGGGACTTGGGGCTGACATAACTGCAGGTTTATTATATGCATTTTGACCTGCAAGCTCATTGTAACCTTGCAATCAATTACAACTGTTTACTCCTATGGAGAAATGCCTGACTGATTTTAGGGTTAAAATATTATTAGGAAATGTCATCTCTGTGTAATAATGTGTGTTCGGTTACATTGCAAAATTTATTATCATCGCAATGAAGTCCACTCAGGACTCAAGGTAAAACTGACTGTGCCTTCAGATTGTAAGAATATATGTTATTGTTGAATGAAGCCATACAAATAGTTCAGGCTGTTGTTGCTGCAATAAAATCACCAGATAAACATATCTCAGCAAGCCCGCATCACACTCATCTGTTACTCAATCTATCCCACAGTGCACTTTATTTTATTTGGATGCATCTGCTGGAGAGCCACAGGGCTTTTGGGTCTACAAATGTTCCCTGTTGCTGTGCTTTCTTTTTAATGCTCACAATATTGCCAGATATTTCGAGATGTAATGTTTTTTTTTTTTTTTCTCCAAAATGATCTACACATGAATAAATGTGATTGATTGCTTGATTGACTGGGCATGCCTTAAGCGCCCTGCTGGTCCCAATCTTCGCCCAAAGTGACCAATAAAATATTTACTGTCCCCTCGATGGCTATATAACAGAGAGAAAAAAATGACTTTATGAGGAGAAGATGACCCATCACAGTCCAACTGAATGGTTTCATTTCATTCAGCAGTATACAGTATTTATTTGTAAGAAAAACCATTTAGATATTAACGCTCAAAATTACCAGCAAGAAATAGCAACAAGAAAAGTTTAACTTACATGCTTGTGATAATTTTGTGTTTTAAATGTTTTATTTTAGGATGAATCTCCCAGATTACATATGACGTACGAGCCATGATGTAAAAATCTAATTCAAGTAAAAAAAAAAGAAAAAAAAAAGCAGAACATCTATTAGCTGTCTGTTTTCTCAAGCAACGTAAACCATCTGTTTAATATTGACATATAGGTCATTTCATAGATTATAAATTGATGCTACATGGTTCAAACCTGCCTGAACACAGATGGTTTAGTACACACACAATCCTGTGACACCAGCTCTGTGACGACCCCAGAGGTCAAGAGGATGTAAGGATAAGATGGCCTCAGTCTTTACAATGCTAATGAGCATCGTGAAGGAACCGCTTTGCTGGCGACTGAATTATTAGTTCAATGAGGATCTTCTATTGACAATTGTTCCCTGACGCCTAATCCTCACCAGCCTACTTTAAACCTGATCCTAATTTAAAAATCAAACATGAATCTGAGCTCTAACCTTAAACTAGCCCTTTAAAAGAGTGGGTTGTGACTGCTCACGGGGTTTGTTGATGAGCTGCTAATCTGACTCACCGGGTGTCGTCTGTGCGGGTATAAAGCTTGGGCACCTATTTCAATTGGCGTTTTCCTCCCTTTTCCCTTCCCTTGACTGTTACCATTTTTAAAATCCTCTTCGCTACAGGAATCAACCTCAGAGGTAGCAGCCTTTTGATGAAGATTTGGTCAGTTAGCAAACATGTTAGCTTGTTACTTAAGTCTAGCGTTGCACCTGTTTTGGCCAACAGAGGGGGCTGGCTGCTAGCTAGCTCAGAGGCTTCACAAATGAAAGGGTTACTGTTATGAGATGATTCTGTATTTTGCAGGTTTATTGCAGTACAATAGTTACCATGGTCAAAATACACGAAACCAGGACTGTCCCCCTTTCTTATTCCATAGATAAAAACATTGGGTATTTCAATTTAATAATTGGGTTTTCATTTCAGAAATCTGGTGACCTTACTAAGGGGGGGCGACGAGTTACCTTGAGTTTATTCAAAAGATATATTTGTATTGACTCCTGTCTCATAACTGTCTGCAGACCATTACTCTTTTGCAGAATAGAACTAGCTTTCTCTGTTTTGAACTCTCTGACCCTCCGTCTCGCTTTTGGTCAACGATGTGAATTTTCTGGTGAAATCTCACCAAAGTTTAACTCGACATGAAATTAATTCTCAGTACAACATCTAAATGTGTTTTAAATGCTAGTGTGACCTGGCCTTAACACTTTGGTTCTTACAAGGATCGGGCTACAAGAACATCCATCCACTGGATGTTTATAGCTCCCTTTTAAAACGCTTGTTTTTCTAATCCAGCAGCAGCCTTGTCAGTTGTTTATGATCCAATATCAAGCCCTTCTTTTATTTTACAGCCACCATGGATGGGGAAAAAGCACAGAAGGTCAGAGTGTATGTTTTTATTAGAACATACCAATGGTGAAAGTCATAATGCTGTCAAAAGCCTTTTACAGCACTTTAACTGCTTGTTAAAGACATATCAGCCTGTCAGAAATGATTGGACTTGTCACACATTCATGAATTGATGCTGTTCACCTGCATGTACACTACGCGCCTTATGTTTTAACCAAATCAGTCTCATTTAAAAATAGTAGGTGCCAGACAAGACCTTATTTCTTACCTCCCTCTCTTGACTTGACATCATGCTGAGGTTGTCATAGAAACCATGCAATATGACACAGCTAATGACAGAGGAGCACTAAGCGGAGATCTGTCACTGAAATGGTGGAGCCATGCTATAATGATGTTGGTATCTGTGTGTGTGTTTGTGTGTGTTTGTGTATGTGTGTGTGTGTGTGTGGGTGCCAGTCTATGGTGGGTGCACAGGTGAATCAACACACACGTGGATGTGCCATTACTTCTGCTGTGTCCCCAGAAAAGCCAAAGCATTTTAGTTGGATTTGACCTGGCGGGGGGGGGTTTCTCCTCTCACCACAACATGACAAAGAGGCGATGTCAAGTGTGTTTGGAGAGTGTGTCATGTATTGATGGCAGACAAAAACAAAATAAGGTTTCTGTTTGGTTGTACTTGACTGAAAGTCAGGGGAGTAAAAGTAACCTGCGGGCAAACATCCTGCGATAATAAAACATTTCTTACAAACAATCTCTAAAAAGCACAAGACACTGTGTTTGGTGGTAAAATGTCAAATACATGAACAGTGGTTAAGGGATTTATTTTGTGAGCTGCTGGATTAAGTTTGTGTACTGTAAAATTCAGCTTGTTGTTGATGTGTTTGCACTCATCCAACCTAATTCTCTCTGGTTTACAGCTGTCATTTTTTATTTGAAATTTGAACAACCATCATAACATTTGAAAAAATGATATATTCAATGTGTAATTGTCCATTCAAATTCAAAGTCAGCATACAATACCACAGGTTGTGTTTTTAGCAGGGGGCACTCCTAAAATTACACAGACCGTCTCGTCCTCTGCATGCCCCGTTGACTTGCCTTTAAGCTCGGCTATTGTTGTTCTCTTTGCTTGTGGAAAATAGAGAAAAAGAGCAAGCTGTGCTGAACATAAAATTAGGAAGCCAAGCTGTTTGAGAAATAATGTAAGGAAGTATTTTCTATTTAGATAGATGGGAAAATCATGGATATATCTTGTCACTCGAGGCAGTGGCAGCACCGCGTTAACAACAACGTTAATTCTACATCGCATTTTAGGATTAGGCTACATAGGTTGGACTGGATTTTTTGAAAGTCATAGTCACACAATCAATGTATTACCCGCAGTACATTTGGATCGTCGCGCTCCCCTGGAGAAACTGGCAGGAGCACCGGCAAAGAAGCTGAGCTATGTAGACTGTGGACGGGGGTCAGCAGAAGACGTGTTTTAGCCACTTTAAAAGATGCTAACATCAGTTGATGTGTATGATTTATTTCTAATATTTTCACCACTTTATCTCGCTGTCAAACAGTCCTTTCCTTTGGAACTATATTTTCTCAACGTTGAACTTCTGTGTCACTATGCACAAGTGCAACCACAGCGCACAATGTATTCTGCAGCAGATCAGCTGTTTGGGTCAGAAAGAGCTAAGCGTAAGTGTGCCTGTAGGAATACGGTAGTTGCTGCATGCTCTGCATTTGGTTGGCGCAGTACTTCAGATTTTTTTTTTTTTTTTTTTTCTTCTATCTGGGCCTCTCTTGCTGTGAACACTTTCTTCTTCTGAATTGACCTTTACTGGTCAATTCATCAGAGCGAAGCATAAGGGCATGTTAGGGTCATCCTGTGTCCCGTTGGGGGTCCTCTTCGGTCAAAATGGTTAAGGGGCTTAGTCTCCTGAGAGGGAAGCTTCTTCAGTGGATCCACAATGTCACAAGGTCAGTAAAGTGTCAGAGTTCAAAAGGCACCACTCACCCTTTCATTCATTCTTTCTTCTCAGCTTCCTTTCTTCTTCTCCTAAGTTCTGTGAAAACAATCTCACCAGGTGAAATATTTTAGAAGAAAAATAGTTCTATTCCTCAAAAAAGTCACAAAAAAAGTTAAGAGTTTAGCCCTGAGGTTGTCTTCACACAAAATGGGGGTCTTGGGTAAAGCAACCAGAATGGTAAATAGCTCCTGGTCACAGGTCTGATTCCACAGCTCTCTGTAGACTCAAAGCTCTCATCAACCATCACTCTTGGTTTTATTGCTGTGTTTTTCCATTTCATACAACTACTATTTGGAGCAACAGTGGTGCAATGCAGCAAGTTTTTTTTCCATTATTGTTTTCTATACAGTTCAGTCAAGAACATGAACTCTAGAAGTGTGCTGCTAACACATCCAGACATATCTGACATTGCATTTTCACAGTGCAGCTGCAGCACACTATCTGTGTGTGTAAATGAATCGAACTAGCTCTAACTTTTGTTACCACATATCACTGCAGGGAGAAATTGCTTTTTGATTGATTTTTGATTCTGATGCTTTTTACATGTGGTTCAACACAGATAAGAGAAACCTATACAGAGCGATACGATGTGAGCAATATGATGCAGGCAATTAAAGAAGAGATTTAAAAAGTTTGAACCACCTAGGTTAAAAGTTAGAAACTTTTTCCAAACACATTACTGACTATCCATGTTATTTGTGTGGTTACTTGCCCTAAGAGGCCATGTTTGGATTTTATGATGATTTCATCTTGGGCTCAAAGCATCATTGAGTGTCTTCAAGTGCTGCAGTGGCAACCAAGACCACTCAATGCTTTTAGGGCATGAGGGATAAAAATGCAGGAGCTATATCAAAGGTCCCAGCATCCAATCATGCCAAACATACTCATAGCTTGATGTAATAGGTCTTAATGGAAGAATATTAGGTGCATTTAACAGCCCACATCTATGGTCAAGGTTATTTGCTTCCCTAGTCATTACTTTTTCATCAGTACCTCTCATTTTCCCAGCTCTTTGAATATTAGTCAGCCCATCCAGCCATCTATCCAGCTATCTATCTATTGCTTGCTCTCACCATTTTCAGGAAACTGTAACAGCATGATCACACACACAAAGACAGAGAGACAGAATGGCCACAAATCGCAGGAGCTGCAGTTTCTTTGATAAAGGTAAAATGTGTGACAACATTGTTTTGCATTGTTAGCACCATATGCAGTGTGGTGTTACAGAGATGCCCCTCTCCAGACATAAGGGAACATACTTGTTTGGTGCAACAACAATGACATAATTTTTGAAGAATTTTTTTCAGTGAAAATGAAATCACAACTTGCAAAAAAATAATCACAATATGATTTTCGTTGCATATCGCGCAACAAACTTTCTGACCACTATGGTTCATATAATAGCTGGCACAAAATATAAAATGGAAAAAGGGGAGAGAGACATTAAGAAAGTGAGAAGGATGGACAGATACGGGGTGGGTGAGAGAGACAGAGTGATGAAAATAGCATTGATCAGAAGGACAGGGTTGCCTTGCCTCCGGTCTGAGTGAGACAAATAGCAGTAGCTCGGTCAGTATCTGGTGGAGTATATATATCGCGTCTCTCACTGTCTATCTGTGCCTGTCATGCTCCCCTGCTTCCAATGCATGACAATTATCCTGCTCCAGCCTGTGTGGACAATAAAAAATAAGGCTCCATGACACTTACTCCCTGCCAGTGTTGCAGCACAAAACTTAAGCTGTCAACAAGTTCTTCGTGTGTGCCGCACTGATTTCAAAGGTTTCCTGGTTTTGAGTGATTGTAATGGACGGGCATCACGGTGACTTGTGCAAATTACCGCTTCATTTCTAACTATTGTGCTGTGGGAAAGCAACCATAGTGCGCAAGGTTTAAAGAGTTAAGCACTTATAAAACGAAAAGCTAATGTATGTTATGAGGACTGTGTGGGAGCGGCCACATATGATTGACAGTGCTGACAACATAAGGAAACAACCCAACAGTGACATTGATTCTGATGTTGTTAACCTTTTTCCAACTGAGCCCTGCCCAATTCAGACTAGTGAGAAAAGCAAAAACAAAAACCGAAATACAGAAATCTCTCAACTGAAAAAAGAACTTTTTCCCAAAAGTACATAATCATGCAGGAACACATCACTCACAGTTTGAAGCTGATCGAGAAAATAGGTTTGCGGGGGGGTTTTAAGCTCCGCTGATATTCAATAACAAATAATGGGGTTGGTCCAATTATCCCCTACACAGTGCCTAATATGGATTTATGTCTCTGGTCAGAAGCCTTTGTATCCTTTCAGCAGCGTCACAGGTCATAAACTGAGAGTCACAAGAGGTCAAATGAATGCAGAGGTCACTGAGAAACACTCGTCCACACCCTTTGTATTTGTCATTACTTGTATGTGCCTATTTGTGTCCACAGCTGTAACCACCTACATCACACAAATGATGCTTTATATATCCCACAAAAAGTACAGATTTGAGTGAGTGACACAGTTCAAATACTTATTTAATAAACAGCTGGGTGATGTTACAAGGAAAAAAAAACTTTTCAAAACTGCAAGAATCAAACTCACAATGATGAAAAAAAAAACTAAAAATGTAGGCTTCAAAGGCCACACAGCAGGAATGAGAAATGAGATATTGAATTTTTCCCCCAATAAAGCACAAAAGAGCGTAATGAATGGATTTGTTGTATTATTTAACATGTTTTTCTGCTTCACTTTATAAGAGTTAATGTTTTTCACTCTCAAACTTAGAGCATCCATTTATTCTTCTAATTGGCCAAATAAAATTTGTAGAAGGGAATTTAAGTGGCAACATAAATTTCAATTACTGATTCCTATTATCTGAAATTGGTTTCACCTCCATCTCACAAACAATGACAAACTAAAACAACCTCCATTAACTTCCACAGGTCGGCACACACCCACACAGACATACACATGCATATAAACATGCTTGCACATGCAGAGAAACACCACAGGGATGAAATAACCTTACAAATTAAAGTAATTATTACAAATATTAAATAATACCAAGTAATTTGTATGCAATCATGAGATGGTTACATCAATTAAATAACACAGTGGGATTCAGATGGTCGGTTACATGTTTCATTGTTTAATTAAGGAGAAGGTAAACTACTCAAACGCCATTGAAGAGCTACAATTGACATCACGGTAGAAGGCTGAATGGCCAGATGTGTTAAAGACATAGTTTGACATCTTGCAAAAAAATTCATATTCCCTTTCTTGTCGAGAGTTATGAGAAGATTGATATGTGTGTATGGTGAATTCCGCCAGCAGCGTTAGCTTAGCACAAAGACTGGAAACGGGGAGAACGAGCTAGCCTGGCTGTTTCCAAACGTAATGTTTACGTTTGCTCATGTTCCTTACTGTTCCGATAAATGGGGAGCACAGCCTGTGACTATTTTATGATCTTTTTATGGTGTTTTAAGAAATAGAAAATTTTTTTTGTCCAGATTCACTTTTGCGTAAAGCTAAACTGAGCTGAGAGTGAGATTCTTATCTCACTCTGAGCTAGTGTGAATAAGTGTATTTAATAAAAATGTCACTATATCTTTAAACTACTGTATCTGGGTGTGAAATATTGTGAGGTTACGTTAGAAAGTCCATTTTGAAGAGTAATATCTCATTAATGGCCCATTATACATGTCTGATTGTATTGAATATACATTCCATTCGTATAATGACCCAAAGTATTAAATAATGTAGCACAGTACAGTGCACACATATGCTTCAAAAGGCACTGGAATGAATAATGAGTTCACCAAAACACTGATTTTCTACAACACATGGCTTTAATGTATTCTCTTGAATAATTTTTCAATATTTTCTTCTTCAGGTTAATCTTAAAAGCTCTGCTTTCTGCACCAAAATGTGAAGATTTGGCTGGAAATTCAGTGCATTTATTAATCTTAGTAATTGTATGAAAATGTATTACTCCCTTCAACACATTTTGTCAGCACTTAGTAACCTTCATTCTTTTCCTCAATCACATTAGGATGCACATAAAAGCACAACAGGCACATAGCAGATGTTCCCCTAGGACTGAAAAGCACTAAAGTGATCGATGTGTGAACAGTCTTATTTCACATATTCAAACCAATGTGTGCTTTACATAGAGCACATAGAAAAACCGCTGGTACTAAAGGGCTAAGATACTTCTGTCCACACTAACACATACACTAACTGATCGATACCACAGCCTGTGTTAAGGGTCTGCAGGTTTGAAGGTAACCTTGTTTGAGGATTCACCGACGGAGCTGTGGAGGCTGATCGAGATTCGTGTTATTTGCTTCGCTACATTAGAAAGGACCTGTTGACCCATCGGTTCAGCTGCTGATTATCTTTTCACTTGCAGAGAAAAATATGTTTCTCATTATAAGCATTGGAGATTGATTGCAGTCTTCTTGCTTGAGCGCAGTGTGTCTGATTGGCCTGGGGTGGAGATAATTGCAAGTCTTGTTGACTGAGGAACTAGTTCTCATACACAGGCCTGTCAGTCTGGCTGCACACACCAGAGCCCAGTATTTTCATCAGTGTCAGGGTCCTCAGGTCACAGTTTTATTCTTCATTATGCATGCAAATATGCTTCTTAGAACAACTCTTTTATCTTTTAGTGGAGGGTAAGTTTTCAGACATCACTCACAGAATGAAATGTTGGACGGTGTCACACAAAAAGTTTTTGTTCAGCATCACTGCACATTTCTTCACCCCAAACACTAATCTGTCCAAATTCTGTGAGTAAAGCTTTTTAAAAGATGTCATAGCTTTCTAACATTGAATTCTTTCCAGGCTGGTTCTTCCAGATGCTATCTCTAATTAAGAACTGTTTCAAAAAGCTCCAGACGCACCGCAACAGCTTTGTACCCATCAGCAGCCAAATATGAGCCATCAGCTGCGTGCCATGTCAGATTGTCAGTGACGAGCACTGCACTCTGATTTTTCTTTTCTTTTTTTGGAAGATTGCTCCATTATCTCCAAACAGAAATCTCCGGCTTACAGTATGTGTTGCGTGATAGTGTGTTGGGCATGTGCAGCAAGACAAAGATGTCTGTGAAGTGTTTCGGACTGTGTTTTCTGAGCTGAAACTTGGGTGTAGAAAGAAAAAGAATGGATCAATAACCTGGTCTCCCCATCTCGCCCCTCTTTTTCTACGTTCTGCTAATAACCATAATTGCTCATTATTGTTAGTTGTACCTCAGACTCAGCTGTGATTGGGGTCATTCTAAAGCTTAAAGGTCACTGAATAATCCTCATACTTTGTTGTAATTTCTGTATCCTTTTTATAACCCTGAGGGTATCTTTTTAGTCAAGGAAAAACCATGACTATAAAATGTAGAGTGATCTCAATCTGAAGAAGTGATCTGACACACATGATTGCATAGCTGCAGAAAAACAACAATTTAACAGCTGTCAAATGTGTCTTTTCCCATTGACCTCCATGCTTTTTTTTTTTTTTTAACAGTATGCAAATAGGGATCTAACAGATGACAAGGATTCAATGATGCTAGATTTTTCTTAGGTTAACAACAATGTTAAATTTAAGATGATAAAAAAACCCAACAAACCAGGAAGACCAGCAACCACTTAATGGATGCTAATGGGGATCCCAATGAAGAATAAAGAAAAAAAGGTTAACACCAGAGCAATGATGTAGCATTATCTGTCAATACTGAGTGAACACAAATTTCTGTATACCATTCATGTATTATGTCGTCTTTTTCAAAACAGTAAAAGTAGTTATACGATTGAGAAAATTTGAGTACTCAAGACGATTTGTAGGTTTTCAGTACATGAATGCGTCTACGTGTCAAAATTGATGCTGTCACCAAAGATCAAAGAAAATAGATTCGATTCGATCGTAAAACAGCTCACAAAACCATAGGATGGCTTCTCTTAAGGACATATTGCTGACCTGTATCTCTTAGGATGATATTAGTCATCCTTGCTTCTCTTTGGTTCAATCAGTTCTTGAAGGGTCGTTTGCATTAAGGCTACAGTAATGTGTCACTGTCGGGATTTATTAACCCAAAGCCCCTGTCCTCTGACCTTTAACCTCATCCTGGAGTTCCCGCACACACGGGGGTCACGCCCTCTGTCCACGATTGTCACCTCTGTAACCTTTGCGTGGAAAAGAAACCACGGTGGTCAGAGGAAGTTGACAAACCCTACTTATTAACCTTCATTTGTATAGCTTGTCTTGTTATGCTGAAAAGTTATTTAAGCGATTGAGTGTTTCTTTTGTTCCCCATTTGATTATTTTTCTTGTTTTTCAGTGGAAGCAGGGAGTGTTGCCATAGTCTGCTGATCCACAGAGTGCACCTTGTACGTTTTAAGGAGTGTGAGAAATGGGTTCAGATATCAAACCTGACAAAAGGTAGTCTGAAATCGATGGGTAAGGCCTTACTGTGCAAGGGGTTAATGGTTTGTTGAGAACTGGGATTGTACATTTCTGCTTTTCAGGATTCACTGTGCACCTTGTGGATACAGTGGAGAATGACAGGAGGAGAGGGTGAGACAAAAGCAACATGTCACATGAACCCAATCATGGACTAAAGTTTGAAACACATCATATAGTGTGTCTTTGTGAGATGATCCATGAACAGCTGGTGGTGTATTGAAAGATATCTGTTCTGAAACAAGATATTTTCGTAGAGCTACAGTCTCCTTGCAAAAGTAACTGATAGCACAAAATTGAGACAACTCATGGTGAGATGAAAAGGTCAGGTGAACTTATTTGACAAAATTAGACACATTTACAAAATGGATACTATGGACTGCTAAATATTGAGATTTTGAGATATAGACAAACTTAGTGTTAGCATTTTTTGGAGTAGTTCCCAATCCATCCAGCTCCTGAAGTGAATATCTAACCGGTTAGCAACTAAGCTCTCCTCTACAGTATGTTCACCAGCTAAAGGCTAATTTTGTCTGCCGGCCATTTGGTGCTGTTGCTGCATCTGAGAATATGGAGACTGTCCTCCTGTGAAAAATGAGCCCATAGGTTGTTTGTGCAGCAAGTTATTATGACCCATAGTTACGTTTTGTTGTTAGGCGACATCTAGCGACCGTAGTAATTATGACAGGAGCGAAGGGGAAAATTGCAGTGACGTAGTATATAAAGGGGGGTCGGATGGGTCAACAAATTACAGGCATATGACACGGCAGAGCAGAGTTTGATTCACATGTGAAACCAGCCGTAGGCGTGCTATTTCAGGAGACACTCCTATGGGTCGGGGTTGAAAAAAAACTACCTATATAGTTGTTCAGGTTGGAGGACTGATTGATCGGAACAGCAAAGTCGCGGGTCGTAAAACAAAAAAAATGAGCTGAAAGGTGCCAAAACCCTGTAGAGCTGACAGAAACTGAAGAGCTGGGTGCTCATTCTCTGAGTTCGTCAATATGAGCAATCCCTTTCAGTTTACATGTAGTCGTCTGACCCATTGTTAATATTAAAATATTAATTGAAGCAGCTTTAAATAACATTTTGTCCAATGATGATTCAAAACTGAAAGTCTTCATGTCTCAATTTTGGAATGGAAATATGCAAAATAACAATATGTCCTTGTGAAGTGTCCTTGAGTAAGACATTAAATCCCTCCTTTCGAACACACTTCTTCAGTCTGGATCAGAGTGACAGCTAAATTCCAGATCTAAAAAGTAAAGAAACCCCACTCTTTGATGACTTCAAGCTTTATACCATCTTTTATCCAAACAGAACGATCCAAAAGTAGAACTGTGTACCACTCCTAAAAGAAAAGGCTTATTAAAGGCTTATTCCTTCAAACAGATATTTGCAGCTAATCTACTTTCACAGAGGAGCTCTGGTGACTTCAGCAGGGAGTGAGCTTAGAGACTCAGCTAATTTGTGTAATGTTCAGGAACAATGGCGAGAGGGGTTTCACTGTGTCATCCGTCAATGACTAATGCAACGCTGTGGAATCACTTCTGCTGGGAATTGACAGGACGTGGTGCCTATTGTCCGAGAGGCGTTCTTTACAATGTGGTGTGGTGATGTCATTCTGGGTCAATCCTGTCCAAATTTTCTCCCCTACAGTTCCATCTATAACAATGGACACCTGGCAAAACATTGCGGCACACAACAACGGTAAAAATCATTCAATATTTTTTATGTCAACAGCGGATGAAATGCCTATGTGTGAAGTGAATGGAGTCACTCATAGAGTCGAATCCACAGAAAATTATCAGAGGTGAAACTATGCAATTTTCATGGGGGTGGACGGATGGAGAGCGGTCTGGACTTTGGATGGACGGATGTTTACGTGTGGTCAGAAAGTGAATCTAAAATAAAAGCCACTAATAGTGTGTGGATGTCCAGGCAATAAGACAGAAACAGTACCATTTTATTTATTTTCCATAATTATTAATTCTGTTAATAACATTATTAGCAGCTTTCAGTACTTTTGTAGCTTGTAAGGAGTTTGGTTCCTTTGTTCCTGTTCTGACCTCCATCTAATAACCTTTACTTTCACAAAATAACATTTTGTCATTGCAGACAGCCCCGCTGGGTTCTCCTCTGTAGGTCTTGACTTAACTTTCTTCAGCTTGCACAGCTCGTCCTTCACAAAGACAACCATAAACAGAGCACAGATGTTTGCTCCAACCATTTGGCGTGGCTGTCATTAAATAAGTGACATTATTACATGACAGGAGCACAGTAAGCATCCTCATGTGGAGTGAAACTGGCAGTCTTCTTATGGAGGTTGGTATAGGAACTTACTAAAAAGCAACCCAAACATCTGCTACGCTGTTCATTTTAGCACCCAACTGTGGCACAGTCTGCAGCCTACTGTAACTCCCCTGAGGCTTCTACAACTGACAGATGGCAGCAAAGGAAATCAGTCTATTTGTGTGTGTGTGTGTCTATATATATGTGCCTGTGCCTGTGTCTGTGACTGTATGTGCACATGCACATTTTTCTGCATCCACATATATGCAAACAAAGTTTTGTACGTGTTTGCAGAGCTATGTTTTGCATTTGTGTATCTGGCGAGTGGTTGGTTCCCTGCAACACCCAAATGCCTCTGCTTTGATATCTGCCAGATTCCCTCCGGGTGTCACAACAGAGTTAAAACACCACCTCAGGAGTGCAGTCGGAGCTGAGGATTGGAGATAAAAAAAAAAACACTGCTGAACTGTGGACCAAAACAGATGTTTGGTGATTGTGAATATTATAATGGATCACGAAGCAATGAAGAGTCTGTAATTACTAAATGCTTTTGTGACAAGAACAAGCCACAAGCCGAACAACATGCATTCCTAAGAGATTCGAAATTAAAATGAAAATGTCGGATTTCTAAGGCTCACATATCTGGGTGTAATACTAAACTACACCAGCATCCTTGAAATTGCACATGACCCCTCTCACCAGATTTCACCAGGGGGAAAGGACATTTAAAAACTGCAAAGTTCGTCTTTTAGCAGAAACCCAGAGCCATAGCAAGGCCATTAGCATTTTTCACTTACTTAGCATAATTTGATGCCTCTCTTGCTTTGGGCAAGGACCGGTCATTAAAAATGCATCTGTCTCAATTAAGGCGATAACAGGTTAACTCTTTGCTATATATGAGGCACTTTCACCTCTTGTATTTACTTGCACATTTACTTGTGTGTGACTTATACTGCTGCTATATACTGGAAGGAGCGTAGCATGCAGCTTCATTGAGGTTTTGTGTGTATGTGTACTCATGTACATTTGAGAAACTTAAAAGTTTTTTTATGTTTTAGTCACAGTGGGTACACTACTTATCCTGTGGCTCTAGAGGAGCTTTTTCAAGTGTGGGAAACCTACTTCTCTAACATCACAGGTAGCTCAGCCTCGACTTTGAGACTACAAATTCTTTTTAAGAGAAATTCAGTGTTACAAATTAGAGGCCCTGCCTTCATTTTGATGTCAACCAGTCACCTGTAAAGTTTCATGACTGTATCTTGCTGTGACACTATTGCGTTGACAAAATCTATCCACACACATACAGTTCAAACATCTGCGGTAGTTTGGTCAGACCACATTTTTCTACGATGACACACGCACACACACACACACACACACACACACAGACTCAACACATGAAAAACAATACCAGCCACGCTGTTGCAGCTGTTAACTAGGGGTGTGGAGCTTGAAAGAGTCAGGGGTGGCAGTGGGCTTTTAACAAAAGAGGCTGTCAAGGTGCATATACAGAGTGTAACATCCAGCGTTTGAGTTTGGAGCTTGGTTCATAGTAGGGATTAAAGGTGGGTGGCTTTTTACATTAATATAAACACATCTGGAACATCTGGTATATATTGAGGAAACCCAGGCTTCTTCAGTTCAGTATCTACAACCAAGCCCAGTTGTCCTCGATTCAACTTTTCTTCAACTGTGACCTGGACAACTGAGAATCTTATTCTTGTTTAAATGTGCAATTCTGAATAGCTGGAGTTTTATTGTAATCTGTATTTATTGCATTGTTTTTTTGTTATCTGTGATGAATTTGGGTCATAAATGATATATGAATTGATATGAACCTCTATCCTTCACTTGCATCACGGATGCCCCAACCTAGATAAGATGTCCACGCAGATAAAATGATCAAAATCTGTGAAATGGGGCTTCTGTTCCAGTATTTTCAAAAGTGCATTCAGCCTAATGGGGGCAGTAACCTATTTTTTGCAAAAGAAATTAAACATTGCAACATCACACCATGTATTCCCACATTGCACTTATCAACCCAAGCAGAACTGTTTGCTTTCAATGTCACATACTCGGACAAAGGAGGGGGAGCCATTATTAAAACCTGCAATGTGGCATGTTTGTTTTCTGTTTGGCCCACACAGAGAAGTCATCATTTATAGAGGATGACATGTTTACTGCTGTGTTGTGTTTTTTCTGTGGAAATAAAATTTTATGACTGACAAAGGATAAAATTTCTTGTTAAGATGGACAATGTCTGCTGTGTACAGATGTACATGTAACACGAGACAACACACAGCAGGCTGGATCCGTTGCTTTAACAATGTAACACAACTAATGACGCTTTATGTAACTGCTATGTTGACAATAGAGCGCGTCTCTGTTGGCTGAACCTGAGCCCGTTTGTGCCTGCGACACCTGACGCAATCTGTTTGCCTTGCTGACACCAGTCAGATGATCCTGCACAAAAAGGATTTCATGTAGCTCGCTGTCAGGGAGAAAAAAAAGGGGCAAATTCCCCAAAAGTATTGCCTTTAAAACTGAGACAAAGGACAAGCTGATGCATAAACAAAATATGCAGACATACACAGAGGGCCCATCTTGTTCTGCATCTGTTCCCACTTGAGATTCAGATGAAGACGATGTTTAAGTATGAAAAAAGACTTCAAGTTGACATTTTCGTCATGGCTGCCAGACAGACATCTTTCGGAATAACAAGGGTTGTTTGAACAAGATATGGTGGGTATGTGTACCTATTTTCATGCTATAGAGCCGCTTCTAAACTTGAACTTGAATTCTACTTTCATGTCATCTCCCTGTTGGAGAAATCTTTCCTATGAACAGGGAATGCGTGATAAATCCTGCCATTATTCTGAGGGTGTGAGGAGGGATGGAGGTGATGATTTCGCCTCACGGGCACTGAGTGATTCCACATCATTTTGTAGAGTCTTTCAAAGTCTATCTTCTTTCCCTCTCTTCCTCTCTGACTTCTGTTTTTTTTTTTTTTTTTTTGCTGCCAGGTTGTTTCCTACCTTTCTATGCTTCCATCCTTCTAGCTTTTCCTCCCTGACGGCACAGGTATCAATTCCTCTTTCATCAGCCTGACATCCATCCTTCATTGCATGGCCGCCTGTGTGACAGCTTAGAGTGCGCCACACTAATGGCTGAAGAAGCTCTTCTCTCCTGTCTACACCAGAAACAAGGGCAGCATTGAGCAGATGTATCAGTCTTTGCAAAAACACATTCATCTTAGCCTTCTTGTTTGTCTTAATCTATAAATCTGAGTATTATTCACCCTCAGAGAGTTTCAAGATCAAGGTTACTGCACTATCGAATCATTAAATCTTGATTCTTTTAATTTTTTCTTTGCAAGGATTTTCTCTCTCTTTTCACTCTTTTGCAAGATACTTTTTCACTTATTGATACCAAGTCATTTAAAAACTAAATAGTTCTTTACATGCATACTTAACACTTAAAGTGATCTAACAAAGCCCTTCCCATTCGTCTCCACCAGAAATTAAACTTTCACTTATATGAATTATGGATAAATAAGAAAAATAATTTAATTAATACATCTCGTTTCACTTGTTAAGAAATACTGAGAGTGAAGACAAGAAGAGAGGTGAGACCAGTGTGCTCTCCCTAACTCTGCCTGATTTACTAGATAATTATAAATACTGGAGACTGATAGTCATGCCTAGCAGTAATTAGAAGTACAGACAACCTTGTACTGCTTCATCCCCTTCATCCATTAGGGATGGAATAAACCAGACTACAGCTAGCATATGATCTTCCACCAATAATACACAGGACTGCTAGCAGCCCCGTGAGGTTATACTTAGGCACAGCCATTGCTTTGAGCTAAGTGCTAATGCTAGCATCACAAAATTGTAACAGTGACGTTACGTTGCCGGTTTTGGCAGGTTTAATGTTCATGTTTACCATTTTAGTTCAGTGTGCTATAGCATGCTAGAATTGAACCAAAATAATGGACAAAGTCAAATTTTGACCTCATGGCGATCCAGACAGAGGATCACCAAAAGTCCATCATCCGGGAAGCTGTCTGTTCAAAATGTTTGGCCAATCTGTCCAGCTATCAATCCAATATTTGTTAACAGATTTTTAAAAGAAATAACAAAAAAAACAAACTTCATGGTGGTGCAAGATAACAGGTTAAGGGATCACTAGTGTCATCAGGATACATCCTCTGGGTACCATGAATGTCTGTTTATTTAATCATTCCAATAGCTGTGGAGAAATTTCAGTCTGGACCAAAGTGTTGGACCAACATACCAACTGACGGACATTACCATGAAACCATATTGCTTGGACGGCTGAAAAGTGAGGAAATGTCCTGACTTTTACAGAGAGAGAGGGAGAGAGAGTTCTCAGTTTTACTCCATTAACGTCCTTGTTTTCCTTCAGTGAAGTATTTTATCTGGACCTTGGAAGAAATGTAACCCGGCAGTACAACATGACCTTGTCCTTCCTGTTTACCAGTGCTACAACAGTTGTCAAACAATGACACTTAATTGTGTGTTTTGTGTGAACTGCCCATTTCCCTGTTTCAGCAATAACTCTGGAAGAACATCTCTTAAACAAAAGCCGAAAAGGGTATTTACAGCAAGAAAGGTTCCTGGCTCTGTGGACGTAGCACTGTTAATCTTTAATTGGACTCAAAGAGGATTGTAAACTGTTTTTCTGGCATCCGCGTCAGCGAGCATCAGGTCTGCCAGCACAAGACACAGAGGAAGAGAGAGGATTTGGTGTGATTGCCAAAGCAGACTAGGGGGTCCTGGTGCAGAGTGAGCACAAATCTGGCAGGGGGGCTGATGAGCTGCACAAAACTAAGTCACACAACAATACAACCTGTCTGTTGTTGTTTCTGAATTTAGACAGCGCTGTCAATTACTGGGTATCTAGGGAATATTTCCACAATGAAGTTTCCCAATTTAGCCAATGGAGAGGAAAAGCCTTTCTGTGAGAGTATACAATACACAGTAAGCAATCAATCCCGCCTCAAAAGGAACACAATACAGCTAAAATTGTTTCCTTCGGCCTCAAGGTGCACATTCTTTTTGTTCACTAATAGTGAGAGAGCACCTACATCAACCATCAGCCTGATGTAGTGCCACCACCAGAAAGAGGGCTGTGTGAAGGAGTGATTCTTCTTGGGGTAAACAGGGTCATAAACCATCCATAGAAGAGGCAATTGCTTCCTGATCTGACACTGCAACCCATTTCAGCCAATCGAACAGCGGGAGGGGCCTCCAACCGTGGTCTTACAGGCTGCTAACCAGGTTAGCCGTGCTGCTAACACAGGCCAGCTCTGCCATGCCAAATTGGTCTGAGAGATTTAGTGTGGCTCTTTCCAAACCCCGGGAGCCATCTGATGTTGCTCAGTAGGCTCCTCTGCACTGTGGGGCCAGCAGGAGTGGCTTCTCTAGTCTGGGCTAACTAGCTCGCAAACCAGGGGGGCCCTGCCAAATGTATGTGATTTATGGGCCAGTGTGAAGGCTAATGTAGGCTGCTTTGCATATGTCCTGGTTTGGCTCTTTGCTGGCTACACAGACTTTATTTTGAGACCTCCCATACCTCATGCTTTTAGCATTCATAGAATCACCCTTTGTGCTGCAACACTGCTGCTAAATTATAGAAAATGTGTTCTCTATTTAAATTTATCGTGTGCTGTTGTGCAAAAATACAGCCACTGGTATATAGGAAAGGATGGGGATAATTCAGAGAATGGAAATGGGGCTAAAAGGGTTGAGAGGATTTGATAAAAATGCAATGAGTGCATGTGAGAGGCAGGAAATCACACAGGCTGAACCTGCTTTGAGCACTAAGGACCCCAGCAGCTCTATTATTAAATCTATTTATGTGCTCCCACCATCACAGGTCCAACCTGACAGTCTGAGAGCTTCTTCTGATCAAATGGAAGGCAGCAAAGGGAATATCTAATACGTAAATAATCAGGTGCATTCCACTGCATCGTGGGATTTAATCTACTGTATCTGACACTTGGGATTAGTTTATCTGGTGTCTCTCAGAAACAGTACATTTTTAAAAGGTAAAAACAGGAAGCAAAATTCAGCTGCATGTGGAAATTTGCAGATTAAAACCTTTTTGCTCAACAGCAGGAATCAACAGCGTGAGTATCAACCAGTCATTTTTAGGCTTGACAAAGCCGAGCAAAGTCACTTCAGTCAGATTAATTCTGTTTAAAGGAGTGAGACTGATCCACACATTTGTTTCATCATCACAATTTATGCAGAAAAAAATTCCATCGACAAAGTTTTCATGTAGTAAACAACATCTTATCTTGTCCACTATATTTTGATGTGAAATTCCTTCCTCAATAAATGACACAACAGTGATGAAACAGAACCTTATAATGTCACTAGTGATTGAACCAGTATCTTTTTGCATGAAAATTAGTGAAAGTTGCTTCGGAAATATATATATATATATATATTATATATATATATATAACCCCCGTACGAAAAAGAATTGTTATACTAATAATCTCACATTCTTTTCCCAGAGTCTGCTGCCATTGTTTATTAGGGTGTCCATCCCTTCAGGGTTTGAACCCTAAAACCAGTACAAACTCAATAGGGCTCTACAGCATTCAGACTCTAAAACTCCTGTGGTTCACTGCTTGGCTAAATGTCACCTTGCACTATTGCTGTAAAAAGGAATGATATTTTACATCACATTTTCAAGAGTCACCTTGACAAATGTGTGGTCAGATGGGCACTTCCACATTCATTCGTGTAAAATATATTTGCACAGTCACTGGCACGTACCTCCGGAGATGTGATGAAATTCCCAGACTTGTTTTTCAGATCAGTCTGATTTATAAGATGCATCAAGACAATACAATCTATTCAAAGATTCAGCAGAACTGGAAGAAAATGTGAGATTTCATGCCATACAAAAGAGATCTGGAGAGTCCACTGCTGTCAAAGCCACAGAGACGCTAAAGGCACATACAGTATGCTGCTGTTGTTCATTGTTCACAGAAGAGCTGCACTGAGCATGTAAATAAAAGCAGACGGACCCATGCATCACAACAACAGGCCCTTCAATATCTTCCTCTAGAGGAAGGCTCACTCCCCTGCCTTAGAGACTCACCTTGTGCATCTGCTGTGATTGTTTGTAAATGACGGCAGCATTGATTTCAGTCCCACACAGGATTTTCTGTGTCGGTGTAATTTGTTTGAGGGGAAGGAGGTAAAATTGGAGAAATACTAATGATGGAGGTGGAAACAGGAGAGATAAAAGCCACCCACACAGAGACTGCTTTTCTGTTTACAAGGAAGCCTGCTTTAAAGCAAAAACAAAATGCACACGGACAAAAAAAAAAAAAAAAAAAAAAAAAATCCCTCCTCTTTTTTGAAGCCACACAAAAAATATGTATATCAGTGCGCTTTCTACTCTGAACTTGGAATGCACCAGAGCACACCAATACCACAACAGCATTTAGTGTAAAAAAACAAAACAAAAAAAAACTGATGGCAGATGTGAATAATATTACTGTAATGCTACACAAATTCAAGGCAAAGGCAAATTTCTCTAATGAATCAGCACAACTTGCAGTACCGCTAACTCTTATTGGAAGTATAGAGAATAGGGGATATATTTATATACACACATTATATACATACATATAATTAGATTAGATATAAAGCCAGTGTCTTATAGTATATTGCATTGTATGACTGGACTGATTGTTAACCATCATTTCAGTTATCCGAGTGTGGATATACTGCCATCTGCTGATTGAAATCACACATCAAATCTGCAGGCTCCAAAAAAGCTCAAAAAGTCAAGGAGACAATATGTTGTTATACTCCATTTAATGGTTTTGCAGTCTGACAAAAAGAAAACTAGCATACTGATACATATGATATACAGTAGTTTCTGCCCAACCCTGGCATCACAGTTCATTCAAATATCACATTTTCACTGTCAAAAATCATCACTGG
Organism: Seriola dumerili; assembly: GCF_002260705.1. Taxonomy (NCBI): domain Eukaryota; kingdom Metazoa; phylum Chordata; class Actinopteri; order Carangiformes; family Carangidae; genus Seriola; species Seriola dumerili. Next base: position 10,559,744 of record NW_019174393.1, read on the forward strand.
TCTCAAAGGAAGTTGTCAAAATGATATGGCTTTCACAGCTAGAACTCAAATTGGCAACACACATGATTCTGGTGAGGATGCATAATAAAAAAAAATAAATAAAAAAAGTCACATTGAGCAAGCATCCTCTGTACCATCGCCCAGCACCATTAAAAATTTAGAAAATAAATCTAAAAAGGTTTAACAAAAATGAAACCAACTTTTAGAATCTAGAGCGGTGTCCTAGTGATTATGAGGTGTGATATACTACATGTGCTCCATGGAGAAAAAATATTTAATAGGCAAAAAACATACACAAAAATAAAGACATTAGTCGTTATTCATTCCAAACTAAATGCAGTGGTTATTATACAGTTCTTTACATACTATTCATTGTTTTGACCGTCTGAGAGATTGATAGTGCTCGCTGTAAATAATAAAATACACACTCTGGGTTAAATTCTACCTTGGTACTGTTTGTCCAGCTCATTTCAACTCCAAACAGGTAAGAGCAATTAGAAAATCATCCAACAGTTATCTGTCTTCATTTGTTTCAATTTGGGGGTGACTTGAGTAAAACATCTGGTTTTGACACAGACATTTTAAATCTTTTCTTTCAGTGGTATACAAATGTCACAGATGCAGGAGTCCCATGTTGTACTGTGTGTATCCTGCAGTTCCTCTGATACAGTTAATGGTCTATAAAAAGTGCAAGACTCAATAATCAATTCTATATTTGTGAAACAACGGCTTCAAGTGTGCCGTTACAGCAGAACAAATGCAGGACAGATGCATGATGTAGGATTTTAACCAATGACTATCAGTGTGAAGAGTGTTCGGAGGTGAAGACTGGATTTCTTATTTTAAGGTCCACGTATCTGAGTCTTCCCAGAGTCTATTATATACATGTGACTTGTGGTAGGCTTAAATTTCCAATCCCACAATGCACAGCGCCAGCAGCACCAAAGATACCAGGCTTAGAGTGGGCGAGATCATAGATGCTTTACCTGAAGAAGCAGAAACATCATGAGATTAAAATAAAAAACAAAAAAAACAACAACAACAACAACAACAACAGGATAACAAAATCTGTAATTAGTCATTTGACTATTTTTAGTCTTACCCTTAATACTAATCTTCCTGACTGGTCCATCTCCTCCTTCATAACGGCCGCGTACCATCAGCTCATAGTCGCCAACCTGAGGCATGGGGAAGTCCATGAAGTGCCAGCCAGTGATGTAGACTTTCCCGTAGATGTAACCTGTCTTTCTGAACATGACCTAGAGAACAACAAAACATGGGAGGTTTTCAGCATTTCTGTTATTGCCATGTACCCCTGTGAATCAGTGTTAGATTTAATTAAAAACACATACTATTAGGCCAAATAGATATTAGCAAAACCTTCCACACCCACCTTATAGTACAGTGGGAATGAAACATTGCCAAACCAGTCGTACTGGATATGATCCCACCACACATACAGCCACTTTCCTGTCCAGCTGATGTAGCGCCACATCCTTGGAGGATCTGGTGGTGCTGTAAACAAAGTTATTTTTCAAGACCACATCTATATCTGTATATCATTATAAGATAACTCTCATTGTAGGTGTTAACTGTCCATAGATTTGTGGGTAATGAGTCTTACGTGGTCTCTTTGTGAACATCTCACAGTGTTCACCGGGGGGCCCGAGGCCGGCTCCATTGAAGGCACGGACCTCGATGAGGTAGTGTGAGTCTGGCAGCATGTTCTCCAGCCTGGTCTGATTGACTGTGCCTGGAACGAATATACGGTTGGCTCCTGGCTCCGGGTCATCGTACTTTCTCCAGTATTTGACCTGGTTAGCGAAAAAAATTAGTATTTGAAATGAAGCGTTTGTCAGTTTATTGGTCAGATAATACGGTAATCACTGGATGAAGCTATGGCGTTTTCATTACATTGCTAGCTAGCTAACATTGAGACCACAATATGGTGATGGTGAGGTGGCGAGAATTGTTACAATGTAATTCACAAGAAAAATAAAAATGGATACCTGTCATGATAAATGTTAAAAGGGCAAAATATTGAGTCACTAGCTAATTTTCAAATTGGTTTTGGTCGAACATTCAGCAGTTTCACAGCAGTTGCAGTTTAGCTAACTGACATTGTTACAGCTAACTTTCATCAGATCTGTGACCAAGCAAAAATTGACAGGTGTGTTTGATCTACTCCCCCTTTGTGATTACTGATTTATGATTTGTTAATTTGGTTTTTGGGGTGATCAGTTTACTGCTAACCAAGCTAGCCACTGTACTAGCCATTTGGGGCTAATGCGTTACCAATACAATATTCTAAATGACTTCATTTCCTGTTGAGATTACTTTATATTTTACTCTTTTTACATTATTCATGTGTATGATTACTAGCTATATATTACTGGGTTGTAGGGTACTTCCTAAAAGGGACATAATGTTGCTCTCTCTCTGGTGATAATTTGTTTCTTAGCTTAGCTAGTTAATACATATGTGAATCCAGTTTCCTTGTTACTGTACCAATTCATTTTTACATTTTTGTCACTGCTAGCTGCTGCCTTCAACCTTTATTGGAAGTGTGTTTATCTCAATGTATAAATGTAAAGAGTGTCAAGATTTATACCTGGTAACCCTCAATGTACTGCTGCAGGCCTGTCCCAGTGTCGACTACTGGCAACCACCACACCAGAGCTTCAGTGGAGGACACCGGTCTGGCATAGACGTCTGTCGGAGACTCTGTAGGTACTGGAGAGGTCAGGGGAATACATGAGAAAAGAAAAAAAGTTGGTAAACTGCTGTAGGTGTAGTTTCACACCCTTTCATTTTCCAAGGGAGTTTCCTGATTTGCAAGTCCACAAATTTTGTTTTGTTACAAAACAATTCCTCACCATCTCGTGGGTAGTAGATGACCTTGGTGAGGCTGTATGGTCCGTCTCCTTTCACATTAAATGTTTTGACCTTCACCTGAAACTCTCGCACCTGGAAATCTTCCTCAGTGGGAATGAAGTAGGGTTCCCTGTGAACATAACGCCTCGTCTCGGGGTCTGAGATGGTCTCGTACCACCAGTCATAAGCATCGTGAGGCTTGAATGCAACGATGTAACCAAACTTCTTGCCGTAGAAATACCACGGCTGCACAGGCTAAGAGAAATAGAAAGAAGAAATACTTCTTTTAATGTTAAGATGTGTTCATTTAGTTTTCAAATACGATAAAGTCGGGATCTTAATAGTGTCCCATGAACTGATGGCTTTCTTACTGTCCATGTGATGACAATTTCGCCATTTCTGCCTCCATAACCTGCCACATCAGTGGGCGCTACGACTGGAGCTGAGAAGATAGGAAAAAAAAAGGAGTTCTTCATCCTCAACTGTCCTGACTAAAAGATATGTCAAAAATTTGCATTCTCTCCCTACCAGCATCCCAGGTTTTGATCTTGAGGGAGGGGATACTGGCCTCTCCAGAACCATACTCATTGGTGGCGATGACCCTGAACTGATACTCCATCCAGGGGTACAGGTCTGTCACCTCTGCCTTCTCCATACTGCCGTCAATAACGGTTGGAGCTGAGAGAGACACGAAGGGCACCCCAAATCAACCCGCAAATCATGTGCTAAAAATTCAATTACATTGGTTGTTTGTTGTGTAGGGACTCTGTCTCTATCTACAACCTTGAAGTTATCAGAGCACATAAGGTCAGGATTTTCCACTTCATCACAAGTGTGGAGCGAGCTGGTCCCCTGCTGATGGAGAGCAGTACTCACAGGTGCTGGCATCCCTCCAGTCATCTTCATACAGAGCCCAGTAGTGCCTCGTCTGAATGGTGTAGTACATAATGGGGCTGTTATGCTCCGCTGCTTTACTCCACAATAGCTTCACCCATGTGTCCCCGATCTCTTCCACCCGGAGCACACCAGGAGGCCCGGGAACACCTGGATGTGGAAGGAAAGATGCATGGAATGAAGGCAGACTAATGAGATAGAGTGGCATATATGATCAAGAAATAAAGTAATTATAGCAATAGTTGCAGATTTTAACAAGACTAGTACTAATCACTTGCAGTTTTTTGATCTACTCGTTTGCTTTGGATAACAATTTCAGCCAAACACCTAAAAAGTGATCAAAAATTAAACTTAATCTTGGTGTATGTAGTCATCTGAGGCAAACCCATGTTGGTACTGACCTACAACCTTGAGGTCAGCATACGCTGTATCACTGTCCACCACGGTCTGAGCCGTGCAGGTGTAACGACCCTCCTGCCAAATCTGGGCGTTCTTTATTCTAAGGTCACCACTGCCATCTTCACTCTGGAAATCCCAATAGCAAAAGAAGGAGATAAAAGGGGAGGCAGGAAAAAAAAAGGAAGAAGGAAAAATATCATTCATTAGCTGACAGAAGCAGTGGGATGTCAAGCGAACAGTTGTGAGACATCTGTAAGATGTAAAACGAAGCTAGGATGAACCATCAACCTACTATAACACGTTCGTAGTGTTGCCACTCAGAGTCAAAGTCAATGACTCTGAAGTCTATGGCCCAGATGAAGGTGATGTCCAGCATGGGGTCGAATGACGCAGTGCAACTCAGAATAACCTCATCACCAACTTTAACCTCACTGTCTTCAGGAGCCACGGTGATGCTGGTCGCCTCTAGATGTTAAAAAAAAAAAAAAAACACACATCACCAATACTGTGTCCATCAAAACTGTCCAACAAATATTGAGCAATATCGGCGTTGGGGCAATGAAAAAAAATGCCACATAAATAACAAATCCACATTAACCTGTAATGGTGAGATCACCAGAGCTGTTGGCCTTTCCTCTGTCATTCTCGGCAAAGCAGGTGTAAGTGCCCTCATCATTTTTCGTAGCATTGAGGATCTGCAGACTCCCATCAAACAGTATGGAAATGCTAAAAACAAACAAACAATCAACAAAGGTAAGCTGTCTGTCAGTAGAAGGCCTTCCACGGCTACACCGTCCTGGTTATTGCAGTGTCATTGTGCCCGGTTCCTTTTCTTATAACTTGTTCTGACCGTGAATTGTTGAAGAGCAGCTCTTTGCCCTTTTTCCAGGTGTATCGAGGTCTAGGAGCAGCTCGGGGTTTACACTCAATCACCACACGTCCGTCTTTAGCTCCAAGAAGCTGCTTCTTCACGGGGTTAAACTCAAATGTAGGAGCGCAGGCTGGAGGGGGATTATATCATTTTGTGTTTAGGAACTGTTTTATGACATATTGTAGCAGTAAGGATCATAGAGTCGTTGAATTCTTCAAAAACCCTATTTTGTTTTCTTGTATTTAATATGTGACTTTTTTTTTTTTTTTTAAGGGGACTCACCAATGACTCGCAGCTCAGCGTTGGCGTATTTGATGCCCCAGTAATTCTCAGCAATACACTGGTACATCCCGGAGTCATCAAAAGTCAGACTGGAAAATCTCAGCTCACCTTTGCCATACTGTTAATAAACCACACACACACACAACCCAAATGTATACTTGAATATAATTTCAAAGAAAACCTATCCACACAACAAAAGCCGAGCTGAGAATATTATTAAAAGTAGGTGGCAAAAAGTTTTCACCATATATCCGTCTTTGTACCAGCGGATGAAAGGGAAGGGCTTCCCTGACGCCACACATCGCATGGTGTGCTCTGAGCCAATGTCGATCTGAGTGTTGTTGATAGTTTCAGCCCACTCCGGGGCAGCTGGAAAAAAGAAAATGGGCATTGATATAATTTTAATCATGAATGTATTAAAATACATTCTGATTATTGCTGCTGTTTTGATGATGTTGATGTTTTCTGCCATATCCCTTATGTCACTCTGTACAATTACTATTTAAAGAAATTGATGTGATTTACTACGAACGAGGGAAACAGTCTCCTACAACTGGATTTTATTGTTAGAAATAATATTCTAGTACTTGTTTTTGCAGAGTACGCTCAACAATCTAATGTTGGTGATGTACACTTCAATAACTTCACTTACACTCTACATAGAGCCAGGCCTTGTGCCAGTCCTTCCCTTTAGTGTTGATGGCTTCACACTCATATCCTCCCACATCTTCATACTGTACATTGTACAAATGAAGCACGGCTCCTGATTCGCTGATCTCGTGATTAGCTGGGAGGTCTGTGGCATCCACCTTCCTCCAAACAATATGAGGGATGGGACTGAACGGACACAAGAATAGTTTTTTGTAATGATAAAGTCATGTTTATAAGTGTTATGTACATCCGTACCTTTTTGTGACATAAATCAGTACCTACTCTATGTGAAAGCATAGACGTACCTTCTAGCGCACCCTTGTATTTAATTTATCCTTAAATGACTAAATTAACAAAAACTTACTTTCCCAGAGCAAAGCACTCTAATGTAATATTAGAGGCCAGCATGGCAGTAGTGTCTGGGAACTTGACCCTGATGTCTGCTGGGTACTTCTTCTCCTCACCTGGGGCAAAAATAAGAGTAAATTACATAAAAACCGAAGACTACAAGACTTTTTTCTTATTTAGCAGCAGCTACTATCTACCCACCCTCGTCAGGGGGTAAAGGGATGAGGGGGATGAACTTGGAGAAGACGCTCTTCCCTATGATGGGACTGGAGACGTAACAGGAGTAGTTTCCTGCATCCTGAGCTTCCACCTTGGAGATGTACAGGTTCCCTGTCCTTTGGGAGACAAATCTGCGGCGATCTGTGTGCAGGAAAACTGGGAACTCATTGTAGATCCAGCGGTACGTCACCGCCTCTGAAAGAGAGGAAGGACAATAAAATCATGTGGCTGTTCTCCAAAATGTTTGATGTTTGTGGGTAAAGTTCATGTTTGTATTGGTAAATGTTTAAAATGTGCATGTTTTTAAATAATTAATGCAAATTGTTCTTAGGCAAATATATATGTATAGCTTTGTTATTATCTTTTATTCCTAGACACTTCAAAACTGATCATCCAGAGAGAATGCAGTGAAAAGATGGAGCTGTGTGATGATGATGACAACGACGACAACAACGTCGTCTGGAAAAACCTGTACACACCTGGCCAGGCTTTTGGAGGCGCACACAGCAGAACTGCTCCCTGTCCTTCCTTAACATACACTGGATCTCTCTCCTCGTCAGAAAACTCCTCCACAACTACACAGCAGATGATGATAATTAATAAAAAGAATAAAACAACAACAATACATGTTGAAGCATACACAAACGTTAAACAGGAAGGAGAGCTTTGACATTCTTAGAATGATGCTAACTATCATTTTCTCTATAGAATATTACAGTACATAATAACAAGTGGCAAGTGTAACAGTTATATATATTTATATGCACACATTTATATGCACTGGTTCGGTGGACAAGTATATCATGTCACAAAATAAACCCAACCAAACCAGTTCAGGTCAAGACAAAAATAAAACTAAGTGAAGCCTAAATCTAAATCAGAACTAAAAGGTGGTTTACACGTAATGTTTTTTTTCTGTTGACAGAAGGTAGCTCTACAGTATACTGTGTGTAGTACAATACTGCTATATCAACAGCCAACTCATTTATGCACACAATTTTGATTTGTAAAGGGTTAGGCGACTAAACATTTAAATTTTTTTTCCAGCTGCTTTTGGAGAATCTAAAGAGAATCTAAAATATAAAATCATAAATATTCAAATATAAGGGAGTGGATTTGGATCAATGTATAATACATTCAAAGTTAAAATAAGTTGAAAGAAAGAGAGCCAAAATGAGGCATCAAAAAACAGACGAGGATGGGGGAAAACAGGACCGAAGTCCTACCACCCTGTTAGCTAAAGTTAGCCACAGCAGCAGGGTTTATACGCTCACATCCAAACTTGACCCTGGCCTCCTTGCTGATGACGGTGCCATAGATATTCTTGGCCACGCAGACGTACGTCCCGGCGTGCTTCTTCTGCCTGGGGTTGGTGATAACCAGGTTCCCCCCCACGAGGCTGTAGTGCTCGTCTGGCTGCTCCATCAGCTTGATCTCCCAGTTATCACGGCGCCACCTACCAGACATACAAATACAACATATGCTATCAAACCATGCCATGCTGTACCACATGATATATTTTTGTGGCAGTGCAACATCATCATATAAAAGGCACAGTATATTACAGCCTTGAGTGAGGGTGTGTAACCTGTATGAAGCTGGTGGGTTTGCCCGTGCCCTGCAGTTCATGGAGATTCTCTCATCGGGTGAGCCCTCAGTGTATACCACATCCACAGGCTCCTCCTCAAAGATGGGACCGTAACCAGTTGCATCCTCTGACAAATTTAACATAACAGTTAATGAATGTACTAATTGAAAAAAAAATAAAAATAAAATAATTTTCATGTGTAATGGTTTATGTGCAGCGTGCTCTGGTTTTCAAATTTCCAAGAAACTAAACATACCTCCAAAAATTCTAGGCTCACCAAACAGGACCGCCACTGCAAAGCAAAAAAAAAGAAAAAGAAAATATATACATTACTTCAGCTGATAGGGAGCCAGGATTACATCTGATCACAATAATAGTTTTTCACGACATCACATTGAAGGGGCAGGTGTTATATTTTCAGGCATTACTGTGTGCTGTGTACCTGTGAGGGAGACGGACGAGGCAAGGGCCAGGAGCAGTAAAGCAGTGGACGCCATGTTGGTCAACAGACGGATTTACTGCAGCCGCACGAGTCAGGCGGGTGGGCAGAGGGACACAAACAAAAAGTGGACGAACAGGACATGAACTGGAGAGACAAAAAGAAAAGATTTGAGACAGAAAAAGAATCAGTTTTTTTATACAACATCATAAGCCATTATTTTGTTTAACATTATCTTCCCCTGTGTCAACAGTGCATTATTAAAAATGTATGTGACCCATAAGATATAAAACCAGAGTGATATATAGACTTTCCATCCCAGAAACAGAGTGAGTACAGAACTAGCTGGAATCTTCCTGTAACAAATAAATGATTCAAGATGTGAGTGACTTAGCAGAACAAAATCATGTGCACATCCATGCATCTCCAGAGACACACAAGCCTGTTCTTGTACTGGTGGGTGTCATGGAGGGGGTGGGGGGTTGTGGGGGGGTCAACATCCTGCAGCTGTGTTTGATGAGACCAAAAACTTTAGCTTGTGTTCCTGCTGGCTTGCAGGATTTATTCTGCCGTCTACATAAAGCAAAAATACATAAAGATATTCAATCTGACAACTAGTTGTTACCAAATTCACTGTAACTGCTGATTAGAAATAACTGACAGTATTTCAAAACGTCTTGTACACGACCATATTGCAACATACATCAAAATAAAAGTCAGACTAGTGCGGACTAGAGAGACCAATACATGATGAACTGATGAAGCCGCTTGGATAAGAGGCGAAACGTCTTCAAATACAAGTCCAGTTGCCTTCGATTTAATTTGAGAGAGAGATCAAAATAAAACATATAAACATTAGTATCACTGCGTGTCAGTCCACTAAGACAGCAGAGCTCACGCATTAGTATCACAGTAGCTTTGTGTGTTGGGTCTGCTAGCCTTAGCATTGTAGCATGTATCGTTTCAGCTTCATTTTCGCTACATGAAATCATGAAACAAAATCTATTTAACACTGCACACTACACAACTTCACTGGGGCTCCACAACACTCTGAGGGCATGAGCATCTACTTTTGAGGAATATTGACCCACCTCTGTATGATAAAAAGACCAAAAACTCTAGCTTGTGTTCTGCTCGCGTGCAGGATTTAATGTTTTCCAAGTTTTAATGATGAAAAAAAAACAAAAAAACAAAACATGGTTTTAGCTTCCTCACAGGCACTATGCGCCATCTATTGTCCTGTTCGGGTATTTCACCAACAAAAAGAACACTGAAAACAGGACTTCACACAATAACTTAAATAACTAAAATATAGAGGGGTGTCTCTTTTGAAGCACATTAACTTATCCAACTTACCCAAAACCAACTGTAATAGTCTAAATTACTTTCTTAATTTTCTTCTGTATTTGTCCATTTTACTCTTTTACACTCTATATGAATATTTATGTCTTATACACACTCTTTTTTTTTTTTTTTAGCCCATTCCATACTGCATGTTTGCACGCTTTGCCTGGCTGTAAACAAAACGCGAGGTAGTTCTGCAGCACCTCGACAGCTCCTGCTGTGCCGTCACACATGCTTACACATCAGTTCTGCAGGAGGAAAAGCTGCGAGGAACTGCAGTGTTTCAACTCCAACTGTCATACACAGGAGAGACAGGGAGAGACAGAGGGAGGATATGCTTATGAAACCAAAGCTGCTGAAGTCCTATCATTGTTTGATTTTGAAAAAATACACAACTCATTTGGATGGGGGAATTCTAATGAGTTAAACACTTTGTAGCCATCAGATGTTTTCCACTTGTCCAATGTGACATTTACGCATTAGGCCCATGTTCCAGATTCACACTACCACCCACCCACCTCAAAGCACTCAAACAGTCGATTTTTGTGTGTGCTGTTGCTGGACACTATTCCCCCACAATTCAACCGACACAGGAAATTGAGAAACTGCTCCCAAAGCCAAAAAACAAACTGGAAAAACAAGTGAAGTTCAACTGGCAGTAGCTTTCCAGGGTAGCAGTTTGATTGACCTCTGATGTCAAATGCACTGTATCATTCCCTGTTAGTATAGAAAAATAACATTCTTTACCATTTTATACTATCTGCTATAACAATACACTATGATGAATAAGTATAAAGCATAATCCCAGCTGACAGTGGGCAAGGGCGGGGTTCACCCTGGAGAGGTCGCCAGTCTATCACAGGGCTGACATATAGAGACAAACAACCAGTCACACTCACACCTATCGACTGTGCTTTATTCCAATAAACAAAAACTAAAGTTCATTATGTAATATGAATTTCAATTAAAAAAAAAAAAAAAAAAATCTTGTGGCCATCTGCAGTAACCATCATCTGACAAATGCAGCCACAGTCCCACAGTCCTTTTCTGAGACATTCTGAATGTAAGAAAAAGAAAGGAAAGAAAAAGAAAGCACAGTGTGGGAAGAAAAGCCAGGCCCCTCCCGTGTGGTTCAGCAGCCATGACTGCCCCAAAAAGAGAGAGAGAGAGAGAGAGAGAGAGAGAGAGAGAGAGAGAGAGAGAGAGAGAGAGAGACCAGCATACAGCACATTCTCATGCAGAGACTGCAGCACTGAATCCTCCCATCCTGGACTCCTGATGACTCAACACAAATCTCACAAGAGTATACTGGTAGTTGACCGCCTCTCTGCTGCATTGTTACAGCTCTGTTTAAACTATTTGACTCTGACATGGAGTAACAGCAGCAGAGTGTGAGTCCTCTTCTGCATCTGCAACATCCTCAAGATGAATGGAAGGGAGGGCGTCTCACATTGCACTGCAACACAGGCCAAATTCAAATCATGCACAATTGCTTCCATGATATATATATATATATAGCTTTGGCTTTATAGATTACAGTGGCAGCAATCTGTTCCTCCACTAATTCTGATCAATTCATCAGAGTGTGTTTTCATGTGTTTCCCCTGGCAGTAATCCCATCACAGATCCTCTTTGGACAGACCAGCAAAATTTAGGTCAGGACACGTATTAAGCCCTGTGTCTTAGTGACTGTCTGAATAATCATGTTTGCTGCAGCTTTGTGGCTGCAGAGAAAGTCATGTTTGGATTCTGCACGAGGGCATCCCCCAACAATGTTTTGCAGTTTTTGTTCTGGGTTAGTGGTGGATTGATTTTGACATCTGATTAGTTTCAGTGAATGTGCTGCTCGTAGATTTCTTTCCTGGATCACAAGAACAGGAATATGACAAAACAAGGGCATAACCAAAAGCAGGCCTACTGTTCAGGATGGGAGGGAGGGGGTGGGGGGTCTAATGGAAGGAAGACAATACCATTAGATGGAGGACATTATCCATGTTTGTCATCTAGTCTTATTTCCCTCTTGTTTCACAAATTCTGCAGATCATCACATTTGCAACATGAATTTGCAACTTAAAGGATTTTTAAGTTGATATTCAGAGGATATATGTGGATTTATATCATAAAATGCTACAGTATTACAATATTTAGCTATGTCTTAGACCAAAATATTTTTTGGACAGAAATGCAACGATTTTAGACTCAGCAGCTATAGATTTGATGACTGTACAGTACAGAAAACAATCTTAAAGCAGTTTGAGTAATCAAGGAGTTGCCCTCTCTCCCATGGAGGACAGTTAGTCCTTTACCAAATAGATGCCATGGTGACTCCAGCAGCTCACTGCGCCCTTGACGCATACAGCAGCACCTATCTGACACCTTTCACCGTGCCTCTCCTCCCTGCATCCACAGACACACTTTTCTTCTTTTTAGCATGTGTGTGTGTGAGAGAGAGAAGCTAAATCCTTTAATCACACTGCTCACTTTGTCGCATTCTTTCCATCTTCTAAAAAAGTAACTGCGCAGCCCCTTACATCACTTCACCCCAGTGACGACTGAGCGGCACCGGTAATTCACAGCTCTGCATTGCGGTACTCCAGTGCCGGTCCATTCCTGCACCACAGAGCTCAACACATTCTCGCTAAGTCCAGACACCAGAGCCAGTTCGGTAATGCACGCAACCCCCCTCGTGTGTTGTCGCTCTTACCTTTGAGGCAGAACGGGGGAAATCTCAGTTCACTGTCCGCATGGCACACCTGGACCCGAACCGCATCGTCCCACAACCCACCACCACCACCACCTCCTCCCCCTCCTCCTCCTCATCCACCACCCGCCGGAGCGTCCCGTTCAGCTCAACTTTTCTATTGGAGGAGAGAGGGTGAGCGGCACCTCGAGGTGGAAGCAAGGATGCGGCTGTGATTGGTCCACGAGAGAGGGAGGGTGGGAGGGATGCGAGCATCATGCTACTGCGCATCCCAGACAGAGGAGATACGGTCTTCATAGGAATAAGTCTACATCATACTCCCATACACCATGTGCTGCGCATCATAAATGACCTTCAGATCAATTATTAATGGCAGACTGCAGTTTGTCTGGTATATCATGAGATGCATGTGGAAATGAAACAATCACTAAATCCCTTATGATGCGAGTGTTTTGAAAAAAATGGTTGAAGGTTGGTTGCAGGATAAAACAGTCTGCACCGGGACTTGAGCATTTTTAAACTTACCCATGTTTTTAATCTATCTTTGAATTTTTTTTTTTCTTCTAATTCTTATTTTTAATCTTATTCTATTTCTCATTGATTGCACTATAGCATTTTAGCATAGCATTTCAAATAGTCTTTTTAATCTGCATCTCAGCAGTCATGTGTAATACTTTTAGATGAATGTCCTAAAAGAATGAAAGCACATAGAAAGCTGCAGTAAAATTCTCCCAGTAGATAATAATAGATGCATATGCGCACACCAGATGTGTGTTAATCTTTCAAGGATTAACTTTTGTAGGTTTATTTTACATGTCTTTATTTAACACACTAGATGGAGCCACACACACACGCTTGTTGCACTGGGCACAAAAGGAAGACAGGACTGATTTGAAATCCTGAAACCAACATTTATTTCATTTTTTTTTTTTAAAGTTCATTTAAAATACAAAATATTTTGCAATATTATACTGTAGAGTAAACCATTTTGACAGCCTTTCATGCTTCTCATGTAGCTTCAACATTAACCAGAATGTCAGATTATAATCATATCATATACTGTATATCCTACTGTATGTTCACCAGTCACTAGAACATTGTCTCCAGGGTATTCACACTCCAGTGCGCCTGTCCGTTTATCTGTCCATGCCGGCTCTGTATGCTCCAAATTACAGTTTTGGGTTTTTTGTTTTTTTTTTTTGTTTTTTTTTTTTAAATGCACACTCTTAAAAAAGATGCGTCAGTTTCAGGAGGTGTCTAGTTTAGAACAACAGTTTTCCAGCATGCTGCGTTCAGACACTGGACGTTGTCCTAAATTAGATGCATGAATTTGTTTGAAGTGATAAATCCTGTTTAAGTGTGTGCCGTATTTTTATATAAAAAAATACAGAAAAAAAAAGGTGCATGAACAGTCAGAGACAAACAATACAGGTGTCACAAGAGCTCAGTCACAAGTTAAATAATCTCCTTTGATACCTGATAGGCTAAATGTTTGAGCAAATTCACCTGACAAGTTAGAAAAAAATAAAAAGAAAAGAAATAAGATTATAAATTTCACAGCAAATAAAAAGAGTGAAAACTGCAAATAGTCTCATCTCACACAAAGCCATTTTGCACCCTCCCTTACCCATAATGCAGCAGAGGCCAAGCTCTCACCTCTGACCTCAACACATCTACGCTCAGCTCAAGCCGTTATTTACAAAATACAACAAAAATATCTACATGTGGAAAGCTGACACAATGCAACCTAAAAACTTGATGCAAGTTATGATAAACCTAAAAACATGGAAATGTTCTCTTGGGGAAAAGAAAGAAAGAAAGAAAGAAAGAAAGAAAGAAAGACAGAAAGAAAAAAAAAAAGTCTTGTATCTCCTGTTGAGAGTAGGCGCAGACTGCTTGACACAGAATTATAGACTGTTATCCATGGAAATAGAAAGCGATACTATACATCACGCACGCTTTATTATAGTAGCATGCATGTGCTGCGCACACACACACACACACACACACACCCCCAAACATTCACACACGCCCATGCACCCGGACAGTCACACACAAGCTTCATTCATTTACAGTAATATAAAACTCACTGAGTGCTGCGCTCGGATCGTGACAACATACACAGATATAAGGTTAAATGCATAAACCAAAGTCACCAGTGTGTTTACCATTTGCAGTGAAACAAGCAATATTTTCATTCACATAAACAGATACACTTGTTTCCACATTCAGTATCATTACACAATTTTCCGACCCCTTCTCTTCTAAGTGCAACCAGTAACAGTAAGTCCCATTCTTATAGAGTCCGGTCCCCGTTGGCAGTTACCTGGTGAGTAGGTTGGCAGTAGTTTAGTGCTGCTGAGCAGCGGCTCCTCCTCAAGATGAATGGGTTAGGAGGAGAATGGGTTGAAATGAATAAATGAGACGTGATGACGTGTCATCAGGCGTCCATGCTGTGACCTCGTGGCTTCCTACACATTTGCTCAGTCTGCAATTCATAGCTGGAATGGTATGATTTGTCTGTTTCTATACCAAATGGGCTGATGATAGCTCGATAACATGATTGTCAACAAGGCCATAACAATCTATAGTTGAAGATTATTCCTCACATCTAACACCAGTGCACAACTGTGAAAAAGCTCTTCTTTTTTTTAAATCCATTTTTAAAATTATTTTCAGCCCTGTGTAGGAAACCTGGACCCTATAATGAGACTCGAAGAGGCCATTTTAAATTAATAAGCCCACATGGATGGTTCACAATACTCACTGACCATATAGCTCACAATAAAGGGCTGTAGATTTAATGTGCCCTTATGAACAAACTCTACAACATCATCAAACCTGTGGAGCTTATTTTTCCATGAATGTTTAATGCAGTTTTGAATACTCACACAGCATCTGCAGTTGTTATATAAATAAAATCGAGGTGGCATTTTGGATGTACTGTATTCATGGACTGCACTGAGCCCAGGTCTGTCCTGTGCATGAGGGATGCAACTATGGATCTAAAAAAACACTGTTCTCTACAAAGGCACTAGAAACCATGCTAAGAGGTCGTGTGTACTCAGTAAACCTCTTCATGCAACAGCTTTTCTCTTTTCGGCCAGTATACGTAGCAGACACGGAAGTGGGAATGCTATTGGAGACAATGCTGGGATAAGCAGTTAGTTCTGACAATACCATGATGGCCTCAAACAAAGGCTTGCAAAGTGGCCATGATTTCAGGGTGGAAGCGCTTGACAATGACACTGGGATCAATCACACCTCCACTTGTGTTCAGTTAGTGCTCGGTAACAAGAAGCATATAGGCTCGGTGTAAGGGAACAGATCAGGAAAGAAAAAGCAAAAAAAAAAAAAAAAATTAAAATTAGCAAGCTTGAGAAAACATGAGGCTAAAAACAGACCAAATCAGTGTGAGAGTCCTGGCTGGCGTGATAAAGAGTGACTGAACGCTGAGTTCAAAGTTGTTTCTAGACAGGTTTCCAATGACTGCGAATTGACATCCCTGACCTTGAAATATAGCTTTCTTCTTCTTCTATTACATATGTACAAACATCTGTCTCAAAAAAGAAATAGGCTAGCTTCTACTTTGAGTTGCACATTTCACAGCAATGCCCACAAAGGCACTGCTGCCATTTTTTCTCTATATATATCAAACGCCATTTAACACTTTGACTAAAAAAAGAAAATAAAAAACAAAACAATAAAATTCATACCCAGTCGCTAGTAGGTGTGCACCATATACAATCTCAACACACAGCTCACCTCTGCAACAACTGACAACGATGGTAAAATGCTTCATAGAATCATGATTTACTCCATGCAGATGTTTATGAATGTGATTCAATGCATATTTGCCTGCCTGCGGGTCATGTACTGTACTTTGATAAAATATATATTTGGATACATCATGTTTAGCATGTTTGCAAAGGAGATCAAATGACACTAACACACACACACACACACATACACTTGGCCACACTCCTGCTCAGTCTGAGTGGTAATACTCCTTGTACATTCCTTCTGCTTTTCTGTATTGCTTCCTCTCTCCCTCCCTCTTCTCGAAGTCCTCACATCCCTCGTTTCACGCCTTCTTTCAACCGTCATGGGGGGGGGGGGTCGGTCTTCGCCAGGTGGAGTGTGTGTTGATCAGGAGGTCACAGTGTGACAGGGGCTGGCGGGTGTGGAGATGAGGGCGTGTCAGCAAGTCTTGGTGACAGGTAGCCATGGCCACCGAAGTGACGGCCACCACGGTAAAAAAATAGGGTGTCCACAACGACTGTCATCCTAGCAACTGTCACCACAGAGATGGTCACATTTGCCAGGGTGACGAGGAGTGGCCACAGCAATCGTCGCAGCCGGGCGGCGGCCCTTCGTTAGACAAACGAGTTCATGGCGTTGACAGGCGACGGGGCCTCCGAACTCTCGTTGCCTTCGTGTGTGTCTTTCTCTTTCTTGCCGCTGTACTGGCCGATGAAGGAGCCGTCCTCATTGAACTGTCCGTCCCCGCCCTCCCCGTAGTCCACCAGGCTGTCGTCACTCTCGTCGCGGCGCACCGTCCCATTGGACGGCGTCCGGCTGCCCTTCAGCGGCTTGTGGTCCTCTGTGTCACTATAAAAAAAAAAAAAAAAGGCCAGGGAAAGGTTGGAGGGAAGGTTATTGAGAAAATAATTCATGCAGTTTATTCTGCAGTGGTCAGAAACCTGAGGGGCCCCAACACAGAGGACAGGCTCTTATTCAAGCAATGAATCTGGCTTTTCCACTGCACAAGTGTACCCTGCCACACGTGTCACAGCAGCATGTTTTTATGCAGTCTTTTGTCTACAGTTCACTTTAGCTCAGGTGCGCTACAAATGTACAAATGTACACGAGTACTCACTGTTTCCATTCAAAATGAATGGGTTCTTAAAATGGAAAGTCTGGTACATTATGCTTCATGGTACTGTACAGTGGAGCAGCTCAGCTACGTAGCCTATACAGTACAGTACGATCTATAGTGTTAGTGCTGTATTGCTTTAGGCCTGGGTGCTGTTAAGATTCAGGGTTAGTGACCACTGCTAAATAGGATTTTGCAAACACGTGCTGTTCAGTCCTTTGCAATAATGTACCTGCATCAGAATGCGATTTCAGTCAATATGCAGTTTACATGCAGTCATCAAAAATGCAATTCATTATTTTTCCGACAATGAAGTCATTATTAGCATTTACATCCTGTTCTTTTGCTCCATTTGTTTAAAAAAAAACAAAAAAAAAACGCCCCTCGTCTATTCAATACTGCAGCATGGAAGCTCTACAGTTCGGATCATATAGTTAATTTCAACTCTCTTTAATTAAATAAGAGATAATATGATTAAATGAAGGAAGCCAGAGAAGTAAAAGCAGTGATATTTAATGTTAGATTTTAGTTTTAACGTTATAACTGCGGTTATGGTGTTGACTATGTCACAGTGATGAGTATAAGTTGATGTGCTTTCTCTTGCTTTTAGTTTCACTTAAGTCAGACACGTAGCTGAAAGATGTTTTACAGGTTGCGTGAATTGCATGCTGGTTTTACCGCATCTCGTCTTACCTCTCCATGGACCTAAACCCCACCCACCCCAAAAAAAAAAAAAAGATAAAAATGGAGGGACACATGAAAAGCAATTCATGAGCCATAATGAGTCTAATCTTTTATGAGCTTTTCATAGACAATGATTTCACAGTTTTACAAGGCAAAGCATGCACATGGAAACACTTAAAGCACAATGGCATCCATATTAATAACTAAAAAAACAACCATCCTATATATATTATTATCCTATATTATTAAATGGAGAATTGTTAAAATTAGAATTAATATTGCTAGAAAAATGGTGAAAATGTGATGAAAAACTATAAACTAGTGGAAAATTGTCCCACTTATTTTGAGGTAGTATAGAGTTGACGTCGCAGGAGATGGGATTACTTGTTAACGTGGACATATTTTGCGCTGTATAAAGTTTTGTTGATTAGAAGACCCGGTTACAATGTGAGTTGGTCGTTAAAAGGATCAGCACAGACAGTGTGGATTTTGCCTTGCCTCTATGGAGTGTTTGGTAATGGAGACTGGTGGGGAGAGTGTCTCTGCGGCCTGGTAAAATGTTCTACATACAAATAGTCAAGTCAGGAAACAATGAACGAAGAAAAGGTGCTGTAAGCCATGTGGTTAGACTTTTCGGACTTAAAGAATGCATCGTTTTTATTTATCACCTGTATTCTCCAAATGTCCCATCATCCTCCTTCATGGGCTGGATCTCAGGGTCTTGGTGAGCATCTTCTTTCTCTTTCACTGCGGATTACACAGTTTGTTTTTTTTTAAAAACTGCTGCATCCATCCATGTAAAAATGCTTGAAATTACATTAAACACTAATCATGTGCATTACCTGGATATTTGCCACCCTTGTTCCTCTTGATGAAGCACACAATGAGAAGGACCAAGATGAGAAGAGCGATGGCACACATCAGTCCAATAAACCAGCCCTGGGTGGCAATGTCTACCTGCCGGTTGGGTACGGCTGGACACACACAGAAAAAGAGGAAGGGACAGAAAGATGGAGACACACAGTAAGCTTAGGTGTCAGTCCAAATTTAAATCCAGGCTGTTCAGATGGAGGAATCTGAGATTATCAGAGGCTGTAAACACTGAAATGAATTTTTTTTAAAAACGGGTTAAAATGCAATGATCGTTCAGGCACTGAAAACATGAAAAAGAAAAAAACAAACATTACAAAAATAATGGACCTCTTAGTGATGTTTTTAAGTGGCATGCATCGCACCAACTTGATGGCAACTTCTACCATGCTTGTACACTATCTAGGAAACTATACTACCATACATTCATGTCTGAATGTATCACTGCATGTCTGATGACGAGACAGTGCCGACACAAAAATGAGACAGGCAAAAAAAATTAAAACACCAAGACCATCTATCCTGAGGCATGCCGCCTCACCTGGCACCGTAACGTCCACTTCGCCTGTGCTGTGGACCGTCGGGTCAACCGGGTCTCTAGCTACCAGACGCACCTTATAGGTCGTCCCCGGTTTTAAACCTTTTATCATATGTGAGTGTGAACCGTTTACCAACTCCTTTTTCCAGTCCTCTTTACCTAGAATTGGAGTTGTGGATGGAGAGGAATGAAAATCAGGGGAAAAGAGGTTTTCGGGAAAAAATAAATAAATAAAAATCATTATTTGCATAATGATATTTAGTCACCAGTTTGAAAGTTAAAATCATTGTTAATGATCAGATCGATTAAATGTTAAGTGCGGAGATGGCTGGAATACAGAGTGAAGCCTTACTGTTTTCTACAATATATTCCACATATACATTCTTATGGTGTCCAAAGTATTCCCAACTGATCACCGCACCATCCTCCAATATAGACGTGTTAACTGTGCCAAACGCAGGGCCTACAGGAGGCGCTGAGCACACAAGAGAGAAAAAAGTGTTTATTCAAAATGAGAAACATACCAATTCACAACGTCACCTGAATTTTCAAAAAAGAAACTTCATATGGAATAAAACCTTTCAAATATGGCTACAGTGCCAAAATATCAAATAAACGTCCATAACATCTCGCTCTGACAATATGCCAGTGTGTAGGACATAACAGTTCCCTCCAGTTTTATTTTGACATGAAATATGAGCAATCATTCCTTGAAATTAATTTATTTATTATTATTATTATTATTATTATTATAGGAAAACAAAAATTCATAAACTGCTGTAGCAGCTGAATTCAAGTCAAGAATTACAAAAGGACCCCAGCATCTGTTTTACCAGTTAGAGAATAAGCCACAGCTTAAAGTTTCCACTGCCACCTTGTATATACCGTCAGTTGTAACAAAAGGGGCTATATCATTTTTGTTACATAACAAGAGAACCATTAGAGTAGTCTCAGATCCTGCCACAACATACAAAAATAGAACACTTATAAAGTATAGTTGCAACAGAAATGCCCATCTCAGTGAGGACTTCAATTTTACTGTATAGTAGTCCTCTTAAAACAAGCAGCACTCAGGTGAGAGAAATGTAGCAAATGAATCCTTTCTGAACTTACAATAAGTGGAAATAGTAAAATATTCTGAAAGTACCATCATAATATCTCAACTAATAAGAGTTGGTTCCTGAGAGTGTGTATCATTGTCCTCATTTTGATTTTTTTTTTTTTCCTTTTTTGGTGCTAGATTTAAACATTCGCCGAGATGGATCATTTCTGCTGCAATGACTGTGTAGGTAGATATCTGGGGAGCTACAGTAGTGGGGGACACAGGGAGTGCTTGTACCCTTGTGAATCGGGGGATGCAGAGACTGAGTGATGGGGGAAGTTGGGTGAGGGGGCTCTGTGGGGCCTGAAAGAACATGGAAAAGAGTGAGACAACACATGTACAGATCACAATAGCCAACTGCAGAGCCGTGCACAACATGCCGAGTGAAAACACAACGCCTCTAAACCCTGAGGTTCAAAGTTAAATTCAGCACCTGGTTCAGTGTTATACCCTCCCCCCAAAAAAATAAAAATAAAATAAAACTGAATTACAGCATGTATATTATTTGGTTCAAATCAAACTCTATGCACAATCCATCAGTGTAATGCATCAGCAGGTAAATGAAATGAGTTAGTGCTACATCAGCTACAAACGCTTTCACAAGCAGCATGCGAGAGGTCTAATGAAAACATGTTCATTTCATGTAAAAACAAAAGGACTGCAAGCACAGCTAATTTTAATGAATAAAAAATCCTATATTTTAGACTGTTACAATAAATACAGTCTATTCTATCCGGATAGGACACAAGCGTCACTGCTTGCAGATGCCATGGAAGTCTGTCACACTTAAATCCTACTTATTCACATACAGTGGTATGAAAAAGTTTAGGCACCCCTGACAATTTCATTGTGATCAATCAAATAACTGATGGGCACAGCAATATTTCAGTAGTGAAATGAGGTTTATTGGATTAACAAAATGTGCAATATGCATCAAAACAAAATTAGACAGGTGCATAAATTTGGGCACCCCAACAGAAAAATCACATCAATTATTAGTATAGTATAGTATATTATTTAGTCGAGCCTCCTTTTGCAAAAATAACAGCCTCTAGACGCTTCCTATAGCCTCTAATGAGTGTCTGGATTCTGGATGAAGGTATTTTGGACCATTCCTCCTTACAAAACATCTCCAGTTCAGTTAGGTTTGATGGTTGCCGAGCATGGACAGCCCGCTTCAAATCATCCCACAGATTTTCAATGATATTCAGGTCTGGGGACTGGGATGGCCATTCCAGACCATTGTACTTGTTCCTCTGCACGAATGCCTGAGTAGATTTTGAGCAGTGTTTTGGGTCGTTGTCCTGTTGAAATATCCAGCCCCGGCGTAACTTCAATTTTGTGACTGACTCTTGAACATTATTCTCAAGAATCTGCTGATATTGAGTGGAATCCATGCGACCCTCAACTTTAACAAGATTCCCAGTACCAGCACTGGCCACACAGCCCCACAGCATGATGGAACCTCCACCAAATTTTACTGTGGGTAGCAAGTGTTTTTCTTGGAAGGCTGTGTTCTATCGCCGCCATGCATAAGGCGCTACTCTTCAGAGGAGAGTCAAAGAGACTTGCAATTGGCCACCTTAAATACCTTTTCTCATGATTGGATGCACCTGTCTATGAAGTTCAAGGCTTAATGATCTCACCAAACCAATTTTGTGTTCCAATTAAGCAGTGCTAAGTAGTTACAGGTATTCAAATCGAAAAAATGACAAGGGTGCCCAAATTTTTGCACAGCCTATTTTTCATGTCTGATTTAATTTCATACTTCATACAAACTTAATATTGCTACACTAAAAATCTTTGTCTGGAAAATTCCCCAGTACTCAGCTTTTATTAGAAAAGGAATGGCATGCCACTGTGATCAGTTTCTGTGAACACGGAGTAAATTATGCAGCCTCAGAGGGGTGCCCAAACTTTTTCATACCACTGTATAGGGAGTCTGCAAACAACTTAGTCACATGCAGGGAAATGTAAGTTAAATACAAATATCTATGCGAAGTTAATTATATCTGATGCTGTAATGAGCATGCAGGGACTTCCACTGGCAAACTTGGGTTACCTTTGCCCGTCACTACAGTGGGCTGAGTACGAGCTTCAGAGAGAAGAGAGAGAGATAGAGGTAGAGGAGTGTGAGAGGTTGAATGCAGTAGACCCTCGTGGTTGTAATTTTCACAGGAATCCCTACTCTCTGTCAGGGCCCTGTCATTCTGACTACTGCACTCCTCATTTCGGTTGCTGATATAACATTCTCACCTTTTCTTCCTGTTGTGATTGTAATTTGCTACACAAGCTAAATGCTTAAACTGTAAGTTTATGTACCCAGGACTCACTTGTGTCCATGATTGTGAAGGCCTCTTCTGTGATGATGGGGCCAGAGCCCTTGATTGTCTTTGCACTTAAGTAAAACTTGTACAGCATGCTGGAGTTCAGGTTGCTCAGGGTAATGGTGGTCTCGTTGGCTTGAAAGGTCATGACCTTGACTGGTCCCAGTTCACTGGTGATGTTGACTG
Source organism: Seriola dumerili (assembly GCF_002260705.1). Taxonomy (NCBI): domain Eukaryota; kingdom Metazoa; phylum Chordata; class Actinopteri; order Carangiformes; family Carangidae; genus Seriola; species Seriola dumerili. The sequence continues at coordinate 10,582,937 of NW_019174393.1, forward strand.
TAGAGACAATAATGGAAAAATAACAAACGTTTTTCCCTTTCCACGAATGCTGCTTAATACTGGTGCAGAATACAGGTAGAGTGTCAGGCAGCTGGTAAGCCTACCTGGTTGGTATTTCAGTGTGTATCCAGCGAGGCGTCCATTGTTGTTCATTGGTGGACCCCAAACCACAGTGAGAGAGTCCAAACCGGGGTTGATGACATTCATAAAAGAAGGAGGTCCGGGGACTGAAAAAAAAAAAAAAAACAGAACCACAGTCAGGGCCTGTTGCAAACAGGACTATTCATAGGACATACTGTACCAATGGTTAATAGCGGTTCATGGACCTGTATGATTGGTAGGGCTTTTTCACATCAATGCTACGGTTTTCCATCAGATGAGGGTATAGATAGATGGTTGAAACACAGATGTTGGTCCTAACTTGATTAATACAGCAATTACTACAAAAAAGGTATGCCTTGAATAAAAGAAATAGAATCAGGGTTTCCCTTATATTGACATTTCATTTGCAATATAGAAATGTTTGTATGTCTATTACATTCCAACCAGTAGATGTCGCACTGTTAACATGAGGCCTGAAGAAACCATCTCTCAAACCACTTTGCTGGAATGGCTCAGAGCTTCATCTCACCATAACCAGTTGTATGGTGTCCTGTGTGGTACTACTGTGTTATATTTGCTAGGGTGTTTGGGTTGTGCTCCATGGATGCTCTGGGTGGTTGCTAGCATAGCTTAGGTGGTTGCTATGGCATTTATGGTCGGTTACTGCAGCAACTACTGCGAGGGTGTTATCATAGTGCTAGTACTAGCAGCAGCAGCGGTATTACTAGTAGGTATTAATAAACAGATACAACACACACATACATTTAATGTATGCTGCTCTACAATAATTTGAGGTGAGTGAGTATGTGAGATCATATCTAGAAAAACTACTGGGAGGCCAACTAATGGGAAGACAAGAAAATCATCAGTTTTCAATATGCATGATGCGCTAGAACCATGTCGGTCAACTCCAGGAAAACACACCTCCTTCAGGTGTCTCAAATGTCTTGCTGGGGCTCGCAGGCCCTTCTCCTTTGTAATTAATGACCCTGATGAAGAGGCTGTAGAGGCTGTAAGGCTTGAGGCCTGGCAGACGCCCCTCGGTACGGTTCCCACTGAACGTCAAAAGCTGCGTCTCCTCATCCATGTTCGCCTCCGTCTCCTGCAAGCCGCGCTCACGACGATAGTATACCTAGGAGATGCACCAAGAGTTAATGTGCAGTCTTCATGGGTTGCTGTTTTACTGTTTGTTTTCCTTATAGTTTGCCCTGCTAAGATTGTACCACACAGATTCAGGTGGCTGAGCAGAGGGGTTTTTTCATAAAGAAGCCCCAGAAACAGTGTTCATCATGAAAACCTGCCTTGAGTGAGCTTGATAATACCCTTCAAGCTAATATGACAAGACTAATTCAAGCCTGGCTTAAGAGCTGATTTGATGATTTCGAAATACAGACTGTGTGTTTAATTCTTTTAATGTTATTGCCATTTATATTGAAGGTAAATGGTGAAAATGCATCTTTCACAATGGGGCTACAGCTGGGGGTCAAACTTAGTTTATTTTTCCTCTTTCCAATTATTTTTCTGCTTTTTGCATTAACATCTGCCTACAGTGTGTCAAGTGATACCATTTGATACGTGCTGCCATTTAACTGACTTCAGAGTGCAGCACTTGAAACTTCAGTCGGACTTAGATGTATTTAAAAAGGTACAGAATTGCCTGAAAAGAAGAGAGCTGGTAAAGTACACCCAGCTTAACTTGTAGTCTTTTTCCAACATAATGTGGGCTTCACACAGCCTTGACCACCCATCTCTAAATAATGACATGAAAACTCTGCATCTCCCTCCCTCACACACACATCCCTCAGCAAACATTTTACAGAATGAGCGAAAACACTGCCCATATATACACACCTGAAAATGACTGCCTCTTTATCAATTATCCAATGAGGAGCAGACACATAGATGACCAGCCTCTAAGGAAGCTGAAGTTACAACAATGAAATGCCAAAATAAACCACTCCCCCACTCCCTGTTTCTAAGTATTCCCTTTTAATGGAATTCGCGTGTTCACTCATCTAAGCTGATAAATTTGTGTTTTTCTTTGGTTAGTTTGATTTGCTTGAACTGTTTGACTGTGTATAGTTGGTTGCATTTACAGTTTGTATTGTAGCCTCGTGCTTTGAGCTTTTATTTTGACATCCTGAGAGGCTGGCCTCTATGTGTCTACTCCTCATTGGATAATAGACGAGTCAGACATTTTGTGGGGTGTGTGATATATAGACTGTGCTTTCACGCAGTCTGTAAAAAAAAAAAAAACTGATGGGGGCCATGTGGGGTTGAAGAGAGGGGAGAGTCTTTAGTTTAAGTGTTGCTGGCTTGTTTAGCATGTAGGTGCGCATGCTACAAAATGCAAAGGCTTCCACGTGTGTTCAGCGCTCTTCAATTGAGTTTTGTCACTCACACAAAGCAACAACAACAAAGACCAATAACCCTTTATCAAACAATACCTTGTATCCCTGTAGTTTTCCCCTTACTGAAGGGGGAGGTACAGGCTCCCAGTGTACCTCTGCTAGCATACTGTTATGAACCATGATCTGCACACTGTCAGGAGCAGACGAAGGCACTGCGAAACATTAAGAAACAGAAGCAGTTAGTTAACATCGAGTTTCAAAACACCACTCATTAATAAAGTTAAGAAGACTAAAAAGATCAGATTCAAATGTTGGTTGAAGAAACAAAATGGCAACATATTGACTGAACCGACTATAATGTTTATGCAGAATTTAACCTTGTAGCATATTCCTATTTTGACTAAATTTGACCAATGATGTGTTATCATCAGTTCACTCACAGTCTTCTCCAGAGTACCCAGTCACTACTTCAGGGTCTGGTCCGCTGCCATAATTGTTCACAGCTTGAACTTTAATTTCGAATGGCACAAAGGTGGGGGTTCCAGTCACAACGAAGTGGGTGGCGTTGACCACGTTCTCTGATGACCAATCTTCGTCCGTGTCCTTCTGTCTCCACTGCACTTTGTACTCCAAACCAGGCCCGTTGGACTGGAATCCTGTCAGTGGCTGTACAGAGAGTAATTTCAATTAGTCTGTTGCTGAAAAATAATGAACAACAACGAAACAGTGGAAATTCAGACACAGTGAATGAAAATACTCCAAAACGGTGTCTTCTTAGGACTTATGTTCCCAGTCAACCCACAGCAACCAGAAATCAAGCCATTCAAAGAGAGCTTACTGTCCAGTAGATGACCAAGTTGTCAGGCTCAGTTCCTTCTCCATGAACATCTGATGGATTTTCATCAGGAGCTGGGGGGGGGAATGAAGGCTTAATCTCTGAATACCTTTTTCAACATAACTCTACATGATTATATTTTCTGGGAGATGACTGTGTTCACTACCTGCGGGGTTGGTCCTGTATTGGCGCGAGGGCTGGCTGGGCTGGCTGTAGCCCACGCGATTCTGAGCCAGCACTCGGAAAGAGTAGTAGACGTATGGGGAGAGGTTTAACTGTGCTGTGGTGCTGGTGCCGACAACTTCTGTCAGGTTGATCCAGATTCCTGGCATGTGGAGCAGATCCTCATATTGGATTAAAAAACCTGGGGAAGATAATTAAAAATTAAAAAAAAAAAACCCAGATAATTTCTGTGGGTTAAGTCAGTGTATTTAATTCTGTGTATATCTAGCCATGGTGGTTCATTGCGCCAGCTACCATGGAGATTCATTTATTTGTTCTTGTTGATACTGACTGTGCAGTGTCTCGTTTTGAGTTTGGCAGTGGACAAATGGAGTGTACTTTGAATTAACAACTAAGCAGCAAAGATGAACACGTCATACTCTGCGTGGGACTGTTGTGTTCATCTCCAGGGATCCAGGTGAGCTGAACGCTCCTGTCCGTCTGGTCAGTCAGCTCCAGGTCGGTCGGAGGGTCGGGTTGTTCTGCAAACACAACGAGGAGCTCAGGAACACCGAAAAAATTGAAACGCTCTCATTTAGAACCTGCTACTGACACTTTTTGCAGTAGTATTAAAAACACACCATTGTGCAGTAAATGAGGAGTAATTGACTTTGAAGCATACTGTAGCTTTTGAGCTTAAGATTGGCTTCTTGTTGTCAGGGATTTAACATTAGTTTTTTTCTTTTTTTCTTTTTTCATGAAAGTGCATCTAAAATTAGAATCAATGTAACAAACCAAAAGCAGACGGTATGCTGCCTTGAAAGCAGGGCTAGTTTATTTTTACAACTTTTTTAATATTTCATGACAGAAAAGTAAAACGTTGGAAGTGTTGTATGAACTCTGTGGGGAAAAAAAGATATTACTTTTATCTTCATTCAGTAATATACAGGAGGAAGTTTGTAAAAAAGAGTTTGATCAGGAAACTCAGGTGTTGTCACTTGTGGTTGATTAGACCTCTGCGCAGGTTGGGGCTGAGGCCAATCAGGCAGGTTAAGTGAAAACACCTGTGTGGGTGCGCCGTGATCATGCATGGTGAAACTAAACTTTTAAAACCGTCCTCTACATTAAACAAAGCTAAATAAATACAATGATGCAATATGTAACACAGAGAACAAGAGCAAACCACATAAAATAAATGTCGAGACAAAATGGAGGCTACAGGTTTTGCAGACGAAACTGATGACTGAAGACAATGAAAAGTCACAAGATGCTACACTGTTTGTTTACCGTAGGCAATAGCCGGAGTAGGAGTTGCCTCTGTGACGGCGAGAAGCAAAAGTAAAGTGCAGGAAGAAGGTTAGATGTTAGGGACAGACATTTTAGAAACGGCAGAAAAGCAGGAACATTTCTATAGTAATGTGATTCTTTGTTAGAATATAACGGAAGTTATAGTTCATGACCAACCAGAATAAAGTTTTTGATAGAAACGGGACACACGACACAAGGACTCATTTGTTTATTCTCTCTTGCGTTCATAAAACCACTGTCAATACAGTAATTTACCATGCTTCACTCAATTGTTTTGAAGAGGAGAAAAACATAAACTCGTGGTTGGATCCTGAAAGTCACTTCTGTGACTTCTAAATTCAAAATAACCTGTCAACATGCTGAGTGCATGAACCCCTTTTCATGCACATTAGGATGTGAACATACCGACGACAGTCAGCATAGCGCTGGCTGAGTCCTGGTCCAGGGTTGTGTTCATGATGCAGGTGTAGGTGCCCTCATCTTCATTTGTCACATCTTTAATGGTCAGACTGTCTGTGTCCACCTCAAACCTGAAAGCAGTGCAACATGTGAGATTTTTTGCCTAAATTATATCCTGTTCTTTCCACAGGCGGAGGAAGTGATTAAACAAATTAATCAGATTAAGTGAGTGCCAATCTCAAGGTGTCTTGTACCTCTCGTCATCTGGCAGTTCTCCACTGTCTTTGAGCCAGGTCATGGTGGGAATAAGGGAAGGGTCATGTTTGACTTTGCACTCGAACACAGCGCTCATTCCTTTCTGCACCATCTTGTACTCCGGCTGCCTCAGGATACGGGTGGGCTCTGGAGGACGGAGGAGAAAGGCAATACAGAGTACAGCTTGATGGCCACGTGACTTAATGGCTGTAGGGGCCTAAAATATCAATTCCATGAGGCTAAAAGTTTAACCATCAATCTCATTGTCTGAAATATGATTGGGCCATATCTGACCTTTAACCTCCAGGAAGACATGGTTCTCCTTGATCCCCAGGTTGTTGCTGGCAATGCAGGTGTACTTTCCGCTGTTTAGTGACTGGGCCACGTTGATCTCCAGTGTACCATTCTCATGGATCACGTATGGGTCACCATTCTTAATACTGGTCTGACTGTCTTTGAACCTGCACAGAAACAACAACGCATTTTTTTCATAATGACAACAAAATGGATTCAATGTCACAGACAACCTAATCTGTTATCTTACCATGTGATGGTCGGTATTGGAGAGCCAAAGGAGGAACAGTGAAGTAGTGCAGGGTTGTTGGTGATGACCTGGTACACTCGGTTGGGTGGAGTGAGCACCCTTGGTGGTTCAGCTGTGTGGAGAAGCCAAATGTGATCTAAAGCAGCACTCAATATGTCTCTCACAACAGCCTGCATATCCAAATCGTACCATAAACGTTTAATACATTTCCATCTACACATGTTTTAACTCACCAAGAACATTGACAAAAGCATTCGCCATCACGTAGCCAAACTCATTGGATGCATGGCACTGGTAGACAGCACTGGATCCTGACTGCACGTGGCTGAGAATCACAGTGTCGTCCTCCACCTTGCGGCTGTGGTCCTCAGGAGCATCTAACACAGGACCAGAGATGGAATATATTGATCAAATTACAGAAAGAACATCTCTAATCATCATGTTTCTGGTAAATTCAACTGCACTGTAAGAGTTCTGTCTATGTAGAAATCAGCAGGTATTTTATAGAATACCATGCAGAGGGAAAAAAACAACAAAAAGGAGGAAAAAACACGGTTGGGACTGAAAATTAAATTCCCAATGCCACTCCACATCTAATTTATACACTCCGTTGCTGCTGTGTGCTTTAGACAGAAGTGTGTGTGTATGTGTGTGTGTGTGTGTGTAATGTAGTACATTCTATTTTTGAAAGCATGGTCTCATTTTCACTCACTCTCTATGGGGACTCCATTCACAAACCAGCTAATCTTCGGTTTGGGTTCTCCATTGACTCGACAAGTCAGGATGCCAGTCTCATTCGGAGCGAGGATCAGGTTCCTGGGAGCACTGACCCAGAAAGGAGCCGCTGGGGATGAACAAGAATAAAGAAGATACAGAGCAAGATCCTTAAGAGAATATGACAAAATAAACTTTACGTGGCCTGCACGATATACTTGGTATGAATGGTTGCATCTATGTAATTGTAAGATTAAAACAAATAAAGGTGATTTACTTCACCTAATCACTCCCTGTAATCGTAAAGTGTTACTAGTACTACCGATCTCACTGTGAATCAACACTTGGGTCAACAGCTCTAGAAGCTTTTAGTGCATTACTTTGTTTTGCCAACAAACCAAGAATGAATATCTTTATATTCCCTGGTTTTCAACTAACCCTAACCCTAACCCTAACCCTAATCCTCACCCAAAAAAGACAAATATTCCTTAATTTCATTTTCTTGCTTGAGAATTCACAGCTTTTCTATGTGATGGTAGACTGAATATGTTTAGGTTTTGGGCTGTGTCAGACAAAATATGCAACTTGATGACATCACTTTGGACTTATCGTAATTTGAGACAAACTTTTTGACACTTTATTGACAAAATGATGAATCGAGACACAAATTGGAGAGTGGAGAATGAAAATAATACCTGAGTGCATCCCTACTTAAATTAATGCACTTTAAATAGGACAAAAAGAACAAAAAACGGTATTAAATAACATGTGATGCATAAAATTATGTACATTTAGAAGCATTGCAAAAAGAAAATACCTGAACTGATTTGCATACCTTTGACAGTGACCTTGATGACATGGTCTGCAGTGCCCAGGCTGTTTGTGGCCGTACAGCGGTAGTCTCCCGCATCGGCTTCATTCACATCCGAAATCTTCAACGTTTTCTTGAAGTTACGGAAGGACATCCTGCTGCTTGGCATTTCACTTCCATTCTTCTTCCAGGAGATCTCTGGCGTAGGCCTATCATAGAAGCCCTTACAAATCAGTTCTGTTTGTTTGATATTTCTGCATTTTGATTTTTAGTATTAAAGCACATTCATGTATAATACATTTTTTCCCGCAGGTTTTTTTCGTTGTTTATCACTAACATTTGATAAAGTAAACACAAACCCTAAAGATGAGAGAAACTGTGATGCAAAATCGCTCCAGATGCCAACTTACAAGCCCTCAGCAATGCATTCCAGCTCCAGAGTCTCCCCTCTCAGAACCATCTTGGTGCTGGTGGCGCCCTGAGGTGTCATGAAACCAGGGCGACGCTCCCCCTCTGGGCTGTCTGAACATACGAGAACACAAGACTAAATCAGAACCGGGTGACAACATTAGACTTGAAGGTTTGAGTTATCCAAGAGGAGTATAGGAAGTGAAACTATAAGCTCAGGGAGCCATTCACATTGTCGTGAAGGACAGAGGTAGAGTCAAATATACACTATGAAAAGTGATTTGCCAAAGTGGATAGAAGGGATAGAAAATGAGTGAATGATGACCCAACACAATGCAAGAAGAAGACATCTTTGTTTTGCCTCATTTCATACAGTACGAGCACTGACAGAATAAGCGAGCGAGAGGAATCTCCCTGAGAGGGGTAGCCATGGGTTTGTTGCTATGGCAACATGGGAGGATCTTGGCAGAAAGCAACCCTCCAGCCACACACATATATACAGTATGCACATTCCTCAGAAGGTCCTTGTTGAAGGATCTAGATTTCCTTCTAATTACTCTGCCAAAAAGGTCACTAATATGATAAATGAGCCTCTTCCACTTTAGAAGGTAGAAGAAGAGCAATGCCGTGTTCAAATGTGTTGTGTTTACATGTGGCCATCTTGGATAACCAGTGATGGAGCAGAAATCAGTCTGAATTTGTGTGTGTATTTGTGATTCCAGGGGAGATGCATTTAGCTGATATGTAATGTTTGCATGCTTTGAAGGTAGTAGGTAGTTCAGAGCTTGTTAGGATATAATGTTATCTACACACAGGCAATAAACAGATACTGTTGATTTTGTCTTATAATAAATATTGTATCATGCATCACAGTCAATTCAGTTTTATTTGTATTGATCAAAATCAATGGTTTGACTGACACTCTACCCTTAAACCTTTAATTTGCATTAGAATGAACTCCACATAAAACTAATCAGATAAAAATGGGAGACACCTAATGGAAGAGTACATGTTAATATAATCACAGAGGAGGGGATTGAGACCAAGTTAAAGGTGAGTGTGTATGTCGGGTACGGTTATGCGAGGGAGTAAAAATGGGGCTGGGTTCACACTGGGGGGGGGCTGAATGGGAATAAACCAGCAGCACTCACCACTAAAGAAATCAGTGACATTGTATAAAGCGGCCAGAGTCTCATTCATTGTTTCCACTGTAATATAACAGAAAATCATAAGCATGCAAAACTAGGAAATAAACAGGCAATGCTTTATTTTACAATGACTTTTCCCCCATGTGTTTAAACCAATGCACTTGACTGTGCAGTGTAAGTACAGAATAATTTTGCATTGCAGCAAAAGCGTTGTGTAGTGTAACATAATATAAAATACAGTTATGTCATTCTAACAGTTGACATACGGCCATTATAAAATCAAATATTGCTATATGTGCTTTTTAATGCACAGCAAATGTACAATAAAGGAAGACCAGCAACCAAAATTCATCTAAGACAGTTTTGCATGAGTAACATATCAAACTGTATCACAAGCAACACAGTAACGCAAGATCCTAATGTATCACAAACATGGGGAAAAAGTACATCTAGAAAATGCATGCAACCATAATCAAAAAGCAATGGTTTATTTCAACTGATATAGGCCTGTTCAGTGTCTTGACTTACTGTTGAGCACGGTGACTGAAATGGGCTGCTTCTGCTGGATGGTCTGTGTGTGGGGGAAGCGAGCATAGCAGATGTAGTCACTCCTGGTGTCTTCTATGAGAACGTTTGAAAAGTACAAGTCTCCGTTCAGGGCCTGGGACACTCGCTGATCCAGCGGAAGCCTCTGAAAGTCTGAAGGACACGGAGTGTTAAAACGCTAAAAAAAGAACAATTTATCAATGTAATGAGCTTGCTGGACTTAGTTTTACTAGAAAAGGACGTTTACATTTACTCATTTGGCAGACGCTTTTATCCAAAGTGACTTACAAGTGAGGGTCATCACTAAAGCTTCACTGCAGTGAGACCTTGGTGTAAGTACTACATCTTTACTTTTTCATTGGTAAATGAGTTGGTAAAAACACCTATTTTCCACACCTATTTATCACCTATTTATCACATCTATCCAAATACCTCATGATTTATATCATCATCCACTGTCATGTTCAAAAAGGCAGCAAAAAAGATAGAATAGATATAGAATGCTGGATACATATTTTAAATGTACAATCCTTTTGTTTGTGAATGTTAAATCCTTATGTCCTTGTATAATGAGCGCAGATATGCACACATGCAAACGACTCACTGTTATCCATCCAGAAGATGACAGGAGGGGGTAGCCCGGCAGGGGGTCGGCACTGCAGCACCAGGGAGACCCCCATCTGCACAGTGATGGCTTCATTTCTTTCCTTCGACCACAAGGGGGACCCTGCGAGTCACAAGCATCAAACAAAGGTTCTGAAGGCTTCCCAGAACTTAAGATCATATAAATTTTCATTAAATGTTTTGAACAAAGTGTAAAACATAACTTATCAAACTGTAGTTGGTGCCGAAGCCATTAGGATCAGTTTTAATTTACAAAAACGGGGAAAAAAATGGAATGGAGTATAAGGAGGCGTCTTACTGGACTGCCTGATGACAATGTTGTTGGAAACCGCGGTGCCGTGCTCATTGTGAGCTGTACACTGGTACGTTCCCTCGTAGGCCTCCGCCTTCTCCCCGCTGATGTCAATGACCAGAGTTCCTGAACCGGGTTTCATCAGGACTTTGGAGTCTTTCTCGACGTCAAAGTGGGTTCCATTTCTCGTCCATGAAAAGCTAGGATCAAGCAGAACAATAAATAACATTTTATTTTCCAGGCCAGCAGCAACAAGGAAACATACATCATACATGAGCGGAAATGACATGGCACAACCCATGTGTTCAAATCATCAACATGCATTCTGCTTCATTATGCAGATTGATTTGAATTACTGTTTTCATAGTGGGGAGTTTGGCTGATTGTAACTCATTTGATTCAGAGACTGCTGGCAAAATCTAAACTGTGGCTAATTCACTCTGCCAGGTGTCTCTCAAGCGATTTGCTCGCCATGACAACAGTTGCTATGGTGATCCATATTTCTGCACTGCTCCAGGTTAAGTTGCCCTCAGGAACAGGTCTATAATTTCACAGAGAGGAACCATAAAACTGAATGGAAATCAGTTTGCTCTTGATTTCTGAAACTCTCAGGTTGTATCTTTACAATAACATTTCAGGAGCATTTGTGCCTCATATATTATGTCAACCAGAGAGGAAACCAGTGAAATATGCTAACGCAGTGTTTAACTGGGATGGATACCTGCATACTTTTCTTGCCTGTTGCACATGTTCTGATAAACAAGCCCCAGTGGCAGTGGGAGGAGTGATTGTCTCACCTGGGATTTGGCTTCCCCTTGGCCTCACAGTGGATGACGATGTTCTCCCGCGGATCAAAGATGTAATCCTTTGGGGACTGTAGTGTTATAGTTGGGGGTTGAGGCACTGGAGATACATGAGTAGAAGCGCAGTTGAGACACACACACAAACAGCGCAATGTAAGCATTGCAGACTGGAACTTCAATATTCAAGCAGAGGAGGCGCAGGCAGCATGCAACAAGCATTCACATTCAGTCCGACCTGACAATCAAGTCTGGAGCGGAAACTCTCTCTGCAAACAATAAAGCCACAATAGCTATCTCACCCCAATCTGAAGACAGACAACTTACCATGGAGCACCACTCCAAGACAAGCAAGCCACTTTACATGGTAACAGTGCTAAAATAACTGCATGCACATCTAACATTGCTCAAACCCACACAAAGACAATTTAAGTTTAAGAGCAAAAACTCCACACTAGAAGTCACAGCAGTGTTTGAGCCAACTTACATCCTTCCAGTACTTTAGCTTTTTGTCCACCATGACACGCCGTACCACAGTAGTAGTAGAATAGTGAGGAAAGGTGTTAGTTTTTGCAAGGAGTAAACAGCAGGTTCAGGTGAAATAGTTGCGCTTTCAGGTACTTTTAAGCATTTGATTGAGCCTGCCTGAAGTTTGGTTAAGGACAAGCTTTCCTACTTGCTTCAGTTTTTGTGAGGCAGGTGCAATAAATGCAACAGAAGCAGCTGAAAATATTACAATTTCCACACAGGATATGTGATACGAAGGGAAAAAGAGTTCCTCCAAAATTTGAATTGCATTTCATAACTGAAAACCACAACTCCATGCTGAAACATGCAAATATGAATTACAAGAACTGCCGAGTGGAGCTCATCTAAAGCTCTTTTTGCGGCTCGTAGAAGCTATAATTCATTACGCTCTGCAGAATGTAATTTCCATTAGAGCATGAAAAGTTTCCTTAATTTATGGAAGTGGAATACTATTTTCCTGTATTGCAATATTACTATGTATAAACGTGATATCGGTAAGGAAGATACTTACGATCAAGAGGCACCTCTAGCGCTGATGTCATGCGACTCAAGAGTATGAACAGCACAGCTCCGAAGCCAGGCGTCCACTTCCTATTCCAGTCCATGGATGGGTGCGTCATGGTGAAAACCTTCTTATCCAGGTTCAACAGCAGTTCGGGTGGTCAACACGGTGAAGAAGTCTGGATCCACACAACAGAGTGGTAGAAAAGATGATTAAAAAACAAAAAAACATTTTACTATGTAGGTTATTTTTGGTAAAGTATACTCTTACACACATACATAGTTGCAAGGGTGTTAAAAGTGGTGTAAGTGCAATGTGTATACAATATTAGTCCATAAAAATGACAGACAAGGGTACAGAGATATAAATATTTAGTCTGAACTGCAATGGAAACTTCACTTTGTTGCCTTTTTCTGTGCAGTTTACTGACATTCACAGGGTCCAACATCCAAAGCAGGGTGTTTAAGTAGAGCATTGCAAGTGGCTTGTCAGTTAGATAGCCTGTCATTCTGCCAACGTATAGACTTTGGCAGGAGGAGAAGTCAAAACAAACTTGATTTCAGTCTTTATTTGAACAACCTATGCACTGTGCACTTATCTGTCCATCTCTCCCGTTATTTACCTTCGAGTGTTGGAGAACATATAAAGAGACACAGCAGCTTCACATAAGCATTAGTTTAGACTCAAGCACACTTCATTTTGTAATACTAGGCTTTTTATGTGTGGGAGCTGCCAACATCCATTGTACCTTAGATTGAGAGAAGACACACACTCGCGTGTTTAGAAAGTCTCTGTGGAGATATTTGGTGCTAGCTGTGTTCACATTCGCATTGTTATTGACAAAGATGGCCCACTGCTTACTGGAACATCCCGTGTGCACCGCTGAGGTGTCCCGCCTGACACCACGTGTCTGCCTGTAAACATATGGCATGTGAGTGCACTCGGCCGGAACAATTACAGCTCCGCCGCAGATATAGCCTGCGCACAGATTGGCACGTGCACGCACAAACGCACATCAGTGGGGGGGTGGGGTGGGGGACCAAAACATTCTTGCCGGTGCAGTGTGTTATATGGATCGAGTTACACATGAGTGCACACCCACAAGCGCTATAGCATAACATAACATAACATAACATAACATAACGAAGAGACGCAGATTGATACGTACAGCCGTCAAACGCACAAAATCATGTCGGCATTAACGGGCTCTTGTAAACTGCACCATGGGGAACTGGAAATTCTGACTGTCTTTGTTTTTCCCTTTTATGTCCTCTGTCTTTCAGTGTGTATAAGCCTCTGTCACATGTGCATTTGCAGGCTTTCATTTATTAGCAAATTGGTAATATATCACAGCACCTAATGGCATTCAGACCCTCCCTTGCATATGCTGGTTTTGATTAATGTCTGTCTGCTGCACAATATAATATACATGTTAGCCTGCCTAATTCAGGAAGATGGGCATAATATCTAATAATATACAGTCTTAAAATATTTGCAAGATTCAAGCACCGCTATTAATGTTTAATTTTATTCAAGAAAATAAATTTTTCCCCTGGTGTTATGTGAACGGTTCAAAGTCGCCAAAGGGTGATAGTAACTCCTGTCAGCAGCCTGAGATGGAATTCAAGGTGGAGCAGTGTGCTGCTGTCAGGTGAATGGCTCAGTCCATCCTGACATCTTCATTATTCATGACTCGCACATGCATCTTTGCACATACATTGTAGACACACACACACACATGTGCGCATACAGAGGTCTACATATACACGGGAGGTTGAAGTCTTCAGAGGCATTTCGAAGGTGAAATTATCAGGCTCACTGCTAAACACAGGCCAGTCTCTACTCTGCTGGAGAAGATCCATGTCTGATGACATAGGGAGAGTGTGGTAATGAACACACACTCAGAAAGTAGTGTGTCAGATTTTATCCAGCTGAGCTAGGCAGAGTGTGAGCTAATACAACCCCAGGACACAGCTAATTACGCCGACACGTCCTATTGGATATTACTCTCATTAGTTAATCGAGAAGGAAGACGACGGAGGGAGAGAGAGAGAAGAGAGCAACACAACTGAATGCATTAGATGAAGGCCATGCATGCTAAATCTTCTAATCGCATTGTGGAAAAGGCAATGTGATATCATGCAAATGTAATGGCCCATCTTCTGATTAATTACTATAATGCTCTGTGCTGCTGCAGCAAAAAAAAGAAAGCCTCCCCCATGGCGACAGTGGCCATATTAAGCCTTGCTGGACCTCAGGCCATTTTCTCGCAGACAGTGAAGCCCATTCACCTGGTTGGGAATAAGTGCGACTTTTGTCTAGAACATAATGAGTGACTAAAAGAGAACGGGAGATGAATGATGGAAGTTGAAGAGAATGTGCAAATGGTTAAAAATGAAGACATCCAAAGAAAGTACAGAGGATGGGGGAGGAAAGGAAAAAAGAATTCTACAGCCGGAGGGAAGATGATGATAGGGGACGTGTGAAAATTCAAATGCAGCATCAATTACTTTACTGGTCTTCTGATTTAAAAACAGAACCTGACTGACAGAATTTTTTAGGCCTATATAATTATTGAAAATAATAAAAATCTGATGAAAAATATGCAGTCAAACTTTTTAACAAGTATTTTGTCACAGACATGTCTGAGAAATGCCATTTTACAGTTGAACAATAAATATTTATCAAATGTAAGTATAATAGTATGTAAAAACACCGGAAAAGACAACCATATTGAACATTAAGACTAACCTATAAAAATGCTGCCAATAAAACACTTAAGTTCACTCACTTTTCATTACATATCTGCCAACATACACACTACTTGATTTGTAATGTTCTGTACAAATTGAAAAATTTCCACATGGAACAGTGTGTTGACCACCAGTGCATTGGCCTGTCGCCCTGTCAGTAACAGAGGATACTGCTCTCCTTGTACTGTCAAATACAGAACACTAGTGAGCCTTGAAAAGATAATCATGACACCAAACGAAATGAAGTATTTTGGAATCAACACCACAAATCTTTCATAAATGTAAGGTTGTTTGATGAGTTTGTAAAATGTAACCACATTAACATTATTGTCATTAAGAGTATAAAGAGTAAGAAAAGCAGCAGAGGCACCAGAATCAATAGAACTTTAATCCTACAATGAAGTTTGAACGCAGCCCATGTTATTTTCCCATTTACCGATGTGCTCACTATATAGTCCTCTGCATAGAATTAGCTTTTGGATTATTGCAGAAAAGAAGCTCTTTGATGAACAGATTTTGTTCAGCAAGATAATCCTTAGAAATGAACACCACATATTTGATTTTTTGAAGCCTAAAGACAGTTACCAGAAGTAAAAAGCTAATGTTAGGCTATAAACGAACTACACCGCGGTCACACTGCTTAGTCACCACCACTAAGCTTCCACCTTGTCATTCGGTTTTCAGTCTTCTACAAAAACCTTTCCTAGAAATTTAGCAAGAGCGTGAGTATGAACACAACACGGTTATGAAGGTGCACTGTTGAGTTGATCTGTTTTCATGTTTGGTATGATGACATTTAATGTCCCAAACAACCTCTGTCTCATTTATACACTTATTAGCAACCATCTTTTTTAAGACTCGTAAGAGCTTAAAAAAAAAAAATCACAGCTGGGGTATTTACTGGCTGATTTTATGTTGTAGAATAAAACCTGAAAATGTCACCACAGGCCTTATTTCAGGCATCTCACCAAAAAAAAAGCCACTGAATTCAGGACGAGGTGCAAAGATGCTGACTTATTTCAAGGTTTTCGGAAATATGGAAATATTAGCGCATGACGTCATCTAGCGACAAATATATGATAGCCTAAATGTGGTCAGGCGCTACTTTAAAGGAGACATCGCCTCAAATGGTTCCTATTAAAGGAAACATTGTGATTTAAATCACTGATTTGTAAAATTACCCTAAAAGCAAAAGTTCAAAGTTTTGGGGAATGTGTCTGTTCGTTTTCTGGTGGAGAATTGAGACTGTTACACTCTGGGCTTTGTATGGATTAAACAAACAAGATAAAACATGTTTATTGGTGAGATTTTCATGGGCTGGTCAGCTGATTTTGTTACTTTTGGACTGGCCAGCCATTTTTAATTAGCCAGGCTACTATAGCGCTCTTTCCCTGTTTACAATTTTTGTGATAAGTTTCAGCCATCTAATCTAACTCTTCACCAAAAAAGAAAATAAGGGAATTTAACAAACTATTTAACACCATATTTGATATATTAACGTAAAAAAAAAAAAAAAATCCCCCAGCATGCAACTCTGTCATCTGTTCTTATCCTGTGTCTCGGTTTTAATGTCTGACCTGGGTCACATCTCCAGAGAGGCAGGGGGGGATTAAGGGGTTAAAAACACAGCACGAAACACACAGACACAAACAGAAAACAGACACACGGACATAAAATTAGCTGCCATGTGCAAATGTCAACATCTCCATATTTCAACAGCGAGAATGTCAGTGTGTTAAGAGGCATAAATTGTTCAGACATTGGCGTTGGAAATACATCAGCACCTTTTTAAATTTGCATGATCATACACCATAACACTGAACCTTTAACCTTTAAGTGAGGACAAACACTCTTTCGTACCTGTTGTAGCACGGTCAAAAAAAAAATAAAAAAAAATAAAAAAGTGTTAATGTGTTTTTGAAGCCTGTTGAGTGAATTTACCGTAGCTCAAAGCGATGCTACGAGCCTGTACTGTGCAGTGGGCAGGAAGACATTTCTCTGGCAGCAATAAGGGTGTCACAGAAGCACAAATTACACACACACACACACAGCCCGACATTCATCCTAAAGCGCAATGTGAACGAAATAATTTCCCATTGCTCATTTTCTCGCAGGGCACAGACGAGAACCGAAAGATGATGATGACAAAGAGAACTCAAAGGAAGACGAGTGGGATGACTTTTGCTAGTGGGCAGGACATCTCTCATCCTCCTCTGCCTTCTTCTCACTGACTCAGGGGTCAAAGCCCAGAGGTCAACGCGTCGCCCTGCAGCCCTGCCTTTCCGTCTCGACAACTATATCCCTGTATTTCTCCTTCTTTCACTTCCTGCCTCCCTTCTTCTATTTCACTTAGTCATTTTGTGTTTTGCAAATCATCCTTAAACCGAGCCCATGAGGTCTTCAAGGTTACGGTACATTTTGAGCATTTACTGTAGCTGACACTCATCTCTTGCAGAGTGATCAGGAAGGTGTTCAGTGTATCTTTTTAAAAGGACATGTTAATGGATCGTAATGGCTTGCCCAGCCTACATCTCTGCCCTCAGGAAGTCAATGCAAACCTTCATTTACTCATAACATTCTCCCAGATGATGTCTGACGTGAGTTTGCAGTGATATACTAGGAGTCTTCATTAATGGATGAATCGATAGTCCACAGTTCCTCGCAGGAAGCCTGAACACTGCAGCACACTACCATTATATAAGTGCAGGCCTATAAAAATGTAATTCAGGGGTTAAACCACTTTGTGTGCCTGTTCACACCACACACTGACCTTTCCTGTTACCTGGATCTATTCCCTCTTTGTGCATGTGGACTGAAGATGAACATTAAACAATTGAGGGGCTATTGAACCTGAGTCAAACCATGAAATACTTATATTTCATTGTGCTGTACGTGTGACAGTGTCTGTGTTTAAAGAAACCAGAGCTTTAAAAGGAAGCTTTTGTTGGACATGAGTGTGCCTTTCTGTTAGTTGTTTGAAAGGATTTGACAGATATGGCGTTTTGTACAGGGACTGCTATGTAACCACATACTTTTATCTGTTTCCTTTCGATTTAAACAACCTTCCCGTGACTTATCTCATGCACACAGCTTTCTCTCATTTGAAACCGCAAACACCGGATCCTGTCTCATCACAGAATACAGGAATAGATTTTTGACATTTTGGAAAATATGATTAGTCACGAGCAATTCCGTGAGAGTCTGACCAAGACACTGAACCCCGGATTTTTTGCTCTGCACGGATAAAAGCGGCCACTATACCCAGATCTCGCGTTTCCCAACAACAATCACAAAGAATGACGTGAAGTTCGCTGACACAAACCTAACAGTCTCCCCTGCCCTTCAGTTTCGCAAACCCTGAAGCAACGTGCTAAGTTGGTCACTCCACAGCCTTCAGTCACACTGAGAGATGCTGAGGGATGACAGCCTGACTAGACGGATGAGGGACGAGGCAAAGGGGAGGCAGGGAGAGAATTAGGGAGGAGGGATGAAAACAGTCATCTGCAGTCACATCACATCACGGTGACAGAGATATTTCGGAGACAATAGACTGAGTTGCACTGCTTTCAGCTAGACTAGACTGGAGAGTGTGTGCTTTTTGTTGCATCTCGGCACACACACACACAAACACACTGATCACTCTTTGTACATGAAAACACTGATGCCACAATGAGTTATGCATAATAGAATTTGCAGACAGTTATCTTCTCGTTCAAAGCAACATGAATCATAAGAATCTGCCCAGACTACACTGGTCTGCAGTTGCCGTCTAACAATTTGACCGTCTGCAGTAACCAGGTCACTAGAATAGGAGCTTCTGAGCCTGGAGAGTCCCCACAAACACATGGAGAGGAACTGCAGCCTAAATGTGAACGTAACCGTAACGACCACTCCACCGCTGACATTTTAGAAAAGCACACTTTACACATGTGCTGTTGTGCTGCGGGGGGGGGGGCGCATTCGAGCTTCTTTTCTGAACGGAAATGATACCAGGTAGCTCCCTGAAACTGAGCAGATGGTGGGGAAGGAAAATGTAAACAAATACATGTTAGCACTGAGTGCAGACCACACACAGAGACCACTGCTGATATGACACATATGACAAACACCTGAGGTTAGAACTTCTAGCTAACTATCTCACACTGTTGTGAAAACCAATGATACAATCTGGCTCTTTAGCTGCCAAATTCTCAACTCTCTGCATCAGCTAGTTTGCTAACTTTGACTGTAGTTTGGTTCTGGGCGAGGTAGCGCACAGTGAGTTCATTAGAGCTGAGACTTTATCCTCAGACACGAGCTGAGCTTGGAGCTGAACACAAAGAGAGAAGGAATGTAAAGCACTGCCAGTGGATACCAAGAAGATCGCACCGGGAGACTACGGCCGCACTACTACGTAACGTCACTTTTGCTGTATCTACGCTGTTTTTTTTACTGAGTTTTCAAGCCTCTAAAACGGAGAATTTCAGAAATGCTGCTGGCCCTCGTTTAAGTTTGAAAACTCTGGGGTTGCTTTTTCACACTGGAAGACGCAGGAGACCTTTGGAACCCCCCCCCCCCCCCAAAAAAAGGGCCCTTGCAAACAGACACCCACATTCGCTCCGCTGGTTTGGGTCTTATCAGTCAAGACTACCAGTGATGAATGCAACATGAATAGCGACTCACTCAAGTATTGCTGACCCTGTTTTCTTTGCTAGCAGCTGTTGTGCAGTGAAATTCTGCATTTTAAAACGCTGCAACTTCCTTTGCTGTTCCTCGCAACTGACCAACTGCAGAGCAGACGATCCGTTTCCTGTTTACACTGGCAACACGCACGCCCAGTGTACGTGAATGGTCATGTGATATGTGTTTACGGAGATTGTTTTTCATTTTTAAAACACTGTTTTAATGTAACAGTCCTCTGTAGGAAGCTGCTGACCCTGAAACAGAACGCCCCAACCTCTACTTAGTCTTTGTCAATGTGTCTGTCCATTTGATAACTTTACTGGCTCCGTCTCGTCGCCCCCCCATCTCTCTTCCTCTCTCCCTCCTTGACGAACCTGCGTCAGGCGGCCAAGTCTGCCATCAACAAAGCCCATTGTAAGGTGAGAAAATGGCCCCACTTCTTTGGGCCAAAGCACTTTTTTGATCTGGAAGGAAAACGAGGCGGCGCTGCCTGGCTAATCCGCTTTAAGAGATGGGGCGCTATTCATGCACGTTACATATCTTTTTACAGGGTTAAGTATTATTTACTAAAGCAACATTTAGGGTGCAGACAATAGATGGATACTGTTGCGCGGTTCGTTCCCTTGGAAGGTAAGGAGAGACGTTTTATATGAGGGACGGCGGTAAAGCACACGCTCTCAAGCTAAAGTGAAGCTATGCAGGGTGTCGTACAGGGTGTATTTTGTGTCAAACAAATACTTGAGACTGGGAAATGCAGAGGAGAGGTGTGGAGTTTGTTGTAAGAGAGACAATAACTTAGTAGTGAGGATGAGGTAATGGAATACTTGTGTTACTGGTGTTCCTTCCAGGGAAATGTCACACTCTTGGCCACTACATTCTTGTACACTTGACGGTTGCTAAATAGCACTTCAGCTGTCTTTGCCCGAAAATGGAACCAGCAACTCTCCAGCTGCGAGTGACAACTGCTTGATTTTTTTTTTTTGGAAAGCGTCATGATTTAACTGTTGACTTCATCAGAAGCTGCCTGCTACGTTGGAAGTTATTGTAAAAGGAGCTTTCCCTACACTAACACCACTTCTTTGCAATGAAAATACAGAACTGGCAGCCTCTTTGTCTCCAAACCGGATCACACACAGCCACCTAATCAAAACAAACTCTCTCAGCCTCTTTTTGCACACACACAAACACACAGGGCCTTCCCTTTTTTGGGGTCAGTTGTTCTAGCACCATCCGCAGAATCCCCCAGCGCCTGCTTTTCTCTGAGGCTTTGTGAAGTGCTGATGGTCAGCATGCGCCAGGCCGTGCCTCTCCCCCATCCGCACCTCTACAACCCACCCCACGGGGGCTATTGTCCTTCATGCTGTTTACCATCGGGATAACGCTGAAACGGCAGGGGTGTTCTAGGGCACAAGGTGACACTTCGAGTTATAAAAGACTAGGTATAGATCTGTACTGCATCAGAGAAATGATAGAAAAGCAGTTATACGGTTCGATACTCGTGCAATGGTGCAAACTCAAATATGGTATAGTTTATGATCCAACTCAATATTTAACCCTGCTGCAGTGAATTCCCATGCATCTCCACGCTTTCTTAAATCCCTGATATGAATAGCTCGACCCGGACACACACACAAAAAGAGTTATTGTCATTTCCTTTCTCCTTTTCTTCCTATTCAGGGAAGGAGAGCATCCCTGCCTCTCTGTGAACTGAATCTTAACAGCTTTGCTCTGGGCACAATCAGGTAACAGAGCGATCCTCTGTCAGAAGGTGAGAAAAAACGGGAAGGGTAGGACAGCTCAGACAGAGGAGGTGTCACACCCGCTGCCTGATAAAGGACTGTTAACACAAGCTGCCGTGTTGGCCTAGTGGGGAAAAAATGAACACCTGCTTTGAAAAGAAAAGGCTTTTTGAGCGTGCTTCACCTATTTTAAACCACGAACAACAAAAATACTGACTTGTATTGTATTTGAAATGTAGGAAATCAACCTTCAGTATGATCTATCCTCTCAAACTGCAGGTTGTGGTTGTGTTGAAGGCCTCCAGAAGAGTACACGGATTAGACGGAGAGGCTTTGGAAAATGATAATTGCTGAAAAACAAAGCACTGCACCCATTCATGTGTAACTCATCAAAAGCCATTAGTGATAGCTGCCATTAAAATTCGCTTCATCTGATGTCCAATTACAGTGCTGTGATATTTGGACAATTGCACCCATTTTACCAGGCGTATGGACCGGTTTGTCGGCTGCCGGGGGCTTGGCTGGGTGTTGGGTGTGTGCCCGTGTATGTGCGTGTGTGTGTGCGTGCATGCGTGCGTGCGTGCGTGCGTGTATGTGTGCGCGCGCACGTCTCGCCTGTCTAAGGTCATCTCATCAAAAGCTGTGGGCTCAGCCAGAGAAGAGGGACATGCTGGTTAAATCCATAAGGGAACGTGTTTCTCCGTGTGATTGTGTTTGTGTACATTTGTGCATATATAAAAGTAAAATGATACAAAAATGAAGGAAAACAAAGGCAGATATAAATTAAAATTATATATTTAAAAATGTATCTTGATGTGTAACAAAGGTGGCTGGTGGCTAATCATTTTATAGCCCATATGGTCATAGATACAGTGTGGTACACTCAATGAAGAGTGTAGAAAATAAGTGGCTCATGCCGACTCGAGTAATAATCAATGCTTTAAATAAAAAACATCATTTAAAAACAGGATTTACAAGAAATGCAGCTCATCACACACACACACACACACACACACACACACACACACACACACACACACACACACACACACACACACACACTCATATTATTTCTCTATAGCCTTGTATTTAATGACATTTATTGCCTATCCAGTCAGCTCTCTTTGGCTTCCAAACCCTCCATCCAATTACTATATTCCTCTCTATTTACTCATCTATCCAATCTGGTTGTTTTCAGTTTCCAAGCCATCTATTTAAAATCTAAATCGGGATCAAGGGAGAAACCAGATGACAGAGATTGGTTGCCGAGCTGCTGCAAAAGGCGTGCTTGGAATGAAGCAGACAAAGACAACGCGTGTTATGATAAAAAAAAATTAAAAAAGGACCTAAAATCAATAGTCAGTTTCATTCTAATACAGTGTAACAATGTGACAGTGGCTACATAAATCCAGCCGGGCTTGTAAGCGGGCCAAGTCTCATTGGTATTCCTGGGTGCTATTGCTAGGTAAAATGTATTGATGTGCAGATAGATGCACGTGGCCTCGGTACGTGACTCTGGGCTTTACTACGACACGAGTAACTGCGCGCGTCTCTGAGAGAGGGAGAGAGAGAGAGAGAGTGTTGCAACTTTTATGGCTGAGGTTCCCGCAAGATCCTTTTGCGTATTACTAGGCCTGATCCATCTCTGGAGACCTCGCTTGTGGAAGGTTCATCGTACCTTTCCAAAGCTGTTGAACAGGAGGCTCATTTTTCAGGTTTTATTTCTCATGGAGTGTCAAACCTGGTAATGTTGTCTGGAGAGTATCATTCAGTGGCGACACAGTATCATTCAAGTTCATTCCGTGGCAATCTGGGCGGTGGCTGCTGGTCGTGATGGATGGCCAGACAGACAGATGGTCAGATCGATCGATGGACTGACCGACAAACGCCATCAGGGTCGGACGGTGCAAATATAAGCACGTAATGATAAAGGACGGAGCAGAGGTAGAGCAGGCTGAAATGTTGACAGGAGAGAACAGGGCATAATGGGAAAGGGGCAGGAGGTGAGAGGGGGGGCGGAGGGGGGACTGATTGACGGTGTTATAGCAGTGCAACAAGCTGGCATGAATTTTTTCTTTTTTTCTCCTCCACCCATCTGTTCATCAGGATTACTCATAGAGAAGGATGGAGAGGAGGAAAGAGGGAACTGTAGGAGGGCAAAGACTGTGAGAGGAGAGGAGATCCGTCAGCACGACCTACAATAACTGAATCCAAACCACTTGTCCATGTCATCTTTTCAGTAAAATAAACTGCCAGGATAATGACTCACTGTTAAAATTATGGATCAGAGCAATATAGTGGAGTGCTCTTATGGCGCTGTTCAGGTTCCAATGATAGTAATGGGAGGTGGAAATATCGTAGTGGAGTGTTATGTAATACTGTGCTGCAGCACTTGCTCGCTTGCTCTACTTACGAAGACATTGCTCCCTGCTGACAAATATGTTTTTATGTGTTTTCCACGAGGCAGACGCAGCACGTGTGTATTAATGTTCACACAGGCCTGTAGTACACAATCTTTATATTGTTGCTGCTCAGCATTGACACAGAAATACTGTCTACTACAGTAGTCAGACTTCTTTTTTTTAGACCTAATTCTATTTTTATCTCGATGTGCATAAAATATGAAATGAAACTGTATTTTTTATTTTTTTTTTCATAAATTGTTCATTTGAGTGTGTTAAATGGCATCTGTGCACTGTCTGCATCCTCTCCCTGTTTGTGTGTGCGTGTGTGTGTGTGTGTGTGTGTGTGTGTGTGTGTGGATAGAAGTGTGTGTTCAGCAGCAGGTGATGCCAGAATATGTGGCTCCTATTTTTCCACTCAAACACCTCTCGCCTTGCTGGGTGTGGCCATACTGTTAATTTCACTCCCAGCTTCTAGCCTGTCAATGTTTTCACATCTACTCACTAACATTATTTTTCTGCATCAGGGAATTCAACATAGCAACTAAAAGCAGCGAAAAAAAGATGACCCTTAAACAGCCACACAGAGGTTGCAACGAGCCTCATGCAACTGTTCGTTGACTTGCCACCTGGTGAGAATACAGTACATGCTGCAGATATACCAAGAGGGCACAGCCAAGACTGCAAAGGGTATAAATCAGTCACTGCCACTGTGAGTCACTCCTTAACACTCAGCACTTTCCCTCCATGCTAACTTGACCTTTCTTATTTGAAATACAGCCATGGTTTGAAAAGCTTCGAAAATTCACAAAAGGTCCTTTCGAGTGCCGTTTCAAACGCGAGGATATTTACGGTTCTGTCAGAAACGGATACGACGAAGACCGTTTAGCAGAGAGTGCACATATACAGAATAACACTGGGACGCCACATACACGAAATGCACAAGGCCAGGCGCGCGCTATTAGTGAAGATTATTATTATTATACAGACGATGTTATCTATGTCAAACTTGAAGCCGTTTACAGTCTGCACAACAGTTTAAAAAAAAAAAAACCCTCAACCAGCGAGACATCAGGGGTTACCAACAGTGAAATAATGGTTACATTAGTAAAGCAGACAAAATAGATTCATTAGCAATCTTTCACTTACCTGTGAGGATTCAACTTCAGCCACCGTCTCGTCCTCAGAAGGTCGTTCAAACCTGCGTGTGCGAGAACAACATGAGGCATTAATGGGGCTGTTTTCCAGCTAAAATTAGAAAAACCGGTTCTGAAGCTCATGCTATTATGAAGGTTTAGGGATGAAAGAATAATCTAATATTATCAGAGCAGCGTTTCTACTGCTTTTGTCCCCTGTGATATTATGTAGCTATGATGTTTTTATTGCAACTCATTTGGCAAAGAAATGCTCAGTCAAAGACCTGCACAGCTTACATTTATGCAAACATGGCTCAGTGTCCTTCCAGTAGTTAATCAGCATCAGATAAGATGGAAGGAAATGGACAAGCAGATAAATGACACGCTCACTTGAAATGACTGGTGGTGTAAAGGTTCAATATTTGAAACTGTTGTCTTTGGTTGACAAAAATAAATGAATAAAATACAAATATAATACACTTATCCTTGTTTTTGGAAATCAACTATTCTCATGAAAGAAGCTAAATGCAGTTAACAAAATATAATTGACAAAGGGACATATTCAGTAATAGACTTAAATTCATTCATCATATCAGCCCAATGTCACACACACACACACACACACACACACACACACACACACACACACACACACACACACACACACACACACACACACACACACACACCTCGCAACTCTCCAGGGAATACCCAGTAAATGACTGTGTCTAGCTGAACACAAGGCCTTCAATCAATAACCAAAATGTCTCCAGTCACTTTTATTACTTTTACCTCCAGCAGGGGACACGCACACAAATGAAAGGTTATCCCACACCACCCCACGCACACAGACATGCCACACACACACACACACACACACTAAACAAGCTTCACTTCGTGTCCATGAATGTTATTATCATAATCTCCAGAGAGACTCTCCATTCATCTCACATTAGCAAAACAAATGTGACGGAAAAAGAACGCCAGCCCATTTAGACGTGAAGCCATTACGGCCGTAGTTAGCTCGGAGGAGAAAGACAGTGGATCGTGTGAGCGGCCATTAATAAGGCGAGGTCGAGCTGTTTGAACTCATTGGGTAATGCAAAAGATGACAGAGGGGTCTTTCCACTGATCTCCCGGCGGTGACGTGGGTGAGTAGCTGCTGTCACACAGAGAGACAGAGAGAGAGAGAGAGAGAGAGAGAGAGAGATTGGAGGAACGCCAACCCAAGCCCAAGCCGTGACCCGTTACCATGGAAACGTTATGATGTAGATAGAGAGAGGCAAGGAAAGAAGGGAGGACTGTTTGAAGACTGTTCACCTGAACTGAACACAACTGAAATGAAGAATATTGACTGAATGGTTTGAAATATATGGAGCTGAATTGAATGATCTCATCTGAACTGAGAACAGAGAGAGGGCGGACACAGATGAGGGGAAAGGCGGGGGGGGGGGGGGGGGGGGGAAAGGGGGGGGGGGAAGGGGGGGGGGGGGGGGGTGTTAACGAAGGGAGACGGGAACGCAACAAGACATCAGAAATCTCCAGCAGGAGAGGCAGAGCGAGGGAGAAAGAGAGTGAGAGAGAGAACACATGAAAAAATGACGGGCGAGTGGGGATCAGGAACATGCATTATTAACGGGCAAATCTAAAAGCGCTTCATCATCAGAGCACAAGAGAAGGGGGTGGAGAGAGCTACAGAGACAGTGGGAAAAAGAGAGAAAGAGGGAAGAAGAGTGCTGGGAGGTGGCAGAGGAGAGAAGCTTAGCAGAGCTGACCCCAAACTCTAGCACATTACCATGGAGACGAAAAAAGAGACACAAAGAATGCTATTTCCTTTTTTAAAAAGAATAGTTTAACTTTTTTTTTTTTAAAATATGCTCATTTGCTTTCTTGCTAAGAGTTAGGTGATAAGACTTTAAGCCTGGAGAGGGTTAGCTTATCTGATAGTACTCTCATGTCAGTTTTTGTTCGGATAACACAATCTTCTCATCTCATTCACAACAAGAAAGGGAATGAGACTTCAAAATATTATGTGGATTTTAACTAAATGGTGCCACTGAAATTATCTGGCCTCATTTCGGTCTCCCAAATATGGTCTCCCCTATAATCTATTCAAACAACACTGGTCATTATCTCCACAGCGTCATTATCTCCACAGCGC
This sequence comes from Seriola dumerili, assembly GCF_002260705.1. Lineage (NCBI taxonomy): Eukaryota > Metazoa > Chordata > Actinopteri > Carangiformes > Carangidae > Seriola > Seriola dumerili. Next base: position 10,610,119 of record NW_019174393.1, read on the forward strand.
TCTGTCAGTGATGGATAACTGTCTGCGCCCATTATCAGAAAGCCACAATATCTTTACCCAAACAGTAGACGCATTGGTCAGAAGAGGGTGAACAGTATCGACACACATGACAACATATAAAACGTTATGTACGGTGGCCTGCTGTTTATTTGAACCAGTCACTGCAAAAACTCAATCCGCAGGCTAGCGAAGTGTTAAATTAACAGGCTTCTTAGTTAATTTTGATGCATTAGAATCACTGCGTGGTACATATTGACTCCAGCACACTGAACAATGGCATTATGTGGACAGGACAGGGGTGACCTGACGAGCCCTGTATTTCAGATTCCCACACTAAATATTATTGGATAAGATAATGGCTTTTTAAAGAAGCAATTCTTGTGGCACAAATAGATGATTTGTTCACACTTTCGGTAAGAGACTAAAATATCTCTAAAACAAGGGTGTGAATGTGAAGCTTTGTGAATGTTCACTGGCTTCTCTAGATGTCCTCATGCCAACTACAGTGTGATCACTATGTCTGGTTAAAGCCTGGTGCAATCCCACTTTGATTTACTATATATCTCCCGTTTCAATTAGCTGCCTGAGTTTACAGATCCATTGGGAACCAGTACACGGCATGTGTCTGTGACGGGGGGGTTGCAGACTATGATAGAATAACTGACCTCAGGCATGAATAGAAATGTGGGTGCACGTGTCTGTGTGTGTGTGTGTGTGTGTGTGTGTGTGTGTGTGTGTGTGCCATAATCCCCTAGGCTGAGGGGGCCTCAGCAATCAGCGACAGAGGGAGCTGCATGAAAAACACACTTAACCTGACAGCCGGGTGCCAACACCCACTTCTATCTTCATCTGATTCCTACACAGTATTACCACACACACATACACACATACGTACATATACACACACATATGAGTAAATTAAAACAACCCCTATGTCAGCTCCCCATTAGCGGGTTAACACACACCCTCATAAACCCACGCACGTGATCAAACAACACTTTGAATGTGGGTTGAAACGGCCATTAGTGGCCAAAATGTAATTTCAAGTTGTTTGATATCCACATTCAGACTGGGAAAAAAAAAAAAAAAAACACTTGAAAGTCATCATCAAATATTTAATCCCCAGCAGAAGAAGCAGATGCAGTATGTAGTTTTGGGAAATAAAACTAACGTATTGTCATCCCCTACCATCTCAGGAGTGGACATTTCAGTACCCAGTATGGCCAAGTCTCAATATTTAACTGCCTTTCACAATAAAACATGTCTAAGAAGACTGCTATGAAGAAAAGTTATATTAAACACAGTCAAAATCCCCAATGTATGAATTTATGATAAAGATCAAACATGTGCAAGTCAATGTGGAAAAAAAGGATTTCTTCTGTGGACTGTAGCTTTGATGGTAACACTGCCATCATCGAGGGGAGTTGCTTTTAAACAGTCATGTTTTCCTGCACTTCATAATAATTAGCAGGTGCTAGCTGTCGTCTAAATGGCTCCGTCCTCATTTCTCCGTCCATTCTGTCCCGCTCACAGCACAGGAAACACAGGGTAAGGTGGTCCAGACTGCCACGAATGAGGTCTGACTTTCTCTAGTCTGGATTCCCAGATACCAGTTGCCCTGGAGCTGGGCAGGGCAAACAGCAGATCAACACAACACCAAAGCAACACATCAACAAAAAAAAAGGACGCACACAACTAGCTTGTGGTTGACAGAGCAGAAACACATCCATTTTCTGCCATATTGCCAAGCAACACAATCCGACTGTAAGATGTGTATCCACACTTAGCGTGGCTCTCATAAATGGAGACGGTAACACCTGGGCAACAACTGTCTGTAGGAGCCTGAAGCTTGTTTGTTGTCAAGTATCAGACATAACATCTGTGTATGAAGAGGTTTCGGATCAGGCCTTAGGGTTATTTATCACTGTGTATGTGTGTGTGTGTTTTCTGTGCTCGTCTACATCTGTCTACGTGTTCCTATAGTCACAGAGAATGACAAATGACCTAATTAAGATGGTCGCCAGGTTGGGTTTAGTGCACCGTGTCATTGTGCATACGGTTTTTGTATTTCCCAGTAGACAAATAAGATATTAAAAAGTGACCGTGTGAAGATAACAATAATTGAGTCATTTTTTTTTTTTTTTCCTAAGGTACAAACTATCCTCTGGAGCAGAGAACGTTTAGGAGGCTGAAGCTAAAGATCACAGAATAAAACAGGAACTTTAATGGCTGCGGTTGAAATTCTACAGTCTGTGGGTACTTTTACAACTTTCCTTGGTTCCTGGAAATGTTACTGCAGCTGAAAGGGGCTGTATCACTGGCCTTCAGCTGCTCTCTTACACTAGTGCACTTACTAGTTTTCACACTTTGACTAAACTGTGAAAACAGTTTAAGGGTGTCCATTCAAACAGTAAAAATTGTATAAAAGGAACTGAAAAATGCCACCGGCCTGTTTCAGGTTGGCCTTTTTATGGCTGCTTTTGAAGTCTCCACTGAGCGTCTCCAACCCATACATTCCCTTGTAATGTTTGTATATGTGTGTCTGTGTGACAGAGATTGAGAGGAGGGGAGGGGGGTGGGGGGGGGGGAGGGTTACCATGGCTATTCGAAGGATTTTTTTTTTTCTAATTTTGTCTGTGAGCATCCTTCAGATGACAGACAACACACACAGTCTAGTCCCACACAAAAAGAGCAGTCAGAGAGAGCTGGGTTTAATCAGAGAGATTTACTGCCTCCTGAAAGTTAGTTTCTCCCCTCCCTCCAGAGGTTAAAGGGACCGTCCTCCCAACCACGCTGTTCCCACTCGACACCACACAATGCACACAATGGAGTCATCAAGAATGTCACACGTACACACAGGGACGGTAAGAGCACGAAAGTTAAATCAAGATTAAGGAACAGGAGGAAGTAGCATTCCTTTGCTTCTGAGCCTCTGCTAAGCTTTCTACAACTGAAAGCTTGGGGGGGGGGGGGGGGTATTGTAAAAATGTATCAGGTATGAATGCTCTATGGGGATTGGATCCAATCATCAGACTCATTTTACAGCACCAACAGAGGGAGTGTATGAAAGAGAGAGTAGGGCAGAGACGGAGAGAGGAAACATTAGAGTGACAGCAAGCAACAGAAGAGCGGGGAGGCCTGGAGGAACAGAGGAAAAACTGACTGACTGTAGAAAAATAAGATTTGTAATATGACTGAGAAAGATGGGCCGTTTAGCCAGAGTGATGCAGATGAAATGCTTCGCCATATGATGCTGAGCTCCATTAAATTGGTCACAGCGAGAGATAGAGAGAGAGAGAGAGAGAGAGAGAGAGAGAGAGAGAGAGAGAGAGAGAGGTCAGCCACGGAGTGTGATTTCTATGTTAATGCAGGATTTGTGCAGGGGGATGACCCCCAAGGCTACGATGGGGGGGGGGCCTTGGAAACCTGATTTAACACAAACATGCACTCCTGCACACGGATGCAAAAAAAAAAAAAAAAAAAGGACCTGTCCAGCTTACATTATGACTTCCTCTACAGAACATTCATAATTAAACTCTTATAGCAGCAACTGGCCTCTGACCCTCTTTTACAAAACGACCCGAGGGTAGCCTACACTGTTGAAGAAACACCAAGATGTGCGAGGCTCTAACTAGCGTGGAGAGAGTCGAGCAGAATGACATCCAGAGCACTTGGCTGTCAGCGACATGACATGTCAGAAACACCCTGAAAAATGCCCATGTAACCGGCAGCCTAGAGACCATCTTATCTAAAGGAACAACACAAAAGGGCGGCGAGGGAAAGACAAAGATGGAGACAGATGTAGAGGGAACGCAATAAGAAACGGAAAAGTGGAAATGAGAGTGTGAGGAACAAAAAGGGGGCTGTTGACAAGGGAGGGCAAACAGTGGAGGGTATGGACCTATAGGATGCCTGGGAGACATCTAATATTGACTGCATGTCTTCCACCTACCACAGAAGGAGAGAAGAAGAGGGGCAGAGGATTGAGGCCTTCTAATATAAGTAACACAAGTGGAGAGGGATTTCTGTATGTGAGCTCATTAATTTAGGACTCCTCACAAAAAAAAAAAAAAACCTTGTTCTCAGGCTTAAAAGCTGTGATGAGGAAGCGACAAGCTGACACAAAAGGCTGCTCAGACGTGCAGATATTACACTCACTACATTCCATTTGGCAGCGTAGCCGTTACACAGTGAGATGACTGTAAATCGGATATCACTTTTTTTCTTAATGGTTCGACAAAGCCACAGCACGAGGAGTGATGCCAGATTGTAGTTTTTTATCATACGCACTCTACTGCTCTGCCAGTCTCACACCACACAGACGCAGCACGGCACAGCTGTGTAATTGGTATATCCTGCAGCAATCGTGCGACAGAAAACTCTTTGAAGGAAGATCAAAACTGGAAATGAGCGATAGCAGGAGATGGCATTACTGAGTTTGCTATTTTTAGAAAATATCAAGGAACATGCGAACTGGAGTTTCATCTTGTTTTCCCATTTACAAGCCCCTCCTCAGGGTCCCTCAGGGTTTCCGTGCAGATGCGTGGGTATGGATCAGAACAGATTGAAGACGCGTCAGGCCCAAATCAGGATTTTGATCAAACTTATTAGAGGGGTGGTTTTACCATCAGTGTGATGGCACCTGACACTGATAACCACAAGGTGAGCCCCAAGGGTGATTTTTCACATACAGTATGACCTTTCTGTGGACTGAGTACCAAGACAGTACATTTCCAATTAAAGTCAATGGGCTCCTGATCTTATCGTACCAAGTATCTCATTATAGCAACTACAACTCAATGTATATTTATATTCATTTATACATTAACCTGTTAAACCTAAAAAAAAAAATATTGCATTCTGAAAATTATGTTCAGTAAATTTCGGTTTTGTATCAAAAGAGACAAAACAAATATCGACCCTGCCAACTAAAGCATGATTACGAGTGTGGAAAGTGGATAAAATCCTTATGAGGGTTAACAGAATAATAAACTGAGAAACTGTTAGGAATGGCTGTTTTTGGCTAATCCTTCAAATCAAATACCTGACAAACCAAGGTGCTTCATTGCATTGATTCAAAAATTCAAGATTGCCATAAATAGGCCCTGCTCACTAAACACTGGCTTACCGTAGCCATCTCTACCTTTTTGTAGGGAAAGATTGTGGTCTTGTTAAACATCGAACAAATCAACAGAGAGATTTGACGCACAAGACAGGATGAGGAAGGTCCACCTGGTAAAGCAAATTAGTGCTATATGTATGTATTTTGTAGAAGAAAGGTTTGGAATACCTGCTCAAACATTTCAAAAGGGACAGCAGGAACATTATAAGGTGACAGTGCGAACAGTGAATTGCTAATATGTAGTGTGTGTAATCTGTACTTTGTGTGTGTGACTAACACAAAATGACTAATTACACTCCACTCAGCATTGCTACTAGATTGAATGTGAAAGCTCAAAAGCATACACTTCACTAGACTGGCTAGACCTGACATTAACAGTCCACTTCTGTAAGAACTTGAGGCTACGAGCAAACAAAACACAGCGCTATCCCAACAACAGCTTTATGCACCAGCCAGAGCTCTTGTGTTAGCTGAATGACTGCGCTTGTATGCTTTGCTTTTTTTTTTTTACTTATAAGTGCTATATTTGTTTATGGCCCTCGCGGTCAAATAAACACTCAATAGCCCATCGCATGGCTTTAGCCTCTGTAGCTCTCAGCTTTTGTTAATGTGGCTACATTTTGTGGGCTAACAAAAGAAGCCCCAATGAATCGGCGACAGCCACATGCACAAGTTCCTGAGGCCATCCCAAATCATGTGACAGCCATGATTCATGACCTCACCTGAAAATGAAAGAGCATGGCTGGACTTATTTGGATGCTGTCATGGTTCAGTCATGCAGTGACGCTGCTGCTGCTGCTGCTTCCCTCCCGCAGTGGGCATAGGGTCGCTGTAGCGTGAACCGGACACGCGTAAATCTATCTGCTGCAGTTTGCACACATGGATTCACACATACATACGCATGAGCCCACAAGCGCACACACAAACCTACTTCATTTGCCTCCCACCTTTTGCCCTGATTTTCATTAAACAAATTCCCAGTGAAACAACAACACTGGCCAGCACTCAGACAAAACAAACCACAGAATCAGCCGCGTCAGTCTGAAAGCATCAAAGATCACAGGTTTACAACACGCTAATATCACACTCCCACCGTTTTAAAACTCTTTGGACACAAATATCCGCTCTTTTGCTAATTTGATACATTAGTGTCACCGTAGCTGACAATCCATTGAGAAAAGATTCACTGTGTGTGTCCCAATAACCTCATTATTTGACACCAATCTTGGAAGTGAGCAGGATTGACTATATCTATCCTTTGACACTGTTAGCTTGGCTTTTGGAGCAGAAGAAATCAATATTTGAAGAGGTGTTCCTTTCACACCTGCCAATCTCTGACCATTTCCCAAATCCCTATAATCAACACCTCTTCCTTCCTTCGTCTCTTCCTCAGAAAATCACAGTGTCTAAAGTAAACTAGATTGTCTGAAACTTGTTTGATTTAAAATGAGTTTAAATGAAGTAAAGCTCTAATAAAGTCCTCTAGTCCTCCTCCTCTCAGAGCATTTTAGCATCTTTCAGTTCATTGTTTTGGTTTTATTGCTCTCAACTTTACTGGTAGTTAGCAGCTGACTAATGAACATAGTGCAGCATTCAGCAGCTAAGGAGTCGGATATTTCTTATGGGAGTTAATGGGAAGCAAAACATTGCTAAAAAATAGTGAATACTGGACTTCAATTCATCATGTGGAAACAAATAAGAGTCCAAATGAATGCGAATCACGTCAACTTTATAAGGTGTGAATATGTTGATGTTGCCTTTGTTGTGCTGTCCCCAAGTGACAGTGATAAATCAGGTTTACTACAACAATGCTATTGTATTTTCAAAGCAACTGTTTCTATTATACAGTTATCCTGTTTTTAGCTTCATTGGATCATGTCCAACGAGTGAAACCAACCTCTGCTACTACAAGGCTAATAGCCAACATGGATGATGACCTGAATCATTATAGATGTAGGGCATTTTTTCCTGTAAAGCCAGGCTCTAGACCCATTCGAGGTGATCAATAGAAAAAGGAATCAACAAACGACCGTAAGCACAGGTCTACATGATCTGTCCTTGAGCCAACTCCAAGTATTTGCATCACCTCTTAGGCCTCGGTACGATAGAAAAAGAGAAAAGAAAGAAATCTGAAGCAAGATCAATAACACTGGGAGGAAAACTTCACACATGGACCTAAAGCCTAGGCTCTGTAATGGCGCTAAAAAAGTAGCAGACCCTAGCAGCTTGCTATCACTCAATCTCTCATTGCACGCACGCACACACACACGCACACACACACACACACACACACACACAAACACACGCGCGCACACACACACACACACACACACGGACATACGCTTATTCACTGCTGCCCACAGGGCTCTGCTGCCTTGTTGGCCAGCGGTGCTGAGCTCATGGCAGACCAGACAGCACGGACCCAGCTGTAAAAGAGAGGCTGTAGCTATCTCTATACAAAGGCCCCAGTCAGCACTTTGGTACTCTAAAAACAGATGCTGTCTGAGCTAATGAGTGTACCTCGCAGCAAAGCAGCCCAGGGTTTACATTGGGACAGTCGAGTACAACTCCATCTGTGCAAATGCGCCCTCTGTTATGTTTACCAGCCTATTAAAGGTTATACCCTGTTTGAGGAATAATTACATTCTGGTCTCTACAGAACAAAATTTTCATTGTTCATTTGAGTAAAACTAAATCTTTATAGCGTCACTTGGTGCATTTTGTTTATTGTTCATACAATTATCTCTTAGTCAAAAGATGAATTGGAAGGAGAGTCAGCAAAAAGAGAGGAGGTATTGAGGAGGATAGCAGCTCTGTGTCTCTAGCACATTAAAACATGACTGACCGTGAAAATCATAAGGCTGTAATGAGAACTGAATCCCCTTCCTTTTGGCTGGAGGAGACTGCGTCGGACAAAATGACTATGTGACCGCAGGGATTTTGGCTAACAAAGGTAAACTGAGTTAACCCACTCGACTCCATCCAGCTTGCGTTAATGAGCTTGTGAGATATCACACAGATGTCTAAAAACAGGGGCTTCTGCTCTCAGCAACACTGACGCCCTCGGGGTCCCCAGCCCTAATCCCAAGATCAATAACCTTTGTGTCAGTACAACCCCATGTGCTGACACTTATGGATTTGTGATACCTGATACACATTATCAATCAGTGTGTTAATGTGAAGGCGAACGTTTGGGTCTAGGCTGAGGAAAAACCCATGTTTGAGTAAATTCTAAATTACAAAAGGATGACAGGAGAAGTCGGATGGAGAAAAAAGATGATGGAACAACCAACAAATCCAAAACCTGATTTTTTTTAAAGCCTGCACACCTCTCCCATTTCTCTGACAGAACGAGGATGCTACATCCCCAATCCTCCCAAATTCGACCTACATGGAGGATTGTGAGTGCAAGTGACGAAGAGCAAAGCACTCAATAATTCATCACTCTGTATAGCATTTAGTGGCCTGGCTTTGATACACCAAAGCAGTGGTGGTGCTTCTAAGGAAGAAGACAGGAGACATATTTTTGCATATCTATATGTGCGAGGATATCAATTATTCAAACGCGATTAATCTCTCATGGCTAAAGGGACCCTACAGCCAACCTTGCCATATAACTGACAGCCATATCGTACAGGCAGACTAACAGCCTACACTAGCTTGATCTCACCAACATCATTTTATTGCCTTTTATTTAAGATAGTATAGTGAGAGATAGACAGGAAAGTCAGGGGGAGAGAGAGAGAGAGAGAGAGAGAGAGGGATGGCAAGCAGCAGAGGGCCATGGGTCGCACTCAAACGCACTCTACAAAGTGAGCCACCGAGGCGCCCCAAAGATTATTTCTATTATCAAATAATTTGGAATCCATTAATCATTTGGTTATAAAATGTCTGAAAATAGAAAAAAAAAGCTCAAGTACACTCATTTATATTGCTTGTTTTGTTTGACTAACAATTAAAAATTTTAAAAAGTTTATTATGCTAGAAGGCTAAGAAAACCAATACATATTGTATTTGCGCAGCTGACTAAGCCAAGTTAAATTTAAAGTGTGGGACAATACCCAAGAGAGTGACTGTATTAACTGTATAATTGCTGACCAAACTGTGATCCAACAGTAAGGGACACTCCCTTGCCTTGACACCTGATAGCTCGTGTTACCTGGTTATGTGAGCGTGTACACAGAGGAAACCACCGTGGGAAAAGTATGTGATACCCATTTTAGAAAACTAGCTGCTCTTCCACTTATTAATGGATCTTTTGTAGAGTGAACATCTCGCAGGTAATATATCACATAGCTGTAATGGATGACTGGCTCGAATGAATATATAACAAAGCAGAGGGGTTTCCTGTGCTTTAGAAAGGACAGGCTGATACATTATAGTCAATGCCAGGGGTCTGGGAGCCAGTTTCCTCTTCGTTCTGTTTCGTCTTGAGGTTTAAGAGGTGTGCCATTTACTGCACATGATGTATAGTGCAGAAAAACATACATGGACTTGCCTCTAGTTGAAGATATCAGGTGAATAGGCCGAATCGACACAGTCAGCCAAGAGCCTTATTCCCCAACACTCCAGTAAAAACTAGCAGAAACAATAAAAAAAAAGAAAAAAAAGTGATGTGTGGTTCTTGCAGCCAGTGGGTAGCAGCCGAATGCTGGCTTGCATTTAGCTGGGTAAAGGTTAAATGGGCTTTGTGAGTCACGGATCAGAGCGGAGAGTGGAGGAGAGATGGAGTGGGTTGAGGGTCAATACCAGCAGTGTGCATATGGTGGGAAAATGCTGGGAAGACACAGGGTGGGAAAAAAAAAAAGCTGGGCAAACAGCCGAAGTGGGAGCAAAGCTGTGTGTAGCCCTCGCAGGCATGGAAGTGATTACAATTTAAAAAAACGTGGATGTGTTCAAATGTCATGTTTCATAATGTGATTTTATGGCACAACGAGCTTTTCCATGCGAAACAATTAGCAAAGAAATTGCTTTTCAAATATCATGTGACAAATGTTAATCATGTTGATATCGGAGGGGCAAAAATGTTGATAAGACATTTCATAGCATAACACACCTCTTCAACGAGAGGAGGAACAACACCACACACTCATCATTGAAACATATGGCCTTCTCGCCAAAACTTCATCTACTGGCTCCCAGCCAAGTCATTAAAACAGTTAATTATCAGTGTGCCGTCAGGAAACTGTTCTATTATCATCTAGAAAAAGGTTAAGTAGAACATCTTTAGTAAGAGAGACGGTTCATTTTTGCATTATGGATTGCAACATTAATTGAGATTTTGAAGCACCGTAAAGTTTTTGCTCTCTGGTGATAAATGATTATTCGTCATCCAAAAGATTGATAGCTCTTAATAATACAGTATGCATGATGACATATACGTTTTCTTATTATTTTAGAAATATCCATTATATGTTTTGAGCTGATCCATAATCACAAAAAAAGATGTTTGTTTTTCTCAGCATCTTCTTTATTTATCATCTTTTTTTAACTGAATATACAGTATGTGTCAGAAATGAAATCCTCTATGGCTCTACATCTCTCTTTGTGCAGGGAGTCTGTCTGATTTCAGTCTTGCAGTCTGTGTATCATCACTGTGTATCTTAGCAATCTGAGCAGGGACATCAGGGTTATCTCTTCCCGTCAGAACAGAGACCAGTCAGGCCGCTAGAGCAGCTAATTTGGCAGAAAAAGGCCTGACCACTATCTGTTCCTCTGTTTGATGTGAACCAGCCACAGAGAATCACCGAAACTTTCCGCCGATATGAATTATCTTTAATGAGAACAATCAACTCGAGTAGATGAAAAGAGTTCCTGTTGCACACAAGTGCAAAACTACAGAGGAGTGCTCTTCTTCTGAAGGGTGGTTAGAATATCTCACATCCAACTGCAATAAACTAAAGTGCTAGAGCAGCAGCAGCCACGGTTGAGCTACGTCAGGGAGCGAAAAGGCAAGGTGAGTAAAGCAGCACGGCTCTGATCGGACAATGCAGAGTATCTGGCAGCCTAAAAACCAGCCAGCTCAGCAGATTTAAGGGTGAAAGAGAGAGAGAGAGAGAGAGAGGACAGAGCTAGAGTGACAGGGTGGGGTGTTATCACTGATGTGAAACTGCATTGACTTTTATGGGCCGACATTCAGAAGCATCAAATGATGCTGAGTAAGAACAAACAGGAAATGACTTACTCTCAAGTCATAGTCCCAACAGCCCGGTCTGCGTCAGGTCTGTTGACATGGACATGCGATGAGACCACATTTAAATAGGTTCATGTGCTGTTTACAACTGAGGGGCAAATTATCATCAAATCAGCGGATAGAAAACTTGTAATTTCTGTCATCCTCATCCAGAATTTGTCATTATCCACCAACCCAGTGGCTGTCAAAGTCTGACACATAAATCTGACACATTTTCCCAAATGGCATGACTGATAAAATGTGAAGTGTGTGTAGCTTTGCTACAAATTAAAATGCTTTTATGTGTGTTATGGTGTTGACGGTGGGAGATACGAGTTGTTTCATATGGGGGTTTTCCACAGTTGGGGGCATGTGGATCATACAGTTCAAATGAAATTAAAAGTTGCAATAAACAAAGTATTAAACATGATTAACAAGGCAGATGTTATGTGTCTCCCATTCTCTCTTCAAGGCCCATAAACGCGCCATCTGTCCGCTTTTAATTAGTTTATCAGTTAGCAGATGCATCTTAAACTGATAGATGACTTTTCCACACTGAGAACCGCTTCTGTTCTCCATGCTCCTCATCTGCTTTCTGGACAGTTTATCTTTTTCTACAAAGGCATTCTTTCAGTGCAAGCGGAGGGCTCTCATTGAAGGCGGGCTGGCCACAGAAAGGCCTTCTCTCGGGGGGTCAGACGAGTAGGATCGAGGACACATGCAGGCTCCATTGAACCGGAGCCGCCTTTCCCACACCATACACATATTGATGATAAGCAGATGCTCAGCCTAAAATATCTACTGACCGACTGGGCTCGTACTTGTTAAGTATTTTTTCTTACAAATGTTAGCAGAATACTCTTTAGTGATTTACCATAAGGTGGAGTATTAGGCTCCTGTGTAGGCGTAGTGTGAACATTGTCAGCTTCTGGCCTAAAAAAGAGCAATACATAATTACACACTCTACAAATCATGTGTGAAGGCCCCTAAGACACATTTCCCATTAAACTAATCTCTCCTCGGTGCTCGGGGTAAGAAAAGATACCTACCTATGAGAAAACAAGCTCAAACATTCATCCTCCCATATAAAGTAATGATGCAGTTTTCCAAAGCAGCATATAAATCTTGAAAAAAAAAAAAAAAAAAAAAAAAATCACTCATAGGACACAGATTCAATTATACCCTGTAAAAACAACTTTAATAATCATTGTTAAGGCTCGTTGGTTCACACCCACCATGTGATGCTGGTGCCTTGAACCAATTGGATGTCTGGTGTGATAAGAGGAGCTCTTTAATGGCTTCTTTGACCTAAATCCTCACTAATCATTTTAGAGCTGTGACAAAGATTCTGGTGGATGGGGGTAATATTATTTTTAAGCCTACTGTACAATGAATTAAGCTCCCACCAATGGGATTTGAACATACATCTTTGTTTCCCTAACACTAGCTAAAAAAAAAAAAAAATAGAGGATATACTGTACATGACCATATGCATATAGATATGATTTTCTCCTCCAAAGAGAAAACCTGACGAGGCTGTGAAACAACTGTGTCGCAAAACTCCAACGCACCTGCAGCGAGACACAAATAATCCTCGCCTGCATATGGCTCGGTGTATATAATGAAATCGGCTGTTCAGACAGAGATGCCGATGTGTCTTTACACTCAGCGAAATGACAGCCGCCATCAGTCTGGCAACTCCTGGGCTCTCACCCACTCTCCCATCTGTTGCCCACCTGATCCACACAAACAACATCACCTGCAGCCTCCGAGCAGACTCAAACCTACAGGTGACGTTTTAATTTATAAAAAAAAAAAGAAAAAAGAAAAAAAAAAGACAAAAGATGAATGTGTGATGGATAAAAGTGTCATTACTAAGCTTATTTATGTGCATGCGTGCGTGCGTGCGTGCCTGCGCAGGAGCGGCATGCTATGTCTCCTTTTGTTAATCTCAAGTGTCTTGCTGCACTGAGGATGTGGCCTGGCACAGCTGGTGATCGCAGCAGCAGCACCTCGCTCCTCTCCTCTCCTCTCCGTTCTTCTTCGCTCCACTATTCACTGCAGCTCTAGTTTCCTCCTACTAACTCATTCCCCTTGTCTGCTCTCCAACATTGTGTTTCTCGCCACTGCTCTCTTCCCCCAGTTCTGCTCAGTCTTCTTTCCCTCCTCTTCTCTTCTATCCTTTCCTCTCCTCTCCTCTCCTTTCCTCCCCTCCCCTCTCCCTCTGTGCTCTCAGTTTGAGACACTGTGTGAGGTGATTTGTGCTGGCCTGCAACTAACAATTATTTTCATTATCAATTAAAGTGGCAATTATTTTCTGAATCATCATTATGTCTATAAAATGTCAGGAAATTATGAAAAATAGCTCAATTTCCCAGAGTCCAAAGTGACATTTAAATTGCTCAGGTCAAACAGGTTAAAACTCAGTAATCAAATAAACTGTGATCGACTAATCAACTAATCGTCCAAGCTTAGTGTTTAAGAAATCACATCACTAGTAGCAGACCTCTTCCCAGAATAATGCACTGAGTGAGTTTATTCATAGTAAACTGGAATACGGTATCACCTAAGTGGCCGTGATGTAGGAAAGTACCAGGATGATGTGACACCTGAGATTAAACTGTCTGAAATCAGACCTGTTTGACTTACGCAAGATTTCTCACAGTGCTTCACTGTGCAAAGAACTGGGTGTCTCCCATCTTCCAACTATAACACCATCCTCCAAAAAAGGAAAAATAAACACAGACACACACACACACACAACAAAAAAACCATCTGTCTTCTGAGGAAAGCAGGGAGAAACAACAGCATCTGCTCTCTGAGAAATCCACCAGCAGCAGCAGAATGTCACACACTCCAGCCCCGGCTTTAACGCTCCCCCATTTTCCAATTCATCAATCTTCAGCCAGTCATGCTAATTTAAAGTGTCCCGTACCTTAATGAAAACAGCCACCCAAACATGTCCAGCTGTGAGCCAAGGGTGTAAGTGTGGGTGTGTGTGTGTGTGTGTGTGTGTATGTATGTATATGTCTGCGTGGGGAGGGGGGGGGTATTCATGCCCCTCCTACCCCCAAGCCCACCATCATCGCTGCAGGGTGCTGCTGATGCAATTAACTCAAAGCATACGGAAGAATCCATAGTGCTAACTGTATTCATCGGCTCACAGTCTCATAGATGTTGAGACATCAGGATGCTCCTGTTATGATTTCATAACATGTGCACCTGCATACTTCACTGGCGGCTGCTTATGTAGCCTCAGAGAATTCTTTTTTTTTTTTTTTTTTTAAAGAAGCATTGTTTTCTTGTTGTGGCAGAGCCTGAAGCAGTGAAGGGACCGGGAATCCAAGGCATAACTGCAGTATAGCATGCAGTTACAGAAAAACAAAATATAAGCAACATTATGCAGCTGGACAGATGTGGATGCCAGACATTTCCTCAGAATATTAGGGATATTGATCTTGTTTTTAATGCTGATATTGGCCATCTTAATTTATATAAAATCAACAGACACTATTCAACTGTTAAAAGCTATAATACATATAAAAAAAAAGGTATAGAGAATAAAAGCTATAACCCTCACAAGTCAGTTTGAGTCTCACCTGAGTGAAATGAAAGGGAGCTGACCTCAACCCTGATCCCCAATCAGCCTGAAAACAATATTATGCATCTCCCTCGTCTCAATATTGTGTCATCACTTGAATGACAATGCACCTGAAGCGGCCATGAGCTCCATCACCTGACTCGTGTCTAATGGGCCATGGATAAACGGGAGAGCGACGGTGACACCCCATCCGCCATGAGTAATGGCTCGGCGCTGGCTCTGCACTTGACAGTCGGTGGGGAGAGGGGGGGGGGGGGGTTGTCGCAGGAAACTCAAGTCATGTCTCAAGGGGGGAGATCTTGCAACAATGGTTATTGGTGCCCACACACAGTACCTGCCAGGCCATGACATACCACAGCTACATGGTAGCATACTTGACAAAATGATCACTTTAACAAGCCAGATCTTCAATATTTTAAATATGTGGAAAGATTAAGTTTTGTATTTTTTTAATCTGATAAATGACGCTCGAATTAATGGAACAAGTGGCCATCATTTAATTTCAGTGTTTAAAACCTGTGCTCTCCCCACTGTCAAGTGTCAACATGTGTGCTGTTAAAAAGGCCTGTTTTACTGTGGAGTTTCACTGTCGCATGTTGCTGAGGGTTGGCAGTTATTCAGAGAGGACAACACAGAAATAAGAGGGAGACACTGGGACATAGTCTATTGCCTCAGCTCTCACTATGTTGCTGAACACAAGAATACAGTATGAAATGCTGACTGGAGCTTTTGAAATGTAGGTTAACAGGCTGATATTAGCATTCTGGTGCAGCTTCAGGTTTGCAGAGTACAACAGTACAGGCTTTCCAATTCACAGCAACTGATTACATTCACCAAACGATGACAGAGCTTGCAGAGCCACAGCAAAACTTGACTTGGAATTTACATGGAAAATGTACAAGATCTCTGTATGGGGCATGATGTATGGTTGAGGCTCAGACTGAACTCACCCCATCCTGTCATCCTGTGTTACAACAACAGCAGATGTGCATGAAATAACTCACACTCGTATTATCATCACAATGACTCTTCTTACTCGTGGCTTGTCGTGTTGTCAGGTGTGATACCCACTATTACAAGGCATCTGTTGTATGTATCACCATTCAAACAACGTGATATATACGCAAAGATCCTTGCAACAAAATAACACGCAGCCCCGGTGGGCTACACAGGACAACTCTGCATCCATCATTTCACTGAAATCACAATGTGGCAACAATATAGGCCTTTTTAAAAGAGCTTGTTATTCAGCAATAGGGGAGTAAGACACTGGAATAGCTGCACTACGAACACATTTTCTCACCTCAAATCCAGACGTGAAAATGTTGATCACCTATCTTCCCTCGCAGACACACACATACACACAAAGAATGTCAACATCTCCACCATACTGTAGATAGCATCATATCAGATACAATCACCCTGTTTTTCCATTTACCTCACATCACATTCATATGAGGATGCATACAGCTCACTGTAATCTTGACTGTGGCTGCTCCATCTGCACGTTATTTGCTCAATTATTTGACCCATCATTTTGCCTCAAATGTCTGAAGATGGTAAAAATGTCCATATCGCTATCGCATGTGACAAGGAAAAGCAGGAAATCCTCACATTAAAGAAGCAAAAATGAGAGAACAGGTAGCACATTTGCTTAGAAAATCAACTGAAATGTTTCATCAATGATTAGATTTATTGTCAGATTGATTAATCCATTAATAGAAGAATTCTTTTAGCTCTCTTCCTGACCTCATGCTTATAATTAAATCCTTTACAAACAGGATTTAAATTAGCTCTTTTATTAATAGTCCTGAAATCAGTCAATTCCCCTATAACATTTGTCTTCTTCCACTGAATGTGACCAATCCAAAGTCAACTGAATCTCTTGTCATACTGTCTGTACATCAGTACACATATTTTCCATTCTGTGACAAACAGCTGTTGAGCATTTGGCAATACTTTGAGGGGGGAAAAAAACCCCAGTGCAAATAACACCAATAACTCTCCTTCATGGAGCCCTGAGTTTTATTTTTATGTAAGAATCAATGAGAAATGTTGATCAATAATAAAGAATGGGAGGCTGCTGGTTTCCTGTTGATCAATAGTCACCTGCTGACTGGCCTATCCACATCTCTAAATCTAATACGTGAAAACAAGGCCTTAGTGGGCTTGCTCCCTGCCTGTATGAGCCCAAACCTTTTGAAAGGTTAGTTAGAGGAGCTGAGCTTACAGCTGGCAGCATCACTGGCAGACATCAAATAATCCTCTCAGCGCTGAAGGGCCTGCCTGCACCGGCCGGCACCAGCAACAATAACCGCGCTGCTGCTGCAACCACCGCTGAATAAATTCATTCAACACAACGGCCGATCAACACATTGCTTTCCCTCCCCTCTGCTTGCTTTGATGGTTCCTCCTCAAGATGCAGCGCATGCAGTGCGGTGAGTGCACAGACTGCAATGGTCTGCCTTTGAAGCTCAGCAGAATCCAGATTCTTTTAAAAAAAAAAGAGAAGAAGAAGAAGAAAAAAAAAAACGACAGTCGGCGTCAGGCGCCTCCATATTGCTATATTATTTGCACCTGGTCATCCTAGTCAACCAGCATCACCGGGATGCCGTGGTAGATGAAAAAAAAAAGCTCCGATTTGACACATGCACTGCACCATTATTTTCAAGCCACATACGATGACACTGAAGATAACTATCCCTGTCTTCATAAAGAGAAAGAAAAATGAGAAAGAGAGACAGAGAGGTATATTCAAACTCACCGTCTGCAAACCGGCTCCTGTTTCCTCCCCCGGCTGTGAGTGTGTGAGATGATGCTGTAGAAAATGATGTGTATGTGTATGTTTGCGTGCGTGCGCGTGTGTGTGGTTGAGGGACCGTGCCCGGCCAATGACTGTATGTAGGGTATGTGTGTGTCCGTCCCCCTCAGCCGCTGCAGCAGCAAGCTGTGGTCCGCACGGATCCTCCGCTCTCCTCCTCACCAGCTCCCCCGCTGCTGTCAAAAACCAGCAGCGTCCGAAGATCGCCTATGCTTTCGAAAAGACGACACACTCACCCGCGGAAAACCTGGTCTATCCTCCAGCTCTGCGAACGTGGGCGTCCTTAACCCCTACGCATGCGCCGTCTCCAGTGGCTTGCAGATATGTTTGGCATGAAAACCTTAAAAAACCAAAGATATTCACTTTGCTGTGTTATATGACAAACAATTGCAACACATTTGAGAAGCTGAAATCAGTGACCCTTCGGCATCTTTGCTTTTAAATGACTAAAACCGACTAACAAAATAATTGTCGACTTACTTTCTGTGTTTAATAAAATCAAGAATTCATTACAGCTCTAGAAATATATAAGGATATTTCTAAGAACGGATCATATCAGAGTGAGACCTCTTCATTTTCCATCTACTATCTTCTGGCTGCCAATGTGCAGGAAGAAAGGAAAGAAAAAAATCCCAGCTGCAGCGACCCCGTTTTAATGAGCGGCAGCAGAGAGACCTGCAGACAGAGAGATAAACAATAACCCTGCAGAGCACTGTTAGCATCTTATTGTGTCAAATAAAATAAAAATCCAATTATATTAACAAAATAAAAGGAACCTCTAGCATGTGGTAAATATCTTTAAGTTTAATTTGTTATTTTAAAAAATTAATAGGTTATCCTAGGTTTTTTGATACTACTGATATAATTTTATACTTCACTTATTTGATTGCTAGAATTGTATTTTATTATTTAGTAGCTTAATCACTTGCACCTCCATTAATTTTTTTTATAGGTAGTTCTAGATGTTTCTCAATGATAATGTAGGGCACAGGTGTCTCTGCCATGAGCACAGGACAGGTGGCCTATGTGTGTACACACACACACACACACACACACACACACAGCAGCGCTGGTGTCACACACCTGACTGCACATTTACATTATCATTACTGGCCCACCTATCCGCATCACAATTTGAACTGCAGATCCTTCTTCTCGCATGACAGCTGTGTGTGTGTGTGTGTGTGTGTGTACGCGAACCCCCTCCCACATCACTCAATTCCAACCTGGGACAGACCAGGCATGTCTCACATCCATTAAGACCTTGTCATCAATATCAGTAATGACGACACTGTTGTTTCACTTACACTTGACTCATGGTTAAACAGTGGCCACACATTTTCACCATTATTTTTAATGAATAAGTGTAAAAAAAGAAAAGTCAAACCTGTGAGCTGGGCTCTCACAGCCATGGTTTACTCACGTGTAGCTCACTGTAAGGCATGTACAGGTTCATCAGCACTGTGTGGGTATACATGTACAGCTTCTTCACATGATAAACGCATGCAGTAACACTCATCCAGGCCGAGGGGCATAAGCATTCACAACCAAATCATGTACTGTTTCTACTATAATAATGGTGACATGTCCTGGGGGGAGGCTGGGACCAAAACAAAGGCGTTTTAGCAATGGAACTCTGCTCATGAATGAGTTGGTGTTTCTGTACATGGGTTTGCACCAACCAAAGTTATGCACCATCTCACTTATTTTAAATGCAAAATTACTCTCCATGGGTGTGACCTAGAAAACAGTCAAGGTGATTAATGTTGACACAGAGGATTTAGTTTTCACTGGACTGCCGTTGCACAGACACAGACATCCATGCAGAGCTGTTGGACAAATAGGATGTGTGTGTAGGTGTGTCCTCACGCTAACCGCCTGGCAAAGCCATGTGGAGAGCAACACCACTGTGTAAACTGCTCAGCCGTTTCTTTTCAATGAGACATGACGACAGACAGATTTTTTTCTTTTTCTTTTTTACAGTGTGACATTATTGACATGCCACTGCCGAGTGTGAAATACTCCTGCGCTTTCAACATTTTCATTAACGTCTCTGAAACTGCGAGTTTACTGTCTCTCTGTATGAAAACAAACAGCTCTGAAAACTGAATAACAAGCATCATTTAAAAATTTTTTTTTTTTTTGGATTAGATTTGTGCTAAAAATCATTTGCAAGTAACAGTTTACATTTTTAGGATCCTCTCCAAAGCCTCTCTGGGGCACTGTGTATTTTAAAATCAGTTTATACAGGCTAGGATATATTATACTGAGACAATGTCTCTGACAGCTACCAGGTACCAGCTTCCATACTGTTTACATAGCAGCCTTCCTAACTTGGTCACTGAGCTACATCTGACAAACACTGATGTGAAGCTGCTGGGGTCTTCCTCTCACTGATATGTACAAGCTTCCTCACACTCCTTATCCTGAGACGACCCAGGCGGGGATGAGTGTAAGTGACTGTATATGAATCCTCCTCAAGCCCTTTGGGTGATTTTTGCCCTCTGCAGCGACAGATTGGATGCATGAATCAATCCCTTCTACCTCATTTCTATTCCTGTGTGGCCTTCACGCACACACTTCTAACCCCTCGGGGGCCTATTTGTTGCTTCACTTGCATTGTTGGAGCCACTGTAAACCCATAGATTGTGATAACACATTGGATGGCTCTTGTTATGTAACTGTGTTTATACATTTGCGGCTACAACCCATACGGCAGGGTGCAGATACTAGAAATATAAAGCACAGCCATGACAAAACAAGGTAAGACACCTTGTACAAACTTCTTCTCACATGCTGCACTGTTTGTGTAAGATAATGACAGACGTCAGGCTGAAAGACAGTATGTGTCAGCTGTGGGAGCTTGAAGACAAGAGAAGGAAAAGAGCGCAGCACTGGATATTGATAGCAAACTTAAATGTGATCACTTTTTTTTCTCCACAAAACCCTTCTTATATCAGCAAAATAAAAGAGGCCGATTGCGTAAGATGTCTGCAAGATCAGGGACAAATTTAGGCAAACGTGGGCACACATACATTGAGCAGTCTGTAAATGAGAAGGGGAACTATAACGGTTGCTAGGGAACACCATAAGGCCAAACAATCCAATCGAGTTTGAGGAGGAGGGGAGACGGACAGCTCCTGCCACAATAAGCAACATAGCATAATAACATAATAGCAGTGGTATGAACTTTAATAATATATTTTTTCCACTCCTTCATGTAAACAGAGTCTGGCAGACTTCACTTTACTTTGGCACTCCGCCCTACTTCATACTCAAGGAAGTTGCCAGCAGGATGAACATCGCCACAGTGTGTTAATCTCATGTTCACCTCATTTGTCTGTCTTGTCCATGACACTCGGTCTCCACACAGTCTGACAGGAGACTTGAATAATACTCTGTGCCGTGTTTTACGGTGGACTCTCGCAGATATCAACAGAACCTCTGCATTCGAAGCTTTCAGAGTCGCAGATGAACATTAAGTCAGGTCCGCTATCAAAACACACAAATTAAAAGTGGCATTTTCTAGCAACATCTAGCTGTTTTGTAATTTGAATCAAAACCTGGAATATATGACTGGAATAAATCTTGACTGGAGCAACTCTGTCTGTCAGGCTGCTGGGGTGCACATTTGAACACTGTTGATATGATTATGCATTGGTGTATGTATCATAGTAGACAAAACTGGGGGGTCAGTTCACTCAAAGCACAAAAAAAACATTTCATGTTAACTCCAAGTGGAATCTAGGGGTGCAAATAGTTTTATGTGCGTAGGTTCTGATGTATCCACCTGTGAAACGTCTTACACCACCCAAAATAATAGAGGTGAAGGGAACTTGTATTGCGCTGCTAGTTGATCAAGCATAGAAATTGGTAGCAGGGTTGGGTAAATATGTTTTTAAAGAGTAGTGTGCTCCAGCAAGTCAAACTTGGCCTCGTTTTTAATCACATAATCACTATAATAAAGGCTTAATATTTGTACTTGACAGTGTGTCCAGACTTTTTAGGGAATTCAGTCATTCATCAGCAGTGGTTTTTATGGAAAATTAGATAGTTGGAGATTTTTTTTTTTTTTATAATTTCATAAACTACTATGATTTTTATTGCAGTCCCATCTCTCTCTAAGAAGTAACAGTAAACTGAGATGACGACACATTTTTAGCCATACTGCCTGGTTTTAGCACAGATATTCTTGTAGGATCTGCTTACCCACTGAAAAGACCCTTCTAGAGCAAGGCCAAATGTAGGCAACACAACCATAAATCAGGCCTTGACGTCGGCATGAAATGTACCATGGTGAAGCTAAATCTGGCATTGGGAAAAAAAATTTAAAAATGGGCCATCAATCTATCAGTCAAATCAGTTATAAGACTGACAGGAATGAGGTATCAGTCAAGTGAAATATGTGACATATTATTTCTTTTGTTTCTGGCATGTGTCATTGTTGTGGAGGCTCACATGCATGAATCCTTGTGGCTTATTGTTCATGTTGATTGGGGTAACGACAGTGTGACTGGGAGGAATGACACTATGGAATTTCAGTGGCTGTTCAATGGGATCAAAACAATAAAGCAGAAAATCAATGTGTACAATTGGGGGAAAAAAAGCAATTCATCATAGGAAGACACTTGGCATTCCTTTGTAGCAAGCCTATTGTGGGGCTTTTTGTGGTGTGTGTGTGTGTTTGTGTGAAGTATGAGGCAGCAGAATGGAAAAACAGATAAACATCATTAAAATCAAATAACATGACATATATTTCTGTTGTATGTATAATCATCCATTTTATAAAAGCGGAATCTCAAATAAGTCATCCAGAGGTCAAAGGTCAAAAGAACAGAGTTTATATCAAGGTTTTGAAAACCAAGTTTTATTATTTCATGACACTTTCTTAATTTTCGCATTCCACAAATGAATGAGGAAGGGAGGAATCAGGGGATAATGAGAAATGTCAGATTTATAAAGCGAAAAGCAACAAATGCCGGGGCCGAGGAATTCAGGCTTAAGTGAGGTTAAAGGCAAAAGTTTCACACTAACTAATGGGCCACAATTCAGAGGAACAAAGAAGAACATGCTTTGTACCACAAGGATAACGCTGATCACATTCTAATACTTTATTTTAAGTATGAGAACAGATGTCAGTATGGGTGCCAGTACATAGTGTAATATAGTGTATAGTGTATTTCTTTTATCTCATTCCTAAATTCTGGCAATAACACTCAAAAAGATAATTTGTACTTCAAATATTATTTACATATTCTCAGTTAAGAATTCTATTTTACAAAGTGCATGAGGTCTTTCTCCTGTACAGTGTTAGAAATAGGCAGTCATGTTTATGCTCTCACTAAGCAATCATGTATTAATTACATTTTAATGTATTCAAGTTACCGAAAATGCAAAAGAACATCAGTCTTATGTCTGTACATGTCTGTACCACAGTTATCCTATCATGTTGGCATTAATTCTTAATACCGTTTCTGTAGTACGGTCAACACCAATCAGCAAACCAAGGCTTTCAGCCAGTTTAAAATTCATACATTTACATTTACTTCCTTTGTCTGATCAGTCAAGTGATTGATCTCAACCTCGTATCAAAACCTGCTGAATTCTTTCAGTCTCCATCCAACATATTATCTCACAAAGAATAAATTACATCACATTTGTAATTTCATACTAATATTTATAGTACTGTCTTTTTTTTATGAATAATCATCTTTCAGGGTTAGATGGATGATGACCGAACCATGTAAACATTTAGTATCACTTCCCTAGATGCTTAAAAAATGTGTCCAGTTTGTTCCCTTCTTACCTTAACAACTTGTTCGTGGTCACACTGTTGCCAGGCTAACATCTACAGCTTGGAGACAAAGGGAAGACCCTCGTACATGTCGGCCTTGAGCTTGGCCCACTCGGCCAGTCTCTGGATGGTGCTCTTCTCCTGGCCCAGCACGCTAGCAGCCTTCCTCAGCTTGGCCTCGTTGCGCTCCAGGTAGCGCTCTCCCTCGCTCTTGAGGAAGTTCAGCTTCTCCACGCGGCTCTCGTTCAACGGGATGTCCTCGCTCATGTAGGGGTTGAAGCGGAAGTAGGTGTCAGGGGGCAGGAGGGCGTCCAGCATGGTGTGCACCTCTGAAACAAGGATGGAGGAGGAATCAAAATCTGATGCTCGCTGCAGGCAATTTTACATTTTCATCTTTGATTTCGATTTCAACTGAAATCGAGAAGAACTGCAGTGCATCGCACACCTCTTATCTGTGGTTTATAAGCAATGTGGGACATCAGATATATACAAACAATATTTTGTGTTGTCCTACCCTCGGTGTCTGTGGCACTGCTGATGACGTTGGTGAGCTTGGTCTTCAGGCTTGTGTAGGTCGTGCTGTTCTTGCCCGCCGCCTCATACCGTCCAGTGCCAAGAGACAACACACACTGCAGAGGTGTGTTTGGCCACAGACACTTACACTCATGGATGGCCAGTGCTGTGGGGTTGTTTATCAGAAGTCCTCCATCCTAAAGGAGAAGAGAGGAGAGACACAGTCAGCATCTCCGCAGTCAAATATGTTTACTCAAAATCACATAAAGGAAACTTTGTATCTCTGACATGTACCTCTAGTTTGAATATATTTGATGTGACAGCCGGTAGGGGA
The DNA here is from genome assembly GCF_002260705.1 of Seriola dumerili. NCBI lineage: Eukaryota > Metazoa > Chordata > Actinopteri > Carangiformes > Carangidae > Seriola > Seriola dumerili. Next base: position 10,634,476 of record NW_019174393.1, read on the forward strand.
CAAATGAGGTGAGGAGGACAAGCTGTCCCAGAGCTACACAGCTTTAAGCTGAAGAAAAAGAAGCTCCTGCGTCAGAGACGTGCTGCACTGGCAAACAGCACTGTTTATTCAGAGGTAAACAAGTAGGAAAAATAGTTTTTAGCAGCTATCAGCAGCTAAAATAAGCAATTCTTTGTCATTTGGACCAGAATTGACCTATATAATGAGTCTAATGGCTGCAATACTTGAATAGTATTGTATTATTAGCATTGAATACTGAATTTAGCATGAGTGATGCATAATATTGCATTTTTAGTATTCTAAACCTGACTGAGTTCATTTAGAAGCTAATCATGAATTATTTCCCTGCTTTTTCACGAGGCATGTGTTGTCACTTTCACTAAATAATGTTACCAGCTTCATGAAAGAGCTGCTGACCTAAATGATGCCGACAATAAGAGAAAGAGAGACAATCAGGCTGAATGGCTGCCTGGACCGATTTAGTGCTGAACACTCTTTCTAAGTCTTTCCCCTAGTCCAGTCCTGGACTTTATCCAACCACTGAAGTGCTTTTGGCAAGGATTAATAGAGACGGAGAGTGTGGCACACAAGAGGTCCGACACTCCCTAGCAGAGCAGGGGTAAAGGTCATTTCCAAGCCTCTAGAGGGGGTGGGTGGTAGAAAGGTATTTTTAAAAAAAAAAAAACTTAGTTAGTAAATATCAGTCACCAGCAACCAATACAATAAAAACACTCAAACTCAAACTTGTATTCTTAACCTAACCTAGCTAAAAAAAAATACCTGAATAGCTCTAAAAAAATTATTTTGGATTCAAATACCTGTCTATGGGTGACTGGTGCTTTCCATCGGTGCACTCTGCTGCCCTGCTCTCATTATTAATATGTGACAATACATAAATTAAACATCATTCTGAGCCTGATTATGAAGCTGTTTACCCTCAGGTGTGAGCTATTGAAACAGTGGAGCACAGTTTGCACTCTTGAGACAGAAGGTTAATTACACAGCTGCTCCTCAGCTCTGACCCTCCACCTCTCACCCATGGGTCTCACCTAACTGAATGAGCAAATAAACAAAACACTGATATAATTCAACAACCAAATGCTGGAAAATCATTGGGTATTAGTGTACAGTTTAATAACAGTTAAGTGGTATAACAAATACCTGCAGCTCAAGGAGAAATATTTAGGTTTTACCTTTACATTGAATGTGTTAATGTGTCTCTTCACTGTGTGTGTGTGTGTGTGTGTGTGTGTGTGTGTGTGTGTGTGTGTGTGTGTGTGTGTGTGTGTGTGTGTACATATTTTTGATGCTGTGCAATGACAGAATTTTCCTGAGAAATACCGCTGCTAGTGCTGAAAACTAGAGTAGGAGTGAGACCGGTGGGTGGCAACGGTACCTCAAACTGTGGATAAAAAAAAAAAAAAAAAAAAAAAACTATGCAGCTCCAAGAGGAATGTGGAGAACAACTCACACACACACACAACTCATTCACTCTCCATCTTTTCATCCCTGCTGTCATACTTTCTGCAGAGATGTCACCGGGAGCATAAGCACAAACACACAGACAAAAGCCTGTTATACAAGAAAATGGAAATAATCAAAAATACATATTATCATCACAATGTTGGAGGTGCAGAGAAAGAGGTCCTCAGCTGATTGATCTCTAAAAGAATTACTCCAATCTCTCGCTGTCTGGAACAACATTATAGCTGGAAACTGATCATGCACAGACAATATCGGCTTGTTAGTTAGCTTACTAATCAAAGAACATTACAGTCTGCTTAACACAATAAAAACTAGAAAAGGTCACATGGATTTCTGGAGTTGCATTCACAGTAGTTGCATTACTAAACTTATTGGCTTTTTAGACAAAAAAAAAGACCAGTAGGTCATTTGGTTTAATTAAAAATGCCTCAGAGAATCAAAGCTTGGGTAGGTAAATATGCAGAGTGGGATGGAGATTAGGATGTGTTATTGTTTAAAACATAGTAAAGGCCTGTCTACCATGGGTCTTACATTAGCAAATGGCAGGGGAGAGAAATACTTGTTAGAAGCAGGGATAAGACTAATTTTGCCTAAGTAGGTTATCAAAATGAAGCTAAGCCCTGAGCATAATTGCTGCCCATAAAGACATCTAAAGATATCTGGCCTAATAATCAAATTTCATGAAATAACATATTAAACAACTCAATTTGAACAGCGCCCAAAAGGCACAACCAAGCAGTATAAAAGATCACAGTGGTCGTGAATAAAACGCATTAAAAACTTCTTACATTCTATTCATTTATCAGATGCCTTTTATCTAGAATGACTTATAATCACTGCGACAGTACAGGAACCTTAACGGTCTGATTTTCAGTCACCGACCTGCTACTTAAACCTAATCTACCATTCTTGAACCTAATACTTTATCCTCTCCACTATTCCTGTCTGTCTGTGACTGAAGAGGAAAAAGAGCTAAGTAATAATCAGTCATTACTCAGTGTGAGGATGCAAAGGAGTGATGTGAAGCTCATTATATTGAGTGTATTTTTCCCCATTTTGGACCTTGAAGATCCTTTCAGACACTAGTGGTGGCAGACAGGAGCCCTGTTGAATTTTGTCTTTCATGAGGAATCAAAAACTCTTCCCTTTCCCTGTAGGACAGCAGGCTTAAGTCAGAGGACAAGGCCTTTTGATGTTTCAGGGCACAGACCGGACTCTCTCTCTACCTCTAACTCTCTCTCTCTACCTCCATCTCATTCTGTTCACTTTCTCTCTAATCCTCAGACACTTGACAGCCAGAAGAGAAGATGAATCAATTAGGGGACCACCTTCAAGGTTATGCGTTTGGAAGAGTGACACAAATCTACACACACATCCTTAATGAACACTCACACAGAGTACAGTACAGTCCACAGCGCCTCTGTCCTTGGCACCAGTCTTTTAAGAGATGCAGCATCGTAGCGGAAGTGTATTGATTGGTAAGATTTCAAGGAAATGACCCTCTCGCACTAATCTAGGGCTCTCAGAGAGCTGTGACTTTGTACATTACCAAGGCGGTGTGCATGGCAATTTCAGACCATTAAAAACCATGTTGCTACACTGCTTTTTATCTATTTTTATATATGATTCATTCATTCAAAGCCTCAAATATTTAAATTGAACTAACTAAACTAAACTGAACTGATCTAAACCTGGCGATGCCTCTCGCAGTTCTCTTGGTTTCATGTCATACCTGATGAAGGTCTTTTCCCAGGACAAATTCCTGGAAGTAGCCTGGGGCGGCAGACGAGGCCCTGATAGCCTGCCACATTTTGTGATGGCAGTCTCCAGGGTAGTGGGATCTCACTCCTGGCATGAGTCTGTAGTTCCTGAACACATAGGCCTTCAGAGGTAAACCCCTGTTCACAATAGTGCTCACTGCTGACACCTGGTGGACATAAAAAAAAAGGTTATTTAAATAAAAGCGTGCCTAGTCATAATTTTTACAACACTTAAAGAAATTGGTCTTTTTCTTGCCACTTTTCTGTAATGAAGGAAAAATTAAATAAAACAACACATTTTGTCATCTGAAATATGAGCATTTTTGTGTCTCTGTATGTGCATTTATGCATATACAAATAGAATTAACCCATGCACAAATAGGTGCAGTATTATTAACAGTACACAGATATAAGGATGTGACTAACTTTAGGGCAGTGTGGGTCCCTGGCACTCTCAATCATACATCCCTCACCCATCCGTTCCCTGGAGGAAACACAAAAATGGATTTAAGGAAAGGACAAATTAAATTACCTCTGCACCAGTCTTTAATTCAATTGGTGGGCAGGAGAGAGGAGATATAATTATATGAAAAACAAAGGATAAAAGAGTCGCGCAGACTAACTTGAGGATGTTTTCCCAGATTTCGCTGTCATAGAAAGCATGGCTCCAGCCCATCTTGACAGTTCCAACGATGACATTCTGTTTGAACACATCCGAGCCCAACTTCCTGTACATCTCCTCACACTCTTCTAGGGGGATTTGAAAAATCCCCAACATGAAGGCCAAGATGGCACCTAAAGCAAAGGAACAAGAATGATGTGAAAAGGGCAGTTTACATGAAATCAAATGTGGAATCAATGACAGTCAAGCTTACAGAAGAGTCGAAGGACAACAAATGAATAACACTAAAAAGTGGTAACAATGTACCTGTGCTGACTCCACAGATGTAGTCAAAGAGCTGGTGGACTCGTTTCCCAGTCAGGGTTTGCAATTTATGGAGAGTCTGCAGGGCCAGCAGTCCCCTGTAACAAAGTCACAAAGCTTACACAACTAGACTAGTAAAAAATGCAGCTTATTGTATTTAAATCACTAAACATATAAAGATAGTCATAGCCATTTGGCCGGTCATAGTAATTTTTTGTTTATATTTTTCTCTGGTGCAATTTAACTAAATTAGTTTTAATATTTTGTTAGTTGTCAGTCAAACAGTGGAGCAAGTACTGGGAATTCTAGTTTCTGTCAGTATGACTCCTTTCTTTAGCCACAGTAACATTTGCTTGTAAGAACAGCAAAAAGCAGGTTGTATCATTTTATATTAATCAGCAGAGAGCTGTTTTTTTAATACGGAAAATGTCACATATCCTTAAAAACTGTACCGTGTTCCCCCTCCATCTATGGCCAGGACCCGAATTCCTCTTCCTTTGACTGGTTCGGTGTAGCCAACCAGGGCCAGCGCTTCTCTCACAGCGGCCTGAAGAGGAAGGTCTCTGGCCTGGCGCAAACGCAGCAGGCAGGGCAGCACACTCTCCTAAAGGTCACAATTACACACAAACATACTGACTACTACATTTCCCAGTTGCAAAAACATTTAAGGACTTTGCGACCCCTCTAACTTAAAAAAAAAACAAAAAAAAAACCCCACTAACCTTGATAGCGACACCTCGGGTCTCTGGGAACTCCAGGAGGTGATAGCTGAGCTCCTCCACCCGAGAAGCAAGAAGTTTGACATCAGTGACCCTTTGCAGGCCTTTCACCAGAGCTCTGGTCCTATTGTCCACACTCACCCTGGCTATTATCTGCATGACAAATAGACAGCAGGAACAAAAAATTAGAACCGTCTAATAAAATATAAGGTCATATTAAAGGTTTTTTGATCTATGTTGAAATTTAACAACCTAGTAATGCAGTTTTATATAATACTGGCAGAAAACACAGAAAACATATTCATTTGATAACTGATGTTTTTTCTCATTTTGCTTTTTGGACTCCCTTGAGCATTCAATGATCCTTAGAGCAATACTGAGCACTTTACCTTCTGCCTTTGAGTCAACTGCTGTTGCTTCACTTTATCCACTTTCTCCTCTTCACTGTCTGTCTTCTCTCCTGCTTTGTCTGCAGTGGGCTCTTCCCCAGCGATGGCCGAAGCCTTCTCTTTCTCAGGTGGGATGTTTTTGGAGTCACCTCTGAATTTGGGGACCAGTGGAGCTATGTAACTACCAACAAAAGCCTGAACGCTGGGACGAGGGTAGGATAGATAGTGGGTGAAGCCTTTTTTAGTTGAGGTAGTGGGTACAGGGATGGACTGAGCTGCATTTTCTGTTGCAGGGGTGTCAGAAGAGGGCGTTCCTACTGGAGGACTGAGCTTTTCTGATGGTGAAGGAGGGACAGGAGAGGTAGCTGGCGCTTCAATACTCTTAGACTCTGCCACTGGAGACAAAATAGGAATGTGATCCCCTGTTCTCTGAGGGGTAAGGTGAGGAACAGGCTCACAAGCAGGATCATCCCCTCCTCTGTGCTGCTGCAGTGGCCTGTTCTCTCCATCTTCTACCTGTGTGTTGGTGCCAAAGTAATTATTGATGTGCTGAGCCAGAGTTTTGTAGGTCTCATCCATATTGGTTGAAAGAGCTGCTGGGTGAAACAGCTGCATAGTTTGTTTTGCCACAGTGGAGGACGAGCTCGGGCCAGGCACACTTGCCGCTGAAGCTAAACTGGATGTTGACTTCTTGGTGACAACAAAAGGCTTTTCTGTAACTTTGTGCAATTGCTTTTCTGACTCTTCCTCTGCTGTGTTCCTCTCACCTTCTTCGTCTTCTTTCATGGTGGTTTCAGGTGGTGAGGGAGTAGCTGTGTTGTTTGAGGTTACGGTCTCTGCTTTGACCAGGGCTTTTTCCACATGGGTGCTGTCGACTGCAGAGCTGCCAGGCTTCAGACGGGAGAACTTGGAAATTAGGTCTGTGCTGCCTACTGCCTTGGTGACACTGTCGAGCGTGGTCCTGATCCGCGACATGCGTCTGCTCACTGGGAACAGTAACGGGGGAACTTTAGGTCAATCAGGCAACTGGATAATGCTTTAATGTCTGTGTGAAATAATGCAGCATCCTGGTGGGCTGCCTGCAACAAACTACAGTGGATTCTGTGGAAAATCCATTTTGAAGGGGAAGTATCAATGTTGCTTGTTCCACAATTTCCTGGAAAAAGGATGAAATAGAAATAATCTCAAGAGACAGTGTGCACAAAAAATTTAAAACAAGACACCATCTATATGGCAGGAGTCAACACTGCAAGTAAAAACTGGGCCAACAGAGGGCCTTGGTAACCATAGCAACACCTCGAACAACAACAGATGCTGAGAGCAGCTTTTGCAAAATAGGTTTCCTGTATATTGACCAGTGTTACAGGGACAATATGGAAACTCACGGACCTTCACCTAATGACAATTTCACAGCGGAGTCAGCTCAACTTGTAAAAACCCTGCTGGAGAAACACCGCCACACTATCACGAAGGAGCAGGAGGGAAACTCTCCTGAGAGTGAGTTGAAGAATATTAAGTGGGTTGCAAACAAAGACTTCACGATGGAAGTGGGGAAACAGCAGATTGGGGAATACATCCAAACATGGGAGGTGCAGCCCTGCTGGCTTTACAGTCTGGATTTTCTCTACACGACCGAGGAGGGGCATCACACCTTCTACCACTACCGGGCACGCTTTAGCACCCCGACACCGCGGAAGCCTATTCAGGGGACGGCTAGTGTCTACTTCATCATGGACACCTCTAAAGTCAGAGACCAAACTCTGCCCGTGGAGGTGCACTTCGTGGTGGAGTCAAATAGGCTGGTACACACGCCGGGGAGGACCAGATTCAGAGAGAAGTGGCTGGCGGACGTTATTGAGAGCAAGACTTTGCTCCGAAATGCGGTGCAGTTTTGAATCGACTGTCATTAGACACCACAGAACCACCCAGAAGATTCCTGAATCCTTGCGAAAATACCAGTGCTGTCATTAGATCCCACATTGTGGCTTTGAATTTTATGCTACCCTAGCCACTTCGAAATAAAATAGCTCGAAATGAAAATGACAAGCTAGTTGCCAGTCCTCATTCACTGCTTCTGAATTGTCTGTTTTGTTGGACCTCACAGTTGGTGCAACGCTAAATGTCAGACGTATTCAAGACTGCGACACTATTTATGTTATATTATATGTTTATTTGAAGGAATAAACACCTCATAAGCATGATGTTTGAAAGCTAGCTTGCTAAGCAGATAGCTGTGTACATTGCGAAACGTTTACTAGCTACAACCTCATTTGCTGCTGCTAGCCACGTTAATGAATGAACGGCGTATTGTCAGTTTTTCGACTTTCACACAATTTAACATAATAAATTGTCCTCTTCTTACCTTACAAAACACAGACCGTTAAATGTGTCGCCGAAATGTTTCATTCTATGTGGTGGTGCTGGTTAGAAAAACTAAACAGGAAGAAGAGAGGAAGTGACGCAGATGGCCTATATTATTATGCAGTGCTGTATTTCTGCCACTAGATATCGACAAAACATCGTCATAATAAAAAGAACAAATATTTTCATTGCAAAAACTGAACTGAGAAATTACAAATACAGGTGTTAAGAATTTTGCAATGGATTTCAGACATATTAATGCACTGACAACACTATAATACATGTTTAACTATCACTGTGACCATTTGTGTCTTGAACAGAAAACAGCTGAATGTGTCTGCCTAAAAAAATCTTTGCACCCTTCAGGCAGGGTTGTACTTGGCTTGAAGTAATCAATGATTAAATATTAGAGGTAATGACATTCTTGGAAGTTCTATCAATAACCAATCTCTCTTTTTCTCGATTAACATGCACACACAGTTGCCAATCACTTATTGTTCATAACGGTTTTAAAATCAGTGGGGCAACAGTGTTTTTTGAAAATAATAGTTCACATTCTGAATGTCTTGCAGTCAAAATGAAACAGTGAATCAAAGCCAGCAAGAGTTGTGTTATAACATCACCTGGCTTTTGTGGTCCTGATTTTTATGGTATTTCACTGCCTAGAGGGTTGGATCATGTACAGTGTGAAACAATGGCTGAAGATTGATGTGTTAGTCAGTAATTATAATAATAGGCCCACTATCTGATAGATCCAGGCAGATTGCTGCCCTGATAAAGGTTAATACATGTGGAGGTGTCTTTTCAAGAAGATCTTGTTCACATGAAGAGGAATGAAACACTAATGGTGTGTGTGTATAAAAAGTCAAATCAGGTCAGGGAAAAAAAAAATGTGTCTATGACCTGATGGATCTGTACTTGAACCTTTTATTCACTATACCTCAGAATCAGGCATTTTCTTGGTCCATTTTCATGCCTTTTCATGCATTACTATACTTTGACATTTTATGCCTTACTATACTATGTAGTTTTTATGACTTTTTAAGCCTAAATATAACATGACATTTTTATGAATTTTCATGCTTATGTATATTGTGACATTTTTATACCGTACTAAAGTATGTTGTTTTTACGACTTTTTATTCCCTACTATATTATGACTTTTTATTGGAATTGTGGCGGGGTTGTTTCATCCCTACCGATATTGAGACCAAATGGACGCCCCTATGTGGATGTACACTATTGTAATAAATTGCCATAGTATCATACAGTAAATGGATAAAAAATCAGTCTAGCATTCTGTTTACTATTGCCCTTCCTTAGTAGAATACCTCAGCAGAACATTACCCTCTTTCAGGAACAATATTCACTCTTACTAACAGTTTCTGTTCACTTTCAGCAGAAAGCAAGAGGCTCGAGAAGCAAAGATGATTGACAACACTTAAATACTATCATCTTCTTCTGCCTCATGCCTACATTACCGTTATGGACACCCTGCTTTGACATAGAAAGTATATATTATGTTTCATTTGTCATGGGTGAAGCGGTGATGACATCATAGTCCTTTTATTGCCACTGCTCCTTCATGGTGATACTACTGCATATTTCCCCACCATCACTCTGTTAATTACTATGCATGTCCCTCTATCAAGATGCATTGTTCTGTACAATTCAAAAAGGTATTGAGAGAAAAATCATCAGATACAGTATGCTTTTGACAGCAAGTGATTATATCAGTGTGGTGTATGGGGTGGTGCTTAAGTTATTATTAATATCTTCAGCTGGAAATATAAATGTTATTTGTGTCCCAGGAGGTTTGGTTTACTGAATGTTTAATGAGTTTTTAGGGCATGTTCTTCCCATTGCAGTAAGACATCTGTATTCTGTGGAGGACAATATCATCTCTGTCTCTGCCTGTCTGTCTCTTCAGTCTCAATTTCAGAGCTTTTATGGAAACTCCAAGTGAATTACTGTCCAGCCTGCCTCTTTTATCAGTGGAGTATAGCAATGTTTTCTTTTCACCACTGATGCAATGGTTTTCTCAGCTGCTCTTTCAAAACCAGATATTTGCAATGCAAGTAAGATGCAAAAACATTATGACATTAATACTAAATCAGTTGCTACATCAGTAATGGACCTGAGCATCTGGAAGGTATACAGTATTTACTCCTGATGCACTTACACTCTCACTGAAAACAATCTCTGGATCTGAAAAACTCAAAAGATTAAGCGTAATCTACAACAGAATACAAGCATTTTAGCACTTGAGGACCACTTAAGACAGTCAGTCAGTTCTGAGGAGTTACAGGTTAATAAAGATTAATAATACATTTAAACAGTTCAGGGGTGAAAAGATTTCCATTTCAAAGTGCATTTTTAGGTTATGGGTCCAAGGAGTAAAAAACGACATTGGTCAATTCTAGTCATTTCCTAGATTTCAATATTTGTGTGCATATGAATGTCATAATTATCATATTGACATTCAGTCAACACTGACAACTTTGACCCCTCTCTCCCCTTCAAGTCGATGGGTTTCGCTCCTCGCAGCCCCCGCAGTCACTTTGCATCGTGGTGCGCCAAAGGAGGAGAATGTGGAGATGTTCCCGCGCCAACTTGTCAATATTCCAACACCTTGATAATGCACGGAAATGTTGATTGAACCTTGAAGTTACGAGTCTTGTGGGAAACATCAGGAATTCGCGCTAGAATGGATTCCAGCAGCAACAACTCTGAAATGGCACCAGATATGGATGGAGAGGTGTATGAACATTTTGCGCTCATCCGAGCAGGAATTTTGGGTTTGGTTTTTGTGCTGGCAACGGCTGGTAATCTTTTTTTCTTAGGCACACTTTGGAAGAAGCGAAAAAGAAACTCAAGGACCCAGCTTTTCCTCTTGCACTTGTGTTTGGCTGATCTGGTGGTGGCTTTCTTCCAAGTCCTGCCGCAGTTTTCCATTGAAATTACGCACAGGTTCCGAGGCACAGACTTCCTGTGTCGGTTGGTAAAATACTTGCAAGTGGTTGGGATGTTTGCCTCCGCGTACATGATAGTGGCTATGACTTTAGACCGGTACCATGCGGTTTGCAAACCGATGGTTTCCTTCTTGAATGGCTCATTTAGGAGATATCTCTCCATAGGCGCAGGGTGGCTGCTCTCGCTCGCCTTCAGCGCTCCTCAGTTCTTCATCTTCTCTCTCCAGGAGGTGGGGGAGAACCAGTACGACTGCTGGGCGACATTTATTGAACCGTGGGGGAGCAGGGTTTACATCAGCTGGATCACCCTGTCAGTGTTTGCCATACCTGCCGTCATTTTACTCTATTGCCAAATAAGAATATGCACAACAATCTACTTCAACATGAAGAGAAAGGCGCTGCAGGCAGGGCGCGCAGACACGAAGGGGGTGTCCAACGCGATGCTCAAGACTGTGAAGATGACATTTGTTATTATAATGACATACACCGTGTGTTGGAGCCCATTTTTTGTTGCACAGTTGTGGTCTGCATGGAGTCCAAGCAGTGCGCCTAGTCAAGGTTTGTCTATTTGGAAAAAAAAAAAAAAAGTAGATCCCCAAACCTGAAGGACCAAATATATCCTAATTGGTAATTACTGTCACTTTGTTGAAGGCCCATACGTCATCTATTCTTTCTCTTTCAGGTCCCGTGTTTGCTATCATCATGCTGCTGGCCAGTCTCAACAGCTGCACCAACCCCTGGATTTATATCTACTACAGCTAAAATGGTAGACCTGCATGTGCCAAAACCGTTAGACATTACATATCAAGAGCTCATACACGCCTGACCTGAGTATCTCATCAGGATATCTGACATCCAGAGAACTAAAAATCCATCATGGATCCTGTTTTTTTTTTTTTTTTAATCTGTAGTTTCTGCCAATGCATGCTTGTAGATATAAGACTGGATTTCTGTTGATCTCTGTTTGCATCTTACAGTATTTTGTCAGTGGTCACATGTTTCATCATGAATAACAGAAAAACACATATTTCACGTTTTAGCAGAATAGTTTGCAGCTGTGAACCAAGATGACACACACAGTACTTACTGCATATTAAAAGTATGCAAGCATAAGTTTAGAACAGGAGTAACAATGTTTGCACATAATACAATACTGTCTTTCATTCAGTGCCGGAGGACTCTGAGACGAATATTAACACAATTTCAAAAACAATCAGGCATTCTATACACACTGTACAGATAAACGGAGCATACACCATCCATATTTAACTATTTCATGTACTGTAATGTTTTCTTTGCTGGGTGTTGTGAACTGTACACACGAGCTATTTGAATCTCTCTTTTTTTAAACTGCTTCCTGCATGATCACAAGTAAACACTGAAAATACTGTTCCTGACATTTAATACAATAATTAAATGATAATTTACTATTTATGGCACTGATGTCACCCTCTTTAATTTACCTGCAGCTGACAGGGAAACCTGAATCTGATTCTGTAGCATAGATGTAAATAACCTGTTGGAATTTATCATTGTCATTATCTAAACAGATTAACACAAAGAGATTTGGCTTTAATTTTCAATTTTGAAAAAGCTTTTTAAAATGGACTTTTATCATGAGGCCTTTGCTTATTTAATCTTATTGTCAGTCTGTTATGTTCTGATGTTACTATACTTATTTTATTATAAAAACATTTATCCTGAGTCCTATTTTATTGATCATCAGTTGTTCATTTCCGTTTCTCCTTTTGCAATAAACAAAGATTAGTAATATTATTCCACTATACACTGAGATCAAGGCCTGCACTTGCTTCTATAGGATTTGTTCCTTGCTCCTTTGTTGCCAGGAGATCTCAGTGAGATGGCGTTTTGTCTTCCCTCCGTGATTAGGAGCAATAGGATTACAACAATGTCATTTCATTACTAATTTCAATAATCCATTCTCTTATTCACTGCTGGTGCGGCAGGGACCAGTATCACTCTTGAGCAGGGAAATGTGTCATCTTGTAACACCCTGAAGTCATTTGAAATTGCACTTTCCACATCCTTTCATATGCGCAATCAGTCATTTTGTAATTAATTCAAAAACCAATTTAGCCTCTCCCCTGCCCCTCTCTTATTCCCTCTGCTACACAGCTGGTTTGGAGAATGAAAGTACATCAAATCAAATAGCATTTACCATGACAAGCAAGAACAAGCAGAAACTCCATCATGCCAACATCATGGATGTATACTGCCTTTTTAGTCCAATTATGTAATGCACTTCTGAATGCTTTGCTTGATTAAATCAAAAGCCACAGCCCCCAGAGGCACACATGATTTAAGAAAAACATTCAAAGAACACCTCACCCTACTTCAAAGTAAATCCACTGCTCATTTTTCTGTAGAGCTGAACATTTTGCAGAAGATTGCGTAGAATGACAATGTGCTACTGGAAATCAAGCAAAGGGCTGAAATAAACTGAGCCTCTGCTTATTTGAGCATGATTGCTAGTGATTCCAGGACTGTGAAGTCTGTGCTATTACAGGTGTGAATGCTGTTCTTTGAACAGGGTTAAAAGAATTGATTTGATGTGATCTTACAAAACAAACAGTCTGTGTTACAGTTAAAGTTAAAAGGAAAGTTAAAAAGGAAAAAAATTTTCCGTATATCAAAGTATTAAAAAGTGATGATTCACTTGGGGTCCTTTAAAAAGTCATCATTACGACTTAATTATAACAAAAATACAGCACTTTAGCAGCAGGGCGCTAAGAGGACCTTTCTTGTAACTCAAAAGTAAAAGCGCAGATTGAAGAAGAAACTGCATGTGTCCGTGCAAAACATGGCATGACCTGTTGCTTCTCTGAACCCTCGTCATCATGAATCATAAAATGAGCTCAAATCCTATTCATATGTAAATAGACAGAAAATAAGAATGACTACATGAATGAAGTCATGAATTCTGACTCCGGTGAAACAACAAACAACACCATTAAATTATATAGTAACAACAGAGATTATAGAGTAACAAAGACAACTGTCAAACACTGACCAGATGATAAAACATCATAACAGGCAGATGGCATTGTATAATAAAAACAGCAAAAGAGCTGTTAATAAGTTAGCATATGGTGTTGATGACACAATGGAACAGAGAATCTTGAATATCTATCAAAAATGCATAGCAACAAACCATTGAAAATCTGTGCTGCCAATAAAAATGGTTGTACAGTGCCACCATGTGGACATAAGAAGACATACAGTTGTAATATGGAAATGTGAGAGCAATATTGAGAACACCAAGTACCAATTAAGTTGTGTAAAATCAGGCACTATTATTATTTCTGTGTTTTATGTATGGCATCTATAGAAGCATGTGCAAGATGTTTGCAAAAGTGACTCAATGGTAACAATTAAAGTACAACCACATCCACAATATTGGTCCAAAATCAGAGCAACATGGACGATATATAATCTTCTAAAACTTTCTGTTTCTCTTTAAAAACAGCCCCATCCCTCTTCAGGAGGGCTATCTCAGTCTCAAGAGCATGGATTTTAGCCACCGTGCTCTCCTCCCTGTGATCCAGTTCCAATATCTTCGAATGCAAACTCAAGATCTTACTCCAAAGCTGATCTTTGTCTGTGTCCGGTCTGCAGTACGAGTGCTCGTAAACAGAAATGTGCTCTCCCTCACTGGGTACCCCCTCCCCAAGAAAGCAGCCTGTGGGTTCGTCCTTAACCATTTCTACAGGAACAAGGCGAAAAGCCTGGCCCAGTGCTGCTTGGAGGGCAGCTGCATCCACAATGGCCTCTCCATCTGAGAAAGGGCCCAGCGATTCACAGCACAACACAGTCACAGTGGAGTCAGCAAGCTCTTCAGAATGGGGCTCAGCGCATGGGGACAGTGCGAGGCAGGACACTGTTGGCATTCCACTGTCACCTGGTACCTCACAAGCAGCAGTCTGTATGTCTGACTGGTTCCCATGACAGGAGATGCCAGTGTCTGACACCAGAGGCAGTTCAAATACCATCTCTGTGTGTTCAGCAACAGTGTTGTTTGATGTGCTTGAATGGAACTTTTTGCATGTTCTGCTTAAAATGAGTGGCCTCTTACCGAGGGGACAGTCAAATCCTGTGGGCTCAATGTCAATCTCTAATGTCCTGGGTTTGGCCTTGGGGCTCCTTTTAATGGTGGTCCCTTTTTTCTCACCATCCTGAGATAAAAAGGAAAGGAATGTTTATTTAATGAGATTACGCAAAAGTCAGTGCAAGTGAAAGCACAATACTGTAACAAGCTACATGTCTATAAAGGAACTGTGATGGACAAGAAATCAGAAATTCCCCGCAGAGCAATATAATTGATATGAGTGACAAGAATAATACATTAAGAACAGGCTTGCTGCAAACCAAAACGTCTTTGCTTTTACTGCAAGAAAATGTGATCTTGCACATTTTGGCATTTGGCTTGTGCTCTTACTCTTGCAGAAAAATGTCTAAGTTGGTCCACAGCTAATTTGCGGAGTGCAGCAAGCCCTTTCTTCATGATGGAACTGTGACAGACACTGAGACAGGAAAGCAACACAGACACATACATCCTCATTGGAGGGAAAAATGGTCGGGATGGCTGTGTTCTTCAGGTAGCGGATGCCCCATCGAATATCGAAGCAGTCCTCTGTGAAGTGCTCGCTGCATAGGCACTGATGCCGACTCGGGGTCCACTCCTCTCGCTTCATGTTGTCCACCCATTTCTGAAGCCTGGGCTTGTCTTGCAAGGGAAACCTTAGGGGTAAAGAGAGGGAAATGTAAATGGCTGTTTTTGAAGCTGAAACTACAGGCAGGTTTCAGTAGGGGAGTATCAGTCTCACTTGAATGTCTCATCATTTCTAACATTATCATTACATCTCATTCATTCCAAAGGTCTCACAGTCTCTACCTGTACTACTACAAACAGGTAACCATGACATACATTGTATACCACTAATATAACATTAATGCTAACTTCTAAATTCCTATATAACCAATATTAAGTTTGATTAAGATGCTACAATTAACAGAATATAAGCACTTGCAGCCAAACTAACAGAAATTTCAACTTGGAGCCACTCCAGAAAGCAAACAGAAAACATACGGGTAGAAGCTAATTCTCTTGTTGTCTTGTCTGGAAGCACTTCCTCCGCGGTTTCTGCAAGCTTTTACAGCGCAGTACCGTGGCATGTCTGCAGTGAGACTACATGAAAACGCTTCACTGAGACACGTTTGCAGTTAAAATGTTTTGACAACACAAAACAGCTCGTAAAAGTGTCACTTCCGGGTTGTAGTTCTCCTAGCGGAAGTGACGTTTGTTTTCAAGACAGTAAACGTACCTTCCACGACTACAAACGGTTGCACAACTATATGGAAGTAATTAAATAAATTAAGACACGTGACCTTTAAGGATTCATCAGCTATTTTATATGAGAAGAGAATAATAAAATAATGCAGAATAAAATGATAAAAAAACATACTTTTATTTAGTCGGCTGAAAACATGTTTAGATCTCACAGCTCAATCGATTAAGCGAAAACGGAAATGTGCGCGGTTTAATCTCTTGCTTCGGTTGTAGTCTCTTCGGGCTATGCAACATTCTCCACGTGCGCACTGTTTCCGCCAATCAGAGCGAACTGAGTCACAGAGTTAAGAAATGAACCAATAGCGTTGCGAGTCGTGGTGTTACAGTTTAGGAATGCAGTTCGTCAACAATTGCTAGATTTCGTTTCGCATCAGCTGGAGGTGTCGGCAGCTGATAGAAGTTGTCCCCCGGCTGTGTCACCCTGTCTCCAGGTAAGCTCTCTTCTCCACGACGCATTAACGTTTTTTTTGTCTTGGGTGGTTAATCTAGAACCCACAACAAACAATAGAGTGTCATTAAGAAGGCAGAGCTTATTTATGCTTCTCCCTTATTCCACTAAAACAGTGAGTTGTCATTTTCTTTTTTCTTCTCTCCGTTGAAACTAGCTAGCAAAAAGTACAGTTATTTAACAACGCTATATATGCTTTTTTCTGGCTATTGTTTGAAGAGTTGGTACAAGAATCTTGTAATTTATAACCGTTGAGAAAGTCTTCCTGTATCTCAGGGGTGTGAAAAACGTCGCTAACGGAGCTGTCAAACTGTCCTCTCTCTCTTCACAGTCGCAAAGGTGCCAAAACCAGCAGTATGGCCACAGCACAGTCTGTGTTGCTGCTTGCAGTGCATGTTCTGCTGATCTCAGAGTTCATCTTGGCCAAGAGAGACTACTATGACATGCTGGGGGTGACCAAAGATGCCACTGATCGCCAGATCAAGAAGGCCTTCCATAAGCTGGCCCTGAAGTACCACCCTGACCGAAACAAAGGCCCTGACGCCGAAGCCAAGTTCAGAGAAATAGCAGAGGGTAAGTTAGTCATTGTGTCTTTCTACAATAGAGGACTAACAGTAACAATGTAGACTCAATATTCTTTTTTAGATCAGGTCTCTTGTGTGCCAGAAGGATTTTTAACCAACACATTTTATGATTTTGGTTCCTTCTCTTAAAGACATTCCTAAGAGTAATACTGCTGATAACCTGTTTTGTGTTGTCATGTGATACCATTATAACAACAGCCAAAAGTGAAACTGGATGTATAAGGAACTATTTATAGGCACACTCTCACATAATGGGTCTTTCTTAAAAGAAAATTGCACTGGAAAAGTCAAACATTTAATCTTATGTATGTGAAATGGAAACTTATGTTGTCTACTATTGACAAAAGTAGATAAGAAACATTGCCACGTTGCTTAAAGTAGAAATATTCAGATATGTTTGTGTGGCAGTGTCATAGCAACCGACACAATAAGTAATGAAATGCTTCCTTGTCTCTTGCAGCATATGAGACGTTATCAGACGATAAGAGGAGGCGAGAGTATGACCAGTTTGGCCATGGTCCATCACCAGGGGAGGGCCATAGAGGAGGAGGTGGAGGTGGCAACCATAACTTCAACCAGCACTACCAGTCCTTCAACTTCAACTTTGATGACATCTTCAAAGACTATGACACTTTTGGTCAACAACAACGACACCAACACCACTTTCACTCCCACTCCCACACCCACTCCCATTCCCATTCCCATTCTCAAAGTCAGGCCCATCAAAAGAGACACTTTGACAGCCACTTCCAGGCTCACCAGGAGGCAATGAACAGGCAGAGGAGACAGTTCAGTGGAGGACTCTTTGATGACATGTTTGAGGACTTGGAGAAGATGTTCTCCTTTAACTCGCACGGTTCCAGGACTGAAAGCAGATTCCAGAGCTCGGGAAAGCAACACTGCAGGACAGTGACCCAGCGTAGGGGCAACATGGTGACAACCTTCACTGACTGTTCCTGAGACAAGCAGAAATTGGTTCTCTACGGAGGGCAGCTGCTTAGGACACTGCTAAGCTTTTAAGTGTGGTTTTGGAATTGATCGCTAATTTATCACTTGGTGGAATAGAAAATTGTTTTTGTGTGGCTTTTTGTAATTTTCTGTGTGTAATTCCATCTAGGAACAAATATCCAAGCTGGCCTGATAAACGGCTGCTTCCAAGCAATAACTCACTCACATTATTGCTCATAGCACAGTAGTAAGTCATTCAGATACCTCCCCATTATTTAGCTTTCCAGGTTCATTATGTTTACTTGTGTTCATTTTTTATGATGGTACAATCTACTAACTAGACTCAGGTATGGCCTAAAGCTAACAGATCATTTGAATGAAAAAGGTTATTTTTTCTCTTGTGAGCAGTGAGGCAATAAGATTTCTCAAACATCAGCTGTAACATTGCAAAACATTCATTCTGCAGCTAATTAGGCCATACTATTATTGTGCTCTCAACAACATGAACCTTTTTGCTAATATAAAACCAGGCTATGCTGAGCTTAGCATTGTGTACTGCTAGATTTGTACATTTTGTTTCTTGGTTTTTACTCATTAGCTTAAAAGATTCAATCACAAGTAAAGCTGAAGTAATACAAATTTGGATCGAAAGCACTTGCATCAAATTTTGCTGTGAAAATGGAGCGTCACATCCCGTGATGTGTGCGAGTTGGCCATTATGAACTGTTACCTCGTTTTAATTTCTTTCTACAGAGTTACATCTACCTTCACCCAGTCAGGGTAGGAAAATAACATCAGGCCTATGACAAAGACTGGTAAACTTAGCCACGGAGAATGTTTGTGTGCTCTCTCAGCTGTTTTGTAACCAGTTGTTTTGATGCTTACAAAAGAACCTGGGGTCGTCTGCCAGTGAAGCTGAACGGACTGAGAAGTTACGTTTCCTGAACTGATCATAATGTGCAATATTTAGCACCTTTGCTCTTCATGTTGCCTATATTTCAGAGACAGTGCTATGTTAATGTCATTGTCTGATGTCTGCACTTTGTGTGTGTGTGTGTGTGTGTGTGTGTGTGTGTGTGTGTGTGTGTGTGTCTGCACAGTGAGAGTGCCCTGAATGTTGATTGGTTGCATAATGTTTGAATAATGAATAAAAAGTTACAAGAGCAAATCCATTTGTTTTGTTTTGGAGAATTTGGTGCAATAAGAAATTTAATTTATTGTTCCAGGTCATGTTAATATTATTTTAAATATATGTTTACCTGTTAATTACAATATTGTCAGGAGTAAATAACAGAATGAAATCTAGATTTGGGCCATAATGCAAATTTAGTATCAAACAGGTAGGTAACATGCCTCTAGCACATTAAAATAGGTGTAGGAGTTTTCTAAATTTTCAAACCACAGAATATATTGAATATACTCTATATAAAATAATATAATCAGTCGCTGACAGTGTGAACAGTTCACAGCTTTTTGCAGGACTGAATGAATCCTGCCAAGAAGTAAGAGTTCCTGTTATTTTGTCAGCCCCACATCAATGAGACACAACAATGTTCGTCACTATAGAGCCACGAGATAATCTAGAAAGTTGTTGTTCAAGTTAACATCCAGTAGAGTGCGTACTTTCCTAACAGAGGAGGGCAGGGTTTAGAACAGTATCCGCAACAACTTGGCAAAGGGAAAAGGACATGATGGAGAAGAAACTAACTTGACAAACATAAGAAAAATATTTTTGAAAAAGAACCTAAATGAGTTGGGACATGGCAGTGGGAGTTTGTTCATTATATCTACTTGTAGGAAGCATGGTAAAAAGTTAGTTATTTGAATACTTATCATTTCCTTTGGATTTTTTTTCACATTTAAACCTGATCAAATCAGTTAGAGAATAAATGTCAACTAGTACACATTGTATGGAAGCCAAAAGGGGACTTTATTAGAATAATAATGTAAACGTGAAAATGTAATCCCATGATAGCATTATAATGTTCCACATATAAATGTGTTATGTAAGTAAAAATGAAAATGCAATAATACAATTGCATTAGGACATCAATCTTTTTCAGGCAAATAAACAAAAACAATCAGCTTGTATTACAGTGTATGTGTGGCCCTCTTCAGTAACTGTCATTGTCATCTGTGTCAGTGTTAAAGGGCAAATAAAACCACGCGTACTTGAAGATAATTGCTGTAACGAGGCGTGAAAAATGATAGATATGTATTTTCTTAAAATCATTTCTACACTCAAAACAAGTTAAGACTTGAGTGTAAACTGATAGATTCACTTATAGCGTCTCAACTAGGCAGCTTTCAAATACATTTTAAGAAACAGCACATGACTCAAGAGGATGAAACATTTTTCTTAGAGCAATACATCAGATTAGCTATGAGATGTGACCCCAAATATTCATTAAGCACAGAAACTGTAGCAGCTGGCAATCCTCTGGCTGTAATGAGCAGCTGAAGACCACGTGCGTGTTGTGGTTTAGGCCGGCTAAAGGATGACTAGGTTACTGGTTGATTAGTATCTCTCTGTGTTGTGTCCCTCATGGCAGTGACACTAACACAGTTAAATGTCCAAAGATTAAGATGTGACCCACTGTGGGCCTGCCAAGCTGCAATGCCACACCGTCACTCAACAGACGTGAGGCTCATGCAATCCAGTACAACAATATCACAACTTGCCTTTTTGTTCTTGCAGGATTTTGGCCATTTCAATCAAGGGTAGAGGTGATCCACAGGAGAGCTTTCGTCCAGTTCCATCCAGTGAGGGTGCGAGCACACCTGCATTGAGAGATTGATATAGTGATATGAACATATCAAACAAACATTCAGATTTATTTATGACACTACATGATGCCTGTTTTTTGTATGGCTTTTTCTCTCTATGTGACAATGTGTTGGTGATCTCCTAGTCACCCCCCCAGCCGCCCCCCCCACACACACACACACACAGAGGCCCATTAATGTTTTATACATATGTGCTAATATTGATCGTCACTGTATCTTGTGTTTCATCCAGTGTCTCCTGAGCTGTCACGTCATGCACTGAGTCACTGAGATCTGCAATTAACTTGGACCTCAAATGTTTGACCATTGACCATACACTGTTTACTCTCTAAGGCAGAGATCAGTGACTACAGAAACAGTGAAGTTGTGAAAAAAAAGGGTTTGAAATTCAAACTTTTATTGCTAATGAAGAAAAAAGAAAACGTGGACAATAAACTTCATCTGGATCTAAAGGGCGCAGGCAAAAAAACACAACAAACACATGACATGTGTTCTTGTTTTCTCTTTGGCTCGATTGTCCTTTTGAATTAAGGAGCTAGTTTCATACATTCATCTTTAATACATTTAAATATGTCATTGAACGGGGCTTAACTACTGTCGAACTGTGCAAATTATATGAAAACCACCTGAATGTATTGGAGAGAACAAGGGTGTGTTTTATTGCAAATGTATTCAGTTTTTCATTTGTAAGATGAGGAATGTTTCTTCTTTCAGAAATTATACAATAACTTTAGCAACAAAGATGCAATTTGTAAAATACAAAACAAACCTGAAATAAAAAACATAGATGTAATGATGTATTGTGTCTGTTTTATGTAATTCACAAGACACAGAACAAAAAAAGTCCCTCCTTTTGCACACAAGACAGAAGCCCCAAACAACTGATTAAACCTTGTTTCCGACTGGTCAGACTCCTGCTGAGAATATGAAAGCAGTTATTTTCCAATTCGTAGAAACTCTTGCACGGATTTCATGCTGTACAAATAAATATAATCACACCAACTGTGCTGACCCCCCGTGGTGCCTCTTGTCTTAAAATCTCACTAACTAAAATCTCTCTATGATCTGAACACATGTTCTTCAAAGAAGGCATGACTAATCAAACCCAGAAGGACGTTCTTTCTGCCCATTAACCCCTCCTCTTTTAAACAACAGGCTGCCTCCTCTCTCAGTGTAGTGCAGTAAGAGTCTGCTTGCACGAACGGCTGCTTGGATTGACCCTGCAAGACTGAGAACTGCAAAGATCTTCAACATGATACCTGCAGTTACACTTAACAGTGGAGCAAAGATGCCTATTGTGGGTCTGGGAACATGGAGGGTAAGGCTGACCATGTTATACGTTTAAGCAGCTCTGTGGCAGAAGGGTTGACCCTGCCTCTCACCAAATGTGCCAGAAAATCCAGCTGGATGGACTTTGTATTTTAGCTTTAGCTCTGTATCAACTGCACTGTGTGTTGAATCAACTGCCTTGCTGCCTGAATCCACCGTACTTGCAGAGTAGGTTCAACAGTTCAGAGATGCCTGTTTTGAAGTATTGCAACTGCAGCACAATGACGTGCTTAATTTCACTGACTGACATCAACATTATCTCCTCTCTCCAGGAGAATGGATATTTACGTTTCCGCCCACAGGCCTGAAAAGATTAGTGTAGGAGCAGTTATACTGGTTGCACTGCCAATGACAACATGGCCTCTATATCCATGTCTCACTATTGACTATTTAATAAATAGAATTTTTCACTGATATGAAGCCGCAGCAACACACAACAGACACCCATCACTACCACTGTGTCTTATCTATTTCTTAACTCATCAGCAATTTCCTTTCTTTGTATCATCCCACCACTACAGGCAGATCCAGGAAAGGTCACTGAGGCTGTGAAAGAGGCTATAAGCGTTGGTTACAGACACATCGATGGTGCTTATGTGTACCAGAATGAACAAGAGGTTGGAGCTGGCGTTCGTGCCATGATTGATCAAGGAGTGGTCAAGAGGGAGGATCTATTCATCGTCAGTAAGGTACGGTGCAGCCGAAGTCAATGCACCCATAGGGGCTTTTCAAACACTAGAAATAACCTACATGTATGTGTGTAATGTATGTAAGCTTGTGGTTTGGTTGTTCCAGGTTAAAATGTATTATTTAATCCACTAACACTACAACATCACCACCATCACACCCACATCAACTCTGTTTTTAACAGCTGTGGTGCACCTTCCACCTTCCATCTCTGGTGAGGGGAGCATGTGAGAAGACTCTCAGTGACCTGAAACTGGACTACCTGGACCTCTACCTCATGCACTTCCCTATGGGAACCAAGGTTTGGATGCCACTGTCCTGTGCTGGCCATAGAGGAGAGCAAACTCACTCACCTTTGGCCTATTTTATCTGTCTGAGAGAATGAGGCAACAGTTACATGTTGTAACCTCTCTGAATTCAGACTGACGTGTTTCCCCATTTAACATTTCCATCCAACTTCATGTTCTGACTTCAACATTTTTTACATTTTTTTTAACTTCAGCCAGGTGATGACATTTTTCCTGTAGATGAGAACGGCCAGGTCATTTCTGACGGCAGCAACTTCTTGGACACTTGGGAGGTAATTTAAGTGACATTGTGCTAAATTTTAAACTGACAATCCTTGTGATCTAACAAAGCTATCACTAATACCAGTGTATAATGTGTTTGAAAGGCCATGGAACAGCTGGTGGATGCTGGGTTGGTCAAGGCCATCGGCATCTCCAACTTCAACAAAGATCAGATTGACGCCGTACTCAACAAGCCGGGCCTCAAGTACAAGCCCGCCACCAACCAGGTGCGAAGCAAGATTTCCAACATGCATCGTTGTATACCTACTGTAAAATAGCACAAGAAGAAAATAAAAGCATCTGCACGTTTCCCCAGATTGAGTGCCACCCGTACCTGACCCAGGAGAAGCTCATCAACTACTGCCACTTAAAGGGCATCTCAGTGACGGCCTACAGCCCTCTGGGCTCCCCTGACAGACCCTGGTGAGAGGAAATGTCACATATTACACACAGTGCTCACAGAAAAGTGTTGGCACCATTATATTTCAACTGTCACTCATTTATTTCCGTACCTATTTAAAAAAAGGGCTTCATCTGATGAACCCTCTCTGCTGGAGGAACCTAAGATCAAGGCCATCGCTGAAAAGTACAAGAAGACTCCAGCACAAGTAAAAAAAAAAACAAAAAAACATCTTTGTCATGTCTTTTCAAGCAGGTTAATTTACTTCACTTTAACATTGTATTTCATTCTCATAACTACAAAGCATAATATGTCATATGTGAGCACATAGTATATGCACTTTTAAGTATACTTGTATTGGTTTGTTGTAGATTACATACCGGACAGCAGCAGCACGAGTGCACAGCAAAAACAAGTGAACAAACAGATGTTGCATTGTAGTGATATCTGTTTCGGCCAGTGGGTGCACACAGGAAACATCCGATATGGACATAATGGCTTTGTGTGAAATTATGGACTGCTTATATAACAGAAGTCCGCAAGGAGAAAGTCAGTACCGTCACGTGGTGGATGAAAGGGTTTGTTATAAAACTCTGAACATGGGAAATTAAACAGTACAGTATTGTACTTGTGTTTGATGATCCACCAAAAATGTGGTCACGCAACCATGTTCAGGAGGATGGCTGAATAACAGTTAAATAAGGTTTTGGTTTTCTTAACAGGTTCTCATCAGGTTCCACATCCAGAGGAATGTGATTGTCATTGCAAAGTCAATAACACCCCATCGCATCAAGGAAAATTTCCAGGTATATCGATCTCAATCTCAGAAGCAGGATCGGTGTATTCATACTGGATAATTCAGATCTAGTGGTTTTTAGCTTTTTGAAATTCTGATTATGCGCTTTATGCTTCCATTTCAACATTCGTTATTTTTTTGTGTGTGGGCGATACTTGTCGGGCTCCATCCATGTGGAACACAAGGCAGCTTCTGTGGCTGTGAGTCGCTTAGCTGTTCTTTCTCTTTCAGTTGTTTGACTTTGAGTTGAGTGAAGAAGACATGAAGACCTTGCTGAGCTTGAACAAGAATTGGAGAGGATTCACACTGCATTGGTGAGTAGACGGGAAGACGGTTGCGAAAAGAGAGAAATAGATTACATTGTCATTATGAGTTAACCATCGTAACCTTTCTTCTTTTCCTTCAAGGGCCTCAAAACACAAAGACTTCCCCCTGAACACTGAATACTAACTCTTCAGATGACAAACTTTCTCAGTTTCTGCTTTGCAGCCACTTGTTTTCATCAAATTCCACATGTTGTGTTATTAAAACAATTACCCGACTAATGTGCTTATCAAGACAGAGGCAGAGGCGTGACTTCTAATTATTAAACGTTTGCTGGAGGTTGAGTATCTCCTGTTTTATTCAAATATAATTGAGATGACATAGAATAAATGGGAGTGAAAGTGATCACTACAAAATGCTAAGGAACTACTTCAGCGGGCTGCTTGTTGTGACAAAGTAAGTTTACAAAGAAGGTCACGGGATGTTCTGCGCACAGACGTTGGGCGGGTTATTACACACTATTTCAAATCAGTTCTGCAAGTTTTTATTACACTATGCTAAATAGGCAGGAGAAATATTTTTTAGGATGCGGACCTGTCACGTAATCTACATCCATGTAGACATGAGACTATAGAAGGCAAAGAGTTGACAGACAAATGATAAATTAGAGCCCAGAAAAACTGGGTAAAAAGACAGTTAGAAAACTTATATATACTATACTTATACTTATATGTAAAGATGGCAGTCGCAATTACAATGTTATTATGGTATAACCCATTGTAGTGGAAAGCTAACTCACTGTAACAAAAAGCACCAGCAGTACAGATACAGTAAATAATACTGGTATTCAACCTAATTTCAGACCACGTTTATGTTTGTAGCCCCTTTTTAATTATGTAATTATAGTGTTTAACCCCTCTACTTATACATGTATTTCTTTTTGTTTTTAATTCCTTGTGTAATACACTGACTTTCTGTATGAAATTTGCTATAAAATAAACCTGTCTGTAATGTGAATCCATTGTCTTTATGACATTAGCTTGAATGTCAGATCTTTCTGCTGACTCGCACACAAGTTTGTTTTAGCTTTGTCTTTGAGGGCAAACTCAATTTCCTGCTCGACAGGAGGGTAATAAAGATTCACTGCTGTTTACAAGTCATGCTTGTCAGAAACATGGACAGTCTCATCTAGATGACTGTTAGATAAGGTTCATATGTTCAGTACAGGACGCTTTTGGCACGTAATTTTAAACATTAACTAGAAGGCTAATACAGGCTAATTTTAATGTCCCTTAAAAAATGGAGCATTTAATGAAGGACCAAAAAATAAAACTGAACTGAATGATTTAATTGTGGCTATTTGTGTGCGTGTGTGTGTGTGTGTATATACCTGTGTGTCATGTAGATTACACCACTGAAGGCTCCAGCAGCTCATTCACTCAGCCCCCTCAGTCCCACTGTTAGCTTTTCTGACCTCTAGTGGAAGTGAGAGGAACCGTCACCACTCAGCTCTGCAGAAAACAAGCGCCGCCTCCTTTTTATTTCCTCTCACAGGCCTTTATTGTAACACTTTACAAAAGCAGCTGATACGGGAAGTGCAAGTGATTATTTTGTAACGCAATCAACACACATGATCACAATGTGCCACATATGACTCACAGATAATAGTGGAAAACAGTCTGTCATCCTAGCTGAGGAAACATGTTCTGTGATTACACAGAGACAACAGTGTGAATTTTGAATCAATTTATATCCTAAGGCACTATTCCCTGTGATGAAACTAAAAAAAACTGCCATGACAGAAAATAGGGGGAAATTAGGAGGAAATATTTAGATAAATGAGAAGTGTTTTGATATATGATATATCATTGGATGTATCACCAATGTGCTACAAAAATATATTTTGAAATGAGAATTTACTGTAGGTGGTTAATTCCTCTTACATGTAACGCAAAACTAACTGAGGCCGATACCTTTGTAATTTATTCCTTCGGTTCTGAGACCTGACTCGGAACTGTTACTAGTGTTGAAAATATTAAATATTATATCTGGATATGGCACGAATAGCTATTCAGTAACTTTAAACGCCACAAATTAAAACAGTAGAACTTACTCTGCATTAAGACACAAAGCAATTCAATTCTTGTTTCCAAGCAAACTATGTAAGTGACAGAACAGAAACTGACCATGTAAGGAAAAGACATTAACAGTCAATTGTATTTGTGCAAAGCTCAAAATCCAGAATGGAGCCATTGAGCCTCTCGAGTGTAAATACATCTTTGGAGTGTGTGTGTAAAAACTGTATGGAGACAAGACTAGTAACAAAGGAAGTTGTGTTTTTGTTTCCTGAGAACTGTAACATGACAACAAAAATCTTCTGCAAGCAAACTGCTCTAAACAGCAGGAAGCAATCAGTCTAGAAGGCAGAGAAGCAAACCCCAGCTCCCACTTTAAACCTGTGGAGAATCAGCACGTTCCTTTTCAGAATTCAGCATTGAAGGGATAGTCCTTGTGCTTCGTGCTCCTATAAAGAGAGAGAGAGAACACATGGTTGCCTGAAACACATCATCTTTTGAGCAGTGTAACAAAACACACAAAAAGTGCACAATGATATACTGTCTTACCACTGCATGGGACAGACTCTCCAGTTCCTGTTGAATCCTAATACAGTTTTCATTTCCTCGTCAGAAAGTTCAAAGTCAAACACCTGCAATGATTTAAAAAAAACAGTTTTCATGCACGAGCCAAAAAGGGAAAGTAAGTAAAGCAGGCTGAGGGATAATCCCAGAAAATATCTCAACAATTTGACGGCTAATTACTTGGAAATTCTCCTGAATGCGCTGAGGCGTGATGGACTTGGGGATCGCGATCACGTTCCTCTGGATGTGGAAGCGGATCAGGACCTGGCAGGGGAGGAGGAGGAGGAGGAGGAAGGGTATAAACATGTGAACGTGATCAGAGGTCACAATTTGAAGTGTAATAACAGCTGGGACCATGCGAATGGTATTTAAATCAACCACACTTTTCTCCCTGGCATCCCTGTTAATGCCTACTACTATGGCTGAGAGTAAAAGTCTGATTATTTACGCATGTCCTACTTTAAGACAAAAGCAAAGCAAGGATTGCTTTGCTTTAAAACTTTGTTCAGTCCAGTTTCATTTTTAAATATGTTCAAGCTTAGTGTGAGTGCTGTACCTGAGCAGCTGTCTTCTTGTACTTTTCTGCAATAGCCTTAATGTTGGGATCCTGTAGAAGTGATGGGTCTTCCGGTTTAGCCCTGCGATTCAAAAACATAATTTACAGGACTCAAACATTGCATTCTTCTGCAAAAGTAGACAAACTAATGGAAACACTTTAGAAAAGCGCTCTGAATAAAACACTGCCACAAAAGGTGGGCAGTTATGAAACATGTACTAAAATGTCAAAAACATGTCACAATGTGCCACACAGAGATAAAGAGGAACAACAGTCACAAGTCGAAACTGACCAAAGCAATGACCACTGACCACTGACCACTTCGTAGCAAAGCGATGATGTAGAAAATATTGTTTGTTATTTTGTGACAAATCTGATAGTCGTGCTTACGGACCAGGGTCTGTCAGGGGAGCCCAGGGGGCTGTAGGCTGTCACTGAGATGCCCTGAGAGTGGCAGTAGTTGATCAGCTTCTCCTGGGTCAGGTACGGGTGGCACTCCACCTAGTTGGACAAGCACACAGATCTTGGGAAGCACCGCGGAGACCATGGAGTGATCACAAATATTAAGCGGGATACATGCAAACATGGGCAAAGATGATTTTGCTTTGTACAATTCAAGGCACAGTGGTGCTTTAACTGAGTGTAACCGTCAGGCTATTGATATGTTTCTATATCTAAACTCACTGTTCAGTGTCTTGTTCAAAGCCTGTCTATTTTTTCACTTTATACTTTATTGTTGTAATACCAAAATTCAATTTTTCAATTCTCACTAATCTATTACTTCCTGCGTAGTGCAAAAACCGGATTTGGAAAATATAGTGTCAGATTATCCACAGAGGGCTCATAAATGAAGCACAAGAGGACATTTGTATTGTTGCTATACTTATTTGGCATCATTTTCAGGGACAAATTCACTGATGTTCAGCTCTTTTGTTCCATATTTGGTGTGTACAGTGACAAAGGGCTGTAATCTAATATACAACACAACCAGACAAAACAAGACATTAATGGTGAATGATGGTTCTGAGAAACAGCAAAAATATAAAGTCTCCTCAGCTAATTGTTCCACCCTGAGGGGAAGCTGCTGTGGCCCATTACAATTAAACAGGACATTTATTTCTTAGACCTGATATCAGGGGACAGATAATGCCATTATGGCCTCTTGCCCTTTAAGAACAGAGCTCTTGTAATGGGTCTGTTTTCTTGCTTCTCAGTAGCCAAGACTCAGACATATTACACATCCAAAACGGCTGCAATTGTACACAGTCTGTACAGTGGCCAGTAATGGAGGGACGTTTAAAGGCGAGCCTCCAAGGTGTGTACCGAGTAAGAAGGGGTGTGCGAGATGAAGCCCCACTTTGTGGCTAGTGTTGTTTTGTGGAAAACCGCTTGAGCTATGACAAACCAGGCTTCGCGTTGCACGGGGCATGACACCAGTTTTAGGATAAAAGCATCTTAAACACTTGGCACATCATTTGGGGGATGTCGGTGGTAGTTTGATTCACACGTTGCAAGTGTACCACAGTCTGTACTAGAGTTTTTTGCGGAGTATTTATTATTTTTATTCCTAGGAATAGTAGTAGTAGTAAGAAGAGGAACCATCTCAAGCCTGTTCTGTTTTCTAATAAAAAGAACATCCCCCTCCACACACATTTCATCCCGTCATTCTTCTTTGTTAACAGTCCTGATATTTAATTTAATGAGTAATGAGTCAGTGACACAATGAACACAGCGGTAATAGAAGAATTAACAGAGCTATATTGTTCTTTATATTAAAGGGCTTGTGAATGATTTGGCAGCTACACCTTCAGCCATGGATGTCACTAGTGAATGTTGTTGAATGAAACTTCGAGTAATCAGTCTCTTGACGAACCAGTGGAACATAAGCTTCATTTGGTCGTCACTAGTTACTAGTTGAAATAGTGTTATCTCTTTGTTCTACTAATGTGTAGGAGGCAAGAATGTCACTGCGAGGTGACATTACTCGGGTAAACAAGTCCTTTAACATACCTGGTTGTTGGCAGGCTTGTATTTGAGGCCTGGCTTGTTGAGAATAGCTTCAATCTGCGCCTTGTTGAAGTTGGACACACCGATAGCTTTGACCAAACCAGCGTCCATCAGCTCTTCCATCCCCTGAGGACATTGACCATAAAAAAAAAAAAAACATGGTTTCCCTTGGCTGAGTTTAGTTTGTTTTACCAGAATGAACCTTCCATCTGATAGGTGAGTGTTTAACTCACCTCCCACGTCTCCAAGAAGTGAGTATTATCACTGATCGTCTCTCCTGCACTGTCCAAAGGAAAGTCCTCACCACCAGCCTGTGACATGACAAAAGAATATAATAGCCTGAGGCTGTTGCAATCAACTTCATACTTCATCAAAAATATGAGGGCAGATAGCATAGTACAAGGGCATTTAACATAGCAAGTGCCCACACTGAGACACACCACCATCACACACACACAACACAGACACTCTGGCTGAGAAGAGGCCATAGTTTGCTTACCTGGAAACCCATGGGCCAGTGCACTAGATAGAGGTCTACGTAGTCCAGTTTAAGATCACTGAGAGTCTTTTCACAGGCTTTCCTCACCTGGGACTTGTCATGGAAAGTGCACCACAGCTATGAGATGAAAGGACAGAGTCAATGGTAAGCAAGCGAGCACGTTCAGGAATCCACTATCAAAAACAGTTTGTAAATAGTACAGATCTATAGACAGGCAGCATCAGTTTCAATGGCTTTTTTTGTGTGTGTGTGGGAGAAATAACAATAATAACATGTACATGAAGTAAACAACTCACCTTGCTCACTATGAAAAGATCTTCTCTCTTCACCACGCCGTCCTTGATCATGGCCTGAACGCCTTCTCCCACCTCCGTCTCGTTGTGGTAGATGTACGCTCCATCGATGTGCCTGTAACCTGCAGAGATGGCTGCTTTCACTGCTTCTGTGACCTTACCAGGGGCAGACTAAGGAGACAGGACCGGTTACTCATACACTGTGTAACTGCTATTGATTAGCACTGGTTACATTTATACACCTTGTAACATACTCCGTGTCCTCTGGAGAAACTGTAGCACAATAACATCACAATAAATACTTATTTATTTGTACTCTTGTGATGTCAATATACAGATTATGAATGGTTAAACATTATATATGGTTTTACTACTACAAATTGTAACTGTCTTTTGTCTGAAAGGCAATTTAAGTTTGACTTCAGTTCCTTGGACAATAAATTTGAAGATGGCTGTAATGTTTGTTAGGTTTGTTAGGTTACACTTTAACATTGTCCCTGGGTGATGTGTCCTCTGCACTTGAGCCATTTTAACTATTCAAGAGCAAAGGATATATGCAATGTAGCACCTGAGGACGGCTGATAAAAGCAAAGCAAGCACATAAGGATTAGGTTACAATTCACAATTGGTGCCTGAAACAAACAGCAGCCTAAAGTATCTGTGACTTTAGTGGATTACAGTGAATGAAATCCGTCTACAATGAAGTGCACATAGTCTACCCGCCGTAACTTGACTGCACATGACAGTCATGTTTCTGGAAAGTCCATTACACAAAATCCTACAGGGTGGTGCTACATGGCCACGGTGACCAAAACGTCAACCAGCAGTCATGTGTCAAACACAATGCAATTACATGCGAATCTATGCTGGAAAATATCAGCAGTTGTTTCAAAGAAAGCTAGTTGTCACGACGCATGTATGTTGCTGTCTGTAGCCATACTTTCTGTTGGCACGTCAAGCTAACTAGCTTATTGAGCAAGTTAACTGTTAAATGATGCTAGGTAGGACAGCAGAGTGAAAACAAAAACGCACCTTCCATGTCCCAAGTCCCACAATGGGGATTTGTGCCCCGGTGTTCAGTTTCACTGTTGTTGCCATTTCATCAAAGGACGAGCGGAGCCTGAGAGCGGTCCGTACAGCCGAGTAGAGACAACAGATACCGAGCTCAGCACAGGCAGAGCGCTGGCATCGTCGATCGATTAATAATGTCTTATTTATTTTATTTAGGTGAATTGAGGCCAGAGACAAGCAAGAGTCACGCACTGCCGACAGTCCAGGTTTAATCTACTGACAGGCTGTCCAAGATGTAAATAGCTGGTTTAATCAATAATTACGCATCATATTTTATTTGTTAACTATATGTTTTGTGTAAAATGTTAATGAACAAATTTGCCACTACTTATATCTATAAGAAAAAAGCAGAAAAGGGAAAAATGCAGTATTGTCCTCTAAAATGTGATGTACAAAGTAAAATGAAATACAAGTAACACATGCATAGAACTTAAATGCAACACTTGGGTAAATGTACTTTGTTACTTTCTACTACTGGTATTAAGAAGACTGCTGATTACCATGGATGTAGCCCAGCTAATGAAAAGTACATTTACTCAACTACTGCACAGTTGTGCGCTTGGTTTCTGTACCTTTTTGAGTCAAACGAAGTGCTTTTAAAGACATTTTTAAGACATTGACAAATCAATTTTTAACACCCTGTCCACATAAGAACGAATGCATGTTACAGCTGGGTGATATGTTAGAAATCAATATGATATTGATTTTACAATACTGATAAACATATGCAAAATCACATGAGCCTATACAGTAATGAAAATATCAGAACGTTTAAGGCAATGAATTATGTTCCACTCTTGTGCATTACAGCACTGCAGTGTGCATGATAAAGGTAACTTTGGTTGGTTGTTTTAAATGTTTTTTAAAAGTCTATGTGCAAGTAAAATGATATGACCCTGAGACAGTTTCCAAGGACGAAAGAATAGTTCCCAGACTAACCACACCTGAGCAAGCACACAGACCAGCCCCAAACCCCAAGGACAAGCTGAAAGAGGAAACAGATCAAACACCTGGTAGAACCAACAAAGACCTGGTGGTTCTGCCAGGTGTTTGACCTGTTTCCTCTTTCAGCTTGTCCTTGGGGTTTGGGGCTGGTCTGTGTGCTTGCTCAGGTGTGGTTAGTCTTGTTAGATTTGAACCACCAGAGGGCACCATTACCATACTTACTAAACCTGAGAGCATCTCTTCGAATCGCCCAACTCAGGCTCCAAAGTAACATAATTACATACATTAATTAATTTGGCCAGTTATTACAGTGACTGAAATGATTGATCAGTACTGTTCATTTCACTTAAGGCTCCCAAAAACACATCCAATATTTGATTTAATTTTATCCATGCCTTTTGAGCATCAGGTCATGGTCCAGCATGTGGCATGTAATGTAGGTTATTACATTCTTTTTAATTAGTCTTTATTACATTTACTACAAATTCCCTGTGGCATAATGCCTCCACTGTAAAGGAGATGTGCACTGATGTGAGCGAGCACACAAAGACCAGCCTTAAACCCCGAGGGACAGGGAACAAATACAAGGTGTCTTATTTTATTTCTTTCTTTTTTTTTCGTCAAAATCAGATAAAACCTCACAGACCTTTAACTGAGCCATTCAACACTCTGAGCAGAAGATAAGAGATGGAGAAGAGAGCGATATAAAAAACATACAAAGGGAAAAGTTATAGGAGCCAGCAGTCGCTGTGTACCTCACAATGGCTCTCGCTAAAGTTTGTGTCTCTTCTGATCTTCTCCCAGCTGGACTCCTGCTTTTCAGGCCCTGTCTCCTCTGATCTGACTTCAGACACTGGAGGGCCTTTTGCCAGCCTGCAAACTGTCAAAGTACCCCAGGAATCAAACACTGTCGCATGCTGTCATGATCAAAGACCCACAG
This sequence comes from Seriola dumerili, assembly GCF_002260705.1. Lineage (NCBI taxonomy): Eukaryota > Metazoa > Chordata > Actinopteri > Carangiformes > Carangidae > Seriola > Seriola dumerili. The sequence goes on from NW_019174393.1 coordinate 10,668,217, forward strand.
GTAAACCAGACGAAGACACAGCCACATACAATTGCCATCTAAAAGAGGAGGGGGGGAAAGTTTTCATTTCAGAGGCTCTTATTTTGCGTCTGCAGGCGGGTACCGTTTCACTGTACTGAGTGCATCGATTAGCATGAAGGAAAAGAGAGACGACCAGGCATTTGAAGATACAACAGAGGCCCAGAGTAAAACCAAGTGCCTCTCAGGGAAACTTTTGGATAAAGAGTGTAGACTTAGGTGAGGTTTCAGAGCGTGTTTCTCAAAGAACTCTGAAGAAAAAAAGGGGGAAATATTCATAGGTTCCAGACAGAGAGAGAGAGAGGATGGTGGTATGACAAATAAATATATAGATCACAATGAGTTACTGTCTCCTTTTCCATTATGTGTAGCCACAATGAATGCACAGTGCAGCTGGTGGTGTCCATTCTTTCATAGGCTGTACATCAGATCAGACGCTCCACCAGTAATACCTCACCTGTCCTGGGGAGATCAAACATCTCATTTCATTTCATGGCCTTTGCTCTATTCTCCCTGTCTCTGTCTCTGTCTCTGTCTCTCTCTCTCTCTCTCTCTCTCCACCTCTTGTCTCTCCCATTGGCCTCGGCTCTGCTGTCTTTTTCTCTGTTTCTTCCAGAGTGCCCTGGGTCATAATCTCCACTCATAAATCTAATGTCGAGTGTCAGCTCCTGCTGAGTTCACTCACACACTTGCATTCCGCACATTCTGTCTATCGAACAATAACACGATCAGGGAGAGAAATCCCTACGTCATGAGTAGATCATGGTCATTTGTCAAGTGCATTACGTGTTCTTGATACAAGGGAGATCATTCAGGCTGATTTGAGCCGTGCAGACATGATGGAAAATAATCCTTTAAAACCTACAATAATCCCACTGACATCTGGATGAGTTAGACAGTTTAGAGCTAAAACTATTCATTCATCACTCGATTGGTAACAATTATCTGCAACAATTTTGACAATCGATCAATCGTGAGTTCATTTTTTAAGCAAATATGACCTAAAATGTAAAAAAGTAACAATAAAGTAAGTTTTTCTGTCTTCTACAATAGTAAATTTAATATTTTTGGGATTTGGTTTATCAAACAAACCAGTCCGAAAATGTTACCTTGAGTTCTGAGAGGGTGTGCTGCAAAACTTTCATTATTTTGTAACATTATATAGTCAGTCATTTCATCAAGAGTGAAAGTAATGGTTAGCTGCAGTGTTCAACTGCAAATTCTATTTACATCTTAAAATATAATAAAAGAAAGACTATATCATAAAACATATGACCAAATACACAGTGGAACATATACTGTACATATTTATCTCGTGCTGCTGGTTGCTTTGGCACGTGTTCACAATTACAATATCAGTTCACGAGACAGACTTCATTCCATTCTGTCACTAATTTTATGGCATTTTACTGAAATTGAATCTAATGTTTCTATGCCACTAAGTCAGTTAAGGCAATTTGGACAATATAACATTTCTGATGAACTTTTATGTGAAGAACAGCGACGCCACTACAAGCATGCACAACACCAGCACACTCAGATGTGAAATCCAGACAACACAGGACTTTAATGGTGTTGGTGTTGGTGTGTGAATGGTCACCTAGTGTTCAAATTGTGTTCAGGCCTTGCTAATGTGATAAAGAAAGGTTAGGAGAAGATGCTGCCTCCACCAGAATAATTCAGACAATTATTGTTACAGACTGTATGTGTGTAACAGCCTCTATATTAACTAAACCCTTCAGCATGTTTGGAGTTTGTGCTAGTTTCTTCCTCTTAGCGTTCCAAGTCCCTTCGCTCAGCTGTCAGATCCTGAATGCACTTAACAGAAGTTATAGAATAACACAGTACACAATAAAATTTGGTGTCTTGTCAAACTGCTCTTGAATATCGCACTATGAGCAAACTGAAATACTCCACTATCGATACTCGCTGAAACTCCACATGTGTTTTATTTGGAGAAAGTTTTTCAAGTGTTAAAAAAAACTGGAACTGTGCAAAAAAGGTTACAAATGATTTCCTGGGAGATGCCCCCAATATTTGGCAAATCAGCAGGGATTTTAAGCCATACTAAAATATCTCAACAAATTTTGGATGGATTTCCATGAAATCCGCACAAGAGATCCATATACTCCTCCGGATGAACCGTAACATTCTGACAGATGTTAAGATGTTATTAAAATAATTCTTTTTGTCACTAACAGGCTGTTGTGGTTCACGAAACGAGCAAGTAACTAACAGGTAACTTGACATCATGACATCAGGATTGTTATACTTTCATTTTCAATAGTTGAACGAAACTTTGTATCTTTAGTTTTCTGCTCTAATGAGTCCATACTGTGATGAAGCTGCGTATGGTCCAAATCATAACAAGTGATTGTGATTAATTCACAATAATTAACAATGAGTGAGAATTTATCTTCAAGCTATGTAGATCTTCCTGGTCTGGTATAGAGTCAGAACACACACGTGCATTTTCTCATGCTCTTACATATATCCTGTGAACACACATGCAAGCAAGCACACATGCAAGCACGCACGCGCGCGCGCACACACACACACACACACACACAGAGTGTTGGCCTTGTCTGTGAGCAGAGGTCTCCTCTCTGGCCCCTCAGACATGGTTTGGTTTTTGGCTTGATTAACCACTTAGTTCAGTCTCTCAGACACGAGATTGCAGGGAAAAAGCAAGTAATGAAGTGCTTTTGAATTTGCATTCCTGAGAGCTTTCGCAGACGCCTTGATTTCAGTCTGCCTCTGCTGTTTGTTCTTCGTCAAGAGATGTCTGCTATTTTAACGGTAACATGTAACAAGTGTCCATCCAGCCTCCTCCATATTGCTCCCTCATCAACCTAACTGCCATGAATAAACACAATCAACATGCATCTGAAGGGGAATTTGGAGGCTTTTTCTCTCAAATCGTCACTGATGGGTTGTTCATCATTGTCATTATGCAGATTACAGTGTGACCGTGAATGCAATATCCGAGCCCTTTTCCTCTGGAATGAAATGTCACCGTTCTGTAAAGCTGACCAAAAACACTTGTGTGTTTTGTTCTTACAAGTTGAGCAGCACTGATCAGTTATGGACAAACTGTCTCAAGAATATGAAATTAACAGCATTCAGTCTGCACTTGAACGTCAAGCCTTTATTTTTAGTATCGACCTTGACAACAATATCAAAGTGTGAATGCTGCATGATCATCTCAAGTATCTTGTAATTTGCCAGGTTATACCATGATTGTGTTGAGAATTTCCAGAAAACCCGAAAAAACCCGTTAAGTTACAACAGACAGAATTGTAATACTGACATTTTTTTTCCGTTTTTGAATCTATCTGATTGATTAATGGGCGACTATGCGCGATTATGCAACACAATGACTTGCAAGAATCTGCGATTATTTCTGTCTTGGATGTGGGGCGGCTGACACAAAAGCTTCCCTTTGCACCCCGCTCCTGGCTGCTAGAAAAGAGGAAACACAATTTGGTTTAAATGTGGGGCCCTTTCACTAGTCTGTGCTTCCAGAATTTATTAAACATCAGTAGGTCGATCAACAAGCAAGTTCATTTGAAAGTGGACTTTGGAGTAAATAACCAGATATCTACTGTTCCAAGAGGACCTCTCTTCCTTAACCTCCAAACTACAGGTAATTGAGAATTTGAGATTACCTTTTTTTTTTTTCTTTTTTTTTTTCGTCAAATACATTGTCATGCAAATAATATTGCTTTGTAACTGAAGGTGTGCTATAATATGGCTTAATGTGTAGTTTATAAAAGCTGCCCTTGCTGATATTTACAAGGGATGGTAAAAAGCCCATCACCTCACTTCATCACAAGCAACATCCTGTTTGGACAGGAAGTTCGTTAGTGCCAGGTTGGTGGAATGTTTTTGGATGTAAATAACTACTTTTTGGCTCTTAAATACATATATGTCTTGTTCATAGTTATGTAGATATAATATATATATATATATATACTTTGTTTAGCTGAGGACAATTTTTAAGGTACACACACCCTAGGTTCCTGAGATGTTGATTTTGGAGAATGTTACTATAATAACTTGCCCAGGTTATAGTTTGTTATAATTATGTTTAAATAACCAAACAACACTGTTATTTTGTTACTGTATACTCTCAAACATCTGAAATAAATGTTTTTAATTATTGTAACTGCATTATTTTTCTTTTCTAACATGCTTTTTCTCAAACAATAGTTGCCATGTAATTTCTCTAAATTTCTATCTGCACGATTATAAAATGTACTTACATGTAAAACCTTTACTCCTCTCTGTGCTCTTATTATTTCATGAAATTGCCTTTGTAAAAGATTGTCATGCCGCATTATAGGTCTTGATGTTTGCTCGCATCACTTGTCCTAGCGTGGGCATGTTGTATTTGGGTTTGAGTGCAGCTTTGATGCAGCAGAATGACACAGCGGGAAAATCTTTAAAGTTCCTCATGGGGCACTTCCTCATTTTTAGTCACCTGATATTATTTACAATATGTTTTAAAAAAAAAAAAAAACCCTGTGAACTTCTCCAATCTTACATCACGGGAATGTTGTTTTCAGAGCTGTGCGTGTGCAGGTTCAGGGCTGGGGAGGGGGAAAACCGTGTGGCCAGATTGAGCTATTAGGCAAAGTAGGTGGACATGTGTAAAGGCCTCATGGGACGATGAGTCACAACAAGATGACTAAGCAGTATTTTTTTCTCATGGTATTTTGAACAAAATATCTGTCAGAAATAATCCTAGAAAGCAAAAGGTGCTGAGTTTTTTGTGGGGTGCTGGTGTGCAGTAGCAGAGACGTGTGCAGTGTCACAGAGCTGGTTCTATGTTCAGAGGATGGGGTGCAAACGCAGTGTAACGTGCAGCATGATGGAGGTGTGCAGTGTTATTTTGACCTTTAAAGCTTATGCACAGGGCACTTCAAGAGTTTTGCAACTTTGAGAGATCATTCTTGTCTGAGTCACGGCTTGACAGGAATGTCATTTGGAAACAGCTGATGACACACACCCGCCTTCTCAAATAATTGAGGAGTCCTTTTTTCATACTTCTGCAGGGGCTTAAGTTTCAGTTTCAAAGACAGAAATAATGAAAATGTCTTTTTTAAGAAGCTGAACGGTGCAAACAACGCCATCTTGTGGTTGACCTGGAAACAACAACTAAGATTTGACTAATTTCCAAAGAAGTGCATTTATTTATGCCCTTAAAAAGAAATAACTGGGCTTTTGATACTACTACTACTAATGATAATAATAAAAACAAAGATGAAAACTACTGAATTAATTTTTCATTTAGCATTTGCACAGTCTAATAGAGAGATGTGTGGAAGAAGCTGCGGGCAGGGGGGTGTAATGTGCTGGAAGAATGTAAACATTGTCTGCTCTGAGGACTGACTTCAAAGTCAGGCTGTGGTAACCTCCTCTCAGCGGTGGCACACACCCTTGACCAATGAAAAGTGAAAGTGAATGCTCATCCACGGTCTACAGCCTCTTCCTGAAACCAGTCTTTGAAGTCACAGAACGGATCTGATGGACTTGTGAAGTAGACACATATAGAATCTCTCAGTTTTCCTCGTCCAGAGAGAGTTATTGTATTGTATTGTATTGTATTGTTATTGTATTCGTCCGTGCACACACGACAACATCAGTGTTTTCGTCCATATTTTAAGCATAAAGACAAAAGCTCCTCTGTGCTCGCTTTCCTTTGTACAGATTGGTTTCCAACAACATGATAAAAGATCTTTGGTCTTTATGTGACAGGAGGGGGGCAAGGTGTTTCATAACTTATGAACTTATATGATCATACACACTCGTATTTTACAGTTCAGGTTGGGGCACTCAAATTTTAAATTAAATATATTATAGCGAGCAAATATATTAGTTGCTTAGTGATGAGGAAAATTATTGAATTAAAAGTGAATGTTTCTATTGTAGATAATATGCTGCTTCAAATGTCATGTAAAAGCAATGGATTCCCTTTTTGAGATGCCATTTCATACCAGCTTGCACCAGTGGACCACATGGACATTAAACAGACCTTGCAAACGTCAAGAAACTGTAAGCATTAATATACAAGTTTGTCCTGTGAGCATCTACGTTAGATTTTTCTCACACGCATTTTGCATGGCTTCTTTAACAAGTTATAGTGTCAAAGTTGTATTTTAGTTGCAGGAATCAGAGCAAACAGTTGAGGAACAGCTGAACCATGCAGGTTTTGAAACACAGCTCTAAATGGTGACCTCAGCTCTTCACGCGAACCCAATACTCTCTGGAATAATGACCTTGTGTGAGGGGGTGTATGCTAAGAGGACTTTGCCGGTGTGATCAGTGATAGAGGCTGGATCTCCTGTGTGTCTGAGCTCTTCATCATTATCTTGGCTCACTGACTCATGTCTTCAGCGCAGGGAGCAAAACTCTTGCCGCGGCCTTGTTCCCGACGCGATGGGACGCCGGGAGGGACAATACGAGAGAATTAGCGGTGAAAAAAGCAAATAAATAGGTGCTTCAATACATGACAGCCCAGCAACAAAGTCCACTGTGGATGAGAGGGAGAGCGAGAGACATAGAGAGAAGGAAGGAGAGAGAGAGAGGCCTTGATGAAAATAAATAGTGGAGCTCAAAGGGAGGCAAGGGTTGAGCGGATTGGAGGTGATGATGAGTGGAGAGCTGTACAAAGTAGTACATCTATGGGAAAGGTTTTAATGAGGCAAACGTCAGTGTGTGTGTGTGTGTGTGTGTGTGTTTTCTCAGCTGTGACACAGACACTGAGAAAATCCTCAGCAATGATACTCCAAACTTCCTGTCTCCACGTGGGTGGGTGAGGATTTGTGTAAGTCTGTAAGATGGGTATGTAGGTAGGTAGGTAGGTAGGTAGGTAGGTGGGTGGGTGAACTGGAGACTGGAACCAGGCCTGAAGTGTAAGCAGTGCAGCACTGTTGTCTGTTGTCTTTCAGCAACAACAAGGCTTTGTGTATCTGTAAACCTCCAGAGCAGCGGGAGGCCTTCAGTTAACCGTCAGTTCTCAGTTGGAATAAAAGGAAGTCAAACAGGGGGAACATTTGTTGAACAACCAGGTGATCATAAGGTGTTGGTATCATGAGTTCAGGACATCACAGTCACACTGTTTATAGCATTACGTGGTCATTCAGCAGACAATCAATAATGAGTAACGGTGGCTAAGGTGAGCTAATTAAGGAGGAGAGGAGAACACCAGAGTCGGTCAAGATTTACATTAAACCAGATGTGAAAATGATCTAGATCACGTCTTAAAAAGTGGCTTCCGAAATGTTGATTAGTGAATAAATAAAATGACATTAACTGCAACAACCAATGTTAGTCCTTAGTAATGAGAGACAATGCTGCCGTGGCCTGAGGATGCTCATTAAAGGAACACTTCACAGATGGTCTATAGTTCGGTGGAAATGGAGAAGTAAAGACAGACAAAACAATGGAAATAGAAACAAACACATTCTCAAGCACGCTAGTGAAAACACACACACACACACACACACACACACACACACACACACACACACACACAAGTACACAAGTTACAAGTACTATGCTGATCAACAACAACCCAAAATCACTCTAGCTAAGAAAATAGTGAAAAACAGTAAAGTATAAGAGTATTAATCGACTCTCTAGTGGATTACTTTTACATTCTGTGTCAGGAATGTTGAGATCACAAACAGGGAAGAGCTAAATGCAAGAGGATTAATGCATAAATGGAAACTGTATTTAAATGTGTTATGTGAATATTGTACAACTAAATAAGGTGAAATTCAGATTAAAAATCTGAATTTTAGGAACTGAACTTGTAATTTGAAGATTCCAGAGGCACACATTTTACGAAAGAGGATTTTTATTTGCTGAATGACAGTTGGAAGGCAGCTGCCTCGTCCAGTGCTGCCAACAGTGGATTAACATTCCTCACTTATAACACTTTCACACACAAACCCTGTGTAGGACTTGAGATAATGAATACAGGTTCAGTTTACAATCTGCATTTAGCTGTTCACACTGGACTGTTGGTTTGGGGTTAACATGTGACTGTTAACTGTTAACTCAAGTAAACCAAAGTAAACTGCAATGTTTTACACTGAAGATGATAAATGATAGGAAGTAGTTAAACCTGGAGTTATTAGAAAAACTAGTGTTCATTGTTCATACCAAAAGCTCAGACTGGTCTTAAACCCAGGTAGGGAAAAGTGTTGAGTTATCTACAAACCATATGTCAGGGAAGTTTGCTGCTCTCCATTGCCAGTGGTGATATTATTCCAACCAGAGTCCCTTATGCCTCCCGAAAATAAGGAAATTTAGAATTTAATTTAATTTAAATTACAGCTAAAAATCTGCATTGATACAGTTAATAAAATAACGATTCTAAATTAAATGGTTCTGGATGGGCAGTAAAATTTAAATGTAGGACATTCAAATATAATCCCTGAAGATGTGTATTTTATTCCTGACCCTGAACCATTTGACCGGACTACACCCATTATGGGTTAATAATGGCGGAGGGGTAACTGGGTGACAAAAGCCTGGTTGAGTGACATTCCCATACCCATAAAACACTCTCCATGTGTTAAGCCAGTTAATTGTTATTTAAGAAAAGATGCCTTGCCCATGGGCTAACAGTGAAGCTCACAAATCACAGACAAAGACTCAGGCTAAACCCACACAAACAAACCAGTTGTTCCAAATGACCGTTCTTGTAGGAATGCAGCTAGGTGAACAAAACCCCGTCTCTACGTTTTACAAAAACCTGTTTTCTCAGGCCCGGTCCACGTCATCTACACATTTTTACACAGTGCCTAGAACTGCCTGGCAAACTCTGCAGCGGAGGTATTCTGCAATGTTGGTGACAGAATAAAGGCAATTAAACGCTGTTTGCACCATGCTTGGACAGCCAGGCGGCCATATGCCTTGCCAATTAACCTCTCACTTGAGGAGGGAGAAGGAGAAAGGAGAGAGAGAGGCAGAAACTAGACACCAAGATTATAATCACACACATTCTTCTTTTTTAAGCTACCTTCTCTTTGTGTTCAATCAGTTCTGCATTGTAGCAAATGTATGAGTCTCCTATTTTGCATGTAGTCTCCATTAGTACTCCACTGGCAGTGACAGCTAATTTGCACTCAAATATTGTAATTTAGATATGAAGTACTTACTTACTTTCATACTTGTGCCCTTGGCTCCCCTTGGGACCATTGGCTGTTGATGACTTCTCCCCATCCCCTGCAGTTCTGGGCAAGATTCCTTTGGAAAGTGGATAATTTTTTAAAGTTCTCAAATTTGACAGCAGATGGTGAGGCTCCCAAGCAGAAAGTTCCAATAGGAGCTAAGGCATAGTCAATATAGTTAATGTACTTATTTGGGTATCCATTGATGGTAAATAGGCCTAAGCCAGTTGGATGCAGAAGAAAAGGATTCTGCTTTAAATGGCTTCAGAGAACATTAGTGTATTGTGGACATGACAGACCACCACATACCACCCTGTGACTAATATATGCTGATGTGTGCTGCAAAGTTTTCCTTTAATGTTGTAATAGGAAACTGTCCAGCTTTCAAGATTAGCAACCAGGGAAACTATGGCATCCATTGTAACTCTCAGTGGAACACAGTTTTTACTCATGATCATAAATGCATGCAAACTGGCAAATGCACAAACACACACACAACCACATCCACCCGTGCATCTCCCTTCTGCCCTCTCGTTTCCCTCTCCTAAATAAGTTATCCACTGAGAAATTCAAGAATAAATCATGATTTAATAAGGATAATATAACAATTTCATTACATAATTGGTTAATTTACTGACTAATTGTTATTTCCTTTTTTTTTTTTTTTTTTTGCTTAGATACAGTTTCGGGATGTCAGAAATGTTCCAGTCGTGCTCCGGTCCAAACAACCAGTGGGTGATTAGTCAGAGAGACATACAGGGATTATATAACTCTGAACCACATCCACATAGCTGGCCTGAGTTCCACCCCCCTCGTCCCAGCGGCACCCTTCATTATTCTCGCTCCCAGGGTCCCTACGGTGGAGCCTACACCAGAGCACAACACCCCGCTTGGTACCAATCCCAAAACACATGGACGGTAGGTAGACACAACAGAACATCATGGTAACACTGTCCTAATCAGAGTGTTGAAAGTTAATTAATAAATCAGATTCAAACCATTATTGGTAACTTAATTATGTCTGAACAAGACTCAGACTCTACAGCCATGCTAGCAGATACAGTATGTGTGGCTGTTTGCAGGCACAGAGCGTTCTATCACAATACTGACATGCTATTACTTAGCAAATGTAATGTTCACATTTTCATTTACATTAGTTTTGTATGTTAACAGGCTCTCATTTGCTAACTAGCACTAAACACAATGTACAGCTGAGGCTGATAAGAATGGCATTAGTTTTGCAAATATTTTTCTATTATTTTACTACTATTCTATTCTGATGATGGTGGTAGATGAATACAGAAAGGATTAACAAAGTCGGTACAATTCATCCTGAGGGGAACATGAATGTGCGCATCGGGTTTCATTGAGACATTCCACTAAAAATCAGAAAATGTCAACCTCATGGTGGCACTAGAGGGAAAGGCAAGGGGTCACTAAAATCAATAGCAACCATCCTTCGGGGAACATGATCATCTGAACAAAAATATCAATAAAAGCCATCAAATATTTGTTGAGATATTTCAGGACCAAGGTGGGTGGGATGACTAACTGATCCCTGCAGCCTTGCCACATAGCTAAAAATGAACATTTATAACAGTGACGTGTAACATATTATAAGACTAAACTTAAAGGGGCATTTGAGATACTTCTGTTATAACTAACCATACTTTGTTTCAGGGCTTTGCATAAATGGTTCACCAATATAGGTTTCCATCTATCTTATATTCAAATATTATTTTACATTCATTTTAATGCATCAATTTCCAAGAATTTAAAGTTTAATGATACAGTTCCACTTTTATAAAGATCAGAACAAATCCTTATTTTGACATATTTCCACATGCCTGTTGCTGGTATGTCCTGTGTCTGTTTTTGGTGCATTAAACTCCCTTTGTTCCTCTCAAGCTTTTCACATTACACTTATATGGCGAGCAGACAAAGAGCTGTGATCGCAATATAAACAATTAACACCTCCGGTTTAAAAGATCCACGGTTAATGTGAGTTTTCTCTTGTCCCTGCGCTTCCCCTAATAGCGCAAATTGTATATCACCACAAGTAATTACTGAACTGTCAGGTTAAAAAAAAAAAGTTCAATTACAGAGCTCCATCAAATGCATCAGCTGTCATAAATATGAAACCCAACCAGGTCGTAAACTCAGCAGGCCTCCTCTGCTGACCCTCCTCCAGCTTGTCGCCTGTAAACAACATCAATGACACACTGTGTAGTCTATTCATCACAGCTGTTTAGAGGCCTTTGAAAAAAAAAAAAAAAAACGCAACAGGGGTGAGATCACTGCTTTAGAAAACTACATATTTTATTGGTATTATTCTTTTTAAATGCTGCTTACAATGGAAACACATGTCTTCTTACAGTATATGTGTAACCATCTGCCACTACATACATACTAGCCTGATTGTGACCATATCGCTGTTGTTCACACGCGTCAGGAACCATTTGAATGAACTCTGTGTTTTAGGGGTCATTTCTTTGGAATTCTGTCTCTGGGGATTGTAGCACTATTGTCCAGGCAACTAAAACACCCCACACACACAATGTGCTGACAGATCACTGAGCCATAACTGGCTACTGCAATTACTGTATACCATTCAATGTATGCATACTGGTGCATGCTCTTGTGGATGAGTGCTTTTTTTTTTTTTTAGATTTCACAAAGATTGCAGGCCTCATTTGGGATTTAAAAAAAAATCACATCTATTTTCCTGCATTGCTTTGATGCAAAAGTGAGACTGAATTTTGTATGTTTGGGATACGTTGGGGCTATTGTGAAAAGAGCCAAATAACTCCCAGATCGGATGTCTCTTAGGCTTTAGGGAGGGAATTTCTGGAAGGGAGATATGAATCAGACTTTTAGAGGAGGAGGAACAGAAAACATCCCCACATTAGTTGGATGACTGATAGACTTCAAAGCATTGTTGCAGTATGTTTTTCACTTCTGTAGGAGGCCTTTCATGTGCTAAAGTTGGCCTTGTGTGTGATGTGTGTGTTTGTGTGCATGTGCAAATGCATGTGAGTGTTTGTGAGTCGATATCTGCCTCGAGGTACGAGCCACCCCCTTCAAGGCAAGAGGAAGAGTGGCTAGGTGGATGCAGGTGGAGATGTTGGCGTGAGGAGGGGGTAGAGTCCTTCCCCAAATGACTATGGCACTCTACTCTTGCCTGGAGAATTACCTCTCTGGTGCTATTATGACTGAACTCCAGATTTCACATACTAATTTCATATCTTCCCAGACTATAAATGATGCATATTAAACTACCTATGTCCTATCCATTTCCTGAGAATTAATTTAGTTCATAATTGACCTAATATGGTGATAAAAAAACCACAGTGTTTCAAAATGCTGAAATGACTTTCTGTGGAGGATCATAGGAAAAGTTCCTTATACATTCTGAAGGTTCTTTATGATAAAACTTGCTTTGACTCGATAATATCTTCAGTCTATTCTTTTGAGTTGCACAAACAGTGTTGAGTTAGGCCCGTAGTATGTTCCAAACTAAATCTGGTGTGTTCTGAAACTTCTGTCAAATACAACACTGTGGGTAAATGGCTCTTTATACGCTACAACTCAAGGTTTGTTTGTCTAATATCCATGGCAGAGCCTGTGAGTCATAGTGGAAACAGACTCATAACTTTACTGTGTTGCGAAAATTTCCACAAATTGAACTGGCCAGCTTGTACACACTGTGGCAATCAAAGACAAAAGCAGTGGTTTGACAAGCACGCTTTGCCTGTCTTGTTCTCATTCTCGTTACAACGAAACATCGTGATCAAATGACTGATTCACATCGGAAAACTCTTTCTCAGTCCATCCACAAGGTCAACTCCAGCTCAGTGACAGACAGGTGAGGAAGAGGAGCTAATATTGTTGCTAATGCACGGGTGGAAATGGAAAAATAGAACCTGAGATGTTAAGGGGAATAAATTAAAGACAAAAAGAAGAAGATTGAAAACATATTGAGGAGGGAAAATGTGGCAGAGAAAACAGCCAGCAAGGAAAAGGGAAGGAGCCAGGACTGATGTGAAGAAAAAGAGGAGAGGAAATAAGAGGAATGCATGAGACAGGGAGGGAGCAAAGAAAAGAAGGAGGGTGTCAGGGCAGCAGGGACACTAGCAGGCCAAAGCATGGGAGAGCAGTGGTGATTGGTTTGGACCACCCATCTGGACTGGCTGAGCGCCTGGGCTGGCTGGACTGCTGTTTGCCTGCTGGACTGGGTGCATGCATGAATGAAGGAATAGAGACAGACAGAAGTCCTGTGTAATAATTCAGAAAGATGGAACAATGTGCTAGAAACATTAAATATAAAAGAAGAACTACACATAGGTAATGTACTGCATTTAGGAAGCTAATGAATACAGCTTTTTTTCTTTTTTTTTTTTTTTAAAGATGTTGGCTTGGAACTGACGTTAACATGTATAAAGGGAACATTGGTTTGTTATACTCTAATAGTCTTTTATTTTAGTAGAGCTCAGAACCAATACAGTGTGCTGGAATCTTCATGCTCGACTTAAAACTAAATGAAACCTAAATTTTCAGGAAAAAAAAAAAACTATATTAGGAGTCAAAATTCCAAGTATGGAAAAGTGATGCTATCGCTATTCTAATGGCTAGATTTCTATGTCTAAGTATCTTTATGGAACCTGGCCTAATACATACTTAGAGATCTGCAACTACCTTTTGATGTCGGAAAGATAGAGATGTCATCTTTTTTTCATATGATTGGATGATGGAGTTGCTGGTTTCAGAGAGATTTTTCACAGAGGTCTTTCCCCCGACCTCTTCTGATATGAAAGGGTTATCTAGGACACTAATAGGATTAGACAGAATAGCCCTCTTAATGCTTCATGTTAAATTCTTTAGTGCCTCACACTGGACATAACTCCATCCTCACAACACACACATACACACAGACACCGCCGGCCCTCCAGCTCACCCCTGACCCCTCCCTATGCCGATTGTCCTCACAACAGCAGAGATCAAGCCATTAGACTGTCCCCATAATTGACACACAGAACAAAAACACAGACTACTTCTGGATAAAACATATCATAATCCCTTGAGGTGGGGGCACTAGAAGGGGGGGGGGTTTCAAGGCCACCAAGATAGCTATTCACAGCATCCAGAGACATGGAGAGACCTCCGGGAAAGACATTGTGAGGTGTTGGTATGAGACTTGGTATGACACCCCTGGGAAGAATGGTAATTAGTAACGAAGAGGATTGACTACACTCACGGGCATTTGTTAAAATCTGGTAATACATTTGGAAACATATGCATACCATAATGCTTTTTGGTTGTGCTGATGGTAGAGAACAGGTAAAGATGATGTTCATGTTGCCACTGGAATTATACTTTGGAGAAGATATACAAAAACATCTCATGGGTTAATCCAAATTCCTATCTGTAGGTGAGTTTGAAACTGACATGTTGAGGTTATAACACAAATACAGAGCAAAACAGCCACATGAAAATCTTAAAATTACACCTGTGCAGACAGATGAGCAGTCTCTCTGGCCTTGTAAACCTAAAAAACTGAGTGTGTTTGGTTTGACATGTAACCAGCATCGTACAATCAGTCATATCTATATTTAAAATATGATTCTGCCTCTTCTGCTCTTTGCTGTAGAAAGGAAGTATTTGGGAAAGATGTACACCAGGCATACAAAATATTAAGGATGGCTTCCTTAACAGCACTATTTTCCAGCCCAATTTTACCAACACACAGCACAGCGGTTTAAAACGCTATGCAATGCTGTCTCCTAGAGAATACATTCATAGTATAACTAATTTGCAAAAGCAAATATGTTTTGAGGGAAACGTGATGCTGACTGGATTATATTCTCTATTTACATAATGAGGAAATTAACAGATCCAAACACATCAGTAAAATGTTCACTGACAATGTATTTCTTTTGTTTAAATATCCGGTCTTGCAATACAATATCCACTCGTAACAACTATTTATTATTAGGATCTGGCAGCATTTGGAAAAGATTGTGGTCTGGTTTAATACAGAAAATGTCAACAGTGACTTGACACAGTGTGTTTATTAACCACAATCTTAACCTTAACCACAATGCTTTTGTTTCTTTTTCTTTGGAAGCAAACCACAGGCTCTAGAGTCATAGTCCTGTGCTTTATGTGCCATCGCCAACCCCGACCACCTCATAGCAAGTGTGGTGCAGTACATAAATGTAGGTCTTCCTTCACTCAAAAACAGTTGCATTTGTCACCGTAGTGTAATTTGGAAAAACAATTTTAGTTCTTTATAAAAAAGTAATTTCTTGGAGACAGGGTTGTGCTACGAGACAGAATTTTACAACTCTGGAAAGTATTCTGGCAGCAACTTTTATCTTTCATCGGGGAGATTGCCGGGAAAACACTAGAAATATGGTGTTCATGTTACAATGCATGCTGGCATGTATTTGATTGGCAAATGCACCTCCTTGCCTTATGATACCCCTTTGCAATGTGGCAAAAGTTGAGCAAGGTTTTCTGATGCCTAAGTCTGATTCATTATCTGCATCTTATCCTCTCTGGTTGGTATAGACACAGGCAGTGGAGGCCAGTGATTGTTACATGATTTCACCTCACCATGAGTAGATGGGAAACATGGCAGTACAAACTATTTTTACCTCAGCAGCCTGTCTGTGGCCTCAGATTGGCCCCTAATTGAATTTTCCAAGTTTAGATTGAAAACTTGATCGCACCTTTGCCATTAGTGCTTCCAGATTTTGTAATTACTTCAGGATGTTTTTCTTTTTTCTTTTTGTTCTTGACCACTCTCTAACATCACTTCTATAGACTTACTGTCCTCATGTTTTTACCTTCCTTAAGCTATTTTATGTTGTTCTGTTCTGTTGTTTTTATGATGTGTTAGGCAACTCAATTCTTTTAATGCTATATTACCTTATACAGTCTGTATACACCATCATATTCAGTTGCGTACCTGCTTTATACAAGGATAAAAACCTAAAATTACAATCCAAAATGTTTCTTCATATCTCAAATAAGTGGATGGGATACGCGCTCAAGTGATTAGGCCAAGATCAAGCAGTAAAGAAATCAGTGCCATGCTAAAAGACCATTTGTCTCTCTGTATTAAGAGACAATGACTGTTAGTAATTATCTTAACAACATAGGCCTCATCAAGCCCTCTACTCTCGACCCCCACTCTTATCTGTCCCCATCTCTTTACGTTTACGCCTTCCTTCCCTTCCACCACCATCCCAAACATCTTCAGAAAGGGTTTGTGTCCTGTGGCAGTGTTTCTGACCATGGTATCTTAAGCAATCCTGACAGTTTTCACAGAGGTTCATTGGACCAGGGTGACTGTATGGATAAAGTGTTTCTGCTATGAATCACTGACAAAAATGGAAGCTAAAGCTGCATTCATGACAATTCAGCAGAATAGGAAGAATGGGGAAACCTCACATTTTTCCACCTTGGGAGTGTTGACACATTATCCCAAAATGGTTATCTCCATTTCCAGCTGTGTAGTCACAGCAGATAAATGGAATTTTAAGCCTAAGATAGATACAGTATTTGTAATGATCTGTTAATGGGTAATTATTGTTTTCCAGTCTGTACGATACATGGGAACGTGGCATTATACTCATACAGTAAGACAAATGAAAATATTGAATCCTTTTAAAAAGTGCAAATGTTCCCTATCCAAGCTCTGGCTCGGTGATTGACTGAAATCAATTTTACAATATCAATAAGGATATTGATCTGATATTTATATAGATAGAACTATATCAAATGTAGGCAAAATCATATATAAGATGATCATCAAGATGTTGGCGGTTTGAATCCCAGGCCTGGAGCCTTTTCGTGTGGAGTTTGCATGTTCTCCCTGTGCCTGCGTAGGTTCTCTCCAGGTACTCCGGCTTCTTCCCACAGTCCAAAAACATGCACAATAAGTCAATTGACGACACTAAATTGTATTAAAATAATATTAAATAGTATTGTATTTACTTTTATAGACCATCATGACAGTGTGTTTTAAAGTAGATTTAGTGCCTATTTCAACTACCCACATATTGGCTTCAAGACCTGCAACCTTTTGGTTCACTGATGTCCTCTTTCACCACTGGGCCACACTTCCTCTCGTACTAATACCATCAAGATTGAAAACCATGCACCTAGTTCAGCCATTCATCCAATCATTCAACCCCGGGCATCAACGGGGCCCCTGCATACGCCATAGCCTTTATAAGATTAATGCAATGGATGGAGCAGGTGTCTGCCAAAATTCCATTCCTATTTAAACCTCCAGGCCCATACCAGCAACCTAATCCTATTAGGCCTAATTGAGTGAAGTCGACAGTCTTTTTCAGTTAAACTAAGTTCACGCACTAATAGGATTCAAAAGGGGGCAAAAAAAGGTACAATGTGTCGAGAGTAGTAGTGTTAGTGTGTGTCTGGGGAAGGGCACAGGGTGTATCAGGGAGCAGGTAAACAGGGACTGTGTGTTGGGACCAGTAGAGGCTTCCCACTGGGTTTGGGGTTCTGTGTTTAAGGAAGAGGGAGGGGGTGGGCTGGAGGTCTCCCCGGAGGCTAGATAAGCTCAGAGGGGGTAACAAGAACAACATAATTGGTATTCAGGAACCCCCAGTGTGTTTGTGTGTCTGTAGGTGTTTATGATCAATGTGTAATAAACCAGTGTTTCCCTTATATACATACATAAAATGTCATAATGTCGCAATTACACGAGTCTGCGTAGGGCTTTTAATTTGAAACGATGGATAAAGTGGAAAGAAGTGGCGACTTGGCCGAGGTGAGATGGAGGGAGAGATAGAAGAAAAAAGAAAGAGAAGAGAGAGTGGTAGATTTAACTGGCTATTATCAAGTTAGATAGATTTTTATTATCTTCTGCCATATTCATTCTGACTGCCACCCACCACCCAGGTACAGCAACACCCTTCATAGTCCAAATGGCCAATGGACTATCCAAAGCCCTGTTGTGTCAGTCTCTCTACTGGCCCTCCCTGTGTGCCTGTCATTTGGGTTGCACATAAGAGCGTGCAGTGTGTAAGATCCAGGACTGGGCTGATTTCATCACCACCCACAAAAATGTTGAGGTTTAAATGTATTTGTGAAACATTCATCTGAATGTCAGCACATGCAGTGGATTTGAGAAAGTCAAACTAGAGGGACATATTATACTCATTAAGCATATCAGGGGTAATGTGATTTTTTTTTCAATGAAATTGTCATCGTAAAATGAAGGGAATGAAGGAATGCAGCTGAGGAAAAAGCTGTTTTGAATTTGAAATTTCATACAGCAGATACACACAAAATGTAGATAATAGTGTGCACTGCAAATATATCTAACGTTCTTTAACTTTTTATGGGACATAAGAAAGCCAAACCAGCACTTTCAGTCTCAACTGCTTTACAGATATCTGTACTTCCATCAAAAACTTCCTGTTAAGAAAGGCAACCACAAGATATGATCTACAGTGAAATGTTCTCATGCCAAAAGACAGTAGGAAATGCAAGGCTAGGCCCTAAAAGAAATCAAAAAGCTTGTCATGTCATTGAATCCTTCTTGTTTTTGGCTTGTGGCTAATACATGATCTTATCGAGGCCCTTTGTTAACGTCTCTCCCCCCTTTGGTTCCCCACTGAAAGACAAGATGAGCTGTTGTGATAGGCAAAGCTTCACACAGTCACACACGCACATCAATTTAAGGAGGTCAGAGTGGGACACAGTGTTTAGCCAGTGGCGTCAGTGACACAGACATGGCCTGAGGACCTAACCTTTCATGGCTGCCCATAGCCAGCGGTGCTACATGGGACTCCCTTTGAAGAAAACACATCCAAAGGGGTTTGAGAGACAAAAGGTTAGCATAGGCTTTCAGTGATCTTACATGGCCCCCTTTCTTGAAAGACAAATAGGCAACCAAGGTACTTAAGGGACAGCTGATATCTAACTGGAAGTGACAAAGCAGATGTAATCTAGGTTTTTAAAGTAATAGCACTGAGTTAACAGATTAATCATGGTTTTATTATTATATGAGACTGATTTCTTACAGTAGTGTTCATTTTTGGCACATCATTTTATTTTACTTTCAGTCTTCGAACCAAAATGTAAATTTGTCATATTGTAGTCATTTGATTACTGTTAGTTTTAGTCATCAAAAAAATAAAATATATTTTAGTCAAGTCATTGTCAGTAAAGCTTTAGTCTCTATATACAATGTGTGATTCTGCAGATGCATACAGATGCATATATAACTTTGTATTAAAATAGTAATTACTTCATTGGTCCATTAAGCCATCTTTCTTTTTGTTTTTATCAGTTGATGAAAATTGTGAAAAATTTGCTCATAGTTATCAATTTTAAAATGTTACTTTTAATGTAGTTTGGTCATTTGTTGTCAAGAAATATCAAAAAGTATTTTTGTGGACAGAAACAGATGCTAGCCAAAGAGTATTGTGTACTATGGAGTGGGCTGCATTACAACTGCAGGTGTGTTACGTTACAAATTAAATCAGTACAGTACATATCTACATACATGTCAGCCAATATAACGCTGGCGCCATCTTATTCATTTCTAACTGAAGTATATATTATCATCAGTCATGTACATTTTTCATGGAATTCTTAAAAACAAGAATTAAGATAGAAAAAGGTCAAATGCTCTAAGATAAATCACTTTGAGTTTTAAAGTGATTTAAGATCTTGCAAGTAAAAAAAGCTTGTTCTGTAGGAAAGTTGATTGGGAGACATTTAGACCATAAATCTTCAGATGAAATAATAATAAAAAAAAATGCCCACTTTAATAAGTTACTCTGCTCAGAATTAAAAGTCATTTTCTTGAATCATGAAGGGATGGGAATGATACTTCAGTTTCAATCAAGAAAATAACCAGTCACATTTTTTACTTTTTTAAAAAACTATTTCAATAGTTATTTTTCTTGCTGGTTTTTACAGTGTAGTATACTGTGGAGTCTGCTTCAGGAGACCTTTTAAAAACATCTGTGATACAATCCTCCATATTCATTCAGATAAAGGGACTTATAAACTGCCTGACAGATAATTAAACCATTATATGCTGTCAGTTCTCCTAATCATGTTAAAGAGGGGTTTTCTTCATAGACTTTTCCTAATCTAATTACCTAATCGCCCCTTTTCCTCTGATATCACTTGCAGAATGGCATTGTCTTTGTTTCCTGTATTTTCCTGTGTTTTTCCTCTGTAGCAGACACACAACTAGTTATTTTCCACGGAAAGTAAAAGAGACATAACTGAAATGAGAATATACAGTACAGTATATGCCTAAATTAAAAAGCCATGTTTTGTATTTCCTGCACCTATTCCCTACTCCATTAGAGATAAGAGCTGGGTATTCTGTAAAAATGGAGCTAAGAACAGTGATGTGACTCACAATAGTTCATTTTCATCCTTAACTAAGTAATGCGTTTCCAATGGCCCGTTACAAGTGGCTCAGACTGTGAAAAATCCAGAGGCACAAACTCTTTTCAGCAGTTATGGGAAACAAGACTTCATTCAGTTTTCAAGACATATGTTTTAAAAGGAGTGTGTTTCTGAAAAGGTTTTCAAAGGTTTTCCAAATATCAAACTTTTTTGCTAAAGGCATAGTTTGACTTTTTGGGAAATATGCTTATTTGTATTCTTGATGAGAGTTAGATGACAAGACTGATGCTATCTCTCATGTCTAAATATGATGCAACAGTCAGCAGCTGTTAGCTTAGCATAACAATTGAAAACACCTACCTCAAAAGGTCAAAAGGTTAAAAAAAAAAAAAAAAAAAAAAACCTACCAGGACCTCATAGGCTCACCAATTAACACGTGAAATCTTGCTTGTTTATTCTGTGCAAGCAACTAAAGAGTAACAATGATAAATTGTATTTTTCATGGGGCTTATATGCAGATCAATCTTCTCATCTAACTCTTCTAACTCTCGTCTAAAAGGTGAAGACCTTAAAGGCAAGACCTTACAAAGTAAAACTGTGTTTTTATAACTCCTTGTAATGGATAAATGCGGTGTAGTAAGGCTGTCTTAATGTTTTTAGTAGCTTCATAACAACATTAGAGATACACAGTGCGACAATGTGTAGAACTGAGTGTAAAACATAATTCTTAATGTGAAGAAGTGGTCTGAGGTGACCTGACAGTGATTAGCTACTTTAACCTGACAAGACCCTACCTGTCCTGAGTCCACCTCAGATACCCAAGATCCTTGCCAAAATACTATGTATTTGTTTCTCTGTGTGTGTGTGTGTGTGTGTGTGTGTGTGTGTGTGTGTGTGTGTGTGTGTGTGTGTGTGTGTATGTGTGTGTGAGTGTGTGTGTATGTGTGTGAGAGATTCCAGTGATGGAGACTGAACTATGAAAAGTCAGAAAGGGGAGGGGGAGGGGGGGGGGGTACAGCTTAGTACAATGATAGAACAGAGAGAAGGAGGGGAAAAAAAATCAAAGAATTGGAATAATTGGCATAATTCAAGGTGGCTGGGCACAGTTAGGGGGAGTGTCAGTGTTGGGCGAATCTTTTGCCATCCTCAAAGAGAGACGGTCTGCACAATTAGCCACACGAACTCTGACCCCGCTCAGAATAATTAATGAATAACAGAGGGGATAAAGACAAAAGGCGCAGAGCGGTCTGGTTGAGTGGCGAGCGAGGGTAATACATCAAAGAATGCCGTTAATTGGCCCTGTGGCTTTCATTCTTTGCCCTATTTCTTTCAATTCATTGACTCAAAATAATGGGTTCAGGTTCATTATCAACAGGTCGTAAGCCCTGGGAGTGCCAAAATTCAACAGGAGATTCAGGGGTGTGTGTGTGTGTATGCTTGCCAATGCGTGTGTACAAAAATGTGTGTAATGGCTTAGCTTTTGCCTGGCCCCCCAAAGTCCTGACGACATCACTTCCACACAGGGGAAAGTAAGGGTTGTATAGTTGTGTTGAGAAGAGAAGAGAGCAACAGGCCACAGGTTTTATTTATTTTTTAGTTGTGCCAAGAACTTACACGCACAGCTTTTATTGTGTCTGTTTGTGAATGCCACAAGTGTCGTCACAATGCTGGAATATAACTGGTACGGACAGGTAAGTGAAACTGACACACCTACTGCTGTGCTGATGCTTTCAGAAGTAAATTGAGCGCTGATGTAACTGACTGATACTGATTGTAGTGAATCTGTGCTATGGCATCTGAGTTGCTTAAGTGAAGTAATAATATTGTAGCATACTATGAAACAATATTAGTACTGCTGGCCGTCATCAATGATGGTGATATGATGCACAGCATTCAATGTAACTTAATCAAATCATTTTCTGATATCACAGACTTCAAACTACATTCCTGTTACTTAAAAATCGAATTTTCAAACAATATGTTTGTGTCATGTGCCTGTTTGAATGCTTCAGATAAAGAGAGGCCTTGTTTCAGATCACTGCGGCAGGACTGTGACAACTCAGTTTCATATGACAATAAAATAAAAAGAGGCACCTGGGTCAAACTTTGAATAAAGCTGAATAATGTGGATTTAAATGGCATTACACTTAATCAAATTGAGGGCGGTATTAAATCAATTCAACCCTTTTGGAATGGTAATATCAAAATAAACAGAGTCAAAGCACAGCACTGTACCACAAATGTGAACGGAATATGACTTAATTAAAACATAGCAGAGGCACTGAGTTTGATGACGTAAGGAGCACAGAAAAATATACACTCATTACTGTCCTTGCTTAATGTCTGTTTAGGTACAGACTTTTGAAACTTAAGTAAAATGTCACCAAAACTACAAAAAATACCTTAAAAAAAGTTTTTTTTTTTTTTTTTTTACATCTTTGTAATTTAATTCATTTTTTTTATGTCCAGTGAAAATAATCTCCAAATTTGATGATTATGAGCTGTGAAATTTCTATTTTTTGAGGTAAAGAAACTTTTCAGAAACTTTATCTAAACTTTATCTGAAAAATCATTCTCACTCCACTGAAAATGGGGATGGGGTTTTTTTCTTGGTTAATGATCAGATGATATTTTGGAAGTGCATGGTTTTCACACATTGCGAGTGTTAAATGTGTGTAATTCCCTCAGGGGCAATATAGAAAATCATAAGAAAAATTTAACAAACAAACAGACTCTTCAAATAAGACCTAGATTTATACGAACTGAGAACTTTAAAGAAACAAAAATGTAGCTGTTATTGTAAAATTTTTGAATATTTTAGATACCTAAAAATTTTATGAATCACAAAGCACAACACTCAACAGTATTTCTTACTGTTGTACATGTCAGAGTGTAGATAAGTCTGTCTTTTCCATGGCATTGGTAGAGTTCACAATTTCACACCTACAGATGGCGTTTTCTATGAAGCACCATGTCAGGTAGATTCATGTGTTCACGCTATGTTACAATGCCGCCACAAACTCAGGTAGCCATTTCTTGTGAGTGTAGTTCTTTCTTTATGACTATGATTCATGTTCAGTTTGCTTCAGAGCGCCTGTTTAAGTTCCAAGTCTCTCTCTTTATCTTTCTGTGGCTCTCACTCTTTTGTCTTTTCTCACAAACTTCATTTACTGATTAGTGTCAAAGCCAAAGAGTGCAGTTTTGGAGCGAAAACTCCAGGTCATGTGAAATTACTCCCACTCACATACAGAACCAGACACACCATGAAAGAACGACGGGTAAGGAGGGGTGGTTAACTCAATTACCGTAACTTTGTCTGCTCACGACACGTGATTTTGTTAGAAATACTTCACCGCTTGTTACACACTCTGAAATATTTCAGCCATCCTCTTGGCCGACTACAGCACAGTTTTTTCCCCCCTCTAGTCCTTTAATTGCCATACGAAAGGTTTCCCATACCTGGGTGAGCCATGTCAAGCAATTAATACCCTGAAATACGCCTTTTAAGTGAGTCTTTTCGTCTCTGGGGCTCCCCATTGTGATGAAAAGATTGGTGTCGTCTCACGTTAGCCTCGCACAGGTGCCTTCTCTGCCTGCACATCAGATCATTACCATAATCAGAGATGGAGAGAGAGACTGATATAGATGAAGAGAGAGAGAGAGGGAATGTTGTAAAAGATAGATAGATAGATAGATAGATAGATAGATCTCTTCATAGTTCATAATGCTACACACACACGCTCGCTCGCACGCACGCACGCGCACACAAACACACACACACACACACACACACACACACACACACACACACACACACACACACACACACACACACACACACAAACAAAGAGGGGTGTTAATGTAGGCTAACTCCACCCACACAGTTCACAGCTCAAATGCATTTAGGATTAAAGGATTATCATATTTTAGATCAGTAACTACAAATCACGTTTACATCTGCATATACGTAAACGTGTATACATATACGTATACTGACATACGTATACTACAACATTTAAAAAAAAGTTTAGATTGATTTCCTGCCTTTCAGGCAGCCACTGGTTTCCATATATAATCAGAGTTAACATTTTATGGCACTTACATTATCATCATGTTGTACTGCAGATAAGGGGGTGGACCAGCAGCATTTTGAGAATTCTTGCTTGGTGGTGTGTTCAAGGACAGTCTGACATTCAAGATCTCAGTGCATTACAATCAAAAGCTACAGTATGTCGTGAAAAAATTGTAATCCAGAAACAAAAACTAAAAAAGCAAAAAAATTGCTAAGGACTGATGGAGCAGATTTCCTACTCAGAAAGACATTAGTCCATAATGATTATATTACTCTGAGTTAAATAGACAGATGGATGTTCTGTGTATGGATTGCCAGACTGAGACCAATGGCTGTTTAAATCAATCTAAAAACTTGCAGTATGCTTCAGAAAATGGTCAGTTGTAATGTTAAGCATACACAGTATGTATTTAACAGGCTAAACATACACAACCAGAAGCAAGGCCCCTTAATCCCTAATGCATTTGCACTGTTGCAAACTGTGCACACTTTGGATTGTGCCGCTCACATATACTGAGATGAAAGTGATCAGACATGATCATTAATTATAGAATTACAACAGTTTCATGGTCGTTTTTGGTTTGCTGATTAGATCTTGTGGTTATCGTGAAAGCTTCAGGGACTGCAGGGAAGAAAAACAGTAAAGCAGCATTCGTTTTAGTTCATGCATTCATTATCAACGCATAAGTAGAATAAATGCAATGCATGCTTAAACACTGACACTGGAGAGTGTGCAGTGCTCAGAAAGCTTCAGTTGGGCTTAGTCAGAAACATCTGTGATGTGCTGTACTGTCCATTGAAATATGTGTTTTGCTTAATGTTACTTCACTTGGATGTTTGACCTTCTCTGTAGTATGTGCAGAGTCTCATACCAGACTTTCCCTGAGCTCACCTTGAATCTCACCTTAATACACACTCATACAACATGTTTTTAAGACATCACAACTAGTTTGGTTGTATACTGAGAGTGGACTTTTTCAGTGAAATAGGATACATCACGCGGTTTTCTGGATTCTGAAAATTTCAATACGACTATAGAGTTGATGTAATTTTTTGCTACATAATTGAACTTTTTTTGTGGAAAGACTCAGAGAAGAGTAAAGCATATATCTCATACAGCTGTCTTTATAAATCCCCGGAGGGAAATAAAAATTTAATCATTTAAACCAATTAACAAAATAACTGAATTTGATTAAAATTAAATTTAAACATGTCTGCAGGAAATCTTTAAAAGAGAAACATGTCATGTTGCTGTAACTGTGTTATAACAGTATAATAGTCCACACTTTTTCCGCATAAGCCTAAACTTAGACTTTTAAAAGGATCATAGTCATTATCCTGATGCAGAGGAAAGAGGCTGAGGTAGATGGTGGGGCATACAAAGCACTTTGCCTTCATGAATGTGTAGGTGATATGTAGTTGCTTCGTCTTGGTTGGTGGTTAAAAGCAATTCTAGGTTGAAGCCATTCCTTGTCTCAAGTTGGTGAATTATGAGCTACGAGTTGATTTGTGGTGCCGTTTAGTTTTGGTGAGCCTTATTTGGTGAAATGTTCAATAGAGGTGGCACATGGTAGTCTGTAATGGAGGAATGGGCGGAGAGTCTGTAGCACACTTGGAACTGGCAGTGACTAAATGATAGAGAAAATAAATTGAACTCAGGCTCAGCTAATTACTCAATTTACCCGAGACTGGCAGCTGGAGTGATGAGAAGATGGCTGGTGGAGTAAGATGATCCAATAAAGGGGCCGGGAAATAAATACAGAAATTTTGAAAAATTTATATTGATTATATTAACGAAAAAGAAAAAGATTCGATCTGTGCCAAATTTGAAGAAATTCCTTCAAGGCGTTCCTGAGATATCACATTAACGAGAATGGGACACACGGATCAGACAGACGGACAACCCAAAAGGCATAAAAATAACAAATAAGTTAGAATGTTTCAAGTTGCACATGATATTTATAAAACATTGGATTTATTTGGAGTTACAGTTTTGGAAAAATGTAACCACAATAATGCCCAAAAGACATAGATTCAAGCTTACAGAAAAAAGTAAATTTGAAGTAGAAGGCATTTTCTAAAGTAACTAAAACATTTCTGAAGAAATTACGGTGGGATTGCTGGCTTCTGGAAAAGATTAAAACTGTACAAAAAGAGTAATGACAGTGAAAACTGTTGCAATGTGTGTAAATCCATGTATCTTGTATGTTGCAGGGAAACAGTATGTAGCAGCAGGGTGACAGAAATGTCAGTAAAGTGTTTGATAAACACAACAAACATTAGAGTCTAAGCAACTGATCTGAATCAGCTGTTTGTGGCCAACTGCACTCAGATGTTGGTGACCTCTCAAACTAAGTCAAAGACTGTAACTCCCATGTGAGACACTGGAGACTGTGTGCAGTGATGTAAAGTATTTGTCTGTGGTGACAAAAATGTGGAAAATTGAGTGAGCTTGTTTCTGTTTTTCTCTGATAATCCAGTTCAGAATTTGTATTGAAGTCTATGAGGCAGGTGGATGGTACTTCTGTCACTCAGAGGCTCATGGAGCATAATGTGTGAGACTGTTTGCTTAGTTACATTGTGTGAAAGAAGACATCAGTAATGTGTGAAGAGTGAAATTTGTGGCCGTTAGAATGAGTTAAACAAAAGATGCTCTGTAACGATGATGACCCATTACAAACTGCAGCAATTGTATGAAATGGTATACATTTCCTGTCTCTTAAGTGGGCATGGTCAGCTGATATGAAATGTGACAATAGCAGTGCAATAGCTAATTTATTATTTACCTGTCTGCACCCTTTGGAAAAGAAAAGACAGCTGCATTGTCCTGATAATACAGCCAACACTCACTGATGGACTATTGCTTGTCCATGTCAAAACAATACAACAATACAAAATAATAAACTCTCGATACAGTACAAATTTACGCCTATTTTGCCGCTTGTTTTTATCTGCTAGTCTAATAATATTCTCTCTTTTTTCCTTGCAAAAACATTTCAGTTTTAACTTTCATTCATGGTTTCACATACAGTATTTAAATTTCAGTTTATCCAGTTGGAAAGTGACATTGGCAGCACTGCAGTGAAACCAGACCGGAACCAACAGAGAGAAGAGACATGTGTTGCCAGATCTTGCGAGAGTCTCTGTCTTAAAAATGCCATTTTAGTTTCAGAATATATGAAAGATATGTGGCCTGTGAAAAATTGGTCAGGTGTTCACTTGGGTGATATTACGGGATGGAAGAATCTGTCATAATTGGTGCTCATGTTCATGTCTCCCATTTGAGTGAATGGACTCAGGACCTGCCATTAGTCTCCTAAAGGGGTGGGGCAGTGGCAAAATCCATGTGACAAAGATACAGGAAATGATTCTAAGTGTGCCGTTTCCTTTCTGAACTTTCTCTGGATAAATGGAAAATTTTCCGAACAGTTTAACACCTTCTCCACCTCTGTTTGTAATGTCATCCACTCTAGTTAACATTCATTTCTATGAATAAAAAAAATTGCAGACACAATGTTGAATATTTTGGACATTATTGAGACATATCGCTGAGAAAAGTAATTTCAATCATCTCCTGACCAAGCCACATGTTTTTCTATGACAAATGGTGCGGGAATAGCTAGGTGAACGGAAGAATAATAAACATTTTTGGGCTTAGAGGAACATACAGCAATCCCACCGACAACATGATCTAAATACAGGTCAGTATAAAAACTGATCAGACCTGCATGTAATAAAAGCCTGATTTCTTCTGGCCTTTAGCTTTCACTCCCCTTGCTTTCATTCTTGTTCTTCCTCTGCTGGGAAGAGGAGCACTGGCACTCCTACTCGTTCAAACAGCAGGGACACAAAGATAGCCGAACAGAGCAAACAAACAGCTCTTTGTCCACAGCACAAATCATTAGTTCGGCTAAGGTCAAAGTTGATTTAATTTTCTCCTTAGTTCTCATTAAACAGCTATTGCATTATTTAATTTCCCACAATCAAGTTAAAGGAGGGGGGAGTAATCAATATATCTCCAGCAAAAGCTTTTGAACAGTGGATTGCAAATTTAGCCCACAAATGCACTTTATCCTCTTTTTGATGCCATGTTAAGCTTCAAAGGTCAGAGGAGCTGCATTGAAATATTTCTGATTTTGATCTTCACTCTGTGGAGTTGCCAGAGACCTGAGTTATGTTAA
This sequence comes from Seriola dumerili, assembly GCF_002260705.1. Classification (NCBI taxonomy): domain Eukaryota; kingdom Metazoa; phylum Chordata; class Actinopteri; order Carangiformes; family Carangidae; genus Seriola; species Seriola dumerili. Next base: position 10,697,082 of record NW_019174393.1, read on the forward strand.
ATCAAATCAAAACTTAATCAAAACTATTTTTCTTTGTAGTTCTCTTAAGATATTCACAGAGATAAGTAGGTTTTGGGAAATGTAAACATTGTGTTCACTATAGAATTTTAACCCAGTGATTCTCAACCAGGGGTTCTTGTACCCCATGGGGTAGTGTGACAGTTACCAGGGACTAAGCACTAAGGCACATTTAAACAACTTCCATAGTTGCAAGAAATGACATGGACGTCTGAAACAGTTTGTGAATGTCTGTGAATCAGATTTTGCTACCTGTTTCACAATTATACATACAGATAAACATAGAATTCACTTCATACAGAGTAGTGAATAACGGATAATTCCAGACACGGTTTTAGTAATGCTAAAACTAAGTTGTAACATAAAGAAAATAGTAGGAAGCACTTCATGTACTGCTGACAGCGACTTCTTTCAAACAGAACAGCTACATATCAGACAGGAAATACAAAGCCATAATCTCTATACATGTCGATAAAGAAAATTGACTCAAATTACCAAACACAGTATAATGGTAGACCGGTAGACTGCTATCTTCAGACATCAACAATAATAGTCCAATAATCCACTTACTTGTTACATCATGTTGTCTAATATTTTATATTGACTTACTAGAGTCTAACTTGATCAGTTTCTAATAGGTTGCCCAGGACTAAATTAAAGAGTCAGGAAAAAGGACATTTTCCCACATTTTTTTGTTTGAAAATCTCTCTCCTCTCTGACACTGTTACATCATTGTGATCATTTTTGGCCACCTCATCTCTTTTATTGACGCTTTATTAATGCATGCTGTATTATCTGCTTCAGATGGTATTTACTTTACAATAAATGGTTTTATCTAAGAACTGTATTTCACATCAGAACCAGTAGTGTTTTTTAATGAAATTGTCAAAGCCCATTAATGACACAAGCACCCTTTATAATTGCAATTTACTAAAGCCTTGTGTGACATGTTATGTTATGTTATATTAGAACAATTAACAGAAATATTTCATAAAAAGTACAATTAGACCCAAGGTTTTTTGACCTCAAAGTCCTTAATTACTGACAGTTATTTGTCATACATCAGTGTAGTGCTGATGTTTTACTGAGCTGAATCATTTACTCTCATAAATGTCTGCAAAGCGGAAATAGAGTCAAAACATTGGATATGGCTGTTGGCTCATAGCAGAGCAGAAATCAGCAGGCATGACATCCCATCTTATTGCTAAATCTACAGTCGTCTTGGCCTTACTCTGGTTAGCTCAAGTGTGTCATCATTTCTTCCACACTGTCTTACACTCTGTTTTGTTCTAGTTTACTGTATTTGATGGTGACTAACAAGATTAGTAGTTTGACCTTTTTCTTACTTATTTTCTAATTTGATTATGTTTCCGTAATGGTGTCTTCAGCCTGCACAAACTGACCTGTCACCTGTTTGCTTATCTTAGATACTGTTATATCTCTTCTCTTTTTACTGTTATCATAAACATATATTATGTTGTCTATACAGAAAATTCCTGGGAACATTAAACAGAGGAAATTGAACTCCCCTTTTTCAAATTATAAAACATCATTAAATAGAAACAACAATTAAGATAAAACATAGCAAATACTTAATTGCAATAAGTAAATATAGAAGTCTGATCAAATTAAGTTTAGTTTACATTTAGTACAAGACAAACATCACATACATCATCCATCATATCATATATATGTATGACTACAAAATAGAATGAATTAGTCTAAGAAAATATATCCAGTAAAGTGGTTTTCCATGTTATAGCCCAAACAACATTCACTAAGATTAAAAAGTAATGAGTGAATTCAGACTGCATTTGACATGCATTCTTTTTAAGGGCTCTTTGTAATGAAAGCATGAAATTGGTAAGGTACTTTGAGTTAACCTTTATAAGTTTTTTATATTAAAATTTAAAGTGACATTAACAGAATGAAAAAAAATATTTAAGTAAACATATATATAAACAAGATGAGGTCAAAACTTGGTATATGGCGTGACTGTGTACGGTCAACATGCAAAACTGAGGATGTAGCTAAACTGTTGTGGGTCTGCTGTAAACAACTGCAGATGGGTGACAAATTAAAGGAAAAACCAGAAAAATTAGTGGAGAAACAGGATGACAATGCCCCCATGCAAGGCACACGGGGTCACTGAATGGTTTGATGGGTATGAAAATGATGTGAATCATATGCGTGGCCTTCAAAACACCCAATGACGGAATATGTTTTGGCACTCTATTTTGTCCTCTATTTTGGCACATGGTGGCCCAACACTTTACTGAGACACATCTTGGTTTTTTATTTAATTTGTCACCTGTCTGTACTCTCAATGGACAGTAAGTAAAGCTTGCTCGAAGAGTCACAAAATCTCACTAGATGATGTAATATTAGCATATTCATGTTGTTATTGTCTGATATCTGCATTCTGCCTAGTGTCAGCTGGTTTCAGCTCTTCATGCCTTATGCTTGCAGGGTAATACTGACAACTCTCCTCTATGGAAAGTAGTTAACGTTTGTCCAAAAACCTGCTAGGTTTGTTGCTAAATGAGTCTAAAAATGAAAACTGTTGTGGAGCCACTGTAAATGACCCCTGCTGACATAACACCAAATCATTTCGAAAGAGCAACAGCCAATGGCATAAGTCCGACAGTCGGCCGACCAAAGGTATAACTTCATCACTCACTCAATCACTCACTCATGGACATTTGGGGTCGCACCGCTGAACCGTGGCCGGTCCAGCCAATAATTAATCTAAATCTTGCTTAAACATTGAACAGATTCAGGGCCATAACAATTCCCTTTGAAAGAGAGAGAATCATGGATTTCTTTCTCTATATCCTGAGCATTTTGTCTTTCGGCCTTTACCCCGGCTTGAAAGGCCTTTACTTTGGTGAGCTGGGACTGTCTTGCAATCAATCATGTGCATAATTTTAATAAGACTTCATCTTCGTAGTTACAGTTGGAGCCCACCGGGGCTTCTTTTCACTGTCTGCCAAAGTGAGAGATTAAAGTTGTCTACAGTACAGCTTTCTGACATCATTCAGAGAAGCAACGCTAAGCACCGGTCTATCCTGTTCTAGCTCACTGGACAGTGAGGGTCAAGGATGAGGTGCCCCTTTCAGGAGCACAACCACTTCACAGCAGTTTACTCTCAATCCTCTGCTCTGCTCCTATTGCTCAGCAGCTTTGTGGCTGTGGCTTGAACATGCCTGTAAGTGGTGACCAAAAATCAGATCCCATTTTCCTGTATGTGTCCATTTATCACTGTGGTTCCAAATCTGGGGATACTAACAAACACGTTGAATGTATTTTCTTCTTCATAAAACATTTGTAGAGCCAAGGTTTTCATCATTTTAAATCCTATATTGTTTACATCTTTTTGACTTCTTCTTCCATTTCTTTGTTGGTGTAGGACTGAATTTCCTTGCAAGTTACCGCTACCACATGTAGATCAGTGGAGTGGTGTAAAATTGTCGGCAGCACTGTTGATGAATAAAAAAATATTGTCTGGTCGGTCTCCACTGTCATAGTTAGTCTTTTCTCAGAATAACAGAGTTCAGTAAGAATAGTTTACAATAAGCATATGTCAAAAACTGAGGCAATACAACCCTCCCAACTGGAGGTCACAGGTTACAGTGACCCTTTTGAATTACTACAGTAAATCAGTAAATCAGTTCAACAGAGATTATTCATATACATTTCAGTTCATTTAACCATTGTGTATTGTGCTGCCTGTGTGCTCCCTTGAGAGCACGAAATAAGCAAAACGACGACCCATTTGTAAAGACGTTGCTCGATAGTGCTCAATCTCCATAGGGTGAATTGAAAAGGGGATCTATAATGCTTTTCTTTATTTTCTGTCATAAATATGATGTTAAAATATGAGATGTCCATATCAAACATTGCCAAAGTTTCAAATAATTCAGAAAACATATGTAAAAGTAATCCCAGTGAGACAAAAGCTCAGGCATCTGACTGCTCTGAAAGCGAGGTTTCCAGCATTGTTTTTTCTTCTACTTCCACAACCAGCTGACGTCAACTCATCACGGAGTCCTTCATATAGTCATCTGCTCCAAGCACAGCTCGTTCTCCCAAAATAGACTACTCACTATACTATAGCTGGGTGGCAAAGTAGACTACAGGCATCGTAAGAGTTTACTTTTTCAATATCTGTCACAACCTATTTTTGTCCAGAATCAGCAGTATGCACTGTCCCTGAACAAAGCACCATACTGCTACATACTGCTACCTGTTCTTTCACTTGCTCGCCACATCCTCACTTGAATGACAAACTGGTTACCATATCGTAGTTGCCATCCGCAGGTAGAAAGCTGAATGTTGGCATTGGATGTAAAGAAAACACAAATGTAATCCAGGGTTTTGATGATAGTCAAAAGCTAACAAACACCCAACCTTGCTTGTTAGTGACTGCATGAGACAACTTGGCCAGTGGACACTGGTTAGCTACACTGTACATTAAAAAAAGAAAGTCATTCACTGGAAAATGAGAAAACTTAGAACATGAAGCTGTATGAATGTATTGACATTGTTACAGCTTCTATCAGTGTTACAACCTTTCCTGCGACTAGACAAATGATGTTAGTGTATAAACCAATAGTGGTCATACTGCGTGCACATAAACACGCACTAATTTAGGTGGCATACTGTACACTCAGTAACACAAGCTTATCCGATAAGAGAGCATCTAAGAATACACATAAGGAGCTAACTTTCATTACTATTTGTGTCTCTGTGAAGCTCTGTGTGCATACATGCATGAGTGTAGAGGGTCTACGATGTCTCAGGTGTTCCTGTGAACAGGCTCCTTTTCACTGCTCACAAAGAATAATGTGCTCGATCTGATTAAGCAGCAAAAATTGTATTATTCCATTTCAACTAATTGCATCTCCTCCGCACTGATGGAAAGGACAGGCTGCACTGCATCCTCCTCTCCTTCTCCTCCCCCTCTCTCCCTCTTTCTGAAGTCTTTCAGTTGACTGAAACTGCTTATGTAATGTTTGTTATTTGTAAAACTGGAAGTACATCAGTAAGTAACAAAGCAGAAATACTTTTTTATCGAGTTTTACTATATTTACGGTCTCTACACTCATATACATCACATGTGTAGCTTTTTGATAACTTTAACAGTGGTGACGGCCCTATAAATGCGAATGTTGCAGACTTACGAGTGACTGACCAATGAAGTTACACCAGTGGTCAGCCGGCCGCTGGAGTTTCCCCATTGGTCGTTTCTCTTTCGCAATGATTTGGGCTTTCCCTCCGCAGACACACCTTCCTGTGCTGACAACGCGGCAGCTAACGTGAATAAGCTAGCTTTCTCTCTGAGTGATGATTTTACATGCAAATATAGCTGAAATCACTGCACTGCCGTCGTCTTTAATGTATGTGTTTGTTCGCAGTTATAAAATCCAGGTTTTAGCAGTGCAGAGCAGCAGCTTGAAAATGACTTGGAACTGACTGCTGGTTAACATGTAGTCTTAAGGGGCCACGTTTCAGTCACTATTTCACATGTTCCATTGTCTGACAACAGAAATAGAAAAACATGAAAATGAGAACAGCTTTATTGGGAATTTGGTTGTAATAACATACTGTATATGTGAGCACAGAGAGTAGGAGAGAACCAAATGGATAAGGGACTGAAACTGACTGACAAGAGTGCAAATACTCTACGACCCGGTTCAGCCATACACCAGGTTTTGACCTGGTCTTTTTCTTAAAATAAAACTTTAGTCCTTAAAATTACTAAGCCAACTACTTGCTACAAAATAAACTTAATCAATAATACACTATTAATACAAGTCTATCCCTTGTCGACATTGAATTTGTAGCCATAAAATGAAACACCAAAGAAAAAGTTGTTTGCTTTCTAAGTAGCCTACCAAAGTGCTGAGAACATTTGTATCTTCTTTTCTTTTTACTTAATTATAGTGTTTGTATTTTGTGTTCTACTGGCACAAACACAATTAGGCCAAGATCACAACTTGAGAACAGTGAGCTGATGTTTGCAAGGTCATGCATTCAAAATCTCTATTAGGCGTCACACCAAATGTGTTTTTGGTGTGAAACGTTAAATGTAAATGCAGAAAAATCATGTTTGTTTACAATCAAAACTCCATAGAGTATCTTTAAGTCATTTTCCGACAAGGTGTCTTTACTTTAAGTTTGAATTTTAATTACTTCTACACCACTGTTGAGGCAGAGCATTTTCATTAATTCAATATTTCATCAAGGTAACAAGCACACACGCACACACACACACTCTCACACACAGTTTCACATGTAATCCAGTTAAAATGGCTGTAATATTTAATTCATATGAGAATCATTAAAAGTGCAGTGGTGCCGTGTCCATTATGCATTCCTTTTCTAGCAGGATAAAACAGTCCTCAGATGTGGGAGCTGCACTTTGAAGTGTTGTCTCAGAAGCAGGCCAACTCTTACAGGAAGTCCCTGATGTTTAAAACATGCCATGTATGGGGACTAACAAAGGTGAGCACTTGTGGCTTAGCCCAAGATGAGGCAAAAATGGCCAGCCAGGAATTTAGATCTGATAGACTGCGCACACACAGCGGATATCAAATAAACAAGAAGTAGACAAATATACACATGGGTAATGGTAGAGTTGTAAGAGCACAAAATACTGTAACGTGTATGTAGCAACAGACACGTGAAGATACACACTCTCACAGAGACACAAAAGCTGAGCATGTGTCATGTTGAGCTTCAAATTCAGACACATAAATAATGCTCCTCCATCCAGCTGACCGAGACAATACAGGCTATTATTTTGTTTGGTTATAATGAGAACTCAGTTTTGCAGAGATAACTGTACATACAGTATCTGACTCCCATTCTCTACATAATGAAATAATCCACCATGAACATGTGTGGGACCAACTGCAATTTACCAGCAGAGCAGACATTAGGTTATTGTGCATTAGAGGGTCAAACTGATTCTTTAAAAACATAATCTGTACTGGCTTGATTTAACCGAATCATTGTGATTCGATTTGCCCTATTACATTCAATGTCCTCAAATTAAGTTCTAATGTGTTTATCAAAGTGATTCAAAAGATATAAAAACCCTCAGTTAGTGTTTGTAATAATCACCGAATCAGCAGTGACTATAAAACTGTGGTCTCAAACCTCAGGATACTGCAACATGCTGGATTTAACGAGAGAGTAATTAACAGAGGCCGGGTAAATGCAGCTCAGTAGATGGCAGGATGAAAGAATAACTAGCAATATTCTGTTTTAGCATTGTTAGCTGTAATGCTAACAATTTTGCAGGTGAATATGGTGCAAATAAAATAAAATAAAAAATAGTAGTATGATTTGCTTTAACAGAAATTTCTCAAATATATTTAATGTCTCGCTAACCCTAATAGTTGAACTCCACTGTCTTGTATTCAATGAGTCACTGGCTTCAGATTTAGTGGACTGTGTTATTATGTAGAGGCTGGGACTAAAGGGAGCACTTCCAATGACCCTGTTCAATTTTGCTGTGTCCAGGAATTCTCTGAGAGCCATTCTGGGAAGTCCTGCTTTGGCCTTTGTTGTGGCCTGACAGTGACTGGGACATGACAGCACATTTGTGTGAGTGTACATCTGTGTGTTTTAGCACATTTGCACACATCCACAGATTACATTTTTATGCGTTTCCCTAGTTGAAGCCCTGGCTGCGGTTTGAGGGCTAAAAAGCCTTCCAAGGGAAGTGGGTGTCATGAAGATAACCTGGGAGAATGTGCTGAGCTGGGCTGGATGTTCTGCAGGCAGGGAAGTGATCCACAAGCAGGAACTCACATTCTGTCAAGTTATTACACCGCTACACACACACACACACACACACACACACACACACACACACACACACACACACACACACACACACACACACACACACACAAACACACACACACACACAAACTTCAACCCCCCTAACTGCCGTCTGTATTTCTGCCTCTGTCAGGCCTTTCCCTGACCAAAAACACACACATGTACTGACACACAAACACACACACACACACACACACACAGGAAACGGCCGTCGAAGCTCCCCAATAAGCTGATGTGTCATGCCTTCCTTTCCGATATTTCTGCAAAAGCTCAGGAAGAGAGGCTGCAGCACCTCTCTTCTTCTTCCTCTTCTCCCCCCCCTGTCTCGGTGAGACATGCAGCCGTAGCCGTGACACTTCTTGTTCTTCTGTAAGAATTTGCAGCTCCTGTGGCAGGAGACGCTGCCACTCTGGGGAGCCATGAGTCGTTGTTGTGTGGTCAAAGTGATCACCTTGACAGAGATCCAGCTTCTACAGGTAGGGGGAGCGACTCAGCTACAAGCCAGGGAAATTGGAACAAGATCACATGTAGAGAAGCATATGTGTGTAACTGTGTGTGCATTTGTTTGTGTTTGCATGCGAGAGAGATCGTCTGCGCTTATGACCAGAATAACTGAATAGCCACCGTGGAATGCAAATTTTGTGATCGGTTTGCTATCCCAGTCTTATCTTCCCTCACATTTCACAATCTAGGGTGTGTGGTTACAGCTATCTACTGGTTAGCAGGCTCAGCAAAAATACACTAGGCATGTCTGAGAAGGCTTTTTGTTCCACTTTCATCTTTTCTCCATAGATTCAAGATGGGAAAAAGATACTTGAGCATTGCTATACTGCATTCCGTAACTGTGCCAGTATGTTGTAAAATACAGCATTTTGGAGAAATGAATCCAAATCACCCACCAGGTTTTGTCCATAATTTGTACAGTTACTTAATGTCACCATCGCCCCCTGTTTCATAAGTTGTTGGATTTTTCTGAAGTGAAAGGAGAACTTGGGCAAGACTGAAACTCAGTTATGCAAGAGCTTTTCACTCAGAAGAAACACCTGTGAATGTGTCTGTTACAATGGAATTGTGAGTGCAGCATTTCAGTGGAACCAAAGAAATACACCTTTTAACTCCGAGGTAAATCACAACACTATTAAATCCATCTTACAAGCAGAGGCTGGAGAAATCACGGTTTGGGAGAATACATAAAACTGGACTCTAAGATTAAGCATGTTGCTGGAGTCCAGGGTTGTGTTTTTATCTCTGAGAAGAGAATTTGTGATTTTAATTATAACATAATTCAGTGCATTCACTGTAACAGCAGGATATGTATGCTATTTTCTTTCAAAGATTTCTTATTAGAGAATTGCTGTGATATGCTTCATAGCTGCAGTACGCTGTTGTGTGCACTTGCATGAGTCAGATACGTTTTCTTTATAACTGCTGCTAAAACATGTGATGTGATTTCACAGGGTAGCACAGCGATTTGATTAATCTGCTTCCTTCATGTGTGGTTAAAATTGTTAGAAGTACTGAAATAATGGAAGTGAATGAGTTAAGAGATGTTTTACTGAGAAAGAAAGAGAAATTGTGTGTGTGTGTGTGTGTGTGTGTGTGTGTCGAATGAGGATGTTGTCTGGTTCTGACATCTTTATTGTGGTATTCTAAATGTCTCCAATGAAGCTAATGAAGTTAGGAAGATGCAGCTGATCTCCTGATGACAGTAAAGTTTATATGTTTTAACTGGATGCAGGAAGTATAAAGCTAAAGTGGATAAATATTACTTTTGATATACAAAAATGTTGTACATATTAGGTGTTTACAAAGGTCAAATCTAACACATTTTTTAATTTTGAATCAATGACTGTTTGGATATCAGTGAATCGGCAGTTTTAGCCTACATGGTGTGGGTTTGCATGTCAGAAATAACTGTGCAAATGTGTGTAAATGGAAAGTGAACCTGTGACCTCTTCTCTACCAGTAACCTCAAACACTGCCTCGATTGTTGTAGCAGGTGCCTGTAGCCATGTTGAGAAAGAGAAAAAGTGTCTGAAGTGTCTGAAACATCAAAAAAAAAGTCACAACAATTTACGAACTGGAGCTTCAATTTATTAGATTCTTATCTACTTCCTGTCCTATGTGTAAAGAGTACAGTCTAGACCTGCTTTATATGAAAAGTGCCCTGAGATAACTTCTGTTATGATTTGGCTCTATATAAATAAAATTGACTTGACTTGATTTGTGTATGGCGGGCATTGATAATTTTCAGCATGTCCTCTTCACACATGCACAGGCCTGCCATTGTCAAGGTTGGCCTTGGTGAGTGAAGCAACATTACCTCTCAAATCTAATCAGATTCCCTTAAGTGGATAACAAGCGTGTCTCCGGCATTTACAGTAGTGAGAAAGCCGAAGTGAAACCAGGACAATCTGCTGTCACACAAAGCAGATGTGGTGTGTAGAAGTCCTGGCATCCCTCCTGCTAACCGTAGTGGGAAAAAATGTTGATTGGCTAACAACTGGCATCTTGTTTGGTCTGGAGAAGGCAGATAAGAGCTCTCAGTCACTACTGACAAGTTGAGTATTGTGATGAGCCTGTTCTTATTTAGGTGGATGGGTGGTGAATAAGAGCAGCTAGTCTAGCTGACGGAGGGAATTCAATGCTGAGTCTAAAGCTGCCATAGCTAAAAGTCCCTATGGTTTAAGAATGTTGTAATAGTTCTCGTTTAACTCGGAAAAACTTTCATTGCTGCTACAAGTCTAAAAACATGATGAGCTTCGTACTAGCGAGTTACTTATTTAATCAATTCTTTCTGTGTAACTTCTGAGAGAAGAAATGACTCATTCTTCCTCTTCAGCATTAAAAAATTGAATCACAAGCAATAAAACGCACTGTCAATTAATTGAATTCACTACACCCCCCACACTTGATCTGGCGTGACCAGTAGCTAAAGGTGGCTAATATTAGCAAATTTTTGTATACTTTAGTTTAAATACCACTGTATAATGGGAATTACTGAGTGAGTTAGCTGACTTTAGCAGTAGCTGCTGTGGCCACTGTTCAGCAAAAGTTGCAGTCTCAAGGTTTTCATCATCTGTGATATTTCTTGATAAATGACACCTATTTTGAAAGTGTGCTCTAAATGTGACACCATGAAAAAATAAATTCTTCTTTCATATCACGTCTTCAGTGAAGTAATATAGCACAGTCTGCTGAATCTGCTGCTACACCCTCATAGTTGCTTATCTGAGTGTTCTTCTACTTCCAACTGATTAGCTGAGGTCAGTCATGGAAAAAGTATCCATTCAGAGATAAATAAAAAAAAAAAAAAAAAAAGCCCAGCGAGCACACTATTTTGTCCAGTGAATAGCATGCTTTTAAGAGGAAGTTCTGAAAAAATCTGGGTAATAGACAAAGACAAGAGGACCAACAACTGACAAGACTAACATTATAAAATCTCTGCAAACAATGCATGTATTATTATTAAGTACTCCCAAAAATACTTTACAGGCCATAAACCAATAAAGCAAGTTATAACAGAGAGCTTCTTTGTGAGCTCTAGACCAGTAAGTAAATTAGACATTTTTAGGTGAGATGTTCCTTCTGAAAATAACCCTAAATTTACAGTAATAAAGACCTCAAAATAGCTTTGTTGGAGTTATTGTTTTGGAAACTGATAATACTAAACCGTCTACATTGAAACAAGTGAATGAATGAAAAGGCTTGGTTAAAAATGGCATTAGAGAAGTTATTTAAAACCCCCAATGGGGAACAAGGGTCAATTGTGCTGCCAAAACCCTGGAGCAGGCAGAAGAGGACTTTTGGGAGCTGACCACTGATTGGTCAGTGAGACAGAAGAGGGCGGTCTCAATGAATTAGTGATAGACGCTAAAGGCAGATATCCTGCAGTGATCAAACCCTGGGTGATCTGACAGTCCAGTGTTTGAAGTGATTATCATGCTATGCAACATAAAGGCTTACCCCCAGCTTTGGGCCTAATTAGTTCACTTAGGGCCCTTATAAGACATTGGTAGGGGACTGGAGGGGACAGACACTCACTGAGAAGTCAGCAGATCAACAGGATAGTAGTAGCAGACCTGGATGCCTAAAGTTGACCTGCTGCTACACCAAAACAAACCAAACTGAAGATTATCTGCTTTTCTGAGAATGCCACACTTAACTGACTGCAGTTACTACACGATGCGGGACGCAACCAGAGCTTCAAATGTAAGAATATTGAAATTTAGAAAAAATTCTGAATAATTGGTAAAATACTTTGTTGAAAAGTTTTATCATGTTTTCTAATGTAATGTATTTTTTTAAGGCTTTTGTTACTGGTTTAGCAATCTTGACTGCTAGTGTGTGTATACGTATGTGCTACTGCATTGTATTGGTACTAAAATGACAGAATATGGTAACAATTTACTTGACAAAGGACCTTAAGAATGAGTCATAATTCCCTTAAAGAAACCTGCTACATAAGAGAAATATGACTCAGTTTAATATGAGTGTTAACTTATATTTTACAAAATATAGGGAGTGACTAATAATGAGAAACTGTGACTCTCAACTATTTCTGTGTTTTGAATGAGGTCATCTTCTCGCAAAGCCGACAGCTACCGCAAACAACCCCTGTGCATATGCTCTTAGTCAGAGCTGTTTCAGTAATGTGAGAAACAAATGCGCAATCTCCCACCTACTGAACTGATCTCTGATTCAGGACACTAACTGAAAGCATGTATGATTTGATTTTGCTGCAGGTACAAAGCCACCTGGAGAACTCCAAGTTCCACCTCCACCAGAGCCAGAATCAGCAGGTCAAGCAGTACCTGACGCTGGGCTCCAAGCTGGCCTCATCGGCTGGGCAGGGCCACGCGGTGCCGCATCCACACGCCCCTGGCCAGCCACTGGCCACCGTGCCGATCATGAGGAATGGACACATGCCCTCTGTCAGCGACAGCAGCAACCCCAACAGCCCTGTCACCCTGCTCACTATGGCCAATCACGACAGCGAGGTGAGTGACCTTATGGAAAAAGAAAGCGTCTGAATGTGAATTAAGATGCTGCTGAATTTATGGAACTGAAATTGAGAAAACTCTAAATGTGCCTGGTGGTGACTGGAAAAGAATGAAATTGCAACAAAACATTTTAACCACAGATGAACTGTGGGTCATAATTTTTGTGGATTTCGCAACATTCTTGACACTCTTTACTGTTAGGACTCCATATTCCTGTCAAAAAAATATCTTGTTTTTTTCATAGCCACTAGTAAGACTTTTGCTATAGTCCCTTTAAATTCTTTCAAATTAAGAGAGATAAATCATGGCTGACACTTTGCTGGGATGGACAGTCAACATACAGTATAATTCACAAGCACGAATGACTATGACTAAATTCCTAACTGGACTGGGTTTGAATCTCTACAATACAGAGAGTAGGTCAGACTAATCATCTAAACAAAGTGATGCCATTATTGATCTCCCTCTCTCTCTGATGTGCTCATCAATAACTTCAGACATGCAGTCTCTGATGAGAGAACCCCTTCAAAGAAGGAAACTAGTTTGATAACAGATGCATGTTTTTCCCGCTACCACTGCTAACTAATTTCAGAACTCTGCGGTGGAGAACTTGCCTGTTATTGGATTAGTCTCCCGACAGTCCCTCCCCTCCCTCGTGTCTATTTTGGTTTGAATGTTCAGATTTCAAAAGTTCAGACTTGGACAGTATTGAAAATTCTGGTACAAACATAATCAATCTGTCCATGAGTACACTGAAATTACTGTTTTCTTTTAGTTTCCAATGGATGAAGTTATTGATGACCTAATTAGTCTTGAATCCGGTTTCAATGATGGAGGCTTGGATTGCATGGAGCCTAACATCATAATGCAAAACAATGTAAGTATGAATCACACTAACTATTGCCCTAACAGCTGCACACTAACACTGTTTAGAAATGCTACAGACTATCAATGGTATGAAGGTCTTTTGTATTGATTATGGCAACATATCTCTTGCTTGTTACGCACATTGTTTTTAAGTTAGGTAAGTCAAGTTAAATTTAATTAATGACTTCTCTCTTGTTGAACTGGGACTTGAGTGACGTTCCTTCACCCACACATTTAGGTGCAGACTTGACTAGCTTGGGAAAAGGGGGACCTGTCTTAGTTTGAGGGCAGCTTAAGTCTAGAGATGAGTCAAAGTTCATTGGAGCTTAGCAACATTTCTCACATTACTCAAGAAGTTTAACAACGAAGATTAAGTTAAAAAGAAGGATGATGTGGACAGAGGTACATAATTAATGACAATATGACAATAGAAGTCGCTAAATTTAAACTGATTCTCTTACTAAAGTCCATTCTTGGGAGGACTAGAACTGGCACCACAGACAAACACTATCAGTAGGATTCATAGCCAGGAAGGAATTCAAAAACTCTGGGCAAAAATGTGGGACAAGGGGTCCATTTGGCCAGCGAACACAGCAACACCTGAAGCAAATACAGAGCGAGTTTGTGGGATGGGAACACTGGGAATCTGGCCCTAACTCCTTAAATACAGAGACAGAGTGGTAGACAAAGAATCATACACACAGATAAAGTGACACGGAGCAAAACACAACAGATACTGTGACAGAGAAGGAATGAGAGGGGGGAGGAAAAGATAAGGCGTGGGGGAGGAGGGGGTGTAGGTTTAAAATGAGGACAGAGGCGCAGCAGAGGAGTGAGGGGTGGGAGATTTTGTTGGAGAGGGTTTCTGAGCCATTGGATTGGGCTAATGCATACACTCCCCATGGGCTTGTTCAGAAATGATACCATGCTTAAATGGATCAATTCATCCTAATTAGTCATACAGTACGATGCATCACGTCGTTTCGCCGTGTCAACACATCCAGGAACACAGACAGGAGAGGGATTGAAGTGATTACAATAGGAGTAGTAGGGGAATTGTTGCAATCTTTCATTTTGATAAGCATTTTTGTCCCCTCCTCCTACTCCCTCTCCTTCCTCCCATCTTGGTGAGATAATGAGAAAAAAAAAGAAACGCACATGCAAACCGAACCAACTGCAGAAATTTGAAATGTCTGCAGTTTTCCCTCTGTTTTGTTTCCTCATCTCCTCTTTTTCTTTTTTTTTTTCTCTTGCTCTCCATTCCTTCCCATCTCTTGACTTGACAAGCCGCCTTATCACATTCACCAGTCTAGTAGTTAGATTTGACACACATGTCGTGGATAAAATTGGCTGTGCGCATCTTTGAATCCATGGTGGCTTCTGTGGCGTTTTCCCATAAATACACAAATGCGAATTAGACACACATGTGTGTCAGCACGCTATATCTTGACATCTCCCCCCGTCCGTGAAAAGGCGTCATTATCGCAGAACTGATGCATGCTTTCCCAGACGAGAAGAGACCCGTAGGAAAACAGTTTTGCCTCTGTTCAAGCAGTTGACCTAGCTAGCCTTTTCATCTCTAATGGGATGCTATTTTCAACACAGAGCACATCTCTGTGTTAGGGCCACTTTCAAGTGGGAGGGGGAGGGGGGGCGGGGGGGTGTTTTAAAATGGTGGCATTAGCAAATCAAGACACTATGTTTGGCCAAACCAAATCCAAGAGAGCAGCTAGCCTGGATTTGGGGTCAGGGTTAGATGGAGTAAGGCTGGAGGACAGCAACCCTTTACTGACCTAGCTTCAGCAAGGTTAAGACCTTGTTAAGTTGTTTTTACTCTTTGTGATGCAAGATGAGCAGGCGATCTGAACGTGACAGCAATTCAAGACAACAGCACTGGGTTTGCCTTGTCCTGCTGTGGCAGACATGTGGATACTGTAGCTCCCTGCTGGTGGGGGTCCAGAGCCAGAGGCCTGGGGGCTGACAACCATCTCTGAACTCCACTCGCCTCTTGTCATTTTTTGTAAATGCTAAACAAAGCCACACAGCAGCTAAAAACAACTATTTGTGTTGTGGCTTTTGTTAAAGTGTGAAAGGAAACAGCGTTCATGTGTGTGTGAAATGTAAATGTGTTTCCCCTGTGACTGACCCTCTCTCTTTCTTTTCTCTCCCTTTCCCCATTCTCCTCCCTCAGGTGTCCCTCAGTAGCAGCATGCTGGACGTCTATGGGGGTGAACAAGGTATGAACGCCCCTAATGGTGGAATGAGTCCCACATCTAACCCCACAAAGCTCACTGTAAAAAGGGAATACACAGGTATGAACTCATACCATAGCACTGATCAAACAACTAACCAATTAATAAGTTATCACAGGCTCACATTCCTGCACAAGTTAAAAATCACACAAAGATCTGGCTGTTAGAATAAGAGATTTCAGGAAGGAACTAAAACAGTCCTAAACATTGAAGCTTTGAGCATAAGAACAGAGTATACCTGTGTTAGCTATAAATGGCAACATATGTGCATCTGTTCCAGCTAAAATCGAGTCCAATTACATGTGTCAGGCAAACGGACAAATATGTAAGCTGATTTGTGTGTGACAAGCAGGACAGTGTTTGTCAAACACTGTCCTGCTTGTCATTGGTTCTGTTAATAGGCCGTAGAAACGTGTAGACTTTTTGTCACAGTGCAAAAACAGTGGTCCCTTTAAGACATTTCTTATTAATGTCATGCATCAAGCAAAGAAGCCTAATTGATTTAGGAAATCGAAAGGATGCCTGAAGAACCCTTCACTCTCAATGGGCAAATAAGTAAATTGCCATTTGGTTCATTTGAGTGTGGGCGGAGAGGACAATGGGCTGTTACACAGAGTTTAAATTGTCTTGATTGAATCAACAGAGACAAATTGGGAAATCCAATCTCAGGTCCCCAATTATGTAATTTGGAAGAATGTGAATACAAATATGGATGCACAGACATTTTTGTCCCTCTCCAGGACAGATTAGTGAATTTGCTAAACTGTCTTAATTATGGAGTAAGTAGTTTAAAAGTGGTTACTCTTTTTTTTCCCCACAATGAGCTTCGGACATGCTGGAGGGGATAAACTGGGCTCTTTCAGTGTCTGTATTTTTGTGTGTGTGTGTGTGTGTGTGTGTGTGTGTGTGTGTGTGTGTGTGTGTGTGTGTGTGTGTGTGTGTGTGTGTGTGTGTAAGGAGATCAAACTTGTGTCTGTGGCGTAGGCTAATGCGTGGAAACTCCATTCTAGCTGACCCCAGCGATGAACTCCCTCAAAACAACTGATTGTGTGTCTCCTGACTGGACCTTTTGTGTTGTTTTGTGTTCGTTGTCTTTCAGTTTCTAAATTAGTGTGCACTGCTAATCAATTCGTTCCCCTCTGTGATTTATTTTTTTGACAGAACACGACACAAGGGTGATGGCTAAAGAGAGACAGAAGAAAGACAACCATAATTTGAGTAAGTGTCCCCCCGCTGCCTTTCAACTCCCTCACAGTTTATGATCTAAATATGAGTTACAGCTAGCCTTTAGCGCAGCAGCTGACAACGCTCTAATCATCTCTTTCTCTTCTTTTGTTCTGCTTGCTTAGTTGAAAGAAGGCGAAGATACAACATCAACTACAGGATTAAGGAGCTGGGGACCCTCATACCAAAGTCGAATGACCCGTAAGTTGCGAAATCTGAGATGTATTCACTGAAACAATGCCCTGCTTCTCTTTACTTTATATCACTGAAACAACTGCAAGAACTTGTCTGGCAGGGAAGTGCATTAAATTCTGAGCACAAAGACACTCTAAATGTTGTTCATTGAATTCAAATGAGAACTCAAGCACATTTCAGTCATATTTCAAGGGTGCACTTGAACTTCCATTGTAGTCTGCGCTCCAAGAGCTGTACATCCTCTTGCTGGGTCCCGGCAGTTCAGCTCAAAGCATGAATGATGAGGGAGGGGTCAAATGCAAAGAAGCAGGCCACACCATTTGAATCAAAGTTTGAAGCACAATTGGAACATAGAGATGGAGTATGGCGCTGAATTGAAATCCACCGGCCATCTTTCGCAATTGAACTTTGCTTCAAATTTAAATGGAAGGTTAGCGTTGTCATTGTGCCATTAACACGGGATAAAAGAGATTATTAGCCGCTGATCAGACCAACGTCTCACTTGTGTGGAAAAGGACAATTTTACCACAGTTCCCCTTTCCTTTTTAAAAAAGCAATAATATCTGCAAAAGAATGACTTGCACTCTACAACCTTAAGTCCATTGCTCCATTTTTCCCCCTGTCTTCCTACTTAGCTCATTTTCCCTCACCTATTTTTACTCGAGGATTAATTTTACCGAACAAGGAGGTACGAGAATGGACTTTCCACATAGCTACTTAACTATTCTATTAAAATTCCTATTCAGAGGCCCCATGTAATGTCCAAGGATGAGTAATTGCCCAATGTAAATCACCATTTCCTATTCATATCATAAAAGGGGTAAAAACCTCTGTGTTAAAACTTTTCCCCATTTTTTTTTTTTTTTTTTATTGTGGAGGATATTCTGCCGACATCAGGGGGTTCTGTGTAAAAGGTTATCTTTTACATTTCTCCTTTCTGCAGAGACATGCGCTGGAACAAAGGCACCATCCTGAAGGCCTCGGTGGAGTACATAAGGTGGCTGCAGAAGGAGCAGCAGCACGCTCGGGAGCTGGAGAGCCGACAGAAGAAGCTGGAGCAAGCGAACAGGAGGCTGCTGCTGAGGATCCAGGTAATAAAATGCAGCAGTCTGTGTTCAGTGTGTTTTTGTGGTACTAAAACACATGGTTGAACCGTGAAGTCACAATAATACTGAGGGGAAAACATGAGAAATGAGAAGGTGACAAAAGCAATGTTGAAAGTGAATTAAATTAAATTACTACTTTTAAACAAGTGGTCCAAGCTATTCATAATTCTTAAAAAAATACATATATATATAAATATTTACAATCTTTACTTATTCAAAAAAAATATAAATTACACTTGTTTGACTAAGGTGTAAACAGGCAAATCAGTTAACATTATTTCACTTGTTAAAGGGAAGAAAGCTTAGACTTCATGTCTTCACATGTTGCTCTAACACAAAAGCAGCTATGAATGTACTCAGAGACAGTACACCAGTCAGCTCACTAATGTCTCACTAATGCCTTAGCATGTAAATTCACTGAGCGCCATGGCAGCATCCAATTACACTTTCATATTCATATTATTGAGTTGCTTACAAACAGACTCCAGTTTCATCATGTCAAAGATCAGATCATACAGAGGGCTCATTGACTCCATCATCCTCATGTACTTCACACTTCTGCTAGTTTCCATCTCTTTACAATCCTAAAACCTTAACTCAACTGGCAACTGTTGTTTACATGAGGCCCTTACAGCACCTTACAGCACCACCCCCCACCCTCCTCCTCTCGTTCTCTCTAATCTAATCTCGGGGAACTCAGTTCTAATTACCTGATGGATAAACACAATGACCTCAGTTCTTTCAGTTCTTTCAGTGGAAATAAAAGCAGGTCAGAAATAGATGATGAGCAGTTATAGAAGAGATGCACGGTGACACATGCATGCACAGAGGTCAGCAGATACACTGTGTGCACACTTCTGTGCACACACAGATTGTGGTTTGTCTGAGATTACCACAGTGACACAAACATCTGTTATCATCCTCAAAGATGACAGAAGTATCCAGGAAACCTTCACCCCCGCTGACGATAAAGGGACAGTTGATAAAGGTCAAAGCGGGCTCTGTGATGACACTGATAAGTGATCAGTGCTCATCGCATATTGTGTGATCTGTGAGAAGGTGTGAGTGGGAGAGGAGTGTGTGTCAACACCCAAACTTCCCAGCATAACCTCAGTATGTGGAGGAGATGTGAAAAAAGATGCAGTGTGGATATTCCCAGTGTTAGTCCACTGTAAATCTGCTCAAAGCTCAGGACATTTTGGTATTCAGACATTTTTAGCTATTTATTCTGATCATTTCTACACTAACTACAATGAGTGAGCAGGTAATTTTCTTAACAACACTTTAGAAATTGATCCAATCTTTAACTAATGGTTTCTCTTCCTTTGTTTTCCAGGAGCTTGAGATCCAGGCACGAGCACATGGCCTCCCAAACATGGCTACAGCCTTGGGGACAGTTGAACTATCCACCCACCTCCTCAAACAACAACAGCAGCAACAGCAGCAACAGCAGCAGCAGCAGCAGCAGCAGCAGCAGCAGCAGCAGCAGCAACAGCAACAGCAGTCGTCTCCCCAGGCCCAGCAGCCCCAGCAGCCCCCCCTGTACCAGGAAGACCCCAGCAGCGACTACCTCCAGAGGCTAGCTGTGGTGGCTGGGGTGCCTTCCATCCCCACTGCCAGTGGGCCACAGGATCACATCACGGGCACTGATGGCTGCACCACATTCTCTGACCCGCTGTCCCACTTCACAGACTTCTTCAGCGCTACGCTCAAGGAGGAGCACCGGCTGGACGAGATCCTGATGGACGACCCGCTCTCGCCGTTTGGCACCGACCCTCTCCTGTCAGCCGGCTCGCCTGGAGCTGCATCCAAGGACAGCAGCCGCAGGAGCAGCTTTAGCTCTGCCGGGGGTGACGACCTATAATGGGGCCCCTCTTCAGAACATATTCTTGTTATCTCCTCATGACAACACGGTTGTAATCCCCAGTGTTAAAGGGCACACACAGAGCCTCTAAAAGACTGAGTGACGGCTCCAGGCATACGATGATGACCACTCACAGGGTTGCAAGTAATTTAAATGACAGCTGACACACCTGACAGAGCCCCACAAAGTGCCACCCTGTATATAAAATGTGTAGTCCTTGTTCCTTCTCTAAAGCTCAGCGGAACCAAAAACATCCCAAGGATCTTCTGCTGCACCACCTGCTCTTTTTTTAATTTTTTAACTTTACTACAGACAATGAATATGTTTCTCTGCCTCCCAGACAGAGCAGAAACAGACTCAGAAGAAAAAGGGAGACACTTATCAGCCTTTATGTACATAATGTAAATGACCAAGTCTGCTGTTTGTTTGTTTGTTTTTTGGTAAACACTGTGGAAGCTGTACACTGTAACATGCAAAATAATCACTGAAAACCTGCCACAACTGTCTGTTTTTAATGAAAATACCACTCCTCTACAAAAGGATTTTCAACAGTTGCCGTCAGGATTGTGATTATGTGATGTGCCTTATTTGAACTCCCAGTTTGTCTTAAAAGAAAATCATGTAACTGATGTACTCACTGCCATGTCTAACATGTCCTGTGTCACTGTCTGTGTCTTTTTAGGTGTTTTTGTTAAATAAGTGTTTGTGTATTTATATATGTTTTAATCCATGTATTCATAAAAAAGATATATATTATCTAACATGTTACCTTTTTTATTCTTAGTAGGGGTGGAAAAATATAATAAACCCCTTTTTTTTGATATACTTGATTTTGGCTTCTTGTTGTCATCTCACAGAGGACCTCACTTACTCGAGCGTTCATACACCCTCACACAGCACTCAAAAAAATGTACTTTAACTGCAGTTCTATTCTTAAATGTTACATATATCCCCTTAAAAAAAACAGGAAAATAAAAGTTGCTAAACACTGAGGTACGCGCTAGTGGTAATCTGAGTACGAAATGATCTTTCTGGAAAACAACAGGACTAAAAAGAGTGAACAAAGCCTGAAAAGTTTTGCGGTGGAAGGTGAAGGGCCGGCTTACAAGGTGGCTGATTGGCAATGAATGGCAGAAAGGAGAAGAGAGGAGGGAAATTGGATAATAAAGACAAGTAGAGGAGGAGTAATAATTCTGATGAGCCTACTGTGAGCTGATGAGCCCTTGAGGATGAATAATGGCGAGGGATAAAGAGTTGCTATGAGAGCTGTTAGCTGAGAGCTAAGAAAGTTTCCTTTGAGGTAATCTGGATGAGGAGATGTGTCCTTTCATACTGCAGGAGGAACACGATCATAAACTGTTTGTATCGTGGATAAGGTTTGCTGAAGAAACCTTGTTTGCGACATAGTGATAAAAAAACAAACAAACTTTGACCCTTTTGTGATCACACATCTTACAAACTTACTGTTTTGTCTGGTTGTATCGTTCAGAACTCAATCATCAACATGTAGTTTTCTTATCTTGAAGTCATGCATTAATAATACAACAAACAGACGAGTATAAAAACACACACACCAATATTTCCCAAATGAATTTCTCAAAGCCTCTCTGAATTAATGTTTTAGTGTTATTAGCGTGTGTTTCTCTATAATGAAATCGAAACACTCCCTCGTGTGCATCTCCTCTTTAGCTGCAAATAAGACTGAAGCAATCAATCATTACGCGGTATAGCCACTCCAACTACAAAGTGGTGAGTGATGTTTATGGGTAATTGGCCAAAGCAGTTATGGAAGGTAAATATAGATTTTCATTATGCTAAAAAAACATGAAGAGTATCTAAGAAAGAGTCAGCATGAGTAAAATTTCAAAAGGCTCAATTTACATTTTGATTTTCAATGATTTTTTTTTTCTCCTTTCTTGTTTTACTAAACTTGAGAAAAAAAATACACAAATCCAATTAGTGTTAGTGCAGGAGTTGATGAAAGTCAAAGTCAGATGTAGAATAATACTGATGAATACCCTTTACCTTAATGAAAGTATTGACAGATTCAGAAAAAATAATACTCATACCAATTCACATAACACTCTTTTCAGGCTTCCCCAGGGGGACAAAGCATACTATCCTAAAAAGGGAAGTCAGATTAAACTTCCTAACTAATTCATTTCTTTCCATATCAAAGGCTATCATGGACAAAGTTCAAGGCCAGTTATGCACAGGCTTCAAAAGGAAATGTGGTCGGATGAGGCAACGGTGACATCAGAACAAGCGACTTTTTTATTTGGAATATCACAGTTCATCAACCCATGGTTTTGGAAACGCACAGGAACTGATGTGAAAGCGAAGTGGGATGTGTCGACAGCGGATTGAGAAAACAGCGTGGATATCTGATACGGCTATTATGTTAGAGACATCAGCTGCATATGTTAAGAGGAGAACATAAATTTGAACATGTAAAACAAATTTGGGAAAGTTTGCAATCCTACAACCGACATCTCTCACTTCCTCTGCTCTTTCGCTGATCGCCTTCACGAGAAACAGATTTCAGGTTTCTGGGTTATTACGGTATCAGCCAAAAACTGAACACCTTGTAAAATAATCTTTCCATTTCTTTTTTTTTTTGTTTTACTATTGCATGCCCAGCAAAATGGTCTCCCTGAATGAATTACCTCACTCCTTGGATAAAAGGGCTGCTGCTGTGTCAAATGTCCAACAGCAGGTGGCAGCAATGGGCTGTGTTTTGTCCTCACATTGTGCAGCGTGTTAATAAAAAGAAACCCAACACAGGCGTATGGTACAACAGAGAACATTTGTGGTGGATTATTTCAAAAGGCCTATAAACTAAAATTCCTTATAGTGGTAAACAGTGCTTTCACATATGGAATAGTGCTTTGCCAGTATATACTAAAGTCCATGGTACTCCCTATACTTCCTGGTATAAACTGACAAATCTAAAGAAGGCAAGTGATGTCGTGAACCTCACAGCGGAGTCGTTCTGTCACCAAAACAACGTTGTCAGACCTCCTGCCACCCACCAACACTGACACCACCAGTGAGCAGGAGAAGCTGTCACCTGCGCGGATGCCACAGCTGCCAGCGTGCTACAATGTACTCACCTGTCGAGCCTGCCATTGGCAACTCTTAATCACCTCCCGCTGAGGTGACTCACTTTGGAGCGCAGCAAACACACACTGGCACAGGGCCGCACACACTCAACTGGCACACAAACAAGCCTAATCAAATGTGCTTGTGTGCAAACAGAAATGCACACATATGCATACCACACACACACACACACACACACACACACACACACACTAAACTATGCACACGCACTCACAGGTGTGTATTTCATTGCACCTCATTGCCACACATACGAGAAAGCGAAAGGGAAAAAAAAAATAACCACCTAAAAGCCCTCATCAGGATCTGGACTGTGACAAGACTTGTGCACAAATTAGGTGAAATTTGAGTGGGAATAACAATATGACAGCCAGCAGTGAGGCACCAAACATCAAGTGTCATATCTATTTTCAGCCATGACTCAGAGCTGTGTGACAAACAACACCATGCTGCTTCTCAATCAGTCAGCCCGTCTACTGGAAATGTGGCAAACTAGGCCCTGGATGAGTTTTCCCTTCAGGAAAAATAAGAAATGAGCTGAGGTTAAGGTCAAAGTTAAAGGTGAAATGATAAAAATTTTAGCCAAATTTTCAGCAAATCTTTTAATGATCAGCCACTCAAAAGATTTGTATCGTCTCTCTAGTGCTCCACAGTAATTCATCCCTTGACTCTTTAGGGCATTGGCCTCCATGCTGTTTTTATTAAGGACCACACCCTGACCAGTGCCTGACAAACTCCCACGTCACTAGACTAGCAAGGCCTCATGTGCATTAACGATGGAACACAAGCGAGATGAAAAAAAAGTGGCTGGGCCTTCTCGAGATGCTATAAAATTAATGCGATTTCCAGACTTTTTATGAATCGAGCCAGATGCCAAATACATAACTTCAAACAAATTGACTTCCAATTATTGGTGCAGCGCACCACTTCCAGATGTGCAACAGATGGGGCCAGGGCGACCGAAGGTGTCTCAACCCGCGCTTTGTGTTATTCTGCAGTAAAACGGCAGTACAGTTGTATGTGTTTTAAATCACCGTGGGCTGTGGGCTGGAGGTGAAGGGAAGGACAGGGGGATAGTGGAGGAAAAATGAAAGCACATCATTAGGAAAATGTAAATCTACACAGCACAGACAGTGGAGCTCCATATGTAGCATTAATACAGCCTGATATTATGTAAAGGCAGATGAGATGCTGGGGCTGAAAGCTGGAGCTGTATCAAGGAGGTGGGGGATTCACAAATGTAAATGTTAATGTGATCTCTGCTGTATCTTCCAGTGCCGGGATTAAATGGTAAAAAGGAACAATTATGGGGCTCGCTTTTTTTTTTGTGCATATGTTAATAGCTTACAATATCCTTGCATACATAAAGAACATTAGATATGATTAGAAGATATCCACAGTATATAGCTTTATATATTAGAAGGTTTTACAATAGTCATAAGTAGCACTGCACTCTGTTCCACTGTTAATGAAGTCTCTTCGTAGAAACTTTAAATAATTTGATTAGTCACTGTTAAAGCTACATAAAAAGTAAAACAAATGTGATTCTGAGTGAGAAAAGTAGCTGAGCACAGACTTCTTTTCACTGCAGAGGAAACTAATAGAATATCCAATAGTGGTATGGTGTCCTGGGAGGGTCATGGCTCTGATCCCATTATAACCACAGACTTGGGCCCTGAGGGAGCCAAAATGGCTGTGTATCTTTCCCAGAGCCCATATTGAAGCAGTCTACTGGGGCCCTATCTACTTTACTAGCAGTCAGCTTGAGCACCACAGGTCCCCCCCTCTGATCCTGGGGGCCAAAGAGCTTTTCCTCGCTGCCTCTCTGTTTTCACGTATCTTAGGCCGTCTATTCAAATACGGCAGAGAGCGGGGACCGTTTTGCTTGGCCATCGTACCTCTGCGCTGCCTTTAATTCCCCCGCCCTGTCAGAGTTGTATGCTAATCCAGCTAGCGACCCCCCACCCCCCCATCCACCCACCCTCAGGTCTGTCTGCATGCACACACACTTTAACCTTGTGTAATCTGGGTGACCTTGGACTGAATGGGAAGCCGTTGAAGAGAAGTCCCTGATTGATTTGTAATTCAAAAGAAGAGCGACGGCCGCTGTGCCCTCGCCACCCTGCCACGAGGAAAACCATGAGCAAAGATGGATCTCAAGCAAAATGAAGAGCAACATGTAAAAACAGTCGCCACTTCAGCTCGACTCCTTCCATCCTCTGTTTTTGGTGAGTTAGGGAGCAGGATGCATGGTGAGGTGCAGGGGCAGCTGGGTAAATGTCAGGTTTAGGCACGGGGGTGCAGGGTGGCGGGGGTGGTGGGGGTGAGGAGGGTGTTGGGGGAGGGCATCAAGATGATCATCATTAGCAGGGGAAGATAATTGGCGCTGTGTGGGCCCCTGCGTTTGTGTGCTCTGATGGGTATCTCGTCTGCATTATTCATTCATCTGCGCTCTATCTCTCTCCCCTGCTCTCTCTCTCCTGTTCCCCCTCTCGACCCAGGCCAGGTGCTGGGCCTTAGGAGCCGGACTCATCTATTATAGATGGGTAATTGTTTATTAAATGCAGGCCTGACCCTATTATGCCTATTACCCATGTGCTGCACACCAGTGTGGCTGGCAAGCGTCTCTGTTTTTCCATATTTTAGAAGATCTGACAATCCCCTGTTGAGGACGTGAGGCCGCTTTGGCATGAGCGAGTGTCAGCTTCCACAGGCTGAGGACAGAGAAAAGGAAGGAAAAAATAGAGATAGGAAAAGAGGAGGAAGCCGGCAGGGCAGAGAGGAGAGGAGGGATGATGAAAAATAAAGCCAATGCCCGTGTGGCTGCCACTGGCCAGAGAAGTATCTCTCTCGCTCTCCTTCAAGGCTTTGGTGGATGGAGGGAAAGACAAAGGGTGAGCTAAAGAGATGCTTTGCCTCTCATTACACTGACTCCTAATCTACCTCTGCCCTATCCTGGGCAATCCCTGCTCCAGGCATTTGGAGGCTAAAGCTTCAAACCAGGCAGTTTGTCCAAAGCGGATTCATTACCTTAGATAGGACTACCAATGAGCCTGCTAAAATGTCACATCTAAAACTCACACAGCAGCCAGAGCCGGGCCCAACTGACACTAGAGGTCAGTATTGTAACAGAGTTCAGATGCCCCTTTCTTTCACTACCAGACAACAGTGAGCTTAAAGCAGATGCAGACATTACAAAAGATAGGAGAGACTGGAAAAATAATTCAGGTAATGGAAATGAATTGAAATGAAATGATTAAGTTCAGTTAATTACTTGGTAGCTTAAGCAAATCAGCTTAACTTATATCAAAATCGTTATTTCAGCCAGAACGGCAGATTCAGTGGGAAGATATTTAGCCAACATGTACTTAAACCACTGTATGTAAAGTAGGATCGGGCAAATGGATTAGATCTAATACATGTGGCACTCGTTATGGTGACAAAAATAAATGTGCTATTAGAAATTACAGTGCTGGGGGGAAACATACAGGTTCAATTTAAAGCCACAGATGGTTCGGAGGAGCAGAGGTTGGTGGTGGTGACATGTTTCTTTGTCACCGGTGAAGTATTTATATCACCTCAGTATCACTTTGTGAATGACAGCCGTGCTAAATACCAACTTCTTGTTCGGGAGAACACTTAAAACATTTCACTCTCACACTGGGAAATAAGTCAAAATACTCACAGAGATGTCTCTACAACATAACAGTGAGGAGAAGGGGAAAATATCGCCTGGCTTGGATGTACTGCTGTGCTGTGGTATGATGTAGTGATCTGCATGATGGCATGTCACTGGTTATTGGCTGGGTTGAGAGTGATTAACATGGGGTGTTAATTAGTGGGTCGTCAGGAGTGGGTGTGTGGCTAACGACATGGCTCCGAACAGCTCGGTCACACATAAACACACGGCAAAGCTCAGGCCTTCTTTTACAATTAAAATGAATTTGACAATTAGTGCTGAGGAAAATAATTTAAATTACATCTCCTAATATATTAGGTTTAATCAAAGGCAAAAAAGAAGCTACTGAAAATTAAATAAGTTCTACAGAAACAAAGAGAATATGTTCAATTAAATTCAAAATCATAATATCTAAATTATTTTACTAATGTACATAGGGAACTGGTTTAGAAACAATGGTCTCGATTTAAAATTATGTCAAATTATGTCTTTTAAACAAGTAACAAAACAGGCTCAGATCAACAGAGATGAAGCTATGGTTGTCAAGAAGGAAACTAGTGAAACATTAAATTTTTTAGCTTCCATTAAATGTTATTTACTGATAAAAATAAACAAGAAAAAAGAGTATTGTCATTTAAATTACCGCCCAAAATAGTAACAAATAAACTTAAACATTTTAATAACAATAATAATAATAATAATGATTAGATAATCTCCGGCATCAAGTGCAAATTAATGATGTATTATTTACAACCATTTCTAACTTAATAACACTCGTACAGAAACAGAGCGGGCCAGCAGGAATTCCAGTAGCAGATTTGCTGTAATGCTGTTGAGTTGATTAGAAGAGTGAGAGGAGAGTGACTGAGAGAGTGAGTGAGTGAGTGAGTGAGTAAGAAGTGAGGAGGGAGGGAGTGAGCGAGTCAAGCCGCCCCTCTTCCCAAAGCTTATTTATTCCTCCAGCATCCAGCCCACTGATTAGGCAGCTACAGACACTCTTAATGCCTCCCCACAATGAATGAGCTGCTGCAATTTCAATGGGCTTATCTGTTGTGCTGTGTTCAGTAAATAATGCTGCAGCTGACAGTGGCCTCGAACGCATCATCCAATGTAGCTAATGCTACGTTGGGATTAGCCGTGTTGAATGAAGTCTTGTCACCGAGCAGGGGAAGCTGTGCCAAGCTCCAAACAGTTTACAGGACCCTCCGCCCCAAGTGGAACAAATAGAATGTAATTAAGGAGAGATGAGAGCACGGAGGAGGTGTAGTTAAACAGGGATGCACACACACTAACATATGCACACACAAACACATACTCTCACATTTACTCCAGCAAATGCAAATGCCTCTTTGTTATTTGCCGTGCCTTTTAATACCCAGAGAGAGTAAAATACCTTTTTTTCCACATTATGGAATTTGTCATGTTCAGTCGGAGCTGTCATAGCTAGAACAGTGTGCGCTAATGTGTGTAATCTGCTTTGCAACACATCAATTATGATGGATATTGCTCCACTGCCATGCTTCCAGGGTTTTTATACAAGCCTGCAGGGGAATCAGTCTTTTCTTGTTAGGCAACCTGTTTAGTAAATAATGATCCACTTTGAGCCTGGCTGATGCCGTATAATGTGATGTGTGTGCTTGTGTGTGTGCACATGTGCGCATACAGTATAGCATGTGTGTGGTGGTGCTTCGGTGCACAAGGATCAAGCCAACTAGATCAAAAAACACTTACGTGCAGGCTGGAATTCAATCATGTCTGCGCTGTGTGAAAACACATGTCACGGAGAAACCTAAACCACTTCTGAATGTGCTACGAGCCCATATGTAAAAACTATAAATATTATCAGTGACTTGTAAAAGTATTTCCAGAGCTGTCTGAGCTAACAAAGAGACAGAAAGATAAATATTTAGATCTTACACTGTGTCAAAAAATTGATTTTTTTTTGTCTGTTTTTTCTTGTGGGGATGCTCCGGGGTGCACATACTGTCATCTTTCCTATCCCCTCCAATAATACCACCTCTGTTTGTCTGTTTTGCTGCTTTCATCTCCCTCTGTCCCTAACTTTCCACTCTGTTCTGAACTCTTTCTTTTTTGTGGTTGAGTCCTAGCACTGTCTGTTTTGCACAAATTCTTTTTTTTCCAGGACCAGGTCCAGGAACACCCTTCACTTGTCTTATAAATGATGTTCTTCAACCTCACACTCCACCTTGCTGTCTCCAGGACAGGGTGGTAGAAAACATGTAGAGAGTGGCACAGATTTAATCTCGTACTTGCTCTGAAACCATTGAGTACACTCCATTTCTCTCCTTCCCTCTTTGTCTCTAACAAAGTCCTATGTTTTCTGTGGACTACAGATCTGAAGAAGGCCAGCCCTCTTCAAACAGTTCTTAACTATTGCTTGGCTTTGAATCATTCACCTCCTGGTTTGCTACCCTTCACAGACGCAGAGGAAAGGGCAGTAACATGTAGTTCACTTATCCAGAGCAAGCTCCGATGACCGAAGCAGGATAAATTTGCTGAAGTACATTTTGACAAATCACACTTGTTCTTTGGACTTTTCAGTTACAAGTTTCAGGTACAAAGCTCTCTAAACTCAGGGCCCACCCTGCAAGCTGGCTCCGCTCAGCTGGAGTAATGTTTCGCCAATATGCTCGGAAAGGGCTTTAGCTTTGGGCCCTTTGGGAGCTGCAGCAGATCGCATGGAGATCTCTGTCAGATCCCCACTACACTACACTTCATTCAGTCAGTCAGTCAGTGATTCGGTCTGTTGGAAAGACAGAGAGGCAGGTAACAGACAGGGAGAGAGAGGCCCTTCACTCCTAGATGAACACATTCTTTAGTGTCAGCATAAAACCCTTAGCTGCACTGGGACTCGCTCACAGACACTGCTCTGTGTATGTTTTTTTTGTTTTTTTTGTTTTTTTTGTTGCACATTGAAAGTGTGTCTTCACACACCTCTGTCAGAGTGAAAAACTGCTGAGATTTTGGTGGCTTAATCTGAGATTGGGACAGACACCACTGGATATTCTATTTACTCTATGGAGCCGCTCCCCAATGTCCCATAAAGCCCCTCGCCTCTGAACTAAGCTGGTCAGGGTTAAAGCTCCCCAGCGACTGGAGACTGAGTACCTGCCCAGAGTGTGTGTGTGTGTGTGTGTGTGTGTGTGTGTATGTGTGTCAGCATGTTTATGTGTGTCTGTCTATGTGAACACACAGCGCTGTCCCCCGCCTCCCTCCAGTTGTAATGGCTTTATTTATGAAGTGGCACCAGCAGTAACAGGCAGGCGATAAAGGAGGAGATAGCGCAGCAAAGCCGCATGCCATGCCGTGGCCTGCAGCCATGTTATCCGTACGGCTTTTAAAAGATTGATACTATTTGACGCTGTGTGCTCATCATGTGAGTGAGGAGCAGGAGAGATGAAGTAAATACTGCTGCTGGAGAGGCAGGAGAAGGTTATAGGAGGTGGTAATTCACTCACTCCGGGAATTTGTTTACCTTAACTACTGAGAATTGAAAGATTTTTCAAAGTCGATATGAAAAATTGTTACACAACGTCCATATTTTTTCTTAATGCAGGAAACTATACATAATAAAATGACAGGAAAAAGCTAATAACTTCAGTTATGGTGAAAAATACTGTGTGAAAAGTGTGTATTTAGAAAAATACCAGCTCATTTTACTCCTGTAACAGATGCATGCTTAGGCGTGTTTGAGGAAGGAAGGAATTATTGTGTTTTGACACTGCTAATGACTGGAAAGAAAATACTAGTGGAGACATTGTATTTATGTTTACAAGACAACAACAATATGTCAGACAATATGAAAATCACTAATGTCGTCACATAATCAATTTAAAGCTTGTTATTCTCATTTATTCAAAATAACTTAGAAACGTTCGGTCTTGAGTGAGGAAAACTTTCTTTTTCCCGTGAAGAAATGATTTTCTAGAAACCCCACCTGCACCTGGGGTACGTACACACACACACACACACACACACACACACACACACACACACACACACACACACAGGAGTGCGCCTCTGAAAACAGAAAATGAGGACATTTCCTCAGTATTCCCCAAGGCAGTGGCCTCCTGGCCAATGAGACCAGCAAGTTTCCTAGAGATGCAGAAACCTGTTGGAACACACAGAACTCATTCAAACTCTTCTGCTTGTCCTCTTCCTCTCGTCCCTTCTCCCCTCTTTCCAAACTCTCCCCTCTTCGCTGCTAGGTGTACTTAAAGTTTGTGTGAGCGGCTGAGAGCATTAACCTCTTTCCTGCAACCTCTGTTTCAACGCACCTGTGCACCGGCTAAACCCGTCATTAAAATTAACATATGACTTGCCATTAAATGAGCACATTGGCCCTGTTTTTCTTTCTCGTCGTGCCGTTGCAAGCAAACTGCTGAGTGAACTCAACAGTTCTCTGGGGTGCCATTTTTGAGTTGTTTACCTGAATAACTAATGTGATTTACTATTTCTTTCAGACCCAACGACACTGAATTGATGGCGTCTGACCACGACCAACAGTGCGTGACAGCAAAAACAGCGATGCATTCACGTGCACAGCGAAAGCAAAGTTTAATGCAAACCAAATGCCTGCACGAGTGCTGTGCAAAATGCCTCCCTGCAAAGTGGATTAGTGAGGGAAGGCTGCTGTCATCACAATCACTTGATGTGTGTATCAGAACAGACAGACAGAGAGTAAAGAGAAGAGGAGGTGAAGACTCTTTCTCTCCGCTCATGACTCCTCAAGACTAAATATAGCATTTGGCTTTCGTAGCCTCCGTTAGATCCCATATTTCAGTCTGACCCCGATCTGAAGACAAAGCATGAGTTCACTGATTCTCTTCTTGTCTGTTTTTTTCAAACCTGTGACTGAATTCTGCCTAAATTTACAGCTAAGACAACAGAGCAGGCCTTTCAGATGTGTCATCTCAGCAAACTGCTCGTTTGTTAGCAGAGATGTTATACTCGCTGTCACGCCGAGGTCCCATCTTGTTTTGCCAGGTGGACGGGGGCCCTTCCCGCCTGCTCCGGCTGACTGTTTTGATCCAAAGCAGCTGGTAGGACGCGACACCCGTTTAGTCTGAGAAATCAGCCTGTACAAACAAACACCTCGCTTGCTCTGTAGCCTGGCGCAGGCCAGTGCATCTGCCAACCATTATAACCTCATATCTGCCTCGTATCAGCCTTCTCGCAAAATAAGCCAGACTCTGTTTCCAGGCCAGCAAATAAACAAAACAGGCCTCAGGCATCATTATTCATTATTAAAGATGATACGGCTGAGGCAGACGCACTTTACAAAGTACACCTGCGATGCCCACAGAATTCCAAAGTGACCCAATCCGCACAG
Organism: Seriola dumerili; assembly: GCF_002260705.1. Classification (NCBI taxonomy): domain Eukaryota; kingdom Metazoa; phylum Chordata; class Actinopteri; order Carangiformes; family Carangidae; genus Seriola; species Seriola dumerili. The sequence continues at coordinate 10,729,620 of NW_019174393.1, forward strand.
CTCATCTCTCATGGGAAATGCCAAGTGCTACTCACAGGTGTGGTGGGTTACGCATGGCGTGGCTGACAAGGAGGATAGGTGACACGTCTTTAAGATATGCCATTACCTCATATGGAATTCATTCATTTTCATTCATTTATTCATCTTGTCATCAAACACAGAAGCCAATTCCAAGTTAGTGTGAGAGGAGCACAACCTGTGAAAACTCTAACTTATGGAAAACTCTTGTAGTCTCCCTGACACATACAAGGTACAAACATGCAGCTGATGGCTGTATGTTGTCAGTCATTCCAATGCAAAACCGCCAGGCTGATGAAAAAAAGTGCTGCGTTAAGCAACTCTGGAGTGTCACAGTGGTTGAAGTTAACTTGTAGGCCTACTGAGCTCTTCTCCCCAGGGTACAAAATTGTTACAAAGTAAGGAAGAGCTTTTGTGTTGATGGAGGGAAACCGAACGCCACCGTGGTTGGTTACAAGGACTCGAGGCTTGAAGACACCCCGCTTCACTGCCAGGGAGAGGCGAGAAGAAAGGGAGAGCAGGAAAGTGAGAGTGGGGGCAGAAAGAACGAGGCAAAAGTGGAGGAAAGAGGCGTAATGTTAGCGATGGAACGACAGAAGAATGTGTGTGTGCAAATTAATGTGGATGTGTTTAAAAGGGTGAAAGGGAGGGTGGGTAGTTTTGGCTTGTTTTTCTTGGCGCACCTGCCCGGAGAAGCAGCCACGAACAGGAAGGTCTAAAAGTTAATTACATCAGCTGTCCGAGCCAAAATAAATGTCAACCCCTGATGGACGCTGCAACACGTCCTCGCCTCTCGTTTCGCCTCTCAGCAGGCACTTCACCTGCTTTAAGTTAGATTATCTGAGTGCCAATGACCTGGATACAAGTCTACGCAAAATACACCGTCTCTGAAAGTCAGTGAAATATATATGTTGCTTATGCTCTATACATTGGCTATACATATGTTTGTATTGGAGTTCTTTTTAAGGTAGAAAGCTCAGGTGAAATTATTTTTGTACATTGGACCTAACTCTGTATGTTGTGGTCCATCTCTCTGCTAATTTGTCTGTTTCTCTGAATGCCTGTTTGCATGCATATGAGTCTGCCTCTGAGTCTCCACCATGCTCTCTTTCCCCCAGCTATGTTCATTAAGCAAGCCTAGCTCCAAAACACCGCTCCTGGTCTTTTTTTTGCCTGTTAATCATTCTTAATTTCACATAGCACCTAAGGGTGCCCTTCCTTGCCCACTGCTTTCACCAATTCAGCCCCTCTGGCCTCCCCTCCCCTACATCGACAAGCTTCGGCTCCTCACACACCCCGAAAGACCATCTTTACCAATTCAACCCCGAGCAGCCACACCATCTGCCCTCCAAGCAATGTGGACCTTAAACCATGTTATCTCTCAGTACACTCTGATGATCCCTGCAACATTAGCATAACTTAACCCAGCACCTCTGGTCAGCCTTTATAAGTCACTACAGAGAGACAGAATGCTTTCACACTTAGAAGAACATAATGCACTCTAATATGGGGTCATAACTTATAGAAATATATGACGAAATCTTATAGAGCAACATTTTGTGAATATGAATTTGATGTGTGTTTATTGTGTTCATACTAAACATTACATTTCCCATAGACGGTCAGTCATTCATCCTCTACCTTTACATGCTGCATACATCTAAACCTCATATTTCACCTCTTTAACCAGCACCAGACTTATTGTAGAAAAAAAAAGAAAACTGCCCTGAGATTAAAAAAAAAAGAAAAAAAGAAAAAAAAGAAAAGAAAAGGACTTTTGTTGTTTTCCGGAACTTGCGAGACGATGAAATACAATCCAGATCTTCATTTGCGATAATCGCCAGGTAAACAGTACAAATACGGCCTTCACATCAGAAAGTAATCTACCAGGAATGTGTGCTTTGACGTATTTGATTGGCCAGTGTGTCACCTTTATGGACGATGCTGCGTTTTGTTATTTTTCTCTTTCTCTGTCCTCAGGCTCCAGATGCAGAGGAATCCTGCACATATGCGTCCAGCAAAATAGTTGAAACTGGTTCAACTTCTGCCACAACACAGTGTGCTGATCAATCAAATACAAGACTGCAGAATTGTAATAACAGTTCCATCCTACTCTTTGCCTCAGAATCGTCAAGGTGGTTGTCACCAATTTCCAAGGGGTGTTAAATCGTGTCTCTGATAACTCTTTTTATTACTCAAACTGGACCTCCTGGACCTTATTTCATCTTCTTACATGTGCCTGTTTTTGATATGAACCCCTGCTACAACTAGCAAAACACCAGCTCCCTTTTCTCTTTAACCCACCTTCAATTGCAAGGCTTTCCCCTTTTGAAAAAGACAAACCTGGGTTTCTGTATTACTTTAGCTTCAGTGTTAGCTTGTGTGCAAATCAGAAGTGCTTATAACACGACGGAGATTTGATTATTACACCTGAAAGCCCTTCAAATTCTAAGGGGGGACAGGTGATCTTTTTACTGTGATGAAATACAGTGTTGACATGGTGAAGGAAGAGTGGGTGGGCAGATGGCGGAAGGCGGCACATCTCGCATCTTCCTCGCGCTGTCACTTCTAGCGTCCTCTCCTGTCTTCTTCTCTCCTCTCCTCTCCAGCCCCCTCTCCTCCTCTCCTCTTTCCACTCATGGCGGGAGCAGTGCGTAGGAGTTGCTCAGGAGACATCATCATGAGCCACTTCACTCGAGTGCTGCCTTCAATCAGCCCTCGAATTAATATTAATCATTTCTCCATCCCCCCACACAACAAGGCCTTCGTCTCCACGCTGCTGCTGATAAATACTGATGTGACGAGAGGCAGCAAATAAAGCATTTACAGATGTAGTATATGGACCTATGTCAGTGACCACACTTTGGCAACGGGCAAGATCTCATCCCTTTCTTTCTCCCTACATGCTTCTCTCCCAGTGGCTTTACGGTTCAATCTGCCATTCAAGACTTAATTGTCCCTAATCACTGCTGAAGGTCATGGCCACTCAGCAATACATCTCCCTTCCTCTGCCCCTGTCCTTCTCATCCCTCCTCTCTTCTCTTTTCCAGCCCCTTCTTTTCCTACAGTATATTACCTTCACAGAAGAAGACACTGGAGCCCGCTGTCCATTACAAATCTTCAAAAGAAATGGAAAAAAGGTGGAGGAGTGAAAGTGTAATTAGGAACGTGTAAGAACGTATAAGGGAGCAAGAGTTATCCACTTGGAAACATCTGCAGCCTCGCTACGACCGGCATGCTGCCTCCCGGAAAGAAGGAAAAAAAAGACAGAGAAAGAATGAGAGATAGGAAGAAAATATGAGGACTAAAATCAGAAGTGATCATCCCGAGGAATGTTTGTATGTGTGTGTGTGTGTGTGTGTGAGAGAGGGAAAGCACTGAAGATGGCTGAAGGTCAGGGAGACATTGAGGCAATCACACTAATGAAAACAAACGAGGGATATAGTTGGAGTGAGGGAACGAAAAAGAGGAAGGGACATAGAGAGAGATAGACAAAAAGAAGAGAGGAAGGGAGCGTGCGTGTGTGTGTGTGTGTGCACGCATGTGTGTGAGGAGAGATAGTCCACCTTGCCTAAGACTAATCAAACACAACACAGTGCTATAAATGGCTGGTGAGAATGTACAGATACATAAGTGAACTCTCACAGCCTGTACTGTTCTTTTATTTACATGCCCTCCTAACCTTTAGTGAGGCTTGAGGGGACACACACACACACACACATACGTACATACTGTACTGTACATACACAGGCAAACACACACAAAAACACACAAGTACACATGGCAGTAGCAATATGTGAAGGTTATTCCTGCAGAGGGATGACAGTGTTTATTCAGGGCTAGCAGGCAGACTCTGTGACATTCAGCTTGGAGAAAATGATTAATGCTACAATATACATAGGCACGAGGAAAAAGAAGAAGAAGAAAAAAAGTGTTGCACTTTTCCCTCACAGAGAGCAGAGGCCTTTGTAGCCACATATACATCCAGCTGTCTTTCCTTTGCTCACTGGGCTACATTTGTGTGTCTGCAAGAATGGGTTGAAATTACAGTGATTATGAATCTGATATCCGATGCTTTGTCAGTTTTCATATCAAAAACCCCTAATTTGTTCTAACATGTTTTAATATAAAGAGGGGGAGAGGGAAAGAAATATGGAGGGATACAAAAGTTTGATTCTGAAGAAAAGAGAGGGCGGGCGAGGAGGAGAGACGTACATGAGATGTAAGTGAATAAAACCTCCATTACCAGACTGAATGTAAAGGAAGTGGGTTTTTAATTAACAGTGCTGCTAATTAATGAGTGGTTATAGATCAAAAAGAGAGAGATACAGAGGCACATGGTAGATGTACAGTGTGCACACTCTCCCACACTTTCACACAAACTGCCTCACATATGCACGTGCATGCGCACACACACACACACACACACACACACATACACACACACACACACACACACACACACACACACACACAAACACACACACACATAATTATGCTGTAACAGCGCTCTCCACCGAATCACATGCTATCCGACCGATCAGTCAGCATGTGGACCCAATGGCTTTCAACCAATAACACTACCTGGAGATTATTGAGACATTAGTAGTGATCAATAATCAGAGGGCCTACCACTGCACAGAGAGGCACTGCCTCGGGCAGAGAGGAGGGTGAGGAGCCGTGCAGGAGCACACTCCTAAAATGATCACTTTCCTAGTGGGAAAAAAATCTACTGAGTGTAGTTACTGCAGATGGAAGTGACTTTCAGGATTTTTTTTTAACCTAATTTATCTCATTAAGAGAACATCGTTTATAGATAATTTTCAGATCAAATGGTTGATTAAAAATATGAGTAATCTTTCATTAACCACCCACTGCTCTGTCTGCAGGATGCAGATAGTATGTACAACTTTCACAGCCAGCTAGTACCATGAAAGCTTGTATGAATACCTACCATATAATTTATGTATCAATAGATTAGACTCTTGTCTTTTGGGCCTTTCTTGAGAAAATAATCCAGGTGCAGCAGAAACCTTAAAAATATGGTGTGCCCAGGGAGTTTTTGCAGTATAAGATAAGCATGGTTCTGTGTAAGTGGGGTTAAGGATCAAAAGAAAGAACAGGACAAACTGAGGACAAGGGGGAGTTAGCTGAGCAGTTAGCCGGGTACAATTCACACCATGTCAGTTAAGATGTTATTATTTCAGACCCTGTAAAAATTCAGCATAATACAAATCCAGTACAACTGGTGCCACCTTTATTAGAGTGAACCGGTCGCCTTGATCAGCTTGCCATATAGTGAGGTGAACTGTCTATTACAGGCATTACTCACTTTTACCGTTTTCCTCAGAGAAAGTGCAGCACAGAAATCATTCAAAGTAAGCGCCAATAACAAAAACATGACAAATTAAGAACCTCACTTGAGTATTAAAAGGACAGTCTCTCTCCAATCAAAGTCATGAAGCAACTTACTCACTTACTTTTAGTTGGAAACAAGTGAAATAAAGCACTTGTTCCAAGAAAAGTAAAAATCTGAGGCTCTAAATTAATCATTTGGGATGATAAATGCAAGACTTATTTGGCTGATTGGTCCAGTCAACTAACCAAGCAGTCCGTCAGCCAGTCAGTCAATCCGACAGTCAGCAAGCCGTTAAATCACCCAACGAGCCAGTCACCCGGGCAGCCAAACAAACTGACTCAGCAGCTCTCACACAACATCCTGGCTGAGCTGAGCTGCTCTGTGCTGGGCTATTCCACTTCAGAGGAAACCCTTTAGTTTATTTTTCATTGGAAGGGGATTTGGCTGCTATCAAGTGGTAGCAGCCCAGTATCAAACATACGTCTGGCTTGTAAACAGGCAGCTGGCAACTCTCCAAGCTCCCCACAGCGTGCAGCGCGGCCGAACTGAGCGCAGTGGAGTTGTGACACTGATCCCACCCCTATCACTCCCCGACAGCCTGCGCTAATAGACCCTTCAAACACTCTCACGTCTATCTATATTTTATTTCAGACATGCCAAGTCTGTTGTGTGTACACGTGTTTATGTGTGGGTTTGTGTGCTACGATTCTGGATGTGCATTATGTTGTGTGTGTGTGTGTGTGTGTGTGTGTGTGTGTGTGTGTGTGAGTGCGTCTTCTGCCTCCTGCGTGTCTCTCTGGATGAGGCATCTTCTTTATTGCTTGTTGTTGACATGGATCCCTTTAGCCCTTAACAGGAGTCAGCGGGAGGGCTAAGCTGCTAACCAGCCACACACACACACACACACACACACACACACACACACACACACACACACACACACACACACACACACACACGCACGCACACATTGCACTACTTCACCAGTCGAAAAGCATTATTCAGCAGGTCAACAGCCGCTCTCACTGCCTGCAAGTGTGTGTGTGTGTGTGTGTGTATGTTTGTGTGGATGTGTTGATGTGTGCCTGTGTATACAGCCTGTGTGTGTCTGCCGGGTGTGTGTGTGTGCATGTGTGTGTGCGTGTGTGTGCGTGCTCACGCTCAGCGCTTCAGGCTAAGGCACTCAGAGTGAAATTATGTTCTCAGACTGGCTCCGTGTTGCCCTCTTTATCCTGACAGGCGAGGAAACAGCCACAAATAAATAAGCAGAGAGCTCTCTCCCCAGACGTGACCGCCATGGCATACTAGCACTCCAGAAGACGGCGTGAAGAAAACAGAATTGTATTTTATGGCAGGGGTGGCAGGGGACTGTGACTCGATAAGCATGGCGTATTTGTTGTATTTGTGCCACTTAAAGTAAAGCTGCTTCTGTGGGAATAGATGTTAAAGGGGGGGGCGTGTGAGGACACAACAAGCATGGAGAAATTTGTTCCTGGGGCAAGGAGCAGTTACAGCTGCAGGCAGTTTTTTTAATTAAATAAAACTGTAGAGATTATTGCATGTTATAAAAATCCTTAAATTATTTTTAAAGACTGAATATGAGGTTTAAATGATTTTATTTATACTGTTTTTACACATAATTGTCTCAAAACTGCTGTAATATATTTCAGTAATATATCCTTTTTACATCCTCTTTGTATCATGGTGTATTATATAATAAAAATGTAACTAACACTTGCTAAATATTAAAGGCCCTGCACACACACACACACACACACACACACACACACACACACACACACAGGTTACAGGTCACTCATTCAGGTTAATTAGACCTCTGCTCAGGTTGAAGTCAGGTGGAGTTCTGCTGGCATTACATGAGGTCAATGAACTCCATGAACCAATCAGAATGATAAAGGTGTAACTTCTCTGCCCGTATAGGTGAAGCAAACCAAAAGGAGGGTCAGGGAGCTGTCAATCAAGCAAAATCTTCAGAAGAGGTTGAAATAAGTGAACACACCTGTACAGGTGTCCTGGGGGTGTGCAAAGCCTTTAAACCCCGACAGTCCAACAACAACATGGAAATAAACCATCATCTAAACCCATGAGATTTCAGGAACTGCATGATGAAAATAAAATCTAGCTGTGATGTATTGATCTGAACTGGAGTGAAATGGCTTATGAAAATGGGCAGCATTGTATATTAACTTTCAGTCTAACCACCGAGTCATATCTACAGCCTCAGGCTGATACCGATAAATATCTGAGATTTTAAAAATTTCATAATTAAGTATTGGCAGACAGTTTTTTTTAACATTACCAAATAAAACATTCAAACCTTTTTATATAATAACATTTTTGATGAGTATTTCCTTATAGTTCTGAAAAACTGTGACCAATATACGTAGCCTACTGAATGTGGCATTTTATACAGTTATGTGAGAGATCATAAACTTAATAAACTGGACAAATTATGTAATATGACACAAATTCTAAATTATCACCAACATTTCCGTACTGTGATATATGTCGACACAATAAATCTATAAAAAGACATATCCAGGTCATATCCACATCTGATGCAGAACATGAGCAAACAGGAGCTGAGAATCTCTTATGCAATCACTGCCCATCATGAGCCTCCACAACACATGAAGTTCTGACCCAGAATCAGCCTCAGAACTGAATTAAAGTCAAACCTTCATCCTTACCCAAAGGTTTCCAACCTCATCATCACATCTAAATTACAGCAATAAGCTAATGTGATGGCTGACCTTATGGTTACTCAGTTCAGAGCCACAAGGTCTTGTTGGATAGACTTAGTGGGAGCACAAAGGCAGAGACCAGGTTATGCAGTTTCATAATAAGCAGCCATTTTGTTTTTGCTTTTCTAGCCAGAGGGAATCTAATCGATTTTTTTTTTGTGTTGACAGCGGTTTTATTTAAATGTCCACAGCCATAGACAAAAAAAAAAAGAAAAAAAAGAAAGAAAAAGAAAAAGTGAGTGTTCAAATGGTGGCTGATGATAATGAAAAGAAAACCCCTCCCCAGCTGGCCTATAAAAGACGTGCAGAGAGACATCTTTGAAGGTTCTCCTTCAAAGTCCCGGCTTGCCTCCACAGCCGCATCAGGGGATTTCTGTTATTAATTGAAGTTAATTTTCTGGGATATCAGTTTGCTGGGCACGTGGGAAAGATTGATAGCCCCCACGCGTCTCCTGAGTGTTGGGATGTGGAGGGGGACGGGCGAGAGGACAGAGAAATGACACTGTTCTCTCACCATCCCAGAACCCAGCTTTCACTTTTATCATCCCCAAATCAAATTACAAACATCGGAGGCCAACCTTGGCTGGAGGAGATTTCCATAAGATTAATTAGGCCGGCTAGCCAAAGACAGAGTGGGCAGGGAAAATATAAAATAATAAATATAGGAGGGGGTGGTGGGGTTAGTGTGGGGATGGGGGTTGGTAGAGAGATGGCGAATGAAATGTGTGTGTGTATGTGTGTGTGTGTGTGTTGAATGTGTATGAGAATGAGCAAGTCAATTGGACAATGGGTAATTAGTGCAAGCAGCAGATTCTCAAAGGCACAGAGAGGACAGCCGAGCGGGGGCTCTCCACTGGCCCCGTGATGTGGAGGGCCGTACGGCGGGGCCCACATTTAATTAGCGCCACTTTGATACCCACAGGAGTGCCAGGGGCCCCGGGGCAACCTAAACAGTGACTGACAACCCCACACCTCCGGACGCTCCCTGCTCTCCAATTATAGATGCACCAAGCTGAGAGGGCCCAGTGTAAACCCTCATACAGAGGAACGCACGTGTGCATGCGCATACACACACACACGTGCGGATACACACCTTTGTACTGTATGTGCACAAAATGCCCAAACAAGCCATCCAACCAGGCAGCTGGCTCCAGCCTCTTCCTATTTGTGTGCTACAAATTGGCATTTGGATTAAATGGAGCTTGAGATGCCCTGAAGGCGAGAAGAGAAGACAATCTCTCACCTGGCCTGATCTGCTACCAGAGCAGACGTTTAAAATGAGGATTAATTTTTGGAGGGGGGGGGGGAAGAAGGAGAACAAAAATCCTTTACCTCTGGTTTCTGAGACAAGGGGCATTAGCAAACAGGCGGTAAAAGCTGACATACAAACACACACACGCACACACAAAGCTTTGGCGTGCCAGTGTACAATCTGCAATATTAATGTGCAGAAGCGAGTCTGAATAAGTGACTGGGAAGCAGGAGCTTCTGCTGTGTTGCAGTAGTCTATTTTTAATGTGCAGGGATGTGTCTGACACCACAACATTTTACAATGCTTGAGCTACGTGAACAAACAACGTCTGGCTCCATGAATTATGCAACTGCTGCGTTTCCATCCAACCCAAAACACATATTTAGTAAACAAACTGCTTACTCTTTAGCTAACAAGATGTTTGTGTAAATAATAGATATTCAAATCTGTTCTCCTGACACAGAGGAAGAAAGTTGCCACGTAATTTGTTGTATTATTTAGCACGTTGTCTTTCCCTCTCGCTCTCCGACTCCCTCGTTGGCAATTCACGTTGCCTCGTTTACAAACACATAAATGAAAACATCAACAGCAACACCGTACACGTTCTTTCTCAATATGCCCTGTGAAAACACTTCTTTTTTTTCCGGTAACAACCCCCAGCCTGTCATAAAAGAATTACCAGACTTTGAAATATTAATCCACATGACACACATCCCTCACAAAGGAGGGAAATGTGAAGATTTTCGCAGTGACAAGCCAACGCTGACTGCTTAGATTTTTAATCAAAAGAAATCAATAGGATAAATATTGTATGTAAAAGATGACAGCGCTAACAATATGGCATCTAATCACATGCCTATGCCTGTGCTGTCAAAGATAATTCCTCTACAAGGCTCTTATGGGGAAGCCACAGTGGTGCTTTCAGAGGTGATGAAATGTGGAGACTATTCCAGAACAGATTGGCGTCGTTGCCCCCCGACAACGGCAGCGTACACAACAAGCTGCGTTGTGTTTATCCAGCGACCAGGAGGTTGTGTTGTTTCATCAATAAAGCTTGTTTGATTGGGGATTGCCTTTAATCAATAGAGGAAATCAAACAAACAGAGACTGCTAATGGCTGGATAATCAGTGACAGTGAGATCTGAAATCCACTAAAAGCCCAGAGGTTTAAACCACCTCACACCCCGGGGCGTGGGGAGAGGCATGGAAAAGATGAGTGTTACTACTGCACATCCGTGCAACAGCCTGTCTGCTCATTAATGAAAATTCAAGTTAAGCAAGGACACGTGCACAGAAAGGTTCAAACTGCACTGGAACAGGTTTGAACAGGTTCAATGCAGGACTTCAACACCTGAAACTGGAGTTTGTGTCCCCTGTCCTGCAGGCTGCATGTGATATGTGGTACAAAACACAGGTTAGGGAAGGATGGGGTTTGTTAAATATAGAGTTAGTATTCACATGCTTTATAATGTCATTGCTGACAACTTAAAATACTCAACCAAGATGAAAATATTCCCCTAATCTTGTCCAAGTGTTTTGAGTTGACTAAGCAAAACCATTTAGGTGTGAACTATCGCTATGAGAGAAGAAAATAAGAGACAGTGAAGTAATTCTTATTATATAAAAGACTAATGTAACCTTCAAATCATATTTGCTGTTGCAATTTTGTGATCTTTAAACATAATTTTTAGGAGACAGGGTAGCAGTCCCATCACTTACAGGCTATCAACGTTCATCCATTACTGGGGTTTCATTCAGCAATAGTAAATAAATGTAGCATTTAGTATCTCACTGGTTGTAACCTCATATGAAGAGATACCGATAGACTGACTGAGTACCTTACTAAAATGGCAAGTGAGTCTACAGTGACAGAGACACTGTGTATGGTTATATGCTACCCATTCCAGTAATACCGGCATACTGATATAATATTTCCATATCACTTTTTGTACTCGGCACAGATTGTGTGCATTTTAGGACGTGACGCTCATTTCACAAAACTTCAGTCCAGGCTCCACACACACATAGATACAACATAGATTCACTAAACCCATCCCACAGGGCTACTGTCATGCCCACCCATCTCTACCACTACCACATTAGCCCACTTGTCACACTCCAGGCCCCCGAGGTGGTCCATAGAGTCGACCCTCTTGACCCAGACACTCTCTCACCCAACTGCCTCCAGAGCCCGGGGTGTCCCTGCTGCAACCACACAACACCCCCACCCATCCTACCCTCCAGCCTCACATACTACCACCACTCCCCCCTTCGCCAACCTCTTCTCTGTCTACACATGGAGCCTGGGGAACCTAAAGCAGCGCCAGATGGGGCCTCTTGTTACCACAACAGGCAGTCATGCATTTGTTGTAAAGCGGCCTCTCCTGCTCTCTCTCTCCTTTGCCCTCTCGGCCTCTATGTTCTCCTTATACATATTGATGTACAGAAACTTGGCATGACATGTAGAAGTTGACTCAATTCGTGTAGACCTCCGACAGCTGTCGGACATTACATCCAATCAGTTTGGCTCTAACCAGCTATTGGGCAATGAGCCCAGACTGTTGAGCACCAATGGTCTTTATTGGAGACGACAAATTGGACCCTCTCAAAAACTCAGCTATTTGCCCTGTAATGCAATTTGTCACCGCTTCGCCTACATTTTTTGGTGGTCACCGACAGTATATCACCTTTCCCAGAGGACATATTTCCATACACTACATTACAAGAGTTGTCATAGTTTGCCTTTTTACCCCATCTCCTCTTCTCTGTTTGCAGTGTTTGCTCTCAATCAAAGCACCTTTCATCCAGCTTGTGTTCCTTCCAGGAACGAGTCTGCCAGAAGTGATTGACAAAGGAAGTTGCCTGCACGTCCAATTTATCCCTCTTTTACATCCACATGTCTCACCTTCTTCGAGGTGACAATAGAGCAGCTGTCACATCACGAGGAACGTCTGAATCCTTCCTTTGTGATTTGTTGTTAAAAACAGCAGTACGTGCATATAAATGAGTGATCATCAGGTTACCAGCTGTTCAGTCTTACAAAGGTATAGGCTGTCATCTTAGACATGCTCCATTATTGTTATGGTGTGTCTCAGTCACACACTGGTGGGTGTAATCAAGGTTCTCCACTTTTCAAAAATCATCATAATCAATCTGTTTGTGCTTTGACACACAAGATCAAATCAATATCATGACAGTAGGACACAAGCTAAAACAGACTTCATTAGGTAGCATAATCAAATATTGTTTCTCAGTCTCCTTTTCTACATGTTTTTCCATGACATTGTTTACTTCATCAGTTTTAAAATGGGCAGTGGGTTGACTTGACTAGATTTGAGCTGAACCTGCTGCTGAGCTTCAGTACCGTGTTCACCTTCTCACTGCAGTTTTAAATCCTCCAAATCTAGATCCGTCTGCCAGTGTACTCTAAGTGGATAGAATAAAGAAGTCATAAACTTCACATTAAGACAGGTATTGCTGGGCGGAGTGCAACATTAGGACTGGGCACACAACTCATACTGAAGCCATCAAGCCATCGTCTGACACCATGCCTCATCCATCCCACAGCTGCAAGCCATTATCATTTGTTACAGATTCTGTATATCAACAAGGAAAACATTACATAAAGGGTTCCATATGGTCCAGAAATGCCATTTTGTGTGTTGGACACTAAACGGTTTGGAGTAATTTCACATGATCCTGCTGGAGAAAGAATCTTGGCCCCTTCCAATTTCCAACAAAAGACACAGAAAACATGTGGTGTTGATGCATGTGAGTGCAATAACATTTACTCTGCAAATCACTACCATATTGGGCTGCACTGTGTCAGGTAAGTTACCTTAACAATAACTATTCATACAGTAAATTGCACTTTATGTTTCTATTAATGAAGGAATAGATTGAAAAAGATCCATAAACTTTTTCTGAAGCAAATTGAGCAATTAATAAAAAAAAAAAAAGAAAAAAAAAAAGGTTGCAGACATTTCCTGTTGGAACACATTTAGCCAGTAATAAATCCATATCAAAGCCATTTTGACATTTACAAAGTCAGATTTCTCCATATGTGCAATTTGCATGCATTTGTGAATTCTTCTGCATGTATTTGTTTGTTGGCAGGCCTGTGTGTCTCAGACCTGTTGTATCTTGGCTGCTGGTGTTGGCTGGGGCCCTGGGCTTCCAATTAAGGCGAAATGCCAACACACGCGCAGCTCTGGCTGTTGTATCATCGTGTGTGCCAGACAAAACAGGGGCAGTCAAGCCTTTGCTCTGTGGCGCTGCGCTGCATTGAGGTTTTAATGGCTGTCAGTTCGTCACTTAACTGTTGTAAACACCCCGTCGGTGAACTGTGAGCAGCCCACGGCAATCTGTTGGTAAAATTAATGAAGGGGGGGGGCACTCCCGCCCAGCGCTGGCACTTTGCCAGGCTCAGGCTCTGGAAGCAACAGGCTGGTAGACAAGTGCAAGGGTGGAGGGGCCAGGTATCGCACAGCGAGGGGTCGAGTGTGGGAAGGAGGGGCTGAAAGACACTAAAGCAAAAGAAAGTGAGGGATAAAGAACGAGGGCATAAGTGAATGAACTGTCTCTGTAGCACTGTGGCGACAGAGGGGGATTAATGTGAGAGGATGAAAATGGAAGCAAGACTTCCTCTACCTCAAATAACTGCAGTCAAGGGCAACCATACGTTATTAAGTAACATTTGTTTTACCGACATTTTTGCAGACAGTTACAGAATAACCTTCCCACTCAAAAAATATCACAATCAAAATATAGCTACATTAAATATACCTAAATCTGGAACATCAGTCAACAACCGAATTTACCAGGAACCAGGACTTACTGCTACACTGTGTTGCAGTTCAAGTTAGCTGCATGAGGGTGGTTCAAATTTCACATTGAACAGGGTTCCAGGCTTCGCCAGTGATGCTTGGACTGAGCTAATTTACTAAATAATCTGTGTGAACAACCCCTGGCCCCACTCCACCCTTTTTCCTCACTTCAAAGTAACTTTATTAGGGGAGAGATTAGACTGCACTTAACCTCTAATGATGCCATATGAGAGGCTGAAGAAAGAGGTTTCTGCACGACGCTGTTTTATTTGATAGTTTCAATATGAAGAGAGGAAGGAGAGCAGCAGGGGGAGAGGAGGGAGTGTGAGGCATGACAGCTCCATATCTGAAAGCAGCGTTCTGTCGCACGCAGCCCGCCACCACTCCTACCCCACCCTTTCTGACGATGTACAGGTGTTCCCCCTCCCTTCCCCTTTACCCTTTTTCTTTCTCTCTAACCTCCCACCATCTCTTTTTCTCCTTTAGTCAAACTCCCCTCCCCCTGGCTTTTTCCCCCCCACAAAAAAATAGGACAAGGTAACTTGCCAGCACCCCCCCCCCCCCAACCCCACCCCCACCTCCTCCTCCCCAGGGGTTGTGTTGATAATTAACTACGGCTACAGTGGCATTTACTAATTTTATATGTGCAGAATTTATGTCAGATTCTTATTCAGCGAGAACAGAGGAGAGGAGCAAAGGTGGCTGGCTCCGTGTCCACTGTGTATACACTGGTATTATGTGAACTATTCACAACACGTCCACTGACACGAGCATTGCTATTTTGTCTATAACTCTGCTGCTTTCCAACCCAGGTGCCACAATTAAAGCCTAACCTTAGCATTTGGAGAGGGAGACATGAAGAGCCAATTTGTTGTCCACCACGCACCTCGACTTCGATACAGAGTGGCCAATAAAGGTATCCCCCTTTTTTTTTGTTCACAGGGAGCTCACAGCCCAGGGGCCACATCTTGTTGACAGGAGTGCAAGGTCAATCAGATACTACCGATACAGTGACACAGACACAACACACAAAGGCATGCGCGTGCACAACTGTGCACACACATACACTGTGCGGGCCTGCGTGTGCATGCATGCATGCATATACACAGACACATTATCGGTAGGCTCACAAGATGTATATCACTTCATAGCAACTGTGCACTTTACTGAATGAGTCTATATTAACCAATGGTGAAATGCAGTCAGAGAGAAATCCTGCTCAAGCTTTCACAAATGCATTTGTTTATGTAATATTAAAGTAAGACAAATTTCAAGCCTTGAAACACTGATGGAACTGCACAGAGGGCCTTCACATTCACCTGTGACGATTGGATGTGAGGTGTTTTTCCCTCGTTCCAACATCTATTAAAGGACCAGGTCCAGTGACACAAGAAACTACTGACAGGATAGGTGTACTAACAACAACGCAAAACAGTTCCTTTCAAATATATATACATGAGTGAGTTTATATATATTGTTTCTCATGAAATATTGACCTAGGTGCCGTTCTTGCGCAAACATTCGAACTGTAGGCAGAATCCTTCTTTTTAAATTTGCAGCCGTCAAAACTAACTTGAAAATAACATAAAAATAATGAACTGTAAGTTATGTATAGCAACTAACTGCTGGTCACATATGTGAAAATAAATGCATTTGTAATCAGAGTGTTACACCTAACATTGATCGCCCTGGAAACAAGAAAGAAATGTCATAATGACATTCACAGTTTGAACTTGTGACTGACTTCATATTTTGATTTAACCACAAACCTCCAAAGACAGGCTGCTCTGAAAAGAATAAAACAGAGTGAAAAGGAGTGATAAAGACAGTGAGTGAGAAAAAGCAAAAGAGAATGAAAGAGAGAGGGAGAATGATAGAGACTGAGAAAGAGAAAGCAAAAGAGAGAGTTGAAGGTTGGAGAAAAAGAATGATAAAAGGAACTGCCTGAAAAGGGCGTTCAGCAGATTGACCTGTGGGGCTTAAAATCAAATTGCAACGGTATTGTATTCCCTCCCATTTCCAGTACGGCTAGTAAGCTCCTTATTGATAGACGAGAGATGAGACCACCCATACCTGGGGCTCATCCTGCTGTCACTGTGCAGGACGGGCACCAGGAGGAGGGAGAAATCACACATCACATGTGGGGCCCTTTTCTATTTTGCAGCCAAAGCCAAAGCCAAAGCCAAATCCCCAGGGTGGGATCCCACCTCGTCCCCCAACTCAATAAAATAATTAGCTTTTGGACGGCCCGGCCGTTAATCAAGCTGCTCTAACATATGCAAAGGCAAAAGGAGGAAAAGAAAAAAAGATATATTCATTTTTTTATCCGTCTTTTCACTTGGCAAGCCGTGGCACTTTTATCTGTAAAAGTCGCTGATGTGAGTTCTTTTTTTTTTTTCAGATTTCTATAAAACATACGGCACAGCCAGATTGCTTTTTAATTTTATGTTTAGTCTACAGGAAGCCAGATTATTGCTTCCCGGACTGAGGGGGTTGAGAAGTAAATGAGAGAATCAGCACAAACTGTTTCGTTTCAAATAAATCTGCGAGGTGCTGGAGAGAGGGCACGTCATGTGAAGATTTTGTTTAAATAAACTCGTGCTTTTCCCCCTCTCCCCAAGATTCCTCAGAGTGTAATTGTTAGTGGTAAATGAAACATCTGTTTGGCTGTCGCGTCGCAGTCAAAGAATGCCCCAACAATTACAGCAGCCCTCAGACAAATAAGCAACTGCGAATGGGAAGCATTAAAAAGCCAACAACAGATTTTCCAGTAGCACATTTACAAAGGCTTTGTCATGAGTCCAACAGCTACACAAACACTAGCATTCTCTTGCTAGTTAAAGTTTACTTTTCAACACCGTTTAGCTGCAATACTAAAAACAGATGCAAGCAAAAGAAAAATTGGGAAAATTCTTATCTCAATGGCTCTCGCAGATTCAAGAGCTTATGCAAATGAATGAAAAGTGAAGCAGAGGTGATAGGAGGCTGTCTGACAACAAGTGAGATGCCTCTTGTCTGTGGAGGCCTTTGCAACGTGCCACTGTTGAAAATGGCACTAAAATATGGAGCGCTAATTTAAGGCCTGACACATTTCAGTGTCTAATTTTCCTATTGCTACACATTACAATCAGGAGGTTGCAGATATGTGTTTCACACTCACCCCATTGGGGGATTAATCAGTGTTTTGGCACCTACTGTATATGAAGGGCAATTGGGCTTAACCTTAGATATGCAAATAGACCCAATTCTATGCATGCCATACCTGAGAATATATTTCAGTTGAAAGGAAAAGGTCATAAAGCTTAGTTATAATGTTAGCAGTAACCAATACAGTCCAGGTAAGTTTTTCCTGCAGTTATTCTTACGCTGGACTGACACGTCATAACAAGATAAAGCAACAGTTTGGAAAAGAGAGGCACAGAGTTAAACCAACTGTCAGACTCTCTCAATTCCTGGTGGTCAAATACATCACACTGTCAAAAACTGAGTGCAGATTCAAGGAATACCACAAAAAAACAATATTATAGACACACCTGCTGAGAGAAGAAAACAAGTCAATGACCAACAGTCAGATACACCGTGGATAAGAGCACTCATGGAGCTCTTTATCCTTGAGAGAGAATCTGTGAGAGCATTCATAGATTTTTCTTTGCAGCAAGCATGGACTAATACTGAAATGCTAAATAACAACGACTTCTATACAGTCCACCAAAACAGAGAGAAACACCCCCCTCACACACACACACACACACACACACACACACACACACGCACACACACAAACACACAATCTTTTATATTTTCTTTCCATCCTCCTCCGGCCCCCGTCCAAGGCTCACATCTCTAATGCATGAACCTATCGCCAGGTATTGTGGAGGAATCCAGCATCAACCAACAAAGTGTTCAATAAAATATGGAGGCATGGCGTTCAAAGCCATGCTAAACGCACCTGACATAGGGGAGAGAGAGCAGGACGTGCAGCTTTTGTCAGATGGAGGGGAAGAGAGCGAGGAGCACATGAGAGAGGAGAGGCTGAGAGGAACTGTTGGGAGGAATATTGTAACTTTCAGATCATAACACTTCCACTGTGGCTTGGGAGCAATGATGGTAGACTGGTGGCTCACACAGATCTTGTCTGTGAGTGTGTGTTTGAGTGAGTGTGTGTGTTCAGGTTGTTGATTTTTGGATGGAGTGTGGGGTGATTTAATGCTGCAGCTACATTCTACCCTGATTAGTTTCACCATCAATAAACTGTACTACAGTTATGACTACAGTTTAGTTAAATGGAATCTGGCACCTAAGGACTGAATCCAAGATGTGCAGTTTAAAGTCTGTGCAACCACTGTTGAAAGGGAGAGTTTGACATTTGGACATGAAGTTATTCCCCGTCTTGCTCTGAAAATTAGATGAGAAGATTTACATCATTTCTATGTCTGCACAGTAAATATGTAGCTGGAGGTGTGAGTCAGTTAGCTTAGCTTAGCATAAAGATAAATGGAAATGTGGGGAAGCAGCTAGCCTGGCTCTGTCCAAAGGTAACAAAATATTCTTACCAGCACATCTGAATCTTATTATTATTGTTATATCTCATTTGTTTGACATGTGAAAATGACAACTTGTGTTTTACACACATTCACACGCAATAAAACAACAACTGTTGTTTTTACGCTGAGGTTTTTGTACAGGTTAAAGAAAGATAGAATGAATATGATATAAATTAAGTTAATTAGTGAATGTTTGAAGTTTTGTTACCTCTGACTGTTTCCCTTGTTTCCACTCGTAATGCTAGGCTAAGCTAACTGTCCGCTACCTCCAGCTTTAGGTTTACCATACAGACATGACAGTGGTATTGATCTTCTCATCTTATGCAAGAAAGTGAATAACTATTGCTTTGAGTAATAAAACAAGCAATTCATTTACTAATGATTCCAACAATTACAGTTGTATTCCATGTTTTTATCGCTGCATTATGAGGCCCCACTGCTTTTTGGCATCACTAGTTTGTATGGAAGTGTGTCTCTGCCTGTGTGTGTGTGTGTGTGTGTGTGTGTGTGTGTGTGTGTGAGCGGGTTACTGAGGTAGAGAGACAGCGAGAGAGACAGCGAGAGCAGGAGAGATTGAGCACAGCGGGCTGTGTGGCCAGTGATGTCTGCAGATCATCATGTATCATAATTACCCACAGCAGAAATTAGAGTGGGGATGTTGAAATTTCCATCATGTCTGTTTTCTTTGGGCCTCGCGCACCTAATCACCTCCAACGGAATGCGGCTGTCAATCATTGCATGACTCCTGTCCTCAATCCATAATTCCAGGGTCCCTCGAGTGGCGCTGCCTGCTGGACCGAGCTGCAGAGCGCACGTGCGCACACACACACACACACACACACACACACACACACACACACACACACACACATATTCACACGTACGCATTGACGGCATGCACACAAAGGTATGCACAATTTCTAGAATTTACACACACAAACAGTACACACACTCAGCAAGATTAGTTAAGAACAAGAGGCCGAAAGCAAGCGGCCAAATGAAATAAATAAATAAATAAATAGATAAATAAATAAAATACAAGCTGGTGTTCTCATAAATTTTAGATGACAGGCGTATATTGATTGGGGTGTGTTTGAAACTAAACAAGCTATATCCATGGCCCAGAGCACTGAACATGCACTCTGTAATAATTATTTATGATATATTTGGAGAAGGGCCCAGTGATGTTTTGGCATAATAAGCTGGAGCAGACTACAGACTGTAATCACCTGGGCTATACTTCAGTATTGAACACCAAGGCCAGATAGAAAGCTCGCTTTATGAGAAATACAAACTTTTATTTTCTTAGGAGCCAAGAGACATCATCAAAATTTTCTTCCCTCGTGAGAAGTTTTGGGGTCAAGTCAAACTATGTTCACGAAGGATGAGATGAAAAGTGCACTTAGAAATCAGAATCATAAAAATGATAGGGAGTAATCACCTGATAGAAAATGACATGGCATGAATTTTAATCTAGAGCGATCTGGACTCATGTTCTTAGCCAGTTCAAAGAAAAACATCAACAGTAGATCAAGTGCATAACCAGACACCAGCCATTCATACCCGTGCTCCATTAAAGTGAATATAAAACCGCCGCGGCGTCTATCAGGGGGCCTGAGGAAGAATGGCAGGTGGATGATCACC